>NC_072403.2:47756750-48372500 GCF_028858775.2 Pan troglodytes | reverse complement strand
GATCCCAGGAAAGATTCTGCCAATGAGAAACATTTACAGAAGATCTGGAAGGCACAGCATCAGAAACCATAATTTTTCCTCCAGCTGTGAGGGGCAGATATGTGACATTTGACAGACAGGACATTCAGCAGCAGCCTCTGAAAATTACCCCTGTGGGTGCTGTAGGCATCAGTGGTGATTCTCTTCAGTTCCTCATCTAGATGACAGGAGAAACTTTTACATTCTTTGAAGTCAACCATGGCATGATTATGAGAGCTCGTGGCACTTTTTCTAGATTTCCAAAAGTTGAAAAATGTGAACTTTTGAAATTGGAATATCAGATCAATGGACATAATTTTAAAGAGAGCAATTCTATTATTAATCAGGATGAGAGCTGTTTTAGGTCAGAAGGAAAACATTTTCAAGCTTTAACAAATAGCTGTTTAGAATTTATCATGTACTATATCTGACACTGCTGGAGACACCATGATTTAACAAGCTGGTCTGCCCTTAAGGAGATGGACCAGAGAAGAAGTGGGTTTGACTATATTAAACAACAATGGCTTAAACATAAAAGGCTTATTCATTTACAGAAAAGAAGTCTAGAGGAGATAGTCCGGGAATGTAAGAGTGGCTCTACAAAGCCATTGGATACTGGGCTCGTTCCATCTTTCTCCTCCATTGTTCTTAGTCAGTGGCTTCCATCCTGAAGTTTACCCGATGGTCCAAGACAGCTTTCTTAGCTCCTTTCTTCATCCCTCTTCACCTCAGGCAGCGGGAGTGTGAAAGCAGGAGAGGACAAAAGGTCCGGCCTTCCTGAAGAATCTGCTCCCCTTAAGCAATCTTCCTGTAAGTTCTAATGTTTTTTAGAACTTATATCTTTTTTTTTTTTTCAGATGGAGTCTTGCTCTGCCACCCAGGCTGGAGTGCAGTGGCACAATCTTGGCTCACTGCATCCTCCTCCTCCCGGGTTCTAGCAATTCTTCTGCCTCAGCCTCCCAAGTAGCTGGGATTATGGGCGGGCACCACCACACCCGGCTAATTTTTGCATTTTTAGTAGAGATGGGGTTTCACCATGTTGGACAGGCTGGTCTTGAGCTCCTGACCTCAAGTGATCTGCCCACCTCAGCCTCCCAAAGTGCTGGAATTACAGGCATGAGCCACTGTGCCCCGCCAAGAACTTAACATCTTATTGATCAGAATGTATTGACGTTACTGTACTTGGCAAGGGAGATTAGAAAATGCAATTTTTATGTGGTCGTTTGCCACCCTGAATAATTGGGATTCTGTTACTAAAAAGCAGGGAAGAATGGATTTTCGGATGGCAACTTATAATTTCTGCCTAAAGAAGTTAGAATTTACCTGGAGAAATAAGAACCTGTAGGCTTGAAAAGACAATTAATAATGTATTCAAAAGGGCCAGGCAGTGAGCGGCAGAGAAGTTTGGTGGAGGAGGAGAAGGTGTCCAGGCCTCCCAAGAAATACTTCTTAGGAGAACCAGGATTTGATCTCCCGTTTGAGGATGTGTAGAATTCATAGCTACAAAAAACTAGGAGGCCATCTCAGCAGGAGTTGCTGACCTGAGCAGAAGCCCCAAGGCTGGGCAGAGCAGATCTGCTCTGGGCAGGATCATCAGCGACCAACTGGACCAGACATTGGGCTGGGGCATAATGGAGTGTTAGGCTAGATGGGAAGGAGTATTGACTGCTTTTTAAAAATCACCCAAAGCAAAAGTTCCAAGACCTCTTTTCTAGGATAAAATATGAGCACTGAATTTGTTTCCCTGTTCCTGGAATTGACACTCTTGTATTCTCTATACAACTCATACCAGCAGAAATGATCGAAATATTTACTTCAATGAATTCCCCTAATTTTGGACTGTCCAAAATAGTACAAAGAGTGTAACCAGTGAATATATGACAACAGCAATAAAAATAAATGCATGAGAAGCCCAAGACCACAGTCCAAGGCTATTATTCATTAAATGAGAGGAGAAAAAGTCTACAAATAAAGCGTTCTGGGTCTTTTTCCTAAATATTAATTGTTTATTTCATGATTCTTTTCCAATCTAAACAGACCTTAAGCTGCCCCTTCTTAATATGCTCCCATAAAGGATTATAAACCAGAGAGGAGCTTGGTTTAAACAAAGTAATCAGAAAGTAAGCAATCGTCTCTTTCTCTCTGGCTCCCAGCTTGTTTTGTCTGTTAGGAAACTTTTCTCTTTAGTGTGCAGATCTCAAGGTCAAACAGAGGTCACCCTTCTGCTTTTTGAGGTATGGGTGCTTTCACATTATTTGCTCATTTTTATTGCTGAGAATAACCATCCATTTGCCCAAATAACTGGGGCCTCCCCAACACAAAGACTTGAGGGTGGACACTGGCAGGGGGTTTAATCTCATTCAATGCAAAGCAAACAAGTTCAAATCTCATTAAATGGTGGACAAATGCAGCAAGAATACAAACATTTCCAATTTAGAAAAGGAAGATAGAAATATGACACAGAAGTATTCTAATCATTTAGTAGAATAAATCGTACCAACATGATACTAAAACTGTCAACTTGGTGGAAAAAAGGATAAAACTCCATTAATAATACAACAGCAATGCTTACTTTTTCACATGAGGAAAATTCCATTAAAACAAACAGCCTGGGGCTTTCAAATTGCTTTTGTTCAAGATCAGTGGAATATTGTTATAAAGACCATATTGCTAGCAATGACATTTTGGATCTGAAGATGAAACTTAGCTGATTTTTTAGGGTGAACCAGGAGAGATGGGGTAGTTGCACAAAGGGCTATATGTGAATAACCCCCTTTATGCAAATTTTAAAAATGTAGACCCAGTGAGATTCTGTGACTCATGCATGTAATCTTAGCATTTTGGGAGGCTGAGGTGGGAGGATCGCTTAAGCCCAGGAGGCTGCAGTGAGTTGTGATCGTGCCACTGTATTCCAGCCGGGGTGACACAGTGAGACCCCATCTTAAGGAAAAAAAAAAAAAGAAGAAACAGACCCTTCACGTGGGTTCACAGCTTGGTTAGAATAGGGCAGGCTGGAATTCAATCCCACTTGTCCCTGCAGCCAGGGGATAAATTGTACAGCCTTTGCAGAGGCCTTGGTTGCACACGATTGTCCTTTGAAGGCCTGTTTATAAATTAGCTTTCTGGGCAAGGTGCAGTGGCTCACGCCTGTAATCCCAGCACTTTGGGAGGCCAAGGTGGGCGGATCATGAGGTCAGGAGATCGAGACTAGCATGGCCAACATGGCGAAAACCTGTCTCTACTAAAAATAGAAAAAATTAGCCGGGCGTGGTGGCTGATGCCTGTAATCCCAGCTACTCGGGAGGCCGAGACAGGAGAATCACTTGAACCCGGGAGGCGGAGGTTGCGATTGCCACTGCACTCCAGCCTGGGCTACAGAGAAAGACTCTGCCTCAGAAAAAAATAAAAAATAAAAATAAAATAAATTGGCTTTCTGGAATTTGTTTCTTGAGCCATTATGGCATAGGCCTCACTGTATGAAACCTTTTAAATTACACATAAAATTTCCCATTTCAGGATTTGGACTAATGCTTTCCCCCGACCCCCCTGCCCCCGGTTTTTAAAGTACTTTAGATTCATCCTACAAAGGTTTGAGCTCTCGACCCCTCCCCACCTACCCAACTATGACATAATTATGGTGCATCTGGCCAGATATTGTACAAAGTCTGCCACAGGCCTTGTCTATACGGTCAGAATTCTCAACTGACATATGCTCTCCGAAGGTGCTGTCTTAACTTAGGTTCCCTTAAAAGCAGACCTAAAGAAAAGGGTTTTGATATAAGTAGTTTATTTCAGAGGTGGTCCCAGGAAGCACAGTGAGAGGCTGGGGAATTGAGACAAGAAAATAGGAAATGTCGATAAAGGATGCATCAATGAGCAGGCTACTGCTGTGGGCAACTGAGGCCCAATCCCGCTAGGGACTCTCTGAAAGACAGTGCAAAACACAGCTCAGAATTGTCCAGCTAGGGCTGTGCATGGTGGCTCACACCTGTAATCCCAGTACTTTGGGAGGCTGGGGCGGGCAAATCACTTGAGGTCAGGAGTTCGAGACCAACCTGGCCAACATGGTGAAATCTGGTTTCTGCCAAAAAATACAAAAATTAGCCGGGCGGGGTGGCACTTGCTTGCAGTCCCAGCTACTCGGGAGGCTGAGGCAGGATAACTGCTTGAATCCAGGAGGCAGAGGTTGCAGTGAGCTGATATTGCACCACTGCACTCCAGCCTGGGCCCCAGGGCGAGACCCTGTCTCAAAAAAGAATTGTCCAGCCAGGACAAGGAAGCTGAGGTATTTATTCCCCAACTCCCACCCTTGTTGATTTATTATTGCTCCTGGGAGCAAGGATTGACATAGTATTGAGCCAGAGAAGGCTAAGAGGTGGAAGAAGCAGGTACTTGGGATATGAAACCATTGGTGTGCACAAGAACGTCCACCAAAGCTGGTGGTTTCCCAGGTGGTCTGAGGGGCTATGGATGGCACACTGACAACGGCTCCCTCCCAAGTTGCCCCCTGCATATCTGATGCTAATGTGGCTCCTGGTGGTCTCTGCCCTCTTTACCTCACTAGATGTGTGGGGCAGAAAAAGCTTGAGAACCGTTTGTGTACTGAGTGGCTCTTCAGACCTCACTCATGCTCTTAGGATATGTTCTTTCTCCCCATTTTCTTCCTACATCAGTGCCTTCTACTCATTCACATATAATTAAACACACAGAAATGAATCCTATTTGCACAGCATATCGATTTTCTCAGGGTTTGCTTTTGAGCAAACCAAAATGAAGAGGCTGCTCCTAGATGGAGATGCCAATAAGAATAAAGAAGCTCCAGCAGCCTTGAGAACAAAGGGAATTTCTATCCCAGCACTCAGCCAGTTCCCATACTCCTGCATTGGGTTGGGAAGTTCTGGGCCTAGATCTTCTTGGTCACCAAGTCCTGCTGATATGCTTTTGTACCAGTGGTTCTAACTTTTCTGTGGTTGGGAACCCCTTTGAGAATCCAATGAGAACCATGGATTTGCTCCCTAGAATCATGTGCAAATACACACACACATAGATACATTATTTTCCTACAGTTTTAGGGGATCCATATAACCCCAGAAGCTCCTCTGGGATGTTCTGACACTTAAGCAATGGTTTCGTGTGTCCATTTTTCTTCATCGGATGTGTCCATTTCTCCTCATTTCTACAGCCCAAATGCCTTAGTTGGGTTTGCCTGGCGTCCTGATTCTGTCTTTGACATGATACAATGAATTGATGAAGAGCCAGACAGTTAGGGATCAATCATCCCAACTGTGCTACACATTAGCTGCTTGCCTTTGGGCAAGTCTCTTAGCTCCTTGGTGTGTTGGTTTCCTCATCTGTACAATGAAGATAGCAACAGTCCTCACCGTGTTATGAGGGTCAAAGTGTTAGTAAATGTAAAACTCATGACTGTCTTAGTCTATTTTGTGCTGCTATAGCAAAATATCTGAGACTGGATAATTTATAACCACTCAAAATTTATTTTCTGACAATTCTGGAAGCTGAGAAGTCAAAGATTAAGGCACCTGCAGATTCATGGTCTGGTGAGAGTCTAGTCTCTGCTTCCAAGATGTTGCCTTGAATGCTCCATCCTCTGGAGGGGAGGAATGCTCTGTGCTCACATGGACAAAGGCAGAAGGCAAGAGAGCTGAACATGGGTGAAGCCTCTCCTTACTCAATCTCATTCACAAGGAGCCCTCATGGCCTAATTACCTCTTAAATGCCTCACCTCTCTGTACTATTACATTGGCAACCTCTACACTTTGGAGGGGACACATTCAAACCATAGCAAAGAGTGCCTGGCACATATCAACTGTCACGTACATGTGAGCTATTGTAGTTGTTATTTAGATGGAGGCCATTGCTTTGGAAAGTAGGGTGACATAATGGAAAGAGTCAATCAACAATGGGTACAAATCTTTCCTCTCTCAATTACCAACTGTGTGATTTTGAGAAAAATAAGTTTTATTAAAAATTCTTTTGGCCTAAATTTCTTTATCAAGGTCACTGGCTATCTATAAATATTTCGTACTGTCCCTTTTTCTATGCCAAAATGAAATTCATGGGTAATATGATCATTCTACACATAAAATTTTAGAAGTAAGTGTAGTATAATAAACAAATATAAAAAAGAAATGATGACAGGAGAACGGTTTATCATTAAAATGCTCAGGCCTCACTATAATAGAAGTCATAATGCAGTTGTCAGATGCTTGCACCTATATGTAGAATCACTGTGAAGATGATAATTCAATAGTAGATTGGTATCGGTGTGTGGCATGTATTGGTGATTTAAATACCATGATCAGTATTGTTGGGTGGTAGTTTTTTTTTTTTTTGAAATCTGTCAAAGAGTTAACCACACTTGGTAAAGTTCTCAAAAAAAAAAAAAAAAAAACAAAACAACAACAACAACAACAAAACACCATAGTTAGAAATGTCCCTCAATTTAAATAGCAGTTTACATTCCTGGAAAAATCAGTGCAAACCTGTGACAAAACACTTTGTGGTTACACAGAAAACAGAGTTAGATTTTAGGTTTAATTATTATAAGCAGGCTTTTCACTCATATAAATATCCAGCAGGACTTTTGAAAGTCGTTTGCAGTGGACAAGAGAAATTCTTTGTTGCGTAGGACTGTCCCATCCATTGAAGGAAGTGTAGCACCCCGTTCCCAGCCCACTCATGCCGGTAATGCCAACCCCCCAATCATTGTGATCATCAAAAACTCACCCAAAATGTCCTAAACACACCCAAGTAGGGATGTACATTTCTTGTTAATAACCACAGGGTTAACTAGTCTTGAATCAAAAAAGCCCAAAAACCAAGGACCAGAAAAAGTCTTCCTCAGTCAAGATTTTACTACAGCCTCTCCATGGGACTTCAGTTTCGTGGGAAGGAAACAGGGCTGATGAGACAGTTGGCCAGGGCTGGCACTGGAAAGAAGCCCAAGGAAGGCAAATAGTACCTCCAATCTTCCCCTCACTCCGTCTGCTCCCTTTGCAGGGCTATTTCCAATTTCTCCTTCCTCACAGGCTTTCTCCTTATCCAAATTCTCTTTCAGAAATGGAGATGATACAGGGATTTATGTCTTGGTGCAAATATATACTAATTTATGTCTTTCAAAGCCAAGTGGCCTATGAGAATGTAAAAAGATGCACATCACTAGAAATTAAGGTAATGAAAAATTTATAACAATGATGAGATACTATTTCATACTCACCAAACTGGCAAAAAAATTTTTTAAAAAATCTAACAATGCCAAATCTCAGGAAAAGGTGGAATTATTGGTGCAATCACTTTGGGGAGCAATTTGATTTCATCTATTAAGATTGGAAATGCTCATATCCCACAACCCTGGAAGTCTACTCCTAGATATATACCTTAGAGAAACACTATTTGGTTGCATCAGACGATTTGTGTGTTTGTGGCAGCACTGCTTTTAACAGCGAAAAAACTCAATTGAAAACATTTAAATGTCATCAATAGAAGAACAGATTCACATATCATCATATATTCATACACAGGAATATTATACAGCAGTTATAATGATGAATCACAGCTTTGTGTCTGCACAATGATAAATCTTAAAAACAAAACAGAAAAGCGAATTGCAGGGTATATAGAACATGATACCATTTAAATAGTTTAAAATCCTGTAAAACAATACCATATATTGTTTATAGATACATGAATAAAAGCATAAAACATGTATTAGAATAATTAATACCAACTTCATGATCTGGGTTATCTGTAGAGAAGAAGAATGAGGCTGGGAAGAGGATACACAGAAAACCCTCAGTTGTATCTACAAGGTTTTTATTCTTTTAAAAAATTCTGAAAGAAATGTGACAAAATGTTGAGATTTAATTTGATATAGATAGTGCTGGATATACTAGGTAGTCATGATATATTTTACATATTTCTATGAGAAATATTCCATGATAAAATAATTTTAAAAACTGACCTCTAAGGGGTATTTTTATTCTTTTTTTTTTTTTTTTTTTTTTTGAGATAGAGGCTCTCACTGTCGCCCGGGCTGGAGTGCAATGGCACGATCTCAGCTCACTGCAACCTCTGTCTCCCGGGTTCAAGAGATTCCTCCTGCTTTAGCCTCCCGATTAGCTGGGATTACAGGCACCTGCCACCACGCCTGGCTAATTTTTTGTATTTTTAGTAGATATGGGGTTTCACTATGTTGGTCAGGCTGATCTTGAACTCCTGACCTCATGATCTGCCCGCCTCAGCCTCCCAAAGTGCTGGGATTACAGGTGTGAGCCACCGCACCTGGCCTTTTTTATTCTTTATTTAACAGATTCTTTTTGACCTTCTGGACACCAGATGTTGAAACAGAGAGAGTTCAACATGGAACAGGATACAAGCCCAGACTTTAGATAGTGCTTCTCAAACTTTACTGTGCATTAGTGTCACTTGAAGGCTTGTTAAAACACAGAATGCTGGGCCCACTCCCAGAGTTTCTGATTCAGTAGGTCCAGGATGGGGCTTGAGAATTTGCATTTCTAAACAAGTTCCCAGTTGATGCTGATGCTGTTGCTGGTTGGGGGAACCATACTTTTTTTTTTTTCTTTTTTTTGAGACAGAGTCTCGCTCTATTGCCCAGGCTGTAGGGCAGTGGCACAATCTCGGCTCACTGCAACCTCTGCCTCCCGGGTTCAAGCAATTATCCTGCCTCAGCCCGCTGAGTAGCTGGGATTACAGGCGCACACACCACGCCCAGCTCGTTTTTGTATTTTTAGTACAGATGGGGTTTCACCATGTTGGCCAGGCTGGTCTTGAACTCCTGACCTCAGGTAAACCTCCCACCTCAGCCTCCCAAAGTGCTGGGATTACAGGCATGAGCCAAGGAGCCCAGCCCATGGAACCACATTTCTTAAGTCAATTGACATTCCTGTGGAAGGACAGATTTCATTCATGCTATAAGGATCCCAAAAACTGATGAGGAGAAGTATTTTCTGACCAGCATGCTTGACCAGGTCTCTAAAGGCACACTTATTTTGTTGCCTGCCCTAAGCCAAAAGAAACATCAGTAAGTGCAACTCTTGCTTTTCTTTCTTGTGGTTGTGTATATTTCAATTCATTCCATTAATATCTTAGCTCTCTTGGGCCAAATATCCTTACTGATTGGTGTATATTGTATATAAAACATTAACAGTAGTTATTCTTGGATGATGGAATTATGGATAACTAAAACTTTTTCTAGGCTCGGCACAGTGGCTCAGATCTGTAATCCCAGCATTCTGGGAGGCTGAGGCAGGTGAATTGCTTTGGCTAAGGGGTTCAAGACCAGCTGGGTAACATAGTGAAACCCTGTTTCTACAAAAAAAGATAACAAAACTCAGCCAGATGTGGAGGCATGCACTTCTAGTTCTAGCTACTCAGGAGGCTGAGGCAGGAGAATAACTTGAGCTGGGAGGTCGAGGCTGCCGTGAGCCACGATCACACCACTGTACTCCAGCCTGGGTGACAGAGCAAGACCCTGCCAAAAAAAACAAAAAAAAAGTTATTTTTGTTTGTCTGTATTATCTAACAGTTCCATAACAGAACAAATGTTAATTATATAAGGATAAATTATACTTGAAAGTAAAATACATATATATCAAGCTGTGCTAGGGTCTGTGATGAGGAGAGAGATGCTAAGGAGTAGAATACTAATTATGAGTAAGTTCTTGCCTTTAGAAACTTTATGATCTAATTCAGAAGATAGAACATGCATTTGAAAAGTATTTAGGCTGGGTGTGGTGGTTCATGCTTGTAATCCCACCACCTTGGGAGGCCAAAGCAGGTGGAACACTTGAGGCCAGGAATTCAAGACCAGCCTGGCCAACATGGCGAAACCTCATCTCAGCTAAAAATACACAAGTTAGCTGGGTGTGGTGGCATGCACCTGGAATGCCAGCTACTCAGGAGGCTGAGGCAGAGAATCGCTTGAACCTGGGAGGCGGAGGCTGCAGTGAGCTGAGATTGTGCCACTGGACTCCAGCCTGGGAGCAAGCAATCCAGAGCAAGATTCCATCTCAAAAAAAAAAAAAAAAAGTATTTAGTGATAAAATAAGACAAGCTGTTCAGGAAACAATGTTCATTGAAATGTATAGTTGGCAGGTACTTCCAAATGAAAAAATGATTGGGCTGAGTGGCCCTAGAAGGGGCATGTGAACCCAGCTTTAGATGACAAACCAGCTTGACATCTTCCAGAGCCTAGGCAGAGGGTTAGGACGGATGCCAGGGCCTCTGTAAATTCCCACAGTGCCTCCACTACACACAGAAGGTGTTGAGTGAACACTGTTGACCGAGCAAAGTGAAGAACTGAACATTTATCGTATGCAGATAGAAACTTTACTTGGGCACAAGTATACACTCAGCATAATAGTGGCTCATGCCCCTCTTAGACTGTGGCCAGAATCTACAAAAACAGAAACGAAGATTAATTCCATTGTGCATTTATGACCAGTCAAGTATGGAAAGAAAGTCTGTAAACTTCTCCTTTTATGTGATTTCTACATTGATGATGACCTCCCAAAAGTGCTTCTATGAGTTTGCAAAGAAAGACCCCTTTGAATTGGACACACCTTTAGCTGTGGTCTCCACTTTTGCCCTCAAGATGGGAAAGTTATGTGTGGGTTATTGGTCTTCTAGTTTCTCTGTTCAAAACCATACTTACCCTAAAGGAGTATCTCTTCCTTTCTTTTATGTTTGGGCTGTTAATATTTTTCTGTGTTAAAAAAAAAAATGCTCACGTCTGTATTCCCAGCACTTTGGGAGGCCGAGGCGGGCGGATCACCAGGTCAGGAGATCGAGACCATCCTGGCTAACATGGTGAAACCCCGTCTCTACTAAAAATACAAAAAATTAGCTGGGCATGGTGGTGGGCACCTGTAGTCCCAGCTACTTGGGAGGCTGAGGCAGGAGAATGGCATGAACCTGGGAGGCGGAGGTTGCAGTAAGCTGAGATCGCGCCACAGCACTCCAGCCTGGGCAACGGAGGAAGACGCCATCTCGAACTCCTGACCTCGTGATTCGCCCACCTCGGCCTCCCAAAGTGCTGAGATTACAGGCGTGAGCCACCACACCCGGCCCGACGCCATCTCAAAAAAAAAAAAGCTCAGAGACTTCTACTTCTGGATAAGATGGAATAACAGCTACTGGATTTACCCTTCTGCCTTAAAATGCTAACAAAATAGATAAAAACATATGAAAAAGTAGGGGCAGAGGTAGGAGGGAGGTACAGAGGGGGCTGGATGGAGGAATTACAGAGGGACATGGGGAAACTTTTGAGGGTGATGGAGGAAACTTTTGGGGATGACAGATATAATCATTATCTTGGTGGTGGTGGTACTTTTGCAGGTATATACTTATTTCAAAGCTCATCAATATGGGCAGTTTATTATACCTCAATGAAACGATTTAAAAAGTACTAGAGGGAAAAAATAATACCTTGGAAGCAAATAGCACAGATACCATTTAAAAAATATTCTCGTGCTAATCATTGAATATTTTTTTTCCTTTTAGCAGATTTTTAAAATCACTGTTAAGCAGAGGTGAATATACAGTGGGAAATACTCCACTGTTATTTAATGGGATAATTTACCCTCCTTGTATCACATGTGTTAATACTGTTAAGCACAGGTAGATATTCTGTGACACCAACGAAGTTTAACCTTCTGGACCCTCGCAGAGTTCTTTCCAAAGTCCTGTGCCTAACTTTTTATTTCTAGTTATGTTTCCTTTTTTTCTTTTTTTTTAAGAAGCCCAAAATTGTGTAAGATTCAAGCTCCACAAAACCTGGATCCAATCCTTGTGTTAAGTGAGCTAAAGAAGTGTTACGTGAGCAAATTGTTCCCATTGCTCATGGATGTTCATTTCCTGCCTCCTTCAACAGCAATCCAGAATTGAGCAGGCAATGTAGTGGAGGAGAGCTTTGCCTTAGGTGCTGTCTGTGGCCAAGCCTTGTGGAATTTCAGTTCCAACACCTCCAGAGAAGGGGCATTGAAGAGGTCATGGAAGTGTGATTTGTTTTTACTACATTTGGGCCACATTTCATACTGTTTCTGAGTAAGACACCGTTGTTCTTGTAAAATGTATCCTTGTTCTTCCTCTCTTCCAACTCAGATCCCACCAGCACCTCAGTTGCCTTCTCAGATCCACCCAGCGCAGAGTAAAATATTCCTCCCCAAAACTCAGAGCATTTAAATTGTGTACCATTCTTGAAGCTATTAGGAGTTTAGGCTCCATTGCCTATAAGCATGAGACCTTGGGTAAGTGACAACCTTTCTGAGCCTAGAGTTCTCCAACACTAATTCATTTGCCACACTGATCATGTGTTAATTTTATAAAGTGCTTTCTGATGGCAATAATAATCCCAACTGATGTCACAGAGTTAATGTGAAGCTTAAACAAGACAATATAGGTAAACACCTTTTGTAAACTACAAAAGGCTGTAAAATACTGGCAGACGTGACATTTCAAATATTTAATGACCAGTAGACACTGGCCTTGACCAATCCAAATAGTCTTCAACCACAGTACTGTTGCAGGGTCCAGGAGGCTCCCTGCCCAGCCAGGCATTAACTCTTTGTCCTGGATTAAGGAAAGTTTGGGATTCTTCAAAGAAAAAGCTGAGATAGTGGGGGCCTAGTGGAGACAGACCCAAGGGGCTACGGCCACAGCTATCAAAAAATGTTTTAGTAACTGAATAAGTAATATGGCTCTAACTTGCATACCACTATATTATAGTATTGCTTAGAAAAAGAAAATAATAATACTCTTTTACTTGCTAAAAAGCAATAGAATTCAGCATCAACTTTTACTTACGTATGCAGTGCACGCACTTTCAAAAGTAGGCATACATAGTGCATACTTTTTCAAAAAGTATATCCAATTATCGACAACTTTCTTTCTTCTTCCACTGGTCTGTAATATTAAACCTGAAAAACCTGCTAATAAATTCTAATTTTTTTTAAGTGAAGACAAGTTTATTAAGAAAGTAAAGGAATAAAGAATGGCTACTCCATAGGATAAGCACAACGTGGGCTGCTAGACTAAGGATATTTACAGTAATTTCTTGATTATATGCTAAACGAGGGGTGAATTATTCATGAGTTTTCCAGGAAACGGGTGGGCACTTCCCAGAACTGAAGTTTCCTCCCTTTTTTAGAGCATACAGAGTAAGTTCCTGATGTTGCCATGGCATTTGTAAACTCTCATGGCGCTGGTAGGAGTGTCTCTTAGCATGCTAATGCATTATAGTTAGTATACAATGAACACTGAGGATGACCAGAGGTCACTTTCATTGCCATCTTGGTTTTGGTGAGTTTGGGCTGGCTTCTTTACTGCAAACTGTTTTATCAGCAAGGTCTTTATGACCTGTATCTTGTGCCTACCTCCTATCTCATCCTGTGACTTAGAATGCCTAACCTCCTGGGAATGCAGCCCAGTAGGTCTCAGCCCTGTTTTACCCAGCCTCTATACAAGATGGAAGCACTCTGGTTTAAACGCTTCTGACAATTCCCCCCTCCCTTTTACAAGGGAACCCTTAATCCTAAGGGTTGTAGAAGGACAAAGTTCCATCTTCTGTAACTTCTTCAGGCTGAATTAGGGGCAATTATATTCCTGCCTAACTATTAGGGTCTCTTGTATTCAGTAGAGAGAAGCTCAGTCAGAAAGCATTGATATGGCAAGGGCCCTTCATAACTCTTGAGTTCTGACAAAAGGTGATATCTAGAAGATTAATAAGTGTTCAATTTAAGAACATATTCAGTAAGCTTACCCTGCATTCCTACACAAAGAGTGCAACACCAATATATTCCATGATAGTAAGGCACAATGAGCAAAATTATCCCAAATAAACTAAATTAGAAGGCTTTCCATGAACAGGATGACTGTTGGAAGCAAGCTGATGTGGGGTTGCTAGCTGATTCCAATATGTGTCCAGAATTAAAATATTGACCGAGAATAAATACTAATTTTTGAGGCCTCCTAATTTTTACCCTAAAAATGTCCAGAATACAACCCCAAATTACTTAGCATTCAAAGGAAAATCTCAACTAACAAGTAAAAAGGAATCAACAGACATCAACCTGAAAAAAATACAAATGTTGTAATTTTGAGACAGACTTTTAAACAGCTATTATAACCACACTCAAAGAAGTACAAATGAACACTCTTGAAACAAATGGAAAGATAGAAAATCTCATCAAAGAAATAGAAGATATAAAGAAGATATAAAGAATTTTTTTTTTTTTGAGATGGAGTCTCACCCTGTCACCCAGGCTGGAGTGCAGTGTTGCAATCTCGGCTCACTGCGACCTCTGCCTCCCAGGTTCAAGTGATTCTCCTGCCTCAGCTTCCTGAGTAGCTGGGACTACAGGCATGCGCCACCACGCCCAGCTAATTTTTTTTTTGTATATATATTTTAAGTAGAGACAGAGTTTCACCATATTGGCCAGGCTGGTCTCAAACTCCTGACCTTGTGATCCACCTGCCTTGGCCTCCCAAACTGCTGGGATTACAGGCATGAGCCCCCACACCCAGCCTAATTTTCTAAATGAAAAATATGATAACGAAAATTAAAATGCAGTGGAAGAGTTCAGTAGGAAAGAGTTCAGAGATGACTGAAGAAAGAGTTCATGACCTTGAAGATGAGTCAATAGAAATTACTCAATCTTAATGGGAGAAAAAAATTGTTTTAATGAAAAGAGCCTAAGGGATTCATGGGACCACACCTAAATGTCTAACAGAAGATATTCAAAGAATCCCAGAGAAATTAGGAAAGGGGAAAGAGAGAAACAAATACCAGGAAACAAATAGTAAAAATGGTAAATACAAGTTCAAATATGCCAAAAATTACATTAAATGCCAATGGTTTAAACAAACCAATTAAAAAACAGGGATTGTCCAAAAAATTTTTAAAATAAAGACCCAAAGATATGCTGTGTACAAGAAACCAGTTTTAAATATAATATCATATGTAACTTAGAAGTAAAAGAATGTAAAAAGATATACAATGCCAACAAAAGTTGGAATGGCTCTGTTAACATTAAGAAAAGTAAACTTTAAAGCAAGAAAAATGAACAGGAATAAAAAGAGACATTACATAATAGAAAATAAGTCAATTTCTCAAGAAGACCTAATAATCCTAAACGTATATGCACTAAACCACTGAGCTTTAAGATACATGAAGCAAAAACTGATAGGCAAATCCATGATTATAGTTGGAGATTTCAATACTCTTCTCTCATTAGTAAATGAAACTAGACAGAAAATCAGCAAGAATATAGAAAAGATGAACACCACCACCAAACAAGTGAATCTAATGTACGTTTGTAAAATACTCCACAAAATACACTCCAAAATACACTCCTATGTGTATTTTGAATACACTCCTATGTGTATTTTGAATACACATAGAAACTTCACCAAGACAGACTATATCCTGGGCCATAGAACAAAATTTAAAAGAATTGAAATTATATAAAGTATGTTCTCCAATCATAATGGAGTTGAAGTAGAAATCAATAACAGAAAGATAACTGATAGATCACCACACCCTTGGAAATTAAACAACACATATCTCAGTAACCTATGGGTCAAAGAAAAAAAAAAAAGTCCCAAGGGATATTAGAAAATATGTTTGAGTATTCTATTCTATATACTCATACTCTATGTATGAGTATATAGAAATTTGTGGGATGAGGTTAAAGCAGTGCTGTTTTGGTTTGGATGTTGGAGCTTAAACCCCAAGGTGATGGTATGGAGAGGTGGGGCCTTTGGGAGGTGATTAAGCTAAGAGGATGGGACTAGTGCCCTTATAAAAGGGATTGAAGAAGTGAGTTCATCTCCTTTTAGCCTTTTTTGCTTTCCTCCATGAGGACACTGCAAGAAGGTGCCATCTTGGGAGCAGAGAGCAAACCCTTACCAAACACCAAAGCTGCTGGTGCCCTGATCTTGGACTTCCCAGCCTCTAGAACTGTGAGAATACATATCTATTATTTATATATTATCTAGTCTAAGGTATTTTGTTATAGCAGCAGGCATGGACTAAGGAATTGGTACAGAGAGTGGGGTGTTACTATAACAAGTACCTGAAAATATGGAAGTGAAGCGGCTTTAGAACTGGGTAATGGGTAGAGGCTGGAAGAGTTTGGAGGTTCATGCTAGGAAAAGCCTGGATTGCCATGAACGGAGCATTAAGGGCAATTCTGGTGAGGGTATAGAAGAGAACTGTAGGGAGAAGCTAAATCTTAGAGATTATCTAAGTGGTTGTAAACAGAATATTGGTAAATGGCAAATGGCAGTTCCACTGAGGTCTCAGAGAGAAATAAGTTATTGCGAACTGGAGGAAAGGCCATCCTTGATACAAAATGGCAAAGAACTTAGCTGAATTGTGTCCATGTCCTAGTGCTTTGTGGAAGACAGAACTTATAAGTGATGACCTAGGATATTTGGCAGAAGAAATCCCTAAGCAAAGTGTTGAAGGGGTGGCATGGCTTCTTTTGACTGCTTACAGCAAAATGTGAGAAGAGAGGAACAAATTAAAGATAAAATTTATAAAGAAAAGATAAGCAGAACTTAAAGAGTTGGAAAATTCTCAGCCTGGTCATCTGAAGAATAAGAAAGCATGCTCCAGAGAGAACACCAAGAGTGTGGCCAAGTGACCTTTGATAAGGGGATTAGTATGGTTAGAAGGAAGCCAGATGCTATTCTCAAGATAATGGAAGAATGGGACAGATATGATGGCTCATGCCTATCATCCCAGCACTTTGGGAGGGCGAGGCAGGCAGACAGCTTGAGCTCAGGAGTTCAAGACCAACCTGGACAACATGGTGAGACCTTGTCTCTACAATAAACACAAAAATTAGCCATGTGTGGTGGTGGCATGCATCTGTAGTTCCAGCTACTCAGGAGGCTGAGGTGGGAGGATCACTTGAGCTCAGGAGGTTGAGTCTACCGTGAGCCATGATTCTGCCACTGCGCTCCAGCCTGGGTGACAGAGCAAGACCCTGTCTCAAAAACAAACAAACAAACAAACAAAACAATAATGGAAGAAGGACTCTGAAGGCATTTTGGAGTCTGTCAGGGCTGCCACTGCCATCACAGGCCCAGAGTGCCAGGATCTGGAGAGCAGAATGGCTTCAAAGGAGGGGATCAAGGCACCCTCAGGAGCTTAGGCTTGCTGCCCAGGGCCAATTTACATTTCTGCTCCAAGCGTTCCAATGCATTGTTCTTTAGTCACTCCAGCTGTGGCTCAAGCTAGCTACCTTGTTCCTCAAGGTATTTTGTTATAGCAGCAGGAACAGACTAAGACAAGTATTTAAAGGAAAGTTTATACCATTAAAATGCTTACATTAAGAAAAAAGAAAGGTCTAGGCCGGGCATGATGGCTCACGCCTGTGATCCCAGCACTTTGGGAGGCTGAAGTGGGCATATTGCTTGAGATCAGGAGTTCGAGACCAGCCTGGCCAACATAGTGAAACCCTGTGTCTACTAAAAATACAAAAATCAGAAGGGTGTGGTGGCTGATGCCTGTAATTCCAGCTACTTGGGAGGATGAGGTGGAAGAATAACTGGAACCTGGGAGGCTGAGATTGCAGGGAGCCGAGATCAAGCCACTGCACTCCAGCCTGGGCGACAGAGTGAAACTCTGTCTAGAAAGAAAGAAAGAGAGAGAGAGAGACAGAGGAAGGAAGGAAGGAAGGAACAAAGGAAGGAAGGAAGGAAAGAAGGGAGGGAGGGAGGGAGGGAAGAAAAAAAAACCCACAAAGGTCTCAAAGCAACAAATTAGTCTTCTACCTTAAAAAACTAACAAAAAGAAGAGCAAAATAAAATCCAATGCAAGCAGAAGGAAGGAAATAATAAAGAGGAGAACTCAATAACATTGATTACAGAAAAACAATAGAGAATATCAATAAAATAAAAAGATCTCCAAGCTCAGATAGGTGAATTTCTATTAAACTTTTAATGAACAAATAGCACCAATTCTACACAATCTTTTTCAGAAAATAGAAGAGAAAGGAACACTTCCCAGTTCATATTATGAGGCTGGACAAAGACAATACAGGAAAACTATAGACCAATAGCCTTCATGAACAGTACACAAAAATTTTCATGAAAAATTAGGAAATTGAATCCAGCAATATGTAAAAAGAATAACATTTGGCCGGGTGCGGTGGCTCACACCTGTAATCCCGGCACTTTGGGAGGCTGACGTGGGCAGATCACAAGGTCAGGAGTTCGAGACCAGCCTGACCAACATGGTGAAACGCTGTCTCTACTAAAAATACAAAAATTAGTCAGGCATGATGGCACGTGCCTGTAATTACAGCTACTCAGGAGGCTGAGGCAGGAGAATCACTTGAACCCAGGAGGCAGAGGTTGCAGTGAGCCGAGTTTGTGCCACTGCACTCCAGCCTGGGTGACAGAGTGAGACTCCATCTCAAAAAAAAAAAAAAAAATTTTCATGACCACATGGGGTTTATCCTAGATCCTAGGAATGCAAGGCTGGTTCCATGTTCAAAAATCAATTATTATAATCCACCAAATTAAAAAACCAGAGAGTAAAAATGACAAGAGCATATCAAACAATGCAAAAAGAAAGCATTTCAGAAAGCCCAGCATTCCTTAATGGTAAAAACCCTCGGCAATCTAGAAATAAAAGAGAATTTCCAATACCAAAGTGAACATCATACTTAATGGTAAAAGACTGAATACTTTCCCCTAGGATAGAAAACAAGGCAGGGATGTCCACTTTCATCTCTCCTATTCAATATGGTACTGGAAGTCCTAGCCAGTACAGTAAGGCAGAGAAAAAAAGTAAAAGGCATACAGATTAGAAAGAAAAATACTGTTCCTATTTGCAAGTGATGATTTTCTTTCTTTTTTTTTTTTTTTTTGAGACGGAGTCTCGCTCTGTCGCCCAGGCTGGAGTGCAGTGGCGCGATCTCGGCTCACTGCAAGCTCCGCCTCCCGGGTTCACGCCATTCTCCTGCCTCAGCCTCCTGAGTAGCTGGGACTACAGGCGCCCGCTACCACGCCCGGCTAATTTTTTGTATTTTTAGTAGAGACGGGGTTTCACCGTATTAGCCAGGATGGTCTCGATCTCCTGACCTCGTGATCCGCCCGCCTCGGCCTCCCAAAGTGCTGGGATTACAGGCGTGAGCCACCGCGCCCGGCCAAGTGATGATTTTCTATGTAGAAAATCCCAAGGAATATCCAAAGAAACTCCTACCCTAATTAATGAATTTATTATAGTCCCAGTGTATAAAGTCAACTCAAAAAAATGTATCATGCTTCTATATACTTTATTTTAAAATTTGGAAACCAATATTTTAAAAAATACTAATTAAAATTTTAAAATGAGAAATACTTAGGTATAAATATAACAAAACTTGTGCAGGATATCTATATGCTGACAAGTATGAACACTGATGAAAGAAACCAAAGAAGACATAATAAATGGAGAGACATAATGTGGGTTGGAAGATTTAATTTAGTTAAAATGTCAAATTCTTCTCACATTAATCTATAGATGTAATGCAATTCCAATAAAAATTCCAATAGGACTTTTGTAAGTATACACAAGCTGATTCTAAAATTTATTTGGAAAGGCAAAGGGATCAGAAGAGCCAAAACCATTTTTAAAAAGAATAAAGCAGGAAGAACAGGTCTACCCGATTTTAAGACTTGCTGTAAAGTAACAGTAATCTGGATAGTGTGCTATTGGCAGAGGATAGATGCACAGGCCAATTAATAAGGAGAAAATGTCCAGAAATAAAGTCACAAATGTGGATTGCTGAAAAAGGTACAAACGCAATTAAATGGAAAAGTGATAATCTTTTTAACATGTGGTATTGGAACAACTGACATCTGTATACAAAAATATTCCACAAAAAAAATAAAAACAGGCTGGGAACAGTGACTTGCACTTGTAATCCCAGCACTTAGGGAGGCTGAGGTGGGAGGATTGCTCAAGCCATGAGTTCGAGACCAGCCTAGGCAACATAGAGCTCATCTCTACAAAAAAAAAAAAAAAAATGAGCCAGGAGTGGTAGTGCATGCCTGTAGCCCCAGCTACTTGGGAGGCTGAGGTGGGAGGATCACTTGAACCTGGGAGGTCAAGGCTGGAGTGAGCCGAGATTGTGCCAGTGCACTCTAGCCTCGGTGACAGAATAAGACCCTGTCTCAAAAACAAACAAACGAACACACAACAACAACAACAATAACAGCAACAAAATTAAAAACAAAAAAGTTTCATCTCAATCTCACACCTTATATAAAAATTAACTCAAAAATGCATCATAGATGTAAAAATAAAATGTAAAACTATACAACTTTTAGAAGAAAACAGTAGAAATGTACATGATTTGGGATTAGGGAGTGTTCTTAGACCTAACATCAAAAGTACAACCTGGCCGGGCGCGGTGGCTCATGCCTGTAATCCCAGCACTTTGGGAGGCCGAGGCAGGCGGATCACGAGGTCAGGAGATCGAGACCATCCTGGCTAACACGGTGAAACCCTGACACTACTAAAAATACTAAAAATTAGCCAAGCGTGGTGGCAGGCGCCTGTAGTCCCAGCTACTCGGGAGGCTGAGGCAGGAGAATGGCGTGAACCCGGAAGGCGGAGGTTGCAGTGAGCCGAAATCGCGCCACTGCACTCCAGCCTGGGCGACAGAGGGAGACTCCGTCTCAAAAAAAAAAAAAAAAAAAAAGTACAACCCATAAAATGGGAAAGTAACAAATTGGATTTTATTAAAATTAAAAGCTGTGGCTTTGTGAAATACACCGTTAAGAGAATGAAATTGTAGACTAAGGGAAAATATTTGCAAATTGCATGTGCAAAGGAGTTGTATCTAGAAAAACTCCTCAAAGCTCAATAGCAGGAAAACAACCAAATTAAAAATCAGGAAAACACCTTGTTAGTTTAATACTTTTCTTTTTTCTTTCTTTTCTCTCTCTCCTCTCTCTCTTTCTTTCTTTCTCGCTTTCTCTCTCTCTCTGTCTTTTCTTCTTCTTTTTTTTTTTGAGGCAGACTCTCACTCTGTCGCCCAGGCTGGAGTGCAGTGGCACAATCTCGGCTCACTGCAAAACCTCCGCCTCCTGGGTTCAAGAGATTCTCCTGCCTCAACCTCCAAGTAGCTGGGATTACAGCCGCCCACCACCATGCCCAAGTAATTTTTGTATTTTTTTAGTAGAGATGGGGTTTCACCATGTTGGCCAGGCTGGTCTTGAACTCCTGACCTCAAGTGATCCGCTGCGCCGGGCCTAGTTTTTTTTTTTTTTGAGATGGAGTCTCGCTCTGTAGCCCAGGCTGGAGTGCAGTGGTGCAATCTCGGCTCACTGCAACCTCTGCTTCCCAGGTTCACACCATTCTCCTGCCTCAGCTTCCCAAGTAGCTGGGACTACAGGCACCTGCCACCAAGCCCTGCTAATTTTTTTGTATTTTTAGTAGAGACGGGGTTTCACCATGTTAGCCAGGATGGTCTCGATCTCCTGAACTTGTGATCTGCCGCCTCAGCCTCCCAAAGTGCTGGGATTACAGGTGTGAGCCACCGCACCAGCTAGTTTAATTCTTACAATCCTTAAAGCAAGGATTTTACATCGTGATATTAAACATCATGATAGAAAACCAATGACCAATGACTTTGTTTCCAGTGCCTTTATAAAAAATAGTACTTTATAGATAATTTATGTCAGCGTACACGGGGTATACAAGTAACTGAGATTTTAAATTTTACTCTGTTTAATATTATGGGAAACTTATAAGCTAGGTATTTTATTCACTTCAGTTTAATGCAAGTGGTTAGCTCTTCCAGAAAGTTTTCTGTGACTTTTTTTTTTTTTTCTGAGACCGAGTCTGGAGTTCGAGACCAGCCTGGCCAACATGGTGAAACCCTGTCTCTACTAAAAATACAAAAATTAGCCGGCCATGGTAGTGGTGGGGGCCTGTAACCCCAGCTACTTGGGAGGCTGAGGCAGGAGAATCACTTGAACCTGGAAGGCAGAGGTTGCAGTGAGCCGAGATCACGCCATTGCACTCCAGCCTGGGCAACAACAACTACTACTATCTCTATCTATCTATCTATCTATCTATCTATCTATCTATCTATCTATCTATCTATCTATCCTGAATAGGTAAATCCAGAGACAGAGGCAGATTAGTGGTTGCCAGGGGCTGAGGAGAAGAAATGAGGATTAACTGCTTTATGTGTAAAGTTTCCCTTCAGGATGATACAAATATTTTGGGACTAGATAGAGGTGATGGCTACACAAGATTGTGAATGTACAAAATGCCACTTAATCATACACTTTAAAATGGCTAAGTTTGTGTTCTGTATATTTTACCTCAATTTGAAGAAGAAGGTTGTGTCTCTGGAATCTTGTTTATGTTTGTAGAAAAATCTTTATTTTTCAGGGAAATCATAAAGAGTGAATCTAGCTCTGCCCATTTCTGAGCTAGGAACTATGAGTGGAATCCAAATGAATCAGAGACATGCTGTTTTTTGAAAGTGAACTGGATAGTCTAATAATGTGCTGAGGAATTCAGTAGTCAGAATGGTTACAAGTTAGCATAATGTATTCCCATTACACCACCTTTTCAATGCTCCTCATATGTAAAAGGTATCAATAAATATATAATTAAACCAAAATCCTCTTTGTTGGAATATATTCTATTCAGCTGCTATTGCCCAAGTGGCCCTTGCAAATCTTGGGATGCTGTGCCTGTGAAAGCATTTTGTATTGTGATGGTGGCCTCAGGGTGAGGGAAGTGAGGATCAAGGGGAATGGGGTGTTTGCAAAATGTGGCTTTGGGGCCCGGAATGTTTACAAAAATTTTGAAATCCCAGCCTTTTCTTTTCATTAGTGATGACCCTTTCAAACACCCAAGCCTCTTTTCTTGAAATTCTTAATCTCGTTTTTCCTTTAAAAATGTATAAAATCCTGTGCATGATACATGCCGAATGACTGTCCTTTAAAAATCATTACAATGTAAAGTTCTTTACTGAAATTTGTTTATTTGTATTTTATTTACTCTTAACCATGATCCTGAAATTTTTAGGTACAAGTTCTGGGCTGGATCTTCTCTGATTGCTCTTTATAGACCTACTTGCTACCTTTCTCTACTGTACACTAGGCCCTGGAAGGCTGACCTCCATCGATTGCATCAGTGGGCTCCCATACCCTCTGGCTTCCTGTCAGGTTCAGCCGTGGGAGGCACAAATAGATCAGAGGGTAGGAAGAGAAATAATTTAGGATACGTATTTATCCACCTCCCTCTCTGAAGGCTATGAATTGGCTGTGGTTATGTTCTTCTACTGAAGGCCACAGCTCCTTTTAGGTGGGCCTCTCTTATAGCTACACCTGTGGCCACAACTTCAGCAATCACTTTCACTCCATTGCAGATATTTTTTTTCTTGCTGTTTCTGAACTAGGAATGGTAAAGGCTCCATACTGGTTTTGGTCCTTTGGTGCTATACCACTCCTTGCTGGTTTCCCTTAATCCTGCACACACGTAATTTGTGGGGCCGGTGCAATGCAGGGTCCTTTGTTCAAAAATTACAAAGGTCGGCCGGAGTGGTTCATGCTTGTAATCCCAGCACTTCAGGAGGCCGAGGCAGGAGGACTGCTTGAGGCCAGCAGCTCAAGATGAGCCAGGGCAATATAACTAGACTCTTCCATTTCTATATACATTTTAAAAATTCCAAAGAATTTCAAGATAGGGATTGCAAAGCATTAAACTAGTGTGTGGCCCCTCTAATTTTGAGGTCCAGTTGCACAGGTTGCACACCCATGGAGCTCGGTCCTGCCTGCACTGTATTGTAAATACTACTTACCTTAAATGATCTGCAGTTATCTATTGAGAATACCACCTGTTTCCTGCCAGAATTCTTTCTGATACAAGGTCTCATGTGTTCTCTCTCCCACTTAAAAAGAATTGTGGCTCCATTAGGGAATCTGGAAAACTAGCTGTAATCTATACTCACTGTGCAATTTAAAACTTTAGTAGATTTGCATCTGCAGTAGGAAATTAACTAATTCTCTCTTTTCCTCACCCTCACAGCTAACAAAGCCACTCATTTGGGACTAACTTGAAGCTG
The DNA here is from genome assembly GCF_028858775.2 of Pan troglodytes. Classification (NCBI taxonomy): domain Eukaryota; kingdom Metazoa; phylum Chordata; class Mammalia; order Primates; family Hominidae; genus Pan; species Pan troglodytes. Next base: position 48,348,357 of record NC_072403.2, on the reverse strand, counting down.
GGAACTATTGTGGGCCACCATAGCCCTTGCATGCCACCTACTATTGCCACAGCTGAAATGTGTGACTCCCAAGCACGCCTCCTGGGCAGGTGCAGGAAGTTTTAGGAGTTACCCAAACCAGTTGATCACTTCTAGTTTTTTGTATTAGATACAGAATCTACTAAATAGGCTAATTAAAAAAATATGGCTTAAGCTGAGAACCTTCTCATATCCTGGAACCTATTTTTCTTTCTGGCTAGAAACTTACCCTAGATAGCAATCTCTTAGTATTACTAAACAAATATCAGTTAGGCCTCTGGTCTTGAGTAAGGCCAGCTCTCTCAATACCACCCTTAACAGAATTGAGGGTTGAACTTACTACAATAAATTATGCTGCCTTGTTGGTTTCAAATGGGAGTTCCATAAACCCTCCTGTGCCTCAATTTTCTGTTTTTGTTTTCATTGCTTTGGTTGTTGCAGATTCAAGGATGGCAAAGAAACAAGGGTTTGAGAAACACCCTACAACCCTATTGTTTCATTGCTTTCACTTGCCACTGAAAGTGAACGACTTGCGTGCCTCTGGATCACTGGGACTGCTTCAACAACTGCATGAATTATATCCATCACTCATCCCTAAAGCACACACTTGATTTGTGCTACCCCCTTCATTTGGTCCTGTTGCCTCTCTGAGCCTTCATTCTGGCAGCAGTGGGTAGAAGGGCAACTGAGGTGGTATTTCCCCCTCCATGCTCTTGTCTATTTTTCCATGCCTGCAGTTTGTCCAGTTTTTAAGAAGCTCTCGCAAAGCTCCACCTTTAATATAAAGGGAAGTATTTTATAGAAGCGTTCACTTATTTGAAGAGTTACCAAATATATTGTCTTATCTTTTCCCAAAAATGCACACTTTCTCTTAAAGAGGACAAACTTTCATTTTAAAATGGGGTCATATGTAAAAATCATTCCAGCTGCTTAAATCCAGAGCATGGAAAAATTACTCCAAGAACAATACACAAATGCTCACTGGGCCTAAAACGTTTCGTTTGATTATGGACTGGATACATTTTCATTCAGCTCTGATTTGTTCCTGAGATAGGCAAATAACCAGTGTAGCCTCAGAAATGATCCTTCTCTTGGGAAAGCCAGCAGCATTGTGGACAGTCTGGACAACTAGAAGGAGCCAGAGAGGTCTAGCATCTAAACTGAAAACGAGGGAAGTCAGTCACAGTTCTGGACTGGGTGGCAGAACCGTAAGCAGAGTTGAGAATTTCACCCAGTGCATCTGATTCCAAGTCTATAAATTCTTGAGGTGTCTCTGCAGTGATGCACATTTTCAGGGAAAACCAGCCCCTAACTTTAATTTGCCTGTTCCTGTCACCCAGTCCTTCATATATGCTGTCTTCTGTGGAATTAAATGCGTTCTTAACAATTACCTGTCTACCTTGCTCTTTTCAGGGCTCAGGTCTGACTTACATGCTACCCTGAATGGCTCATGGTGACAAAAAATGCCATTTCTGGATGCCTATTATGTACTAGCATTGTTTTGTTAACTTAAAAAATGTTAGGCTGGGTGCAGTGGCTCATGCCTATAATCCCAGCACTTTGAGAGGCTGAGGTGGGAGGATCCTGTGAGCCCAGGACTTTAAGACCAGTGTGGGCAAAATCGCAAAACCCGTCTCTACAAAAGAGAAAAATTTAGTCAGGCATGGTGGTGCACACCTGCAGTCCCAGCTACTTGGGAGGCAGACGTGCAAGGATCACCTGAGCCTGGGAGGTTGAGGCCGCAGTGAGCTGTGATCATGCCACTGCACTGCAGCCTGGGTGAAAGAGCAAGACTGTTTCAAAAATACATGTATGTAATTATTTATAACAGTAATAATTCAACAAGCCTCATAATTTTTAATTTTAATGCTTAAAAGGGTTATGTTTATTTTACTTTTAAATTTATTTCATTTTATTATTTTTCAACCTGATCATCTCAGACAATAAATTTATTTCAAATGTATTTGAAACATGTCAAATATTCAACAGCAGTAGGGAAACTAGTATGGAAAGTTCCATATGGGAAATGGAATAATGAATAACTTCAACAATTTTCCGTATTTCACTAATCTTGTTTTATTTATTTAGTGTTTTGATGGGGAGGGGATGGAGTATTGGAAAGCAAATCCTAGATATATTTTCACTCAAAATGCCTCATTATGTATCTGTAATAGATAAGAACTTAAAAAAAAAACTGCAATGCCATTATCATATCTGAAAAAGTGATTACTTTCTTAATATCTGAGAGTCTACATTTTGTCTCAAAATTGTCTTTTTAAAAAATCTAATTTATTTATTCAAATCAAATCCTCACAAGATCTAAATATTGTATTTAGTTGTTACTAACATTTTAGAATGTTATTTATTTTAGAAGTCATTTATTTACATGCATTTAACCTTTATATTAAACCAACGCAGAAGGTACGGTCCCAGCTCAGAGAGGTTAAGAAACCTTACCAAGGTCTCATTGCTGGCAGGCACCGGACACATAATTTGAATTAAATCTTCTTAACTCCAAAGCCTCCATGCCACTCCTTCTGATGCAGGCTAACAGAATTTTTCCTGTGTTGCAGAGAGGCAAAAGGGCCACTATTTAAGAGAGAGGGTCCGGGTGTGGTGGCTCATGCGTGTAATCCCAGCACTTTTTGAGGCCGAGGCAGGCAAATCGCTTGAGTCCAGGAGTTCGAAACCAGTCTGGGCAAGATGGTGGAACCTCATCTCTACAAAAAAATACAAAAATTAGCTGGGGGTAGTGGCGTACACCTGTAGTCCCAGCTACTGGGGAGGCTGAGGTGGGAGGATCACTTGCGCCTGGGAGGTCGAGGCCACAGTGAGCTGACTGCTAACCCTGATTGCCTCCATAGACTGTGCCACTGCATGCCATCTGGGCTGACAAGAGTGAGACCCTGTTTAAAAAAAAAAAAAAAAAAAAAAGGAAAGAAAAAGTAAAAAGAGATAGGGTTTGGATTCAGGTTGGCCTGGATGCAAATTGGTGCAAATTACATAATCTCTCTGAACTTTCATTTCTGTCTGCATCTGTAAATAAGGATAATGATGAAGATTTGGGGCAGATTAAATAAGAATATGCATGCCTAGTATTTAGCACAGTGCGTGGCACATGGAAAGCACTCGATAAATGTTAGCAATTAATGTAGAAGAGGAAAAAGAACCACAAAGTATTTAAACATTTGCATTTGTTAGTAGCTCGAGGAAATGGTGGCTCATCATTGTTAATAGAGCCTGCTTAGGATTGAGGCTGAAGGGGGGAAGGGTGGGAGTGGGGATAGGATAGGGGAGTGGCTCTACCTGGATTGGAGAAAGGAGTTCTGGACATAAAGATTTAAATTGGTGTCCGAGGAGTTCTCACAAGGCCTCAGCTGGAAAACAGTTAAATGCATCTTCTGACCACTAACCCAGGTTGCCTCCAGAGAAGGAAAACCAAGTGGGTGGCAGACAGGGTGGGAGGGAGACTTCTTGCTGTTTATTTGAATTTGGAACCATGTGAATGCATTCAACCTATTCCAAAAGAATAAATTACATTTAAAAATGGTCTTTTGCTATGGGGATAAGTGCTGAGAATGGTAAGACTAGGATCTGATGATAATAATAATAATAATTCCATTATACTTTGTGCAGCCCTAGGAGGGCTTCAGTCATGCAGGACAGGTTTTGAACTAAGATTGGGACTTTTTCAGCCTGACTCTGATTTCAAAGATCCAAGCTAATATTTTAATTTCGGTCACCCTCCTTCTGACCCTGATTGTAGAAAGATTCCAGACCCAGCGCTCATGGACTTGGTTTATTCAACCTGTGGATTGCCTTCAAGAGTATGCATTGTTGGGAGTCAAGTCTATTGGTAAAATCAGGGATGCATTGTCTGTGCATCTGCCGGTGTTTCCCAGTCCTTTTGGTGCTCTCTCTCTCTCTCTCTCCCTCTCTCTCTCTATATATTTTTTGAGACAGAGTCTTGCGCTGTCACCCAGGCTGGAGTGCAGTGGGGCAATCTGCTCACTGCAGCCTTAACCCCGTGGGCTCAAGCCATCCTCCTGCCTTAGCCTCCTCAGTAGCTGAGACTACAGGCATGCACCACTATGCCTGGCTAATTTTTTATTTTTTAATAATAAACGTGGAGAGGGTCTCTCTACATTGTCCAGGCTGGTCTCAAACTCCTCAGCTCAAGCGATCCGCCTACCTCATCCGCCCAAAGCGCTGGGATTATAGGTGTGAGCCACCCCGCCTGGCCCCATAGATATTTTTCTGATGCTTCAATCAGCTAAGACTCTGAGGATCTGATTTTCTAGAGTCCTTTGGAAGGTGTGGGGGGAGGGGGGGCGGGGGAGGATACACAACCCTATTCACAAATATTAGTAACTTGCTTTAAACTCTAAGGCCTTACATAAAATAACTCATTTAAACCTCACAATAACACTATGATATGAATACTATCATTCCCATTTTACAGGCAAAGAAATTGAACCAAGCGGTTAATTTGCCTAAGGTCAGAGCCTGCAGAGCTAACCATCTAGCATTACCATCACTCTGTTGGCAATGAACAGAGCGGGCCAAGCGTGTAGGGTGTAGGGGGACCTTTGAAGATGACAAAAGCGTCCTTGGCTGTGTAGCCGCAAATCCCAAATCCTTCCTTCTCTGCAGCTTCTGGTTTAGGAGCTGGAAAGACAGGCTGTGAATTTTCACGTTGACCTGGGGCAATTAACTTAACTCTCGGAATAGGTTCCTTATCTGCCCCGGGGAGGAGTTTTAGATTAAAAGGGTGTGTGTGTGTGTGCTGGGAGGGAGGTGGAGGGGCTGAGTTTTCTGGGCGGTGCGGTTTTCCCAAGTCCCGTTTTGAGGTTTTGTCCTAGCCAGCTCCCGCTCAGGTCCCTGGGCGGTGACGGTGGTCAAGCTTAGCTTGGCTGTTCCTCCTCCGCTTGGAAAAAGGCCGCCACTGGGGCCAACTCCGGCCACAGCGCTGCTGCCAGGAGACCTAGGGTAGGTCTTTTCCCCTGAGGTAGAGACCTGGGTGTACCCTCAGGAAGGCATCTTGAAGTTACTGACAGTTGAGTCAAATCTTGAAGGTCCAGCAGGAGTTAGTAAGAAGAGGTGGAAGGGGAAAGGTTAGGCGCCCCCTCCTCCACCCCTTGAACAAAGAAAGCTTGACGGGGCTTACAATATCCGAGGAAGAGCTGGGCGGGTGGAGAGGTCTGTAGAGGCGAAATCACAACTTGGCTTTATTCTAAGGGCAATGGAAGAGGGTTTTGAAGGCTTTAAAATAATGTCATTAGGAGTTTTAGTCGCTTGGGAGGAATGGGTCGGAGGGGGACAGGAAGCTATCGCAGAAAGCAGCCCACTTGGAAGATGACCGAGGACTGAGGAAAGAGGGCGGGGGACATCGAGCATCTGAAGCTTTTCCCAGTCGCCGCAACACTGTGCGCCGTCCCCCGGCTTTCTTTGCTTATGTGGAAGGGCTCCATAAAGGCTGGGCACGCGCCAAACGCTCATTAAGCGAAATAGCCCAGGTCCCCTCCTCTTTTCAGGGACTCTCTGGTCCACGTGCCCCAGAATTGGTAGGGTAGGCGGGAGGACTTTCCACTGCTGAAGATGGAGAACCGTTACCCCTCAAAAAACACAAAAACCTCGGGTGCTTTTGGCAGCAGTCTCCTCCGCTCATGATCTCATGCTTTAAGCTCCCATATAGCCTCCCTCCGCCCAATCCACACCCAGCGCCCGGGTGGGGGTGGGGTGGGGGACACTGGCGAAGGTCTGGGTAGCGGGAGGTCATTCCTCTTGCGCGACATTTTGGGGGAAGGGGCGCAACGATTTCCCCCACGGAAAAAAATGGATGGTGTAACTTTCTGTCGTGCAAAAAATACTGTCTTGCCCTCGAGACAGATGCCTCGAACCCGGCTCGAGGTGGTCTGTTTAGCTGAACTACCTTTGGTTCACGTTTCCTCTGACCAGGAAAGAAGCTTGGAAATGCAGGGGTCTCAGGCCAGGTTCCCTGACACCTGGGCCGACCACTGCCACGCCTTCTCGGGACCTGGGGGCCGTCCTGCTGTTGCCCTCCGCCCCCGCCCGCGCCGCGGAGGTTTGAACCTTTGGCTCGCCTTTCAGCCCGCGCCCTGCCCCCTGCTCGCAGCTGCTCCCGGTTTGGGTGCAGCGGTTTCCCCCGCAGAGGAGGAGGAGGAGACAGCGCGAGGGAGCGACTCCGGGCTCGGGTTTCCGCACCAATGCCGAGCAGCCCCGGGCGGCCCCCGGCGGCCGTCCCTCCTCCCCGGCACCACGTTCCACAGTCATGGCGCGCGAGGAGGGGCGAGCGCGCGCGGCGGCTGCACCCGCGCCCCCTCTCCTCCCCTCCCCTCCGCCGCCCGGCCCCTCTCCTAGGCAACTCCCCTCCCCGGCCTGCTGCGCCTGCCGCAGCGAGGGAGACCCCTCCCCGGAGAGCTGCTCTTCCAGCGTGGTCTACTGCACCCCTTCCCCGCCCCCATCGGGGCGGAGGGATGGAGACGCGCGCTTCGCGAACCTCCAGCCCCTTCTCCGGAGCCCCAGCCCCACCGAGGCCAGGGTGCGGTGGGGGTAGGCGCGGACCGTCTCCTCGCAGCCCGCCTCGACCTCGGCATCTTTGCAGACCCTTAGAAAAATAAACAAACCCCCTCACAAACCCCAGTCGTTAGCTTGCAAAGCGTGTTACAATAACCGGGACGGCTACGCAGGAAGCAATCCTGCACTGGTCCGGGTTTAAGGCGGCAGCTTCCCGGCCACGCTGCCTTCTCCCCGGCCTCGATTTTCCGGCCATGCCGGAGAGTCCGCTGCACCTCAGGGCTGACAGGTCCCGCTCGCGCAGGGCCGCAACTGGGCCCGTGTCCCCCGTCCCATCCTCGTCCAGAGACTCGCCAGCCTACAAAAGGTGCAACCTCACGCACACGCAAAGCGCACAAATAAAGTCAGCAGCGCACCGCCGCGAAGGCTGCGAACAATGCGCCGGGCGGCCCGCGCCCGCCGGAGCGCTGCGCCCCGGGGGAAAGGGGACGCGGGCGGGGGCCGCGGCGGACGACCAGCCGGTCGCGGCGCTGGACACCTTACTTCCTGCTTCCCCGCCCGCGGCCAGACCCAGCTCTGCGGAGGGATATCTCTCCCCTCCTCGGTCCCTCTCCCTCCCTTCCCCCGCCCTCCCCCTCTTTTTGCTCCTGCTCCCCCCCCCCCACCCCGCCTTTCTCCTTTTGCAAGAAAATAATTTGACAGTCGATTTGCTGACAAGGGAGGAATTTGCATCCTGGATTTAAAAAAAAAAAAGGCCGAGAGGAGCTTGGGAACGGTTGCTAGGGGTGGGTAATGGGTGAAAAAAGGGGGGTACCGGGGAGCGGATAAGGAGGGTTAAGGGAGGGGGCGAGGATGGGGAGCAATGCAAAGGTAAGGCCAGGTTACCGCGGCTCGGCCCCGAGTGGGCTGCGACCGGGGGAGGGGCGAGAGATACATATGTATTTCTGTCTCCCCAGCACACCCCCTTCCCTCTAAGCGATGGCTGAGAGGCGGTGCATGCAGATGGGGAGTAAGTTTCCTGAAGGGGAGGGTGGATGCACGCGCGCAGCCCGGCGCTGCAAATTTCCACCGGGGAGGGAGAACGGCTGGATGCGGAGAGTTTGGAGTTGCTTGCGGCGGAGGGCAGGAAGGGGAGCAGGGCTGGGAAAGGGGGCTGGCGGGCGCTATATCTGGGAGTAAGTTTCCAGCATCAGGAGAGCCTGCACGCTTGCTCACTAGTAAGTTTCTGGCCGGGGAGGGCGCATGGGGAGGAGGAGAGGGAGGGGTGCATGTATATAGAAGGGGGGAGGGGGGAGCAGATTTCCTGCGGGGAGGCTGAATGCATATGGAGAGTAGATTTCCTGAAGGGAGGGTGGAGGCGTAGACGGACCGAGTAAGTTTCTTGCTGGGGTGGTGGAGGAGGTGGTGGGTTGGTGCTTTGGAAACCCAAAGCTTCCTACCCTGGGTGGGGGAGCACACTCTTGTCGGGGGGACGAGGGGCCAGGTTCCCTGCTGGGGAGAGGGGCTTGCATCTGGGGAGTATGTTTCCTGGCGGAGCGATATTTGTTTACAGGCTGAGGGCAGTACTGTAAGTGAGTAGCGCTGAGAGAAGGCGGCTGACATAAATTAATATTGAAATTACTCCATCAGCTCTGCTCGCCCCCCATCTCACCCCCCAAGCGGATACTGGTCTTCTCGTCGGATTGCCCATGCACTTGTTGCAGAAACAGCCAAGGTAGGCAAGAAGCTTATTAAGTTTCATTTTTAAAAAATTAGTTTGGGGATGCTCCTCGAGAAGACGGGGGTGGGGCGAAGTGGGGAGGGAAGAGTGGGGAGACAGAAGGAGAAGTCTCCCCCCCCCTTTACTTTCACTATGCAAGCAGGCCTTCTCCCTTCTTCCCTTCTTCCCTCTCCGGGCTGCACAGCATCCCAGCAAAGGGGGAGGGATGAGGTGGGCGCTATAATTGGCAACCCTGGCTTAAAGGTAGTGATGGTGGGCTTGCATTTGAGGTTGTGATGTTATAAAGGCTTCATTCTCCAACTAAGAAACCGCAGGACTCTGCCTTTTGGGGTTTTTGACATGATACATATGTGTATGTATACGCGCCTGCGGGCTCTGTGGGGGCTGGGTACTCCCCAGAAGTTAGTGTGGCCACCCAGATGGGAGAAATGTGTAAGGGGGTAAACCTGTTCCTTCACTCCCCAACTTCAGTTTGGGAGACTGGGAAGTTACTGCCGGTGGTCTTAAGAAACAGATATTAAAAACCAACCAAACCACTCCTTCACCAGCGGAGGCCGAGAGCACCTGGCAGGCAGCCTCTGGCCAGCACTGGACTGGAGCATGTGCGCCTGCCATCCTTAGGTTACAAGAAAACGCTTTCTGGTTCCTCCGTGTGTCTTCTGCCGGCCTGTTAGAGCCAGCTTTGTGGAAACTCTTCCCCAGACTAGACGCAGCTTTGGCAAGTGCCCGTACTGAAGGGGATGGCTTCAATTCAGCATGGCCTGGGCTGTCTTGTGAAGTGCGTGGAAGTCGTGCTTAGGAATGACCGCCCCTGTAGTGGCTAAAGAGTTCATTAAAAAATATCTCCTGAAAACCGGTCCAGGTGCACTTTTCAGCAGGTCATTGAGGAGAGTTTTAAGAAGGGGAGTTTTAAGTTGTCCCAGTTAGCACCCACCTTCTGCATCACTGACCCTTTTAAGAAAGGAGTTTGGCGATAGGAAGTGTGGTGTTGATGCTCACTGACTGGAGAGGATAACAGCAGGAGTCCTCAGCGCTTAACTAGTTAACCAGCAGCCTTTGCCTCTCCTTGCCTCTGTTTTCTTGGTCCTCAGCCTACTGGTTTCTGCAGAAGAGTTGTAGGTCTTAGCTGTCAGCTACCTTGATGATGCTGGGAGTTTTAACTTTGCTAGGATAATTTTAGCATCTCGGGTCCAACCCGGAGACGTTTAGTAGGGTTAGGGAGTAGCCACTAGGCAGTGGGGTTAACTGAGGTTGGTTAAGCTTTCTGCAATTCTGTAGACAGGCTCTGTTCTAGCAGGGTCGAGAAAAATGGGTTTTAAAAAACTCGCTACACGTTGCTGATGGAGAGTGCTTTTTTTCTTTCCTAACTGTCGTCAGATTTCCAGATTGAGGGTTGATATTTGGCAGTTTGAGAGTTGAGTTAGTTGGGAATTAAATATTATTGCTGCTTATCAAATGTTCCTAACTAGGCATTAGTTAAACAAATTAGCTATTATTTTTACCTGATGAAAATCTGAGTCTGGTTGTTGTATTTGCTGGGAGAGTAAACAAAATCTTTATGTATGTTCATTCCAGGGTGGAATTATTTACATGCCCAGCCTCAGAGCCAAGAGCAGTCATTCAGGTTTTTTTTCTTATATTTATGAGATTTATTTTATTGTCTTGCTTTGGCCATTAATCAAGTCACAGTAGGTTTTTTTTTTTCCTCTTCTACCGAGAATGTTCTTGCGGTAATAAAGGCTTGAAGGCCCATGAATCATAATTCGTTCTTTTTAAAATATTGTGGTGATTGTCAGGATCTGATTTATAGGAATTGATACCCGGAGTGACACACCTCTCTGGGCTCCGCCCTTTTAGGCATGTCCATTTTCGCCAAAGGATTGTTTAGAAGCCAGCTTGACATCCCAAAAAGAGCATTTCCCTTCTGCTGTATGAGAAGATTAATTTTGCAGGTTCCATAGTAAACATGGGTCTTTTCACAGCTTGGTAAGCAGGCTTCCACATAGCAGGCATGTGTTATTATCACATAGCATTTATGTGAGCTTGCTGTGAAAACAGTTGTTCTATGAACTGTGTGGAAAGTACTCAGTTTTGCCTCCTATAACCGGCTTGGGCCTGTGGTTTTTGTTGAGTTAGGAACTTAAAGTGTAAAAGAGGAGACAGACTGTAGTGTTCTTTGCTGGTTGTATAATAAAATGTGTGGTCACAAAAAATAAAGCTTGTTTATGATTTTCTTTTTCTCCTTCTTTAATGGGTGGGTTGGTTATAATAACCGAAAGCGTTATTTTTTTGACAAATGTAAGGATTCTCTGTGAAGCTGATTAGCCAGGAAGTGTTAAAATTGTCTTGTGTTCAATAGTTGGCTCAAGTTTACAGTATTGGTAAAGTGACAAAGAACTTAAAGGTAGTTTTGATGCTCAAGGCTAGGGGAAACATCACTGGAAAGAAAGGTGGGGAAGGTACCAATTTCTAGCCATTTCTGGGCTTTGGATTTTTTATCTTAAAAGTGCGTGGTTTGATCCGTGAGTTCCCTTCTGGCTCTGAAATTCTGTGTCTTGTAAGCGAGGTCTCCAGAGGTCTTGACAGTCTCTTCCTGAGCCAACGGCCAATTGCTTCATGGACTTGGGTGAGCTGATTAACTTCTGTTTTTGTCTTCTCATGGAGAAAGTGGATTTGATCCTTGGTATTCCAGAAAGGACTCTTGAGTGGCCTGGTGATCTTGACCATCAAACACAAGGAAATACTTATGAATAAATGTCTGCCAGTGTCTTGGACAAAAAGTCTCAATTCTATGCGCTAACAGAGAGTGCAGCATGTACATATCCTAGGTACCAAAAATAATTTCTGTTCATCTTAGAAGTTTCTTCTCCAGCCAGTTGGTTAACTTGTCTAATCCTTGGTCAAGTCTAAGGTTAACCAAGCTCTTATTCCCAGGCAGCAGGAGGAGATAGCTTTGGGGAGAAGCTGGAGACCAGAAAGCCCAGTGTGGCTTTGCCTGCTTTCTGTGGGTAATTGGGATTTGGCTGAATATTTGTGATAAGGTTCATAATAATGATATAGTATCATTTTTATCACCAGGATTCTCTGTATTTCACTATGGGCATTTTTGGGAGAAGCTCTTGATGTTTTTATTGACTTTGGACATTGCCATGAAAAGTAAGGATTTAGGGCTGGGCGCGGTGGCTCATGCCTGTAATCCCAGCACTTTGGGAGGCCGAGGCAGGCGGATCACCTGAGGTCAGGAGTTCAAGACCAGCCTGGCCAACATGGTGAAACCCCGTCTCTACAAAAATACAAAAATAAGCTGGGCATGATGGTGGGGGTCTGTAATCCCAGTTACTTGGGAGGATGAGGCATGAGAAGTGCTTGAACCTGGGAGGCAGAGGTTGCAGTGAGCCGAGATCATGCCATTGCACTCCAGCCTGGGTGACAGAGCGAGACTCTGTCTCAAAAAAACAAAAACAACAACAACAAAAAAGAAAAGTAAGGATCTAGGCAAGTGGCTTATACCCCAGGCGGTATAAGTGGTGCTCATGGTCCTGCTCTAAAGGCAGTTGAATTCAGCTCATTTTATTTCTGACCTCATAAAACTGTGTGGCTGAGGGAGGAGGGAGGATTAAAATCATCTGGGATCTTGTGGATTAATGATATTTCTGAATTTGCATGTTGAAGGGAAACCAGTAAAATAAAGGAGAACTAACGAATAGTTGATTTCTTTTGTGGAGAGAGGAGGACAAGAACAGCTGGATTCCAGTTACTGGCGTGCGTTGCCACAAGGGTGCTGTGGGCATTTTTAAGGAATAATATAGTCTCAGTAACATGAGTTTGACCCCAGGGCTCTCTTAATAAATCTTTTCTTCTGGGCTAAAGAAAACACACAACAAAAAGCCTCTGTGATATTTTCTAAGAATTTTAAGTTCTCAGAGTAGCTGCTTGTAGTAATTTGGTTTACTGAAGAAACAGATGATTCTTGGTCTTTCATCATGGAAGACGATGAGCTGGCATGGGGTAGCATATGCTGAGCTGTTGGGGTTGGGTTTAGCAACATAAACATTTCTTTTTATATGTTTGATAGAGCAGGAAGGGGACAAAGAACCCGTGTGCCTAAATAACAGTGATAACTCTGAGCTCAAAGAACGAGGGTTTTGTTTGTTTGTTTGTTTTTTTGAGACAGCATCTTGCTCTCTCACTCAGGCTGGAGTGCTGTGGCTCAATCTCAGCTCACTGCAGCCTCTGCCTCTCGGGTCCAAGTGATCCTCCTGCCCCAGCCTCCCAGTTAGCTGGAATTACAGGCGTGCACCACCATGCCCAGCTACTTTTAATTTTATTTTAGTAGAGACAGGGTTTCACCATGTTGACCAGGCTGGTCTTGAACTCCTAGCCTCAAGTGATCCGCCCACCTTGGCCTCCCAAAGTGCTGGGATGACAGGCGTGAGGCACCACACCTGGCTGCGAACGAGGTTTTTTTTAATGCCATAAGCAGCCCTGGTTTCTTTCATACATGCGGCAGCTTCTTATTGAGGACTTACTATTTGCCAGGCACTGTGTTAAAGCTCCAGAAATATATTGATAATTAAAAGAGACATAATCATCTCCCTCTACCCATACCCCTAACCCTTACCACTTCACTTACAGTCCAGAGGCAGACATGTAAAGAAATATAGCTTGCCAATTGTGATCAGTGCTCTGATGAAACCACAAGTCCAGTGACTTGGATGGATTTCATTAGAGTAGCCTGGAAAGGCCTCTCTGAGGTTTGGGGGTTGGGGGAGACAGCACATGAAGTAGAGGAGAGCCTGTGCAGAAGGACTTTGGTTTTGGAGAACTCAAAGAGGCACAGGTGGTCAAGGATGAAGGAGGGAGGGCAGCATGAGATGATTGTGCAGGACTCTCTGGGCTTTGAAAAGGTTTACATTTCATTTGAAGTGTAGTGGGAAGCCATTGAAAGTTTGGAGTGGGACTGGGCACGGTGGCTCACACCTGTAATCCTAGCACTTCGGGAGGCCGAAGCGGGTGGATAGCCTGAGGTCAGGAGTTCCAGACCAGCCTGGCCAACATGGTGAAACACTGTCTTTACTAAAAATACAAAAATTAGGCTGCGTGGTGGCGGATGCCTGTGATCCCAGCTACTTGGGAGGCTGAGGCAGGAGAATCACTTGAGCCCAGGAGGTGAAGGTTGCAGTGAGTGGAGATCGTGCCACTGCACTCCAGCCTGGGTGACAAAGCGAGCCTTCATCTCAAAAACAACAACAACAAAACAAACAAACAAAAGAAAGTTTGGAGTGGGAAGCGACAGCCCCTAATTCACGTTTTAAGAAGATTGCATTGGTGGAGAAGAGAGCAGAGAAAGGCAGAGCACAGTAAAGAGGCAGGTGGAGGAGGAGGCGAAGGAGGTGCATGGAGAGGAGTGGGTGGGTGTGAGATGCTCATTAGGAGTAGAATGGGCAGGGCTGCTGTGGGGTGGGGAGAAGCATCTAGAACTCCGAGGTTTCTGGCTTGTGCAGTTGAGTAGATGGTGGTGCTGTTTCCTGAGATGAAGAAAGATTGGGAGAGGGAGGCGGGCAGAATCAAGATATTTTAGTTGGGGCACCACTAAGTTTGAGGTGCCTGTTAGACTCAAAGTGGAGGTGTCAAGTAGGGTAATCTGATCTACCACCTAGCACGAGATAAAAATGTGGGAGCCATCGGCATGGAGAGAGCATTTAAATGCAGGAGAGTGGACAGAATGCCCTAAGGAGCCCGTGGAGACAGAAGAACAGGCAGTGTGAAGGAAGTGTGTGCTGTGTGTGTGTGTGTGTGTGTGTGTGTGTCTGTGTGTGTAGTGTTTCCTGAGGCTGATAAGGCCAGAAAAATCACCATTGGATTTGTTTCATCGTTTTTTGTTTTTTTTTTTTTGAGATGGAGTCTTGCTCTGTTGTCCAGGCTGGAGTGCAGTGGCGTGATCTCGGCTCATGCAACCTCTGCCTCCCATGTTCAAGTGATTCTCTTGCCTTAGCCTCCCGAGTAGCTGGGACTACAGGCATGTGTCACCACGCCTGGCTGGTTTTTATATTTTTAGTAGAGATGGGGTTTCACCATGTTGGCCAGGCTGGTCTCAAACTCCTGACCTCAGGTGATCCACCTGCCTTGGCCTCCCCAACTGCTGGATTACAGATGTGACCTACTGCGCCAGGCCCTGAATTTGGCAAAATGGAATCTGTCTGTGACTTGTGAAGAACAGTTTCAGTGGAGTGAAGGATTGGCTGGGACCACGACTGGAGAGAGTTGGGAGGGGATCGTGAGGGAGGAGCTGCGGACAGCCTGTGTAGTCAACTCTTTGGCAAAATTTGATGATGAAAGGCGAGGAGCAGAGAAACGGAGTGGGAGCTGGAAGGATGTGCACAAGGGAAAGAGGTTTTTTGGAAGGGTTGGTAATTTGTGTGCTGATGGGAAAGATCAGTGGAGAGGGAGTGACTGATCAAGAGAAACAAGTTGGGTCAGTTGAGCAAAAAGCCCTTGAGAAGGTCTGAGGGGAAGATCTGGCCTTTGTAAGGGGGTGGGGGATACTTCAGGGACTTGCTCCATCATGACAGGGAAGAAAAACTGATAAGGGGGCAGATGCTAAGGAGTGGGCAGGCAGGGGACTCTGTGGAGGACCGAGATGCTCTGCCTCCCCAGGCTGAGGCTACCCTGTCCCTGGGAAGGAGTTTGGGCTTAGGACTTGATACCAGCCAGAGACTCAAGGGTTAAGACTGCATCAGAAATGGTACTGCATTTTTCTGAACATTTGACTGCGTTACTGAGCGGCACAGAGGAAAGAGTGAATTCTTTAGCTTGGAGAAAAGAGTCTTCAGTTAAAGTAATTTGGGCCTCACATTAAATTTATTTGAAAACTATGATTAGAAAAAGACTTCTGTGATTTTCAGCCCTGTTCAGAGTTGGTGGGTACTGTCATAGGTTTTGAGCAAGAAGCTCAAAAGAAAAAAAAAAAGCAAAAAAAAAAAAAAAAAAAAAAGCAAAGGCTGCCTGTTGTTTAGGTTGTCTTTCACAAAAAATATCCCATGGACTACCAGCCTCGGTGGTTCCCAGCCATGGGGTCTGCATGGGAGGTGGGTGGAAAAGGAGAGAGTCAGAGCTGGATTGAGATCCAGCTCTACACCAAGGCTCTGGACTAGTCGACCTCTGAGCCTCTCTGCATCTGTAAAAAGAGGGCTGGTACCATCTTCACCTCTCCTCTTCAAGTTGTGAGAGGGAATCAGATCATGTATGGAAAGTGCGATGTCAACGGTAAGAGGCATAGAACAGAGGCAGCAGCGAGGCGACTTGATCTTCAGCCAGGTCTTCTTTTCAGATATAAAATCTGACAGCCAGCGAAACATTTCCCTTGTCCACTCCCACTGTTGTTCCCTACGTGTAGCTGCCTTCTATTTGGGGTTTTCAAGTTCTCTGTGATCCTTTAGCAAAACTGCTCTTCTTGTTGAAAGGCTGGCCTCAGAAATGCTGGCTGGGCAGTGCCAGTCAATACAGGTTCAAATTCTGATTCCATATTCAGAATCTGGGACCTGCCCACCCAAAGGGCCAAATAAACTTGGTTTGCTCCACAAAGAATCCTGTGAACTGGGTGCAGGAGAACCTTGAACCTACCCCAAGAAACCCGACTGAGGTTCTAGGGTCTTAGCCGTCTTCATTTGCATTCAGTGTTTGTTTTGCAAATAAGGATTGTGCTATGAAGCTGAATCTACCTAAAAGCAGTCATTAGCCCTTAGTCTTACTGTGTATGCTGGAAAGTCAATTCTCATTTTAAAAAGATATCCAGCGCTTTTCACTAATCGGGCTCCTGGCCTCTGCCTAAGAAGGTGAAGCTTTATTTATTTATTTAAAAATGATCTTTATTATGAAAAAACTTTAAACATACACAAAAGCAGAGAGGCTAGTATAATGAACTCTCTTGTACTCATCACCTAGATTTAGCAATTATTGAGATTTTGCCACACCTGTGGATAATGGGGCTTCTTCTGTATTTGTATAATAAATATGTGTCGTTGATTTTGAAAAACAGTGGAACTGATACCGATTTGGTTTCATAGAGAGAAGGAAGAAATCAACGAAAAATCAGAGAGAGAGGAAATGGAGGCCATCACTGAAATAACTCGCATTTTGTAGTTCCAAAGCCTCTTTGACGTATCTTATTTGTGTTCTGCAACAACCAGAGAAGGTAGATGTCCTCATTTTATAGCTGAGGAAACTGAGGCTCGAGAAGTAAAATTGGAAAATATAAATAAATGATCAACTAAGAGTCACCTGTTCAGCCAGCATCCAAAGCCCTGATTTAATGCCACAATTTGAATGGTTTCCAAATTTTGTGCACTCTGAAATAGATAATACTATACAGCATTAAATAAAAGAATGTGGTACAGAATATATGTAAAAGATCATGGAAACCAGGAAGATCATCTGGGTGTTTTGGGCTTACAACTCCAATGAACTTAGTTGGAAATACTCAGATGATTTAAGCATGTTTTTGGCATGACATTTTTGAAAACTTAAATTGTCTGCCTCCATTATTCTGGAGCACAAAGCTTTAAGGCTGCCTTATAATGAAGGCCAAGACTTGACTTTAACAAATTGGGCAGCTATTTGCCATCTGTGTCCTACTGTCAGCTCTGTCCCTTCTGTGGGGCCCCTCAGCAGAGGGACCTGGGTGGTCTAGTGGTCATTTCTAGATGGTGTGGCCTCTAGCCCCTGGGCTCTGACTTTGGAGATAACAGGGCCCTGGACAGCTTGGTCCCTCAGAAAGAATCCTTCCTGAGGGCCTCTAGGGGTCTTTGTCATTACAGAGGCTGCTCCTAGGGCCTCCCTTGGTCTTTGGGAAACTGCCCCCAATCTAACTCCTTTGAAAGATTTTTTTTCTTTTTAAAGGAAAAGAAAAAAAGCTGGAGTTGATGCCCAAGGAGTTTTAATAGGAGTGTCGTTTGAGTTCCCTCTGTTGTCATTACAATAGGAGATACCAAGCTCCCTTAAATTCAACTGAAGGACACCAGTAATGAGGCTGATTCTGAAGTATTGGGGCTTGAGTTCGCTTTTCTTTGTTAATTGGGTGAATACATGCGAGCTGAGGGGTTTTCAGGGGGAGCCACAGTAAGTAAGGACATTTAGGGGCCTCTTTCCTTTTGAAGAGTCTGAGCTTCTTTAGAAGGCAGTATGGAATTCAAACCTCGCAAACGCTCATTCCTTAAGTCTTTCTTGATGGCTCTGTGTGCCTGGGCCTGGCCAGGGCAGTGGGTGGGCTGGAAGGGCTGTTCCTGGGCTCCTGCTGCCCTTGGTTTATAAGGCTGCTGCTGTCATACTTGCAGTGGGACGTGTCTTTCACCCCTCTGGACTGGGAGCTTGGGGAAGGCAGAACTGGGTCATCACTCATTTCTGTACCCCCCGGCCTCTAGCACAGAGCCTGACACTAGTTAGTGCTGTAAAAATGCTTACTTAAGAATCAGCTGGGTTTTTCTTTCTTTTTTTTTTTTTTAAAACCCCTGGTTTTCTCGCCATTGGTTCTTAATGGAAGGAGAAATCCAGGCTTCTCTGCTACCAGGCCCAGTCCTTGCAGCCACTGAAGAAGACCAGACCTGAGAAATATTTTCTTCCCCCTTGCCTTGCCTTGGCCTTGCAGCCTTTAGCTGGGGTGGTTTAACTGAGCTCTCGAATGCAAATGCTGTCCCATCCCCCATTCCTTTTAATAAGTGACATTTTGTTAAATCAGTTATTCAAGGCCTTATCTATATTTCTGTCTGTGCTGGCTTAGTCAAAATAGGAAAGAGACTGAATATTAGATTTCTTCACCCACCCCCTCCTCCTTCCCCTTTGAGCAACTCTACGTAAGATTTCTGATAGAGGCGGGGTGATGTGTCCTTGAAGAAGTAAATGCTGCGTGCAGAAAAAATGTAGAGGGCTTTGACTTGTAGCAAATGCTGTTTTTCAGCAGCTGTGATTTTTCCATTTTTCTTTTTCTTTCTGTTTTGATTAGTGGAACTCATTGTGCTCCAGGGTTGGGATTGCACTGGGGGAGGGTGCAGAGGGAACAGCATTTACTGGGAGAGCTCGAGTTGGGGAGGGGAAAGGAGAGAAGGGATTTATTGAAAATATATGTCTACTTCTGCTGTGATAAAGCGGCAGGCATGTAAAAATGCAACCGGGAAATCATTATTGTGGTAATGTAGGCAGAGCTCGGCTTTCTCATTAACAGAGCTTAGCGCACGTGGAGGAGGGGGCAGCCGGGCTACTTTGAGAGTTGGGGTATTCAATAATAGCAGAAACTCAGGGGATTGTCTCCATCCCCGCTTCTCACCCCCTCCAGCTGCCTTCTTTCTTTCTCCAATCAGTTTGTAACCTTTTAAAAGCTGCTTGTTGGATTTTGTGGGCTCCTTCCTCACCCCTGCCACCCCAAAATGCTGTAAGAACTGTTTAATTTTTTAAAGTTAGAGGGAATTAAAATACATTTTCTCTTGGGAATTTGAGGAGAATTTTGGCAACATATTGTGAGTCAGAGATTGGATATCTTTGACCTCCCAGAGCACACCAAGAAGAGCCTATTTAGGGGCTCAGGAATTTGCATAGGCCATGGGGTATCAGCATTAGGGCTCCAGATCGCTTTAGTAGTAGTAACTGCTATTTATAGAAAGCTTACTATATGCCTGGCCTTGTGTGGATATTTTAGCCATTTCATTCTCCTACAATTGTAGGAAGCAGATGTGATGTCCACTTCACACTTGAGGAAACTGAGGCTCGGGGGGTTTCAGCAACTTGTTTAAGGACAGGTGCTGCGTGGCGGAGCTGGTATCCAAACTCAGGACCCGCTCCAAAGACTGGCTCCTGATCCTTAGACTATGCTGCCTTTAGAAATTGCCTAGTCACTGTATACTTGCTATGTACAGACCTCTAGACTCTAAGAACCTCAGCAAAATATCTAGAGCTGCAAATGAGGCCTGCCGTTGACAGCTATGGGTAGAGTGCTCAGGATGTTTAAGAGAATCTTTCCTGAGTTCCTGGAGTGAGGTGTTATTCTAAGGAAGGTCAAGGGTCTCATAGCCTTGTTAGAAGAGATGAGTGCCCTGCCCCCATCCCTGCCAGGCCACGGTGGGTGGCTTTGCTGACAGCTTGTTCATCAAGCATTTATTGAGTGACTGCCATGTATTAGGATTGTCCCAATGGCTGGAAATGCCAGGACAAATAAGAGGAGCTCAGAGTCTAGTGAAGGACTGTCATGTGAACATGGAAATACGACACACAGTGATGCCCACCAGAAAAAGGCAGAATTTCTGAAGAAGTTCACAGGACATACTGTCTGGAGCAGCTAGGCTTATCCCTCTGTCTTTGTTTGGGCTACTATAACAAAAATGTAATAGACTGAGTGGCTCAAATAACAAACTTTTATTTCTAACAGTTCAGAAGGCCAGGTGGTCCAAGAACAAGGCAGGGGCAGATTTGGTCTTAGATGGTCGTCTTCTTACCGGGTCCTCACATGGCGGAATGGGCCAGGGTGCCCTCGGAGTCCCTTTGTTTGTTTGTTTGTTTTGGAGTCTTATTTGTTTATCTATTGATTTATTTTTGAGACAGAGTCTTGCTCTGTCGCCCAGGCTGGAGTGCAGCAGTGCGATCTCAGCTCACCGCAACCTCCGCCTCCCAGGTTAAAGTGATTCTCCTGCCTCGGCCTCCTGAGTAGCTGGGATTACAGGTGCCCGCCACTGTCCCCAGCCGACTTTCAGCTTCTTAAGGGTATACCATGTCTTATTTATTGTGTCCCCAGCACCCATCCTGGGGCCTGGCACTTACTGTCTCAGAGACAGTTGCCAGATGATGAGGCTGGAGAGGTGAGCAGGGATTGGGCAGGGAGAACCCGATGTCACGTTACGGAGTGTAGTCCTGACCCTGTAGGCAGTAGGGGAGTCACTGAAGGTTTTGGAGTTAGGAAGCATGTGTGGGGGAACGGAGTCCAGTCTGGAGGGGTTGAGTCTGCAGGCCAGGAGACTACTTAGGAAAGTGTTGGAAACACAGGGGCAAGTGGCAGTGATGTTGAAGGAGAAGCATTGCCATCTTTCTACGGCATGGCCTGCCATTTCTCTCTCCATCTCGCCTGCTCTTTTTCAGTCTCTAAGAGGCACTTTCACTTCTGTGTCTGTCCCCTTTTCTTCCTTGAGGCCCCTGGCCATGTATTCTGCGACACTCCCTTTCCACTCTCCACTCTGTTGGTGGGCTGCCCTCCTTCCCCTCCCCTCCCATCCTGTGCTCACCTGTGTGATTCCCTTCAGGGCAGGCCGTATGCTGTGTCCTCCCATATCTAAACCCTCTGATCTAATCTGCACAGAAGCACAGAACACAGAGCCTGGGGTCTCAGCCTTCTGTCCTCCTCAACTCGTACCTGCTCCTTCTGTGAGGACACTTTTGGGGCTTAAATTTAAAAACTTGGAAAGAGTTTTAAAAAGGCAAGTAGCTGATATGAATCTAGTCTTAACCAGGATGGCAGAATTTGGAAAAGCACAAGGGGGTTATTTTCTTTCTTTTTTTCTTTTTCTTTTTTTTTTTTTTGAGACAGAGTCTCACTCTGTTGCCCAGGCTAGAGTGCAGTGGTGTGATCTCGGCTGACTGCAACCTCCACCTCCCAGATTCAAGCAATTCTCCTGCCTCAGCCTCCCAAGTAGCTGGGACTACAGGTGTATACCACCACACCTGGCTAATTTTTGTATTTTTAGTAGCGGTGGGGATTTGCCATATTGCCCAGGCTGGTCTCGAACTCCTGACCTCAGGTGGTCCACCTGCCTTGGCCTCCTGAAGTGCTGGGATTACAGGCGTGAGCCACCGCGCCTGGCCAGGGGGATTGTTTTCTTTAGGAAGGTGAGGCAATGTGCTCTGGCCATGGCGACCTTACCTTGTATATGTTGGGGGACAGGATACATTTTAAAAAGTAACAGCTGCAAGCCGCTCACGGTGGCTCACTCTTGTAATCCCAGCACTTTGGGAGGCCAAGGTGGGTGGATCACTTGAGGTCAGGAGTTCCAGAACAGCCTGGCCAACATGGTGAAACCCCATCTCTACTAAAAATACAAAAATTAGCCAGGTATGGTGGCGGGCACCTGTAATCCCAGCTGCTCGGGAGGCTGGGGCAGGAGAATCGCTTGAACCTGGGAGGCGAAGATTGCAGTGAGCTGAGATCACGCCATTGCACTCGAACCTGGGAGACAGAGTAAGACTCTGTCTCAAAAATAAATAAATAATAAATAAATAAATAAATAAATAACAGCTGCCTACTAAGTGCAGATGCACACCATCATTTTAGGTCTGTTACCCCATTTAACCCTCAGAACAACTGCATGAGGAAGGCATTCTTATCCTTATTATACAGGTGGGGAAATGGAGGCACAAAGAAATGCAGAAGCTCGTTCAAGGTCATATGGCTAGTAAATTGCAGGGCAGGGATTCAGACTCCGGAACTCAGACCTGGGTGACTGTAAAAGCAGGTTCTTTTCCCCCTTGCTTATCCTACCTCCCATTTCGCCTTACCAGACAGCATGACTTGAGTTTCCTTCAAAAATATGACTATGATAATATGGTGGAAGGAACACCATGCCAACCCTCTGGGGCTATTCGTGGATAGCAGTCTAACTCTTGGAGCCTCATTTTCCATGTCCTCTCAGTACCTTTGTTTTACTGACTGAAAAGGTTTATTTTGAGAGTAAAATGAGATTTAAAAAAATGCAAAAGTGCTTTGAGAACTGTGAAGCCATATTCTTTACTCTTCTGCATAATCATTTTCTGAGGGGGTGAAACTCTGTGAGGGTGGGATCTCAGTGCCATCCCTGGCCTTTGGGCACGATGGGTGCGTGGTTCACACACGTTGTTAGCTTCCAGAAGTGTTTGGGGCTGAATGTGCTCTCAGGTCTGCCCCAAATTATTCCACATGATTTGGGGGAACCATTGGTGGCTGGGCTGCAAGTGGGAGGACCTCCAACCAGAGCTGGAGTGCCCTTGTGTGTCCCTAGGAGGGTCACTTCACCTTCCTGAACCTCTGTTTCCCGAGGTGGTCACATCTACTTGGTTATTGGGAAGATTAACTAGCAGAATGTGTGTAAAAATCCACACTTGCTAAGCAAGATGATGATGACGTATTTATGGAATGGAAGTCATGGGCTCTGCAGTCTCTGGATCAGGCTCATCAGCCTTTCCTGGTCAGAATGTTCTGCCTCACATTTACACCACAGTCTCCTGCTTCTAAGGCCTGGAGCAGACATAATTGAAAGCTTTGTTGGCGTTAAGACTTTTTCACTGACATTGTATAAATGGTAAGTGAAAGTAGTTCATATATATATATATATATATATATATTTTGTAGAGGGAGATTGCAAATAATTCATAGTGATTATAGAGAATTTGGAAAATACTGACACAGATAAGGAAGAGAATAAAAATGGGCTTTAATTCCTGCCTGTTAACATTTTAATATATTTCCTTCCAGTATTTTTTCTAGGCAGTAAAGTCTAGTGATTAAGAATTTAAGCACTGTAGTCAGACTGCCTGTATTTGAATACAGGATCCTTCATTCACTTTAAATAACAATAGGCCTGGGTGAAATGAAATGAGACAATACATGTAAAACATCTGGGGCTGTGCCTAGCAGATAGTAAGTTCTTAATAAATATTAGCTATGATATTATGCTTTCAAAATCATATTAGGGTTCTTTTGAATGTGATTTAATACTTACTAATTAAATATTTTTTGAAAACTTAAAAAAATAGTTGCTTATTATCCTTTTTTTTTTTTTTTTTTTTGAGACGGAGTCTCACTCTGTTACCCAGGCTGGAGTGCAGTGGTGCGATCTTGGCTCACTACAAACTCCGCCTCCTGGGTTCACACCATTCTCCTGCCTCAGCCTCCCAAGTAGCTGGGATTACGGGCGCCTGCCACCACGCCCAGCTAATTTTTTTGTATTTTTAGTAGAGACGGGGTTTCACTGTGTTAGCCAGGATGGTCTCGAACTCCTGACCTCGTGATCCACCTGCCTCAACCTCCCAAAGTGCTGGAATTACAGGCGTGAGCCACTGTGCCCAGACGCTTATTATCCTTTCATATGGACTCTATGTTCAACAGATATTTATGGAGTGCCTACTGTGTACAGGGCACTGGGTCCCATAACTTACTTATTTATTTATTTTTTTTTGAGATGGAGTCTCGCACTGTCGCCTGGGCTGGAGTGCAGTGGTGCAATCTCAGCTCACTGCAACCTCCGCCTCCCGGGTTCAAATGATTCTCCTGCCTCAGCCTCTTGAGTAGTTGGGATTACAGGTGCCCCCCACCATGCCCAGCTAACTTTTGTATTTTTTTTTTTTTAGTAAAGATGGGGTTGCACTATGTTGGCCAGGATGATCTCGATCTCTTGACCTCGTGATCCACCCGCCTCAGCTTCCCAAAGTGCTGGGATTACAGGTGTGAGCCACTGTGCCCAGACGCTTATTATCCTTTCATATGGACTCTATGTTCAACAGATATTTATGGAGTGCCTACTGTGTACAGGGCACTGGGTCCCATAACTTACTTATTTATTTATTTTTTTTTGAGATGGAGTCTCGCACTGTCGCCTGGGCTGGAGTGCAGTGGTGCAATCTCAGCTCACTGCAACCTCCGCCTCCCGGGTTCAAATGATTCTCCTGCCTCAGCCTCTTGAGTAGTTGGGATTACAGGTGCCCCCCACCATGCCCAGCTAACTTTTGTATTTTTTTTTTTTTAGTAAAGATGGGGTTGCACTATGTTGGCCAGGATGATCTCGATCTCTTGACCTCGTGATCCACCCGCCTCAGCTTCCCAAAGTGCTGGGATTACAGGTGTGAGCCACTGTGCCCGGCCTCCATTACTTATTTAACTAGTCTTATATAACTTATTTATTAGTCTTAAATAACTTATTTATTAGGAATTTACCTTATTTATCATTTTTTAACTATTATAAATAATACTTTGATAAATATCCTTGTACATAAATCTTTAAGTTCATCTTAGATTCTTTTTAGGGGGTAAATTCCTAGAAAGGAGTATTACTCTGTCACCCAGGCTGGAGTGCAGTGGCGTGATCACAGCTCACTATAGCTTCGACCTCCTAGGCTCAAGCAATCCTCCCGCCTCAGCCTCCTGAGTAGCTGGCACTACAGGAGTGCACCACCATGCCTGGCTCAGTTTTTGTGTTTTTTGAGTAGATGCACCCGGCTCTGTATACATGCCGTCCATGTCTCCTCAAAAAATACAAAAACTTTTAAAGAGCTTACCCTTAATTAATGTTTTAGCCATTTTCCGGACAATTCAGGCCACTTAAACACTTAGGCCCTTTTTACCTCCCTTATGCCTTTTGAAGTCTTGTGTATTTTAATTCTCTCTCTATGAAACCCCAGAAGACATTTTTTTTGTGTGTGTTTGTTTGTTTGATTTTCTTTCTTTCTTTTTTTTTTTTTTGAGACAGAGTTTTGCTGTTTCTGCCCAGGCTGGAGTGCAATGGTACAATCTCGGCTCACTGCAACCTCTGCCTCCTGGGTTCAAGCGATTCTCCTGCCTCAGCCTCCTGAAGTAGCTGGGATTACAGGCACCCACCATCACGCCCAGCTAACTTTTTTGTAGTTTTAGTTGAGACGGGGTTTCACCATGTTGGCCAGGCTGGTCTTGAACTCCTGACCTCAGGTGATCCGCCCGCCTTGGCCTCCCAAAGTGCTGGGATTACAAGCATGAGCCACCACACCCGGCCCATTGTTTTATGTAGACAATAATAATTTAGATTAATCCACATACTTACTCTTTTTGCTGTTCTTCATTTCCTTCCATATAAGCATGCTTCTCTCTCAGCTTAATTTCTTTCTACATGAATAACTCCTATTAGGCGTGTGTGTGTGTGTGTGTGTGTGTGTGTGTGTGGTGGAGGGTGTCTGCTGGTGTTCCAGTTCTCCCAGTTTTTGTTTGTCGGAAAATGCGTTTTATTCACCTTCATATTTGGGAGATTTGGGCTTGTTTTATTTTCTTTCAGTCCTTTGGAAATGTCATTCCATTGTCTTCTGGCTTCCTTCATTTCTGTTAAAAAGTCATCTGTCAGTTTTATTGTGGTTCTTCTGAAAGTAACATATCTGTTTTTCCTCTTTGGCTTTGTTTTTTTTTTTTTTTTTTTTAGCAATTTTACTATGATGTACATAGGTGTGGTTCTCTTTATATGGATCCCCTGTGGAGTTTGGAGTGTGTCTGTAAATCATGGCTCTGTGTTTTTGGTCAGTTTTAGAAAATTCTTGAAGCATTCTCTTCCAATTTTGCTTTTGCCCTTTAATCCTCTCCTCCCTTTCTCAGGCTCCTGCACATATGTTAGATCCTTTCATGGTATCCTACATGTCTCTGGAACTCATTTCTGTATTTTCTGTGCCTTTATGTATTTTTTTTCTACTGACCCATCTTCCACAACACCAGTCATTTCTTCTACTATTCCTTTTTGTTGTCAAGCACATCTATTCAGTTCTCTCTTTTTTGAAAAACAGAGACAGGGTCTTGCTCACTGTGTTGCCTAAGCTGGAGTACAGTCGCACAAACTTGGCTCACTGCAGCCTCAAACTCATGGGCCCAAGTGATCCTCCTGCCTCAGCCTCCTGTAGCTGGGACTGTAGGTGTGCTCCACCACGCTTGGATAATTAAAAAAAAATTTTGTTTTTTTGTAGAGATGGGGTCTTGCTCTGTTTATCCAGGCTGGTCTTGAACTCCTAACCTCAAGTGATCCTCCTGCCTTTGCCTCCCAAAGTGCTGGGATTATGAATGTGAGCCACCATGCCTGGCCCTTGTAATTTTAAAGTTCTGGCTGACTACTTCAATATTTGGATACCTTCTGAGGTTTGTTTTTATTGATTGTGTATTTTTCTTGGTTTGGTCCTATTTCCTGACATGCTTGGTGATTGTTGTTTGAGTGCTGGGCATTTTACCGTGGAAAATGTAGAGGCTCAGTTAAGGCTGGTGTATTTGTTATTTGCCCTTACCTGTACAATGGTACAAGAAGGCCTTGGTAGGCCCTAATTTCAGAGTTTCGTCTGCTTGCCACTCTAAAACTACCAAAGCTCTGCTTAATGTGCTAGTGTTTTAATAGCTTTCTTTTTTTCTGTTTGGATTCCTAGGTTTTAGCTCTGTACACAGAAGACTTAGGTGTGTGTCAGTGCCTTGAGGAGAAATCGCTTACAGAACATTGGACTCATTTCTTTGGGGTTCACTTTTTTTTTCTGGTATCTTGGTCTCTTAAATCTTGGATATTTTCATAGCCCTGAACTCCAGTTTTTGTCTTTTCAGCCCAGGGAGAAAGCTGCTGAAAGCTTTCATTTACTGCTTTCTGTTTTACCTCTATGTTCCTTGTACCAAATTAGCAAGTGTCCTGAGGGAAAACAGTAGCTACTAATACATGGCTCACCTCACTGCACCTCCCTTTCCTCTAGGAGCCTGGTCCCTCAAGTCCTAACTGCCTTGTTGTATTTCCACACCTTCAAAATGTTATTATTATAATTATCTTGTATTTTATCTATCTTATGTAGCTGTTCTGTACCAGAGGACTAGTTTAATATTCACTGCCCCATAATACCTGAAAGCGAAGTCTAATTTCGTATCCCTTATTATTAACATTAGAAGTATTTTCCATGTCTTTAAAAATTCTTCTTTAGGTGACTTTTTTTTTTCTTTTTTGAGACAGAGTCTCACTTTGTCTCCCAGGCTGGAGTGCAGTGGCGTGATCTTTGCTTACTACAACCTCTGCCTCCTGGGTTCAAGCGATTCTCCTGCTTCAGCCTCCTGAGTAGCTGGGACTACAGGCGCCTGCCACCATGTCTGGCTAATTTTTGTATTTTTAGTAAGAACAGGGTTTCACCATATTGGCCAGGCTGGTCTCAAACTCCTGACCTCAAGTTATCCACCCACCTCAACCTCCCAGAGTGCTGGGATTACAGGTGTGAGCCACTGTGCCTGGCCCATCATGTGATTTTTAATATTTGCACAAGCTCCCTGTTATGGCTTTTATGATCTACTCACATTTTCTTCAATCATCAGATACTTAGGTCATTTCACACAGTTGGCTTTTATGAATAATACCGCCACAAATGTCTTTGTATATTTTTGCCAAAGCATTTTATTCATATTTTAAAAGTGTGGAGTAGAAATGATCAGAGTTGAAAATACTAATCAGTAGTGATTGTTTTATGCATATAGCATGTACAAAAATAAAACTATAGACCTTTTCTCTCTTGGATGGTTCAGAAAGACGCTTTCCTTTTTAAAAAGTATTTTCATTTCTTGAGAAATATTCATATAATGCTCACCACGTGCCAGACATTCTTTTACATGCTGTATAATACTGACTTTAATTCTCCCAAGAGCCCTAGGGCACAGGTATTATTACTGGTCCTCTTTTTTGAGAAGAGGAATCTGAGGCATGAGGGAATAGGTCACTTGCCCATGGTACAGTTGTCAGTGGCAGAGCTGAGCCATGCATTCTGACCCTAGAGCCTGTACTGTTAACTGCTATACTATACTACCATGAGCTCATCGTTCTCATTTATTATTACTTTCTTTCTAACCATTTTAGCTTATTTCAGGGCTTCCTCAATCTTCTGTTAGTTGGGCCTTTTTTTCTTTCTCATTGGGTAGGGGGATGGACATGAAGGTGGGGACAATTTGGGACAGAAGCTTCCATTGACAGAAGGTGCATTTGGGACCTGGTCTCAGACATGGCGGCTCACTTTATAGCTTGAGAAGGTAAGGTTGCCTAGTGGCTTATATAGTATCTATTGTGGGGTGGGGGGGTCCCTGGTGTGTATTGAGTGACAAGGGAATTTCTGCTGCCACCTCTGGCTTGACCGGCTAGTGTTGGCTGGGCCACTGCCTTTCCAGTTTTGAGAGGAAGAGTAATTTAATCTCTCTTCCCTCCCTTCCTCCAGTTCTACTTAGCGTAAGGATAAAGAGGTGTAAATAGAGGGCCCACTAATTGGAGTATCAGGGCAGCCACAGGGCAGTAGGGAATGAAAGGATTAAGCGCTGGTGCTTTGGACCTAATAAACTGCAGGGAGTGAATGAAGAGTAAGAAACCTCAGACCCTGTGGAACTTCAGTTCCTTTTTCTTTCTGCCTCTCTGTTTGGAGCCTTCTGTACTTTTCCACATATATCTCCATTTTCCTCTCTGTATTTGTCATTCTATTTTCCATTCTTATCTTTCTACCTACCCACCTTCCCTTTTTTCTCCATCTCTCGCTTTCCTCCTTTCTATTAATTGCTAGTTATATATATGTTAAGTAGCCTGTATTTTAAAATGTCTTCTATTTATTGAATAAATTTTTTCCATTTTTAGTCTAAAAACAAGCTTTTTAGCTTTTGCACTCTCAAGAAAAAATTTGCTGAATGAAATTAACTCTTCCCTTGTCTTTAGTTATTGATTAACATTTTCTTCTCTTTTCTTTTTTTTTTTTTTTTTGAGACTGAGTCTTGCTCTGTCACCCAGGCTGGAGTGCAGTGGCACAATCTCAGCTCATAGCAACCTCCGCCTCCCAGGTTCAAGCCATTCTCCTGCCTCAGCCTCCCGAGTAGCTGGGATTCAGTTGCCTGCCACAACACCCGGCTAATTTTTTTTTTTTGAGATGGAGTCTTGCTGTCTCCAGGCTGGAGTGCAGTGGCACAATCTTGGCTCACTGCAACCTCTGCCTCCTGGGTTCGAGCGATTCCCCTGCTTAGCCTCCCAAGTAGCTGGGAGTATAGGCATGCACCACCACGCCTGGCTAATTTTTTGTATTTTAGTAGAGACGGGGTTTCACCATGTTGGCCAGGATGGTGGTCTCCATCTCCTGACCTCATGATCCACCCACCTTGGCCTCCCAAAGTGCTGGGATTACAGGCGTGAGCCACCGTGCCCAGCCAACGACCGGCTAATTTTTGTATTTTTAGTAGAAAAGGGGTTTCACCATGTTGTCCAGGCTGGTCTCAAGCTCCTGACTTCAAGTGACCCACCCGTCTTGGCCTCCCAAAGTGCTGGGATTACAGGCATGAGCCATAGCGCCTGGCTTATTAATTAACGTTTTCTATTTCTTCTCTTGGTCAGCAGCTCTTAAGAGAAAAAAGATTCAACTCCTTGCTTTTTGGAATGAGGGAAGATGGTCTAATACTGATTTTGGGGGGCAATAGGTGTGGGACTTGCCGGTTTTCTTCAGATTGTTTGAGTTTATAACTCATCACCAGAAGTCTGAGAGGGCTTTGAGCCATATTTATTAAATGATATCAAGGGAGATTACCAGGAAGAATGATGGGATGGGGTGGCAGAGAATGACAAGGAAACCTGTCTCTCTCCTGCTTACAACCCATCAGCGGCCCCCACCAAGCAGTACAAGCCAGAGTCCATACAGTAGTCCAGAGCCCCCACGAGGCCCTGTCTTTCTACAGCTCTCCTCCTCATTCCTCCTCTCCAGCCCCATACCTGGTATGCGCTTGCCTCAGGGCCTTTGCACAGCCGTCCTCTCTGCTGGGGTTGCTCTTCCAGAACCTAGATACTCATCTGCATTGCT
The DNA here is from genome assembly GCF_028858775.2 of Pan troglodytes. Classification (NCBI taxonomy): domain Eukaryota; kingdom Metazoa; phylum Chordata; class Mammalia; order Primates; family Hominidae; genus Pan; species Pan troglodytes. The sequence continues at coordinate 48,318,524 of NC_072403.2, read as the reverse complement.
CCCTCCCGGCCCTCTTTCAAGTCTTGACTCAGAAGTCTGTCTCTTTCTCAACAGGGCTTTCCTCACCTCTCCAGTTAGCACTGCGCCACACCTTCGCCCGAATGACCCATCCCCTTTACTTGCTCTGTTGTTCCTTTTCTTCCAAAACACTTCAGCCTGTTCCTGTCCTCTGTGGTTTGCTTGTTCATTATCTTTGTTGCCTGTCCTCCCTCTCCTAGAATGGGTTTGTTCACTGCTGCATCCGAAGCCCTCGGAAGAGTGCCCAGCACACAGTAGGCGCTCCGTAAATGTATGTCCAGTGCTGTGTCCTTGGGGGCTCGGGAGGGCCCCCAGCTCAACAGACTTTTATCACATTTCAGGATCTGGATAATCTCTTTGCCTGTAGGAATTTTTTTTAATTAAGATTTTTATCATTGTCATCCCCTTCCCCCTTCCAGTTCATTTAAGACTGTTATGAAACAAAACTCATTATGCTTCAAAATCTGACAGAGCTAAGGCCCCGGGGAAAGTGAGAGGAGGCGGTAGCAGGGGGTGCTTCCTTCCATTTCCCCCCCTCCGTGGTTTTCTCCTGTGGTTGGTTCACTTAGGACGGCCCGGAGCCTACTGGGTTGAGGTGAGTAGGGCTTCCCAGACCTCGCAGGGTCCATCCACGGGAAAGTCTGTTGTCAGCCAGAGAAGAGAATGCTACCTTCCCAGGGTAGGGGGTTTCTCCAGACACCAGTGCTCAGGATGGAAGAAAAAAGGAAGCAGACTGGAGAGGAAAGGAGAGAGAAGTGAGGTGCGTTTTGCATGGCTCAGCTGGAGGAATAATGTCACTAGAGAAATTAGGAGTGTGGTCCTCCTTGGGTGTGACTTAGTTTTCACTTAAAATAATGAGTGGCTTTCATTCATTTGTTCAGTAACATTCACCCAGCACCTGCTGGGCACAGATGGGGTTGAAGGGCCTGTGGGCCTGGGACCGGAGTCAAGTCTCCAACCACAGCTCAGCCTGCTGCGAGAGGGACAGTGCCAGGGGACCTTGGGTATGACCCAGGGCTCAGAGCCAGTGTATTGGACTTCTCTATCTGTGGGTTCCTGGGAAGTGGGAAGGCCTGCTGGGAATAATTAACGTGTGGAAGGGAGGGAGAGGGAGGCAGGGCTTCATGAGGAAGTGGCTTAGACTCCTCCCAGCATTCTTTTCTAAACATTTCCCTAAATGAATCCATCCTCAGGCCTTTCGGAGTCAGGGCTGACCTGTCCTCTGACTTCTGCAGGCCAAGGGTTGGTTCTAGGCCTCAAGGCTTCAACTGTTAATCTCCTTTGGAGTTTTGGTTTTTCCATATGAACAAAGGAAGGGAGCTTAGTGATAGTCTTGGATCACTATAGGGATAGGCCAGTCTCACAGAATTATTGACAGACTGTCAGTGTGCTGTGATGTAAGATGTGTGAATCTGATAAAAGCTGCCTGAAGAGAGCCTCAGCTCTGGAGACCTGGGGTTTCACCCTCTCGCACCCCCTCCACCCCAATCTTGGTGTCTCATCTGCTAATAAAGTAGCAACGCCCACTGATTTGAGTTTCACCTCCTTTCATTTCCTCTCTCCTGTCTTCGGGTACTCGGGCCATAATGAGCTTCAAAAAGCCAACAGCTGAATGATCAGCCTCTGAATAATCAAGTCTGCAGAACTAAAAATATTCAGTTACATTATAATGCAGATGGTACTGATAAATTAAGGGGAAAATCATTGAGCCTACAGTTGTTTTCCGATGCATTGTCCCTACCAGAAGTTACATAGAAAATAAATGAAATGATTTCACCTTAGTCAGTCTGGGCCTGTAGCTTAGTTGCTTAGAATATAAGGCCCAGGAGGCCAAAATCCTACTTTGAGCCCCACTTGGGGATTATTACAGCATCTTGACTGGTTACCTAGACTTGACTCCTATTTCCGGCCCTAGATGTCATGCCAAGCTCTTACCAGCTGTTTCCCACTGCAAGCAGTGGCTGCATGATACTTACCTTAGCTCTAGGGTGTATATGACTTGGTGTAATCTTATCTCTTTCATGGAAGAAACTGTTCAAGGTATACATACTTCCTAATGATGGTGTCAAGAGTCTGATTTTTTTTAAAATATATATTAAAAAGAATGTGCTGGGCGTGGTGGCTCATGCCTGTAATTCCAACATTTTGGGAGGCTGAGGCGGGAGGATCATTTGAGCCTAGGAGTTCAAGACCAGCCTGGGCAACATAGGAAGACCTTGTCTCTACAAAAAATACAAAGATTAGCCGGTTGTGGTGGCACACACCTGTAGTCCCAGCTACTCGGGAGGCTGAGGTGGGAGGATTGCTTGAGCCTGGCAGGTGGAGGCTGCAGTGAGCCGAGATGGCATACCACACTCCAGGCTGGGTGACAGAATGAGACCTCGTCTCAAAAAAAATAAGTAAGGCAGGGCAAGGTGGCTCACACCTGTAATCCCAGTGCTTTGGAAGATGGAGGCAGGAGGATCCCTTGAGCCCAGGAGTTCAAAACCAGCCTGGGCAACATAGTGAGATCCTGTCTCTACAAAAAAGTTAGCTGGGCATGGTGGTGCACGCCTATAGTCCTAGCTACTTGGTCGGCTGAAGTGGGAGAATTTCTTGAGCCCAGGTGTTTGAGGCTGCAGTGAGCTATGATTGCATCATTGAATTTCAGCTGGGTGGTAAAGTGAGACCTTGTCTCTATCAAAATTTAACAAACAATAAACCAAAGAACGTATTTGTCATTTGCTAAGCATTTATGTGCCCTAGGTGAATAAGCCTTAGTTCTTTTTTAAAAACAAATTTATTTATGTATTTTTTATAGAGATAGGTTCTTGCTACGTGGACCAGGCTGGTCTCGAGCTTCTGGCCTCAAGTGATCCTCCCATCTCAGCCTCCCAAAGTGCTAGGATTATAGGCACTTTGGGAGGCTGAGATTATAGGATTATAGGCGTGAGTCACTGCGCCCAGCCCTTAGTTCTTATATATTACCTTGGTTTAGGTTAATTGAAGTAAATAAACCTATAATAATTTGATATAAGGTTTTAAATGTATATAATACATTCGTAAGTGAATTTATTAATTCAATAAGTATTATTCCAGTATATGCAGAATTCCAGGCTAAGCATTAGATCAAAGATTGGCAAACTTTCTATAAAGGGCTAGAGAGTAGATATTTTTACTTTGTGGGCCGTATCTCTGTCCTAACTACTCAACTTTGCTGCTGTAGCACAAAAGCAGTCACAGATCACTCGTAAATGAATGAGCGTGTCTGCGTTCCAATCATACTTCATTCAGAAAACCAGGTGTTTGGCCAGGTTTAGCAGCAGGCCATATTTGCTGATCCCTGGTCTGACGGCTTCAACCTCTTCGTTAGAGAGACAGCTACGAACAAAATAGATGTGATCATGACCCACATGGAGTTTTCATTCTTTTTGGGAATAATTATTTGTAGCATTGCTTTGAAACCACACCTGTTACAAATAGTTGACAAGTAACTTCTGGGGGACATTGGAAATCTAGGTAACTTTACTGAAGAAAGGTTCTAGTGAACACCCATTTCTATTTATATTATCCACTGGTGTCTGGGTGGGGGTACTGTGTTTACTCACATTTGGCATGTAGGTACTATTTTTGAGTTGCTTTCTTTTCACTTCACAGAATTTCATGTTTATTTACATGTGTTGGTCTGGATTATATAATTTTAGTGGCTACATACTATTTCTTGCTGAGTTAAGACATGTCATGTGCCCGGTGTGTAGTAGGCATTTGCTAGATGTTTGCTTCCAGTTTGCAGTAAAAGCCTTTCAGAGTTGGAAAGGGATTGGTTTCTGCAGAACTGAAGGGGAAACCATTGACTTGGGAGAACCCTAGGAGAGATGGGCCTGGATGATGTCCGCTTGCCAACTTGCTGGGTGACACCTAGCATCTTGCAGCCAGGGAAGTGTCAAGTAAGTATGTCAGTGCAAATGTAAGGGACAGACTGGAGGGTGACCTTGTATTCCAGAGCCCTGCTCCCCACGTGCAGGGAAAGTCTTTGTGGGATGTGGAGCAAAAGCCTGGGGAGGTTTGTGGGGGCAGGTGGGGAGGAAAAGCAGCCCCATGCAGAGAAGATAAAAAGCCCAGGGGGCCGGCGGGGCACTGGCTCACGCCTGTAATCCCAGCACTTTGGGAGGCCGAGGTGGGCGGATCACGAGGTCAGGAGTTCGAGAGCAGCCTGGCCAACATAGTGAAACCCTGTCTCTACTAAAAATACAAAAAATTAGCTGGGCGTGGTAGCTGGCACCTGTAATCCCAGCTACTCGGGAAGCTGAAGCAGAAGAATTGCTTGAACCTGGGAGGTGGAGGTTGCAGTGAGCCGAGATCGCACCGTTGCATTCCAGCCCTGACGACAGTGCGAGACTCCATCTCAAAAAAAAAAAAAAAAAAAAAAAAAAAAATGCCCAGGGGGCCATGTCAGTTTAGGTATGTGAAAGGGGCATGGGCTCTGGGGCCACACTGGACTTGATTTGACTCTGACTCTGGGTTTGCCCTTTATGTGCTCTGTGACTGGGCACTTTCTTAGCCTCTCTGAGCCTCAGTTTTCTTTGCTGTAAAATGTGGGGGGTGGGGGGGGGCTGTCATATTCATTCCATAGAGATGTTGTGAGGGTCAGATGAATAATCCAGTAAGTGACAGCACACTGTGTAAATGGTAGCTCTTATTAGTCAGTGTGAAGTATGTGACCCATTCTTAGCTTGCAATTCACAAGAGCAGTTGTTTTTTCACTATTATTGTTTTTGAGGAAGCATGGCTAATCGCTCCGGTTCCAGAGTGGACTTTGCCCCCATCCTCTCTGGGCCCTTCCCTCTCTTCAGTCCAGGTTAGAAGGTACCTCGTCACTTTTACCCCCATGATAACTCAGCTGAGGAGGTCAGACCCTGAGTCATGAGCCCGGGCTTTTAATAAAATCAGGTCAGAACTTGAAGACTAACTGAGTAGTCTCATGTGCTGGGTTACTCGTGCATTCATTAATTCAACAGATACACAGAGGCTCTACTTTGTGCCACTTGTACAGTATGCAGTGGTGAAGAAAATAGTGATGGGCTTTCATCAAATAATCCCACAAATGTTTAATTATGGACGACGATATGAGCTATGAAAGAAAAGTGTACGGAGTTAGGTTGGGAGAGGATCTCTTTTTATGATGAGACACTTAATTTCATTAGTAATCAGGGAATACAAATCACAATGAGATTCCATTTCTTCCCCGTTCGATGGGCAAACGTGAAGAAGCTGTGCAGTAGCAAGCATTGAAGAGGAGATAGGACATTATGGTCATTTAGGAGCTGCTGGTAGGCGTGTAACTTGATGCAGCTGCTTTGGAAAACAGTTTGGTAGTACAGATTGAGGATCCCTTATCCAAAATTCTTGGGACTGAAGTATTTCAGATTTTGGATTTTTTTTTGGATTTTGGAATATTTGAGATAGTATAATGCACTTGTTATATATAAACAAATGCATAAAATAATTTTATGCATGAAACAAAGCTTTGACCTCAGTTGATGCAACATGTCATGTGATTGAGGTCAAGTGTAGAATTTTCCACTTGTGTTGTCATGTTGGCATTCAAGAAATTTAGGATTTTGGAACATTTCAAGTTTTCAGCTTAGGGATGTTCAACCTGTATCTTGTAACGTTGTACATTCACATACAGCATATCCTGGCATTTCCACTTCTAGGTATATAATCATTGTGAGAAACTTGCTTACGTGGGCAGCATGTATACATGATGTATACTAAGAATATTCCTAGTAGCACTCTTCATAATGGCAAAACACTGGAAAGCCAAATGCCCATCAGCTGGAGAATGGGTACATACATTGTTGTCATGTGATAGATTGTTATACAGCAGCAAAATGAATAAACAACATCTACATGTAATGGTTTGAGTGAATTTTAGTAATATAATTTTGAATTTAGAAAAACAAGACTTTGAATATTCCAAACAGCATGATATCTTTTTATTACATTTGAAGGTCAATAAAAACTTAAAACTACATTGTTTTGGGATGCAGATTATCTAAGAAAGCCATAAATGTTGGGGGGCAGGTTTTCGAAGGTTCCTCTTATGAGAACCACTCCCTTAAATGTGTTTGTGACAAGCTCCCCAAGTACAATGATACAGATGGGATCAAGGAGGAGTCAGCTTGGGTTTTGAAGGCAGAGTAGACATTTTTGTCATTGCTTTGGAAACTTTTTTTTAAATAACCCAAATTACAAAATGTTAGCAATTGGAGTATGATATTAGGTGCATATGTGTGCATTTTATTTTATTTTTTTCTTTTTACCACGAATGTATTTTTTGATCACTACAAATGCAGATAGGATATGGGAAACTGTGGCTGCATCTGATATCTATGGTTTCCTGCCCATGCAAGGTGGTGCTGGGAGATCTCAGCTCTGAAAGGCTGCGTTTGCAGCCAGGTGTGTGATTCCTTGTCTCGGGGCTGCTTTCACCGTAAGGGGGACATAGATGTGGCTGGGTGATGGGGCCTTCTCGGTTTGGTTCCAGGGTTAGCAAGCAGAGCTAGTTTAGAAATGAGTAAGAAAGGGGCACTTTCTGGTTGTAAGTTTTGGCTCAAATATGCGTACTGAAACTCTTCCTCACTTTCGCTCTTCTTATTTGATGAGTTCCATGGCATCCTAATTTGTGGAAGGACAAAGAAGGAACACATTTGTATGAGAGAACCAGCTTTTCGAGTAGAGTTACGGATGGGCTGGAAGAAACCAAGATGAGTTCCTCTGGGGATGGATAAAGCATCCTGCATGAAGGTTCAAAAAGATGCCCATGGCTGGGCACGGTGGCTCATGCCTGTAATCCCAGCACTACGGGAGGCAGAGGCAAGCGGATCACCTGAGGTCAGGAGTTCGAGACCAGCCTGACTAACATGGAGAAACCCTGTCTCTACTAAAAATACAAAATTAGCCAGGCGTGGTGGTGCATGCCTGTAATCCCAGCTACTCAGGAGGCTGAGGCAGGAGAATCACTTGAACCCGGGAGATGGAGGTTGTGGTGAGCCAAGATCGCGCCATTGCACTCCAGCCTGGGCAACAAGAGCGAAACTCCATCTCAAAAAAAAAAAAGATGCTCACGCCAGGCTGCTTGAGCTGAGGCTGTGGGGCTGTGGAGAGGCCATGGGAGAAGTAGGGCAGCTGCTAGATGATCACGGCCATCCTGGACGGCAGTGATGGAAGGGGCACAGAGTGCAGGGGAAGGAGTTGGGCAGAAAGGGGTGGAGCGAAGGGGGATTGGGCAGCCCCATCTCATGAAATGACTGCTTGAGAGAATGAAGGATGTTTCATATGTGAGACTCTGAGGTGGAAGATGGAGCAGAGTAGATCTGCATGGTTCCAGAAGGTAAAGCTAGAAGTGAAAGGTGGAAGGTATGGCAGGAGATTTGTATTTTTTTTTTTTGGAGACAGGGTCTGGCTCTGTTGCCCAGGCACGATCTCGGCTCACTGCAACCTTCGCCTCCTGGGCACAAGTGATCCTCCCACCTCAGCCTTCTGAATAGCTGGAACTACAGGCATACGCCACCATACTTGGCTAACTTTTGTATTTTTTGTAGAGACAGGGTTTTGTCATGTTGGCCAGGCTGTTCTTGAACTCCTGAGCTCAAGCAATCTGCCTGCCTTGGCCTCCCAGAGTGCCAGGATTACAGGTGTGAGCCACTGTGCTCGGCTAGGAGGAGAGATTTGGTCTTAGTATAAGTTAGTGTTTTTCTTTTCTTTTCTTTCTTTTTTTTTAATGAGATGGAGTCTCACTCTGTCTCCCAGGCTAGAGTGCAGTGGCATGATCTCGGCTCACTGCAACCTCCGTCTCCTGGGTTCAAGTGATTCTTCCTGCCTCAGCCTCCCACATAGCTGGGACTACAGGTGCACGCCACCACGCCTGGCTAATTTTTTTTGTATTTTTAGTAGAGAGAGGGTTTCACCATGTTGGCCAGGTTGGTCTCGAACTCCTGACCTCAAGTGAGCCGCCTGCCTCAGCCTCCCAAAGTGCTGGGATTACAGGCGTGAGCCACCACACGCGGCCAGTGTTTCTCAAACTGTGATTTGCAATCTATTTGTCAGTTGTGCAATCAAGTTAGTGATCAAGACCAGCAATTTTATTTAATTAATTAATTAATTTTGAGACAGCATTGCTCTGTTGCCCAGGCTGGAGTGTAATTGCACGATCTCAGTTTATTGCAACCTCTGCCTCTGGGGTTCAAGCAGTTCTCCTGCCTCAGCCTCCCGATTAGCCGGGACTATAGGCATGTGCCACCATGCCTGGCTAACTTTTTGTATTTTAGTAGAGACGGGGTCTTGCCATTTTGTCTAGGCTGGTTTTGAACTCCTGAGTTCAGGCAATCCGCCTGCCTCAGCCTCCCAAAGTGTTAAGATTACAGGAGTGAGCCACTGTGCCCAGCCAAGACCAGCAGTTTTTAAAAAGGAAATGAATAGAAAGGAAAGAGGAAAGCAGGGAAAAAAAAGTCTGAGTGGACCAGATGAACATGGGTCAGCATTTGTTTCTTGAAAATATTTGTCTAGTTTTATATATTTATGTGTATATAGAGATATTTTATGTGCTGGGTCATGATATAAACTGTAATTAATTAGTGAGAGTAAGAATGGAAAAAAGTTTGAAAGCCATTGTTCCAAGCTACCATTTAATAATATTACCTGCTGTTTATTGATCACTTAGACTACTGTGGAAGGTACTTTGCCAAGTGCACTCTATACATTCACTCATTGAAATCTCACAATGACCCAATGAGGTAGACATTATTGTTACCATTACAGAGATGAGGAAATTCAAGTTCAAAGAGACTGAATGACTTTCCCAGGGTCATGGAGCATGTAAGAGGCTGAGCCTGGAATTGAACCTGAGCCCAGCTTTCTCAAAAGCCTGTGCGTGTTCACTGCCTTCTACTGTAGGAAGAACCGTGGATGGAGCTGTCCTCCAGAATGGCCTGGGCTGTCTGGGAAAGGGCTGAAAAAGCGGGAAGTGTTCGGGCAGAGGCTGGGTGGCCCCCTGTCAGGGACAGTGGAAGCAGAATTCTTGCCCACCTTCTTCTACCTCAGTGGAAGATTGGATTGGATCATAGTAATCCCCCCATGACTTACATGACAGCGTCCAAGACTCATCCTGTACCATCACTCTAAAGTCAATCCCAACTCCTGGGTTTGATTCTTGATTGAAATATGATTTAATTAAATATATTTAGGTTTGTTTATAGGTGAGATTTTCTTTTAATAAGTTTCCTGATTTTTCTGTAACAAATGTACATTTATTTTATGATTTTAAAAGTTATTAAAAATAAAATGTTTTCTGATTCTCTCTAATAAGCATGAATTAACTTTATAATTTCTATAATTTAAAAAAGTCATTAAAAATAAAATACTGCAATGCAACAAAAAACTCTAATTAAGAATTCTTCCTGGCAAGTTTTTGAGAGGCTGCCGGCAGCATTCTGTTCCTCCTCTTGTGTGGGCTGGGGAAGCTCTGGGTGGACCACGGGAGGCGATTGGTGGATGGGTTCTTTGTGGACTGGAGCTTCTTATCAGGTGCCTGGACCAGCCCATCCTCCCTGCAGAGACCAGGATGAGGCAGGGGCCATAGTTTAGGGGGCCTCTCTTCTCTTTTAGCTACAAAGTGAAGTGCCTATTGATTCTGCTTAAAGCTGGAAAGGATCTGAGAAAGTATCTCCACTAACCCCTTCGTTTAGGGAAGAGGAAACTAAGTCCTGGGAAGGGAGGTGACTTTGCTTTGCCGTCCTCCCATCTCATGGATAGCAGAACAGGAGCAGCTCCTAGGTAGGTTAAATCACGTTGCTTCCCCAAGAGAAGGAGGGTGCTAGAGCTTGGTTGAGGTTGTGGGGAGAATAAAGAGCAAATAAAAGACAAATCTTCTAATGCTAATTTCATTGAGGAATTCCAAAATGGAGGTGAAGGGAGTGTGATTTAGTGGAAAGAACCTCTGCTTGGCAGTTGGGGGACCTGAGCTGTGGTTTCAGCATTAACACCCAGTGTGTAATCTCAGGTGAGTTACCCACCCGTGGCCATTGGAGGACAGGTTAATTCTTGTTCCTCACATTCTGCCCAGTCAACACCACGGCAGGAGTGCTTACCCTGAGCAGGGTACATCCTCAGCCTTGTTTCCTTCCAGAGCCAATGACCTAATCCCCACCATGGAGTTGTCATTAGTTATGTGCTGTAGAACCGTGGGCCCAAGTATAGGACATTCTCCAAATCCGTGGGTGCCAGCCACTGGGGACCTTAAGGTTTTGTTGCTGCATAAGCTTGGAGTGCTATATCTCCTCTTGTAGCAGCTCTCAAGTTCAGGGATTGTGTCTTGTGAATCCCCCCAGTGTATAGTAAGGTGCTGAGGTTCTGCGCACTTTAGAACCCTAATTTGTTGGCACATGTGGGGGGATGGGTAGGAGGGTTAATTTTGTGAGTCGCATGGAGGTGGGGTCCAGGTCTGCCTTCGGACATGCAGGCCACAGGCATGCGCTTGAAACACAGGCTGCCTGATTTCAGAATCGAGCCATGATGGGGAGCACTGTGGTTTGTGAGGGGGGTTGATCTGAACCGGTCACTCTGTGCCTAAGCAGGTGACCTGAGTGAGGAGAGGGGACTCAGCAGAAGCTGGGGGTGGGGGGGTGGGTGGGGCAGAGGGTGGGAAGTAGAAACTTCTTCCAGGTTTTGAATTATCTAAGGAGATGGAGACAGGAAAGAAGTCTCTGGGATTGTGGCAGTTCATATCAGTTTCCAGAATCTTCTCAAATAGTTCGTTTAAAAAGCTACTACTTTTCTCTGGCACGGGCCATCCTGGATATGGGATTCTCACTGGTTAAGTGCATTTTCCCTTGACCCGGGTTGTAACGTAGCTTGACTGATGGCCTCAGCTGGGAGGAGAAGTGAATGCATTGTTGTTCAGGTTTGTTTTACACTCTGTTATCAAGGCTAATAATATGATGCTTTAAGGCTTTATGACTTGATTAGTGGCATCAGTACTTGAAAGAGCTGGCTTAGGGCACTGTGAGAGGTTACATGAAGGTAATTAGACAGCAGTTGTGAAATGCAGGGGGTGGTTTCCATTTACTAATGGCTTTAAGGCAGCCCTGCCTGTTACTGAACCCCCAGCATGAATCTTTTGAATAGAAAATGAGTTGATTAGTTTGGGTGCTCTGCCGCAGGCCACAGGCAGCCCCCAGTTCTCTCTCTGCCTGTGGTTAGTGCCCTTAATCAACTGCCTGCGAGCCCACTAGAGCCTTAGTATAATCTAGTACTCAAAGCGCAGTCCCTGCACCAGCAGCATCACCTGGGAGCTGTTTAGAAATAAACGCAGGGCCAGGCACGGTGGCTCACGCCTGTAACCCCAGCACTTTGGGAGGCTGAGGCGAGTGGATCACCTGATGTCAGGAGTTCGAGACCAGCCTGGCCAACATGGTGAAACCCCATGTCTACTGAAAATACAAAAAATTAGTCAGGCATGGTGGCATGTGCCTGTAATCCCAGCTACTCAGGAGGCTGAGGCAGGAGAATTGCTTGAACCCGGGAGGCAGAGGTTGCAGTGAGCCAAGATCGCGCCATTGCACTCTAGCTGGGGCTACAAGAGTGAAACTCCATCTCGAAAAAAAAAAAAAGAAAGAAAGAAAGAAAAGAAAGAAAGAGCAAAACTCCATCTCAAAAAAAAAAAAAAAAAAAAGGAAAGAGAAAGAAAGGAGAGAAAGAGAGAAAGAACGAACGAACCAACGAACCAACCTCTGGTCCCATCCACAGTTGTGTAATCAGAATCTGCAGTTTTAACAAGACCTTCAGGTGATTGGGTGCACGTCAAGTTTGAGAAGTGCTGGGCTAGCACAGATGCCCCCTGAGGTTAGAGATTTGTGGCAATGTGGTTTTTATTGTGTAGTGCAGTAAAAGATTTAAACCCTAGTGCTGTGGTATGATTCCAGTCTGCTCTCTGTCATTAGAGCCTGGAATTGTATGTGTGTGTGTTCATTGTCACTTGTGGCATCAGCGCAGGGTTGTGGTTTATTCACCCTCTGCAGCTCACCGAGTTCTTGGCACAGCTAGCCATTTCTTTGAATGCAAGTCTGGCATCATAGACTGTTGGGGGGGTGTGACCAAAACACCACTTTCTTCCTGTTACTTCTTGGAGCCCACAGGGGCTCTGGTTGTCTGCTGTGTCATGTCCAAACCTCTTGCTGGGGCTCCAGGGCCCATGTGTTCCAGGTTTATCTGGCCCCTGCTCTGGCCAGGCAGATGCCGGTCTTCAGCCTTGCCCTTTGTCTCTTGCTGGATGTGGGTTTCCTGGCCGGCCAGTCGTTCCTCCTCTTTATACCCCTGGACCACTCTCTGCTGCACTGTTTAGTGCCTCATCATACTGGGCTGTTTCCTGGGGGGCTTATTGTTAATTGTGGACAGGTCCTAACCCTTCACTCAGGTGACACGCTCTTAGAGGGCAGGACCGGTGTATAACAGGTACCTCAGCCTCTGCCGGGTGCCTGGTGGACAGGCATACACATGGATCCCTTCATACTGTGCATAGGAGGCAGAGGATTTGGAGTGAGTGGAGTGGGGTGGGCTGCTGGCTTCAGCCGTGGGGTAGGGGCTGGTGAAGGCTCAGAAAAAGAAGCCCAGACAAAATTAGAAGGGCCTCCACTGAGAGGGGAATGGGCCATTTGGCTACATAAGAGAAGGTAAGGCGAGTTTCAGCAGTCCTTCCCTGATGGCATTGGAGATGGGGTGGGCAGGGGTAGCCCCCATGTTGCTTTGGAGTATGTTTCTGGTTTGTTGCAAACCTGTCTGTCCTCTTTTTTTGTGAGTCTGTTGGTGAGAAAAGATGAGGCCTTAAAAAGGGCAGGGAGGGAGGGGTGCAGTAGCTAGGAACCAGGCTGGCTGGGCGTTGTCCTGGTAAGGTTTGGGGTGGAGGCTATATTTACTTCTTATAGTGATGCTGGTAGGATCTTTTTCTATGTTTAGAAATAGTTTATGTAACATGAAAGTATGTGTTCTTAAAAAAAACACACACAAAAAACCCAGACACTAGAATAGAATAAAATTTTAACAGACCAATTACCATAGAAGAAATGGAGAAAGTTATCAAAGAGCTATTCCTTAAAATAGTCCCAGGACCAGATGGTTTCACAGGTAAATGTTTTCAAATATTGAAGGTACAGGTGATTCTAATGCTATTTACATTGTCCTAAAGCAGAGAAAGAGCGCTTAAATTCTTTTTATGAAGCTAGTGTAACAAAATGTGACAAAAAAACAGGTGTGCACACAGAGCCACAAAGTGGTCTCTGTTTTGAATACTGAAGATGCGACATTCTAATAACATAATTAGAACCCAGCAGCCCATTTAAAGAACTCCATGGTCACGGGAGTTCCAGAACAGGAAGGTAAGGATAGGTTAACTTTAGGATTTCTGTTAATAAAAATTCATTGTATTAAAGGATCTAAGGAGAAAATAAGATGCTGAAAAGGTTTATGAAAAATTAGACATCCGTTTCTAATAAAAACTGCTATAGAAATAATTGGATACCTCCTCAACATGGGAAAATACATTTTTGTCAAGCAAGTAGCCAAAATTTTGCTTAGTATTAAAATGGTGAATGCTAGATGCATTCCCATTAGAATCCCGATTAAACACCATAATTATATAACCTTGTTCTGGTGGGGATAAGCTGGTATAATTAGATAAGAGATATAAAACCTAGAAGGAAAAGGCAAAACTAAAAGACAAACAAGAGAATTCAGTAAGGTAGTTTGGTGCATAGTTAATGCACAAAAATCAGTAGTACTCCCCCATAAATATCCAGCTAGAAAATATGATGGAAGAAAAAAAATCCCACTTGTATAAGCAACAGAAGAGATAAAATATCTAGTTATAAGCTTAATAAAATTATATTAATATATAATCTCAGCACTACCAACGGGCATAAAAGACTTAAAGAGAAAAATAATATAATCTTGGCTAGAAAGAGTCAGTGTTATAAAAGTGTCACTTTTCCTATACATGTGAAGTGTGATCATAATAAAATTACCACTAGGATTATTTTGGGTGTAGAAAAGCTGGTTCTAAGTTCATATGGAAAAATTAGCATGCATGAAAAATATGAAAAAGAAAAAGGAAGTTCTAGCTCTGATACATGGTAAGCATTTTAAAAAACTACAATAACTAAGATCACTTGGTACTAATTGGCTGAACAAGTGATGGGACAGAATAGTGAGCCCAAAATAAATAAGGGTGTGTGTATGCATGTGTGTATTTTGTGATAAACGCAGTATTTCAAATGTATGGAAAAATATAGGATCTTCATAACCAGATAGCTATCTGGGAGATAAGAAAGAGCAGGATCCCTAATACATGCCTTAGACCAGAATAAGCCTATCAAACGTACGTCAAATGGTTAAGTAAAGAATGAAAGCGTAAAAGCCATAGAAGAATTTTTCTGTTGTCTTGGAGTAGAGAGACCTTCCTAAGTTTGACACAAATCCCAGAAGCTATAACATAAAAGACTGATACATTTGACAACATCAAAATGAGATCCACTTCATAAGAGTAACACTGTAAACAAAGTCAAAAGATACATGATAATCTGAGAAAAATAATTTGGAAAAAATATGATAAAAGGAGTTAATTTTCTTAATATACAAAGAGCCCTTAAAAATAAATAAAAAGGGTCATTAATTGAAAAATGGGCAAAAGGACATGGATAGAAATTCACAGAAAAGAAGTGTAAGTGGTTCTTAAATATATGAAAAAACCCACAACCCTCTTATAATAAAAAGTACAAATCAGAGCTGCAATAAGAAGGCATTTGTAACCTATCAGATTGGAAGAGATCAAAATATTTAATAATACACTGATTTGGTGACAGTGTAAAGAAAAATTACTTTCATACATTGCTGGTGAGAGTAAATGGATACAATTGCTTTGGAAGGCAATTTGTGATATTTATCTAAATTATGAATGCCCATCTCTTAGAACCAGCAGTTCCACTAATAGGTATCTGTCCTAGAGAAACACTCACATGTACAATGTTCATTGGACATTATTGTAATCATGGAAAATTGAAGACAACAATGTAAATATCCATCAGTGGGAGATGGGCTAAATAAAACCTGGGTTGTTCAGACCTTTAGTGCGTCAATAAAATACCTTAGTGGGTTTTGACACCGTGTGAAACCAAAGAATAGAAGATAAGGGAGTGCATT
This sequence comes from Pan troglodytes, assembly GCF_028858775.2. Classification (NCBI taxonomy): domain Eukaryota; kingdom Metazoa; phylum Chordata; class Mammalia; order Primates; family Hominidae; genus Pan; species Pan troglodytes. The sequence continues at coordinate 48,303,275 of NC_072403.2, read as the reverse complement.
GCACATAATGTGGCTGAATAATTGGTGAGCTTTTGTTTCAGTTTTGTGTATTCACAAATGTGAACTGGATTGCAATGTAAAGTGTATTTCTTACTGTGTGATTCAGTCAAAAAAGTTGGAAAACACTGCAAGAGTAGTTAAAAGGAATATATTAAGTTAGTAACTAGTCATAAGACTAGATCTCAGAAACGTAATTTTGAGTGAAAAAAGCAAGTTGTAGAGTAATAGTACAGGGTGACACTATTTTTGAAAAAAGAAAACGCACAAAACGATATCATATTTTTGACAGTATAATATTTTTGATGGAATCACTTATTCATGCAAAAGAGGCCTGAAAGCTGTGAACCAGGCTTGTAACAGAGGTGCCCTCTTGGGACAGAGTGGTATTGAGAGAGGCCTACACTTTATGGCGCAGTAAAAAAAAGTGTGAATGTTTTGCCTGTATATTTAAGTGGCTAAAAAATGTTTACACATTATTGAAAGACCCTCCAAGGATGCTTTAAGTCCAGATGCTTTCCCCTTGGTTGTTTTTCACTTACTTGTTGCTGCTCAGTTTGTGTCTCTCCTTTTGCTTTCATTTGGGTGTCTTGTAAATTTGTAAGTACCACCCTGTTGATTTTGTCTTTCAAAGTTATTATCTGAAGATTACACATAAAATTCCTTGTATCAGTGGCACTTTTATTGGGTCTTTGTGTTTCTTTTCTAACTTTTCCAGTTTATTCCTTTGAAATTAATTGGGCCCATGGTTTATTAATTTCACGAAAAATTTTCTTCCCCAAAGGGCCCACTTTTGGCTTTCCTTCTCTTCCCTAACATTTGCTCACATTCTTGTTACTTGTATTTTCACTTTTAATTTTTCTTTTATCTTTCATTTTTTTCTTATGTAAATTTTGGCCAACGCAAGCATAGCAGTGCTTCTCAAACTTAAAGGTGCACATGAAGCTCCTTGAAGCTCCTTGGGTCTAGAGCTCTTGTTAAAACGCAGATTCTGGGCCGCCGCGGTGGCCCACGCCTGTAATCCCAACACTTTGGGAGGCTGAGGCGGGCGGATCACGAGGTCAAGAGATCAAGACCATCCTGGCCAACATGGTGAAACCCCATCTCTACTAAAAATACAAAAATTAGCTGGGCATGGTGGCGCGCACCTATAGTCCCAGCTACTCAGGAGGCTGAGGCAGAAGAATCACTTGAACCCGAGAGGCGGAGGTTGCAGTGAGCTGAGATAGCGCCTCTGCACTCCAGCCTGGTGACAGAGTAAGACTCTGTCTCAAAAAAAAAAAAAAAAAAAAAAAAATGCAGATTCTGATCCAGTAAGCGCGAATGAGGCCCCAGACGCGTTTCTAACCAGCTCCAGATGGGGTCTACCTTTGGGGAGTGAGAAAGTAGAGAAAATGATATCTGTTCCTCCACTGATATTAGGGCACTCTTAAGTACCCAAGTATCCAGTATTGAACGAATCCACCAACTGTTATAAAGATGATACTTCTAACTATTGCAATGAAATTCATCCTGTTTTCTACTGAAGTGGTGAAGATGAGATGTCCTGACCCACCTAATCACTTTTTTTGGCTTCATTAGTGGCCATATTCTTTCTAGATGGTCCGAGAGTGTAGAAGATGGTTTGTGGCTACAAAATTTCTTTGGGCACATTTGGTCGGTTGACCTGACTGCTTTGGCTAAGCATTGCTGTCCTAGCCTCCACTGATTTAGCTGAGTTTTCTTTTCTTTTTATTTATTTTTGACACAGGGCCCCACCCTGTCACCCAGATTGGAGTACAATGGCACAGCCATAGTTCACTGATTCAGACTCCTCACAGCTTCAGACTTCTGGGTTCAAGTGATCCTCCCACCTCAGCCTCCCTAGTAGCTGGGATGACAGACACATGGCCGTCATGTCTGGCTAATTTTTTTTAATTAATTTTTTTTTTTTTTTGTAGAGACAAGCATCTCACCATGTTTCCCAGGCTGATCTTGAACTCCTGGCCTCAAGTGATCCTCCTGCCTCAGCTTCCCAAAGTTCTGGGATTACAGGCATGAGCCGTCATGCCCCACCACTGAGCTGACTTTGTAGGTCCATTTGGATCAGTTAGTTGTTAGTTGTTCTTAACATTTTTAGTGGCTGACAGACTTCTTTGGGAATATGATGGAGGCCATGGACTTTCTCTTCAGAAACATTCCCCAATTTTGTATTCATGCACACCAAACTCCTAGTTTTTATTTCGCCTGTGTGAGCTGCAAGCCTCCTAAAGCCTGGCTAGTTATGACCATACATAGGACCCCTGATTTAAATGGTGCTGTTAAGACTGTACTTTCAGCAATCATTTCTATAGTTCATTACTAGAGAAATTTCTCTGAACACGTAGAGCACCAGAAAATATTTTTAAAAATTTCTTTAGGCTGGGCGCGGTGGCTCACACCTGTAATCCCAGCACTTTGGGAGGCCGAAGTGGGCGGATCATCTGAGGTCAGGAGTTCCAGACCAGCCTGACTAACATGGAGAAACCCTGTCTCTACTAAAAATACCAAAATTAGCCAGGCATGGTGGTGCATGCCTGTAATCCCAGCTACTTGGGAGGCTGAGGCAGGAGAATCGTTTGAACCCGGGAGGCGGAGTTTGTGGTGAGCCGAGATCGCACCATTGCACTCCAGCCTGGGCAACAAGAGCAAAACTCCGTCTCAAAAAAAAAAAAAAAAAAAAAAGGACTTTAAAAAAAAATTCAAATAATTGGTGGTGTTAAGGCAAAGAATCCCCAAATGAAAAACAGAATCCACGGTGTCTGCAGAAGCCATCTGGTCCAGCCGTGTTCATTTACAGATAAGAAAACCAAAGGCCAAGATTTTCAGACATTTATTCAAAGTCAGATTCTCCATGTTCCACAGCCTCCCTCCCATTCTGAGTGCAGCTGATGTTGCCCATGGTGGGAAGCCTGTGTCACTACATGTTGGTTCTCTGTGGGGTCTGTTGGGCTGAGTGGTGCACACCCATCCAGACCCTGCCTGCCTCATCCCTGGTGAGGGCAGCTCCTTGGCTTATTTCCTTCAGCCAAGCCCTGCCCTCAGCTCTTATAGTCATGTCTGGTCTGAGGAAACGGAGACTCAGATCCCTTCTGGCTAGGATTCTGGGCTCAGACACTATTCTGGCTTTGACATGGCAGGGCCTCCTGCCTCGTTCCTGTGTCCCGTTTCCTTCTCTGAGTCTCAGTTCTTCTAAGAGGCTTCTGTGTTAGTTCCTGTTCTGCTAACGTGCCTGATATCCAGGTCCCGAATTGGGACCAAGACCCTGTCCTGTCCCTTTGTTAGTGATAGCCAGGTGTGGTGGGGAGACATGGGTTTGAATTCTAGCTCATCTGCTTACTGGCTGTGTGACTCTGGGTAAATTACTTAACCCTCCCGGACCTCAGTTTCTTTATGTATGAGACAGGAGCAACAGAATATACCTGACAGGGTGGTCATAGAACCGGTGCACAGTGTTTATTGATAACTAGTAGCTGGCATCACTAGTCCTACTCTCAGGGGTTGGAATCTTGCCCAGTCCAGCCGGATGGATGGAGCCTTAGTAACCTTCAACAGATGTCCTGATGCCTGAGTTGCAGAGGGTTGCCCATCCTGACTTCCCCCATCACAGAGCTTTGCCCACTTGTTGGGACTATTCATAATTTTGTTCTAGGCTGTCCCCTTCCCCACAGTCCCTGTGAACCCAGCCAGCTAGAGATTGCCAGCATCTCTCCAGACAGGAGGCCTGCCCACTGGACCACAGCTTCTCTGTATGTGCTTGGAACTGAGTGGGCTTGTCCATGCCCTGCTCATTTCAAGAAGGAAATTACAGATCAATTTCATGTAAACACACAGCTGCAGAAGTCATCAGTGGAATAAATAAATAGGCGAATGACCTAACTAGGAAATGTTTATTGCACATCTACCATCCAGTAGCCATAGTAGTTAGCCCTGGTGATATACCATGTCTCTGTCCTCAGGGCACTGAGTCCTGAGGGGAATCAGACACGTGGCCATTGATTGATTGCATTACAGTCCCTGTGTTAAATGAATGTGGTGATGGAGGGAGGGGGGACTGAGGAGCCTCCAACTCTACTTCAGAAAGGCGAGGGTAAAAAAATAAAGGTGAGGTTTGGGAAGGCTTCACAGAGGAGATGTTTGATTTGGGTTTTGGAGGTTGATATCTCAGTATTCTTTATTAATTTTTCCAGATGAATTTTATGGTCACTGAGGCTCTTTAAAAAATGAGTGTTGAGATCGGGTACAGTGGCTCACGCCTGTAATCCCAGCCCTTTGGGAACCTGACAGGGGAGGATTGCTTGAGCCCAGGAGTTCTAGACTAGTCTGGGCAACATAGTGAGACCCCATCTCTACAGAAAGTTAAAAAAAAAATTAGCCAGGCACAGTGGTGCATACCTGTGATTCCAGCTACTTGGGAGGAATCGCATGGTGGGAGGATTGCTTGAGCCCCAGAGGCTGAGACTCTGTGAGCCCTGATCATGCCACAGCACTCCAGCTTAGGTGACAGAGTGAGACCCTGTCTCAAAAAAAGAGTCTTGAAATATCACCAAGCAAGGCTCGTCTCAGGAATATAAGTCTGATTCAACACAGAGAGGCCAATATTAATAGAAAGAAATCATAAAAATCGGAATACCTATTATTCAGCACGGTGCCTGAAATATAATCAGTCAACAAATGTTTGATGGATGAATGAATTTGGTCTCAGTGGATGTAGAAAAATACTGGAAATAATTACATATGCATTATAAAGCATCAGAAGAGTAAAAAAATAGGTGTGTTGGGGGATTTACCCCTATGTAGGATAAAGAGCCTGCTTGTGTATAACCGTGTAGCAATCCTTACACAGGGGCTGCAGATACTGAGTGGGGAAATACTAGAAGTGTGCCCTGAAAAACAGGAACTAAACCAAAATGCCCCTTATCTCTACTCTTATTTAACATAGTTTAACAGATGCTTGTCATAACAATATAGGAACAAAGAGAAACTAGAGGGATTGGTATAGGGAAGGAAGAGATAAAAATATCGCTGTTTGCAAATGACACAATTTCTATTCAAAGAAAATTACAAAATCCTACATGGCTGCTTCTGATCAGAAATTAAAGCATTAAAGGGTCAGCATTCCAAAGTTTATGCCTAGATTTCATGCCCTTTTGGCATTTAAAATTCCAGTGAAATACTTCATAATGCAAGAACATGATAATTATAATAATAATTAGGAAAAATTGGTGGACATGCATATCAAAGGATGTTTTGAAAATCTTTTAGGAGCAAGACTTCTCTAAGCAAACAAGGCAGGCAAGCAGTAGTTATTAAAATTGTACAATAGTAGGATAAAGCAGGAAAATGGAGGATCAGTACAATAAATAGATCTAAATGAATGGAAGACATTTATTTATTTATTTATTTTGAGACTGGGTCTCACTGCACCCAGGCTGGAGTGCAGTGGCGTGATCACGGCTCACTGCAGCCTCAACTTCCTGGGCGCAGGCAATCTTCCCACCTCAGCCTCTTGAGTAGCTGGGACTACAGGCATACACCACCATGCCCAGCTAATTTTTTGTAGAGACAGGATTTTGTCATGTTGCCTGGGATGGTCTTGAACTCCTGGGCTCAAGTAATCTTCCTGCTTCAGCCTCCCGAATTGTTGGGATTACAGGCATGAGCCACCGCGCCTGACCTGGAAGACATTTATATATGACAAATTTGGAGAGGCAAACAATAGTGAAAGAAATAATTTTACAATAAATAGCTCTTGGGAAAAACTAGATAACAGTGTGGAAAAAGTGAACTCAGATTTATATCTCACATCATATGTTATAAATTTTAGATGTATTTAAAAGTTAGTTTTACAAACTCTTAAAACTCAGAGGAAGCAGGTGGTATTTTTATCCTCGAGAGCAAATGTGTTTGAAAATTCCATAAAAATGATCATTAATGGAATGAGATGTGTTCAACTATAAAGGAATAAAATCTATAAGATAAAAATAATAAAATCATGTTAAAGGATGTCAGGGTGCGGTGGCTCATGCCTGTAATCCCAGCACTTTGAGAGGCCAAGGTGGGTGGATCACCTGAAGTCAGGAGTTGGAGATCAGCCTGGCCAACATGGCAAAACCCCATCTCTACTAAAAATACAAAATTAGCCGGGTGTGTTGGCACGTGTCTGTAATCCCAGCTACTCGGGAGGCTGAGGCAGGAAAATCGCTTGAACCCGGGAGGCAGAGGTTGCAGTGAGCCGAGATCGCACCACTGCACTCCAGCCTGGGCAACAGAGTGAGTGAGACTCTTTCTCAAAAAAAAAAAAAAAAAAAAAAAAAAAATATATATATATATACACACACACACACACACACACACACACGTGTGTATATATATATACACACATGTGTATGTATATATATATACATACACATATATATATATATAGCGAAGTTAATGGAAGAGGGAAACAGTTGTAATAAACCAATGGATAAGACATGTTATCAAAGTTAAGTACAGAACTGATGAAGTTCTTTAAGGCAAATACTTAGACTATATTGGTGAAATAACCCAGGCATAGGAACACATCATTTTGTATGAAGCCTGGATCATAAACTGAGAGATACAAAGGTGTTTCACTTTCTTTTCTTTTCTTTTTTCTTTACCAAATGCAGGTAATTAGGGAATAGTTAGGCAAATGCTGTGAAAACAATACAGTGGAGAACTCAAACACTTGATACGAGATAGACAGAGCAAAGTTAAGTGCGACAAGAATATGGAATCGCTTACCTGTGCTGATGATGACCTGGTAAATATCTGTGCGCACACGTCCATAAGAATCTGGACAGGTATAGGGCTTATTTGATGTACTTTTGATTAGGTTTTTTTTTTCTCTGTAAAATTGTAAATATGTCATGGAATGTTGGTTTTTAAAAGAAGAAAGGAGGGGGGAAATTCTGTAGTAAAAAGAGGAAATGCGTTGCGGTGGAGAGACGGCACTGGGAAGTCATCCACATGGAGCTGGATTTGAGTCACTACGTTATCATGTGGTTTTGGACAAGTCACATCTCTCTTCTCAAGCTCCCAGTCTCCACCCTGAGAGGAGGTAATGGTGACACCCACAAATTAGATCACAGGAGTTCTTGACTTCTGAGCAAGCATTCTCTTTGTCGAGCCGGTTTTATGGAATCCTGGAGCCCCTTGCCCGCTCTCCCTCGTTTTGTCCTATCTCTGCAGAATGTCTGTAGTTTGGGGGCAGATCCAGGACTAGCGTGACAACAGAGACGGGCAGACAGACAAACACAGCCCCAAACAGGGCAGCCAACAGAGTCATTGCGAATAACGGTGAAAAGAGACTGCAGCCCCCAGCAAATAAATATGTGCCCTTTCCATTTCAGATCTGGAGATGTGGCCTAAGAGGAGAAGACAGAGACTTAAAGAGAGCATTTTGTTGAGCAGACTTAGATTTACCATGCAGTTGAAACTTTTTGTAAGCCTGGTTTGTGGAAAAAGCAGGAAGGAAAGGAGGCCAGCCACTTATCTGGTGTGTTTAGGACACTTTGGGGCATAACTAATGAATTCTAGTGTTGAGCTCCTTTACTTGGGAGCTAGATGACCTTGAGCTTCTTAGCCCAAGCCCCCGTTTCTTCATGTTGAAATGGGAATAACCTCTGTGTCTCCCTGGTTTGTTGTGAGAATGACCTAAGATGTCATGCTTAAATGTTCTTTGTGCTTTTCAGTTACTATTTGTCAAGGTTTCCCCTGGATGCATGCCAAAACAGACACAATGCAGGATCCCATAGGGAATGTGGGTTATTGTCCCTGCCTTTGGGGAGCTTGTACATCCAGAGGGAGTGGTTACACAAATCCCTGCAAAGGCTGGGGAGGAGGGGGGTGGGGGGTAAGTGTCATGAGAAAGCAGCAAGGCCAGGGATGCTGTTTTTAAGACGAGGGACATTGGGGCCACTCAGGGCAAGGGGCTAGTGACTGGCTAAGAGGCAGTATGGGGGATGCCGGAGAGAGGCAGCATTTGTTGAGGAAGGTTCCAGAAGACATTAGGTAGATTTGAGCAGTCGTCTAGGATATACTGGACATACCCAGGTCTGTTAACTCATTGGAGCCCGATTGCAACCTGTGAGCTGAGGGAACTGGGGTGTGCAGGGACTGGGATGTGAGCTCCTTTCTGGGCTGACTTGGGTCCAGGACAGAGGCCTCTGCCTGCTCTGCCTGTGGTCCTTCCTCTGTACCAATGCCCTTTCAACAAGAGGAGTCATGGGCACTGGCCAGAGTTCATCTTCTTCCGTGGAGTGAGGAGAGGGGCAGAAGAGAAGAGGGTGAAGGGCAAGAAGATTCTGAGATGAAGAGGGAAGAGGAAGGTCAGGAACCAGGAAGGGGGTCTGACTGATTTTCGGGAAGCAGTTGATAGGATGTGGGACCTGGAGTTAGTCACCTGGGGCCAGGTCCCAGCTTTACAGCTGCCAGCCTCCATAACTGTGACCAAGTCAGCCAACTTTTCTGAGCCTCAGTTTCTCCCTCTGTAAAATGAGGATGACTAACTTACCTCCTAGGGATATGAGGAGGACTAACTGAGTTGTATCTGGAAAGTGCTTGGAACTTTCCAGGTCTTCCATACACACTAGCTGCTGCTCTTGTTATTTTTGTGATCACAAAGGATTCTTGCCCCTTGGAAATGACGGTGCTTCTGTGTCATGGGCTTTGTTGCATGGTGGGTCAGTAACACTTTCCCTGTACTCCACAGGGGCAGGTAGTTGCTTCCCCCTGCCTGCTTCTCTCTGTCTCGATCTTCTGCCCCTTCCCTATTTTTTTTTTATTATTTTTAATTTTTTTAATTTTTTTTTTTTTTTTTTGAGACAAGGTCTGGCTCTATCGCCCAGGCTAGAATGCAATGGTGTGATCGCAACTCACTGCCACTGCCACCTCCCAGGCTCAAGCAGTCCTCCCACCTCAGCCTCCCAAGTAGCTGGGACTACAGATGTGCATCACCATGCCTGGCTAATTTTTGTATTTGTTTGAGAGACAAGGTTTCATCATGTTGGCCAGGCTAGTCTTGAACTCCTGACCTCGGGTGATCTGCCTACCTCGGCCTCCCAAAATGCTGGGATTACAGGTGTGAGCCACCGCGCCAGACCCGTCTATTTTCAGTTTGAAGCAGCTTACCTTTATTAAGCACCTTCTGTGTGCCAGGCATTTTGCTTTGTAATTGAACATACATCATCTAATTTAAATCCTCCCAATAACTCTTCTGGGTGGGGCTAATCATTCTTGTTTTTCAGATAAGGAAATGGAGGCCTAGAGAGTCCCACAGGAGGAGATTCAAATTCTGTCTCCATCCCTGAGCACACATCAGTATAACCTTGTGTGCTGAGGCCTCGCATCTTAAGGCTGTGTGAACCAAATTCCCTCCCTTCCTTGTAAGTGACCTCACTGGAACACAGCTGGGATGGTCCTTAACTGCTGCCTTTTCCCTTCCCAATTGTAAGACTTTGAGTCAGAGTACTTAACCCTTAATGCCTCACTTTTCTGTCTATAAAGTGGCAGTGATAACAGCACCTAGTTTGGTAGGGTTACCATGAAGATTAAATAATACCCAGAGTTCTGGAGCACAGCTGTAAGTGGTGGTTGCTGTTACACTGGTCTGCAACTTTGAACACTATCCAGCCCCCTGAGAAACTGACCTATCTGCTGACTGTAGCCTGGGGGTGGGTATATTAGCTTTGACTAAATATGTAAAACTTTTAGTGACCCTTCAATCTCCCTGTCCCACCCTTAGGCAAGAGGAATTCTCTTAGTCCTGCAAATGAGAACTGTTCTCCACTTTTGATGAACACAAAGAAAACCCAAAGTGAGAGTTTCCTAGTAAGAGAAAGCAGCAGCCCTGAGGTATTAGCTCCTTAGGGCCTTGGATTCTGCACTTGCTTAGCTCTGATAGGAAGCAGGAATCGGCACAGAGAGCGGTTAGACGGTAGGATCAAGAGGCAGGAGGAGAGTATCCTGCTGGGGTGAGAGGATAAGGAAATGAGGTTGGGTGGGGCTCCTGACGGGGTTAAGGCCTGTGAATCACCAGAGGCCCTCAGGCTGGGTGCAGTGGGCTGGAGGTAGCTTTTCTGAAAGCCGTGCTTCTTGGAGTCAGCATTGGCTTCACATTCAAGACGGCTGGATTGGGGTGGGGGTAGGGGAGAAAAGGGGGAGTCTTAGAGGAATGAAAATGCATCACGTGGCCACAGCAAGAATCCAGAGAGGAAATGATTAGAATTGTGCTATGGAGTGAAAAAGTAGGACTAGAATGGAGAGATAATTTTGTAGTTCCCTGGATGTGGAGGTGTGCAGGGGAGTCTACGGTGACCCCCAGCTTTTAGCATGTTACTGGATGCTTGGTGGCACCATTGACAAAGATGAGGAGGAACCCAAGAGAAATAAGGTGAAAGATGTTGAGCTGAGATTACCTTTTGACATGTTGAGCTTGAGAAACCCATGGGAACTACAGTTAGAGGCATCGGCTCAGAAGAATGTCCTGGCTGGTGTCGGGCACCATCTGCAAACAGATTCTAGTACTTGAGTCTAGTACTCAAGACTCCCAGGCACAGCATGTTCCCTCTTGCAGGTGGGGTGGGGTCAGGCAGAGTGGTGAGTGGCCGGAGAGGCACCCACGGAGTGCCCCATACATGCCTGGCACCAAGTTGGGAGCTAGGTTCTCTGCAAGCGGGCTCTGTGGCAAGGCCTGGGGGGGGTCTCATGGAATTTCAAGTCTGTCAGTGCGGATGAGCCCAGCAAGAAGAATGTGGGCAGGGAAAGCATGGACAGTGGACAATGAAGCCCTGGAGGACACTAACAGCTCTAGGACTGGAGACCATAGATTTGAAGGATATAAGCTCCGGTTACAAAATGCGCTCTGGAATGTATCCCATTCTGCTGCTTACAATCTGCCCCACACCTGCAGGGTGGAGTACAAACTCCTTAACACAATGTGCACAGCCTGCCTGGACCTTGCCTTGTCTTAGCTTTCTAGGGCTGCTGAAACAAAGTACTACATACCGGATGACTCAAAGCAACAGAAATGTCTGCTCTTGCAGTTCTGGAAATTTGAAATCAAGGTGTTGGCAAGGTTGGTTCCGTCCAGGGGTTCTAAGGGAGAAACTGCTCCGTGCCTTTCTCCTGGCTCCTGGTGGCTGCTGGCGATCCTGGGTGTTTCTTGGCTTGTAGCAACATCACTGCAATCCCTGTCTCCATTGTCACGTGGCATTCTCCGTGAGTGTGTGTGTGTGTGTGCGTGTGTCGCTATTTTCTCTTTTTATAAATAAGGGCATCAGTCATTGGATTAGGTGAGCTTAAGATGAGTATAACCTCATCTTAACTAACTATGTCTATAAAGACCCTATTTCCAAATAAAATCACATTCTAAGATTCCAGGTGGCCGTGAATTTTTGGGAGACAACCTAGCACCAGCCTCGTTTTTACCTGCTTTTTTGGGCCTTATTTCCCTCCCACTTTCATGGCCTTTTTTGGGGAAGATGTCCAGAATCTACCCCAGCTGAGGTTTGCTGTCTCTGTCTCGTGAGCCTCTCCCTCTCTGCGAGCACCCCAGTACTTTCTTTTTTGCACCCCAATACTTTCTTTATTGTCCCTGTCCTAACTAGGCTCCAGCTTCCTCAGAACAGGGACTGGACCTCGCTCCTCTCTCTTTGTCAGCAACTTGGTGGCTGAGAGCCTCACCTTCAGGGTGCCACAGAAGCGGGTGTGAGTCCAGGCTCCCCACTTAATTAATGTGCGACCCTGGGTGACTTCCCTGACCTCTCCTAGCGTCAGTTTTCTCATCTGTAAGATGGATCTATTAAATGAGAAAAGGTATGTAAAGCAGCTAGTCCGGACTTAGAATCTCCATGAGGGCAGCATTCGATCTTGTTTTGCTCACCTTTGTGTATCTGGCACTTAGCATAGAGTCTGATGTAGTAGGTGCTCCGTTAATATTTGTTGAATAAGTGACCACATGGGGAGACTTAGCTTGATAAGAAATGACTTTATAAGAATTCAGAAGGGTAGACATTTGGTAATAACCAAATCAACAACAATAACAAAAGAAATGACTTATAAGAAGTGAGTTCTGTGTTTATGGATGTGACCCTTCCTTAGAAACCCCCCTTCCCCCTGCCTTCAGTCCCTAAGAGCTGGGTAATTACAGTTTGAGTTGCAGCTAGATGCTGACGAGTAGCGGTGAACAGGGGTCTCAGTTTGAGTCAGACTCACAGCCCTGCACCCGGTGTTTCTCTTTCATGTGGATGGAACAAACTTCAGCTTATTACATTAGCGGTACCTATGGTGGCTGCAATAGATGAGTCACCATTTACTGTAAAGCTTTCAGATGCCCGGCAGATGCATGCCAGTTGGGACTGACAGGGCCCTCTGCAATACAGGCAACCCAGCCTCAGGGGTCTAAAAAGACATAGAAAATCCTTTTTATGGTCCCAAGTAGTACCAAGGTCTTGGGTGAGGGTCCATAGCCATCTTAACTTCTTCATTCCTAAATTTACTACTGGAAGTTAATTTTGGTCTCCAAACAGTGGAAGGCACATTTTGGAGCCAACTAAACAAGTCTGTGCAAATTGGTGTTTACTTGCTTCTAGACTAGAGGTTTATGTTGCATCTGTTTTGTTTTTATGTAAAATATTAATTTTTAATAAAAGGACCCACTCTTATTTCTTCGTTATCGGCTGCTGAGAGGAATGCTTCAAAGCCCAAGACCTTTTTCCTTAAGTAGAAATGTAGTTGGCTCCTGTCTGCCTGCAGGTGGTGGTTTTCTTTTCAAGAAATGAATCCGTGAAGTTCCATTTGGTCTCCAGTGGTACACAGGGCTTGAGGCATTTCAGTCTTTGGGGATGAACTCAGTTGCGAAGAACTGAAAAGACAAGACTCCCAGGCACAGCATGTTCCCTCTTGCAGGTGGGGCGGGGTCGGGCAGGGTGTGGAGAGTGGTAAGTGGCTGGAGAGGTACCCACGGAGTGCCCCATCCATGCTGGCACCAAACTGGGAGCTAGGTTCTCTGCAAGCGGGCTCTGAGGCAGGGCCTGGGGGTCTCATGGAGTTTGAAATCTGGTGGGGCGGATACAATCTTTTTGTGCATGTCTGTATGCTTATCTGTGCCTTGGAGCTCTGGTTAAGTTATGTAGCCTCTCGGCCTCAGTTACCTCATCCGTAAAATGGGGATAATAACAATTTTCCTGAATTGGGTGGTTTTAAGCATTTGATGAGATATTTAAAGTACCTGGTGTAGGCCTACAGCATAGTAGGGCTGAAAAGGTGTTAATTGTAATGATGAGAAGTGTTGTGAATCTTTTCTTTTGAGAGCACGGATGGTGAAGGGAGCCTTTGGTGAAAAGAAGGGTGTTGAGATAGTCCTTCTGGGTAACTGGTAGTTGACGGCCTGGTTTTTTATGGTAATTAATTCAGTATCTCAGATTGGCCTCTGTACTCATTTGGCTGGTTGCTGCCTCTCCACTGAGGTATTTGCTGCTGGCCCCCATAGAATACCTGCCCTTCCCACCCTCTGTGGCCTGTGCCCTCCTCTTCAAAGGCTTCTCAAATGATTGGCCCCGGATGCTTTGACAGGGCCGTGCTTTTCTGGTGCATTGGGAGGATGGCCAGGGGCCCCTGCAGTTTAGTTCACACCCCTCCACCTTTCTCTGGCCAGTGAAGCAGAGGAGGTGGTGAATTCTGTCCTTTCCAAGGCCCCAGTTGGGACTCGGGTCTCCTAGACAATCTTGTGTCTTCCTTGGGAGCAAGACCTGTCAAGAACATCTATTTGAGATTCTGAAATGTGGTGCTGTCTGGGACACAGCCAGTGTTTATGGGGGTGGTGGTGACAGACTATTTGACATTGGGACTTTGGGGACATTCAGGATAATGGTTGCCATGGCTGGACACCCCTTACACCTGCCTCCTTTTTTATTGCTGGTGTCTTCTCTGTGAGTCCTCGTCTTCTCCCATCCCCAGCTTTGTGGGGAGGTGACTGTCCTAGAGTGGAGCCCCCTTGCTTCCGGAACCCACAGTCTCACAAGGATGCTGCTGTTCCTCCAGCCAATGTTTACTGCCCTTCTAAGGGCACGGGCCCTGGTGGTGGTGAGTGATTGGGGTTGGGGAAAGGTTGTGTTTTGTTTGCAACTGCATCCCCAGGCGTACCCCCAATAAGCAAGCCAGTGTCAAGCAATCGTGAATGCTTGTGCCAAAGGAAAGCCCCTCACAATGAGATGGGGTGAAACTGCTGCCCCCGCCCCACCCCACAGGATAGTTATATTTGTTATTATCTAGCTGTCTTACTCCTCCTTCTTGGCATGTGTTTGCATGCTGGGCTGTGCAGCTGTCATCAGCTGTCATTTGGGTTGTATCACATGGAGCCGTACGAGACCCCTGTGCTTGGTTCTCCATTGTGTAATAGTGGTGCTGCATTTAGGGTGTAGCTGGCTGAGGTTAGGGTTATGGTCTGTGACTGGGACCAGGAGTATTTTTCTCCACACAAAAGATGCAGGTCCTGTGACTCCTCTTTGGAGACGACTGGATCCAGTGAAAGCAGGTTTTCCTCTGGGGTGGGTTCCATTGAGTGACAATCAGGATTCTAACACAATTCTGATTCCAAAGAGTATGTTCTTTCCACAGCCTCACAGTGACTCCTGGAATATCAGAAGGCTCTAATACAAGAATTCCATCTATTTGAGGTCCTGTGGGACCCTCTTGGAGAACAGAAAGAGTGTGGATTAATGGTGGGCAACAAAAGTGACTTTCTCCGTTCACTACCACACCATAGAGGATCTGACCATGGGGGATGGATGGGAATCAGAAACTAGGGTAGAGAAGCTGGCCTCTGTTCCCGGAGCATTCAGTTACTACCGGACATGTTCAGAATGCCACAGTTCTAGTCTCAGTGACCCACTGGAGGTCTTCTCTCCTCCCTACTCCCTCTCCTTCCCCATGGTCAAGTTCTGGTTACTTCAGATCAGCATTAGGCCCGGAACAGACTACAGCAATGCATGTGACTTTTCCAAAGTCTTAAAACTGGAAGAACTTGCTTGCTCCAGTGTTTTAGATACAAAGCTACACCAGGACGGCATTGGCCGGGGACCCCAGCGCTGCAGCCGCTCCAAGGTCTGGGTTCTTTCCTGGTTGTGTGCTGGCATTTGGGTGTCGGCTTCCATTCAGGAGGACCTCTTCCTTTCATGCAAGCAGATACCTGAAGACACCCAGGTCCCTCGCTTGGTAGTCGGGAACGATTTCACTGTCAGGGGAGCTCTGGGGTGGAATTTAGTGTGGTGGGGTCTATACTTTCTCTTTGATCATTTTAGGTTTAGTATGTTTTTGTCTGTAAAGGGAATGATAACTCCAGCTCATTACTATAATTTGACTACAGTATTGGTTTCATGAGAAACCTATGAGAGGGACCTACTTCCTTCTGATTTTTGTTTTATTTTTAAAAAATTCTGTACATTCTGTTTCATTTCTCTTCCATTGGAGTTTTCTTTTTAAAAGTCACCAAACAACAAAACCATTTAGAAAATAAAATGGACCCTGGGGACTATGTAGCATTTTCTCTCCATGCTGCCTGACTTCCTTCCATCTGGTTAAATCTCTCCCTGTGTTTTCCAGGCGGCAGGTGGTGAGATGGAGAAACTGAGGCCCATAGAGGGGATGGGAATTGATTGAAGTACACACTGGATCAGGGCTTGAATCAGGCCTACACAACGTAGGTTCCAGGCCAGTATTTCTGCTGCTCCCCAGAGCATTGGTGTTACCTGTGGGATGGTCTCCCTAGCAGTGCATGATCTCCTTGTAGTTTCACTGGCTTACTTAAGATGAGCTCTCACTACAGAATTGCTTTGATCATGCATTTTACATGGTGTCAGGACAATCTTGAATGGATTCCTTCCCCATACATTCGTCCATCAGACCACCCATCCATCCATCTATCCATTTATTCACCCGTTCATCCAAAATCTTTCTTGATCTGCCATGCACAAGGCAATGTGCCAGGCCGAGAAGGTTTGGGGAATGAGAGAGACAAGATCTCACTTCTGGAGAGTCTTTTCTTTGGAGTTGGAGGGGCAGAACCATAACATAACTGTAATACCAAGGAGAACAAAGTAAGCACACAGGCAAAATGGAGTAGTGGAAGCGGGGGGTTAATTTCTGTTGAGAGATGCAAAGATGGCATTGGATCTGAGTTTTGAAGGATGAATAGAATTTTGGCACTGGGCAAATTATGGAAAGGTGCTTAGGAAAATAAGGACCAAGGGCATGTGATGGCCACACTCTGGATTCCTTATTACCATACTGCACAAACTCAGAGGTGATTCTGTCCTGGGTTTAAATGGTACATGCCCTATAATGGTTTTGCACAATGTTCAGACCTGCTTCACTTTGGGGGTAGGGTTGGAGATAGAAGGAAGGCATTAGGAGAGGGCTGGTATTTATTGAATATTTTGTGTACGTTTATCCAGTCCACATACATCCTCCAATCAGGGGCACACAGCTAGCAAGTGCTGGAGCTGGGATTTGAACTCAGGACTCTGACTTCAGGGCCCCTGCCCTTCCCATCCTACTGACTTATCACCTTCTTCTTGGGAATCACTGATGCTAAACAGTCATTCCCAAATAATAATATAGGATTCAGGTTGCAAAGTGGAGTTGGCTTCTGACCGGTGGGAATGCTTGTGAAAATATTTTGCTGTCTTAACTCACATCACTCAGACTTTCTGCGATGAGTGGAAGGAATATTCTATTTTGGCCATGCTTTCTGGCGGACCCCTCCACAGTGCCACTCCTCTGTAATGTTGGTCTTTGGCTGGTTTATCAGACGATTGCTGTATATATTATTTCTCTAAGAGCAGGTATCTTCTGACCTCTGACCTGCCCAAACTAGCAAGTCATACACTTCGCTTGAGTGGGTTGTTAATGCACTTCTGATGGAGACAAGCTTCTGAGCTGGCACAACTGGCTGGGTGTCCTTCTGTTTAATAGAGTGGGGTTTTTATTGGAAAACAAATGCTGTCCATGAAACCTGAAAAGACAAACAACGAGGATGAGTGAGGTGAGGAGTGGTGGCTGAATAGGAGGTGGCATTTCCTGGGGCAAAGGCACTGGGCATTTTGTATCTATTTTCCCAGAAGATGTCTTGGGACCTAGGGGATTTTGTCAGGCAGGTGAAAGCCATTCAGGGAGTAGGGTGTTTGAATCTTAATCAGTAATTCAATATTGAATAATATCTTAATCAATATTAATCAGTGATATAATATTGTCATTCTACAGTACATCCCGACAGTGCCTGTGTCCTGTCATTTGACCCCTCTAACCAGGGGTTTGTATAGAGAATACTTTCTGGGGAAAGTGCCTGAGGCTGTTGGTTTTTGTCTCACAAATGAGATGTAATCCTCATGAGGTCCCAACCCAGTTACACATCGAATTTCTTGTCTCCATACTCCGATGATGCCCTCTGTCTCCTTCCTCTCCTTTCTTTCTCCCCCTTCTCTGTTACAGTGTAATTTTAGTTTGTAAGTTTCTTCCAGGGCTGCAGATCAGTTAATCTTAGAATCCACTGCTCTGAGAGCATCTTGCCTTTTATCTCTGTTCTCTATATTGGGGTCTGTGATTCTGCTGCTAAAAAAAGTTTGAAAACCAGATGCCTAGATCATTTCTGCAGTGTTCCTTGTCTGCAAGGGTGGCCCAAGGGGGTTTGTGGGTGAGGGCCTCAGCGCCTCCTTCAGGGTGTGTGTATGGGTGTGTACAGGGGCCTAGATAGGGTAGGGGACTGATGTGCCTGTCTTGTCGTTCTTACTCTGCTTCTGAAGTCTGGGTCCTTCTAGTTCTTGGGGTACTTGTAATTCTCCTCCCACCATCCCAGGCAGCTGAGGAAAACAGTTTGTGGGTTTCATTGTGGAAACAAATGAATAAATCCCAAGTTATATATGTTCTCTCTTATAATACACCCTGTACAGACAAGAAATCTCGAAGAGGTTGAGTAACTTGCCTGAGGTCACACAGCTATTAAGTGAGAGGGTCTATATTTGAATCCAGATCCTGATTTCAGAGTTCATGCTCTTCAATACTACCTGCGTCAGCCATACTTTTACAATAAAAGTATTTTACTGTAAAAGTACTGTATTTACTTTTACAATAAAAAATATTTATTATTCTCTATCATTTCCCCCTCTTGGGAAGATGGGCTGGGTAAATTTAGCACTGTGTAAATTAGTGTAATATGCATATCTCACTTTTATTTGCCTTCAAAGTACTACCTTTGGAGGGTGGGGCATTCTGGGCTTTGAGTTGGCCATGGTGGGAGGAGGGGTGGGGGCCCAGATTTGGGGTTCTTGTTTCAGTCGGTCGGAGCAAGGGGAGAGGTCTGGGAGGTTTATTTCTCAGCTCTTGAAACTGGATAGTAAAGTCACACATATGAGAGCTTCAGCACTCAGAGGCCATCAGTTTCCTTCCAGTTTCCTCTACATCTCCTTTTTCTGACCCTTTCTGATTTTCTACTGGATTCTGATGGAGTCCTTAGAGGGTGGCTCAGAAGATGACGAACTGGAAACAGACCTGCTTGGGACATTCCAGGTGTGAAGGGGGGCAGGGCCTGGGGAAGACCAGAATTGTGTGTGTGTGCACACATACATGTGTGCATGACCATTGATCAGATGGCAGTTGCTTATCCACTGATTGCAGGAATTGGAATCACATGTTGGTTGAACAGTGTGGTCAATCCACAGGTCTCAGTGAGCGTGAGGTAGTTTGATGGCATCTGTAGTACAGAGATGTGAGCTACGCATTTGTTAAGGCCGTGCTTCTCCTTGAGTTGTGAATGGTAATTGTATTCCCCTTTTCTAGAGTGTCTCATTCCTTTGCTTGAGGGGTGATTATGGACCTACTGTAAGGGCTTAGATACGCTCATGAAACACTGGAAGAGAACCTTGGAAAAAAATCCATGGACTAGGTTGTTGGAAGAAAAATCCAGCTAGCTTGTAGGCCCCTCAAGCCTCAGTTTCATCCAGGAAACTGAGGAGAGTTTTCATTAGCTAGTAGCTTCTCTCTTCGGTCTCTTCTCTGACCCAGTCACACTTACAAAGCCAGGTATGGCATCAGGGACTCAGAGTTTGTTGAGTCCGAGTAGGCAAAATCTCTCCGATCTTGCCTGAATGGGACCAAAGGGTGGCCACAGAGCCTTCATTGCCAAAGCCTTTCTGCGGGCTCAATCCTCTGTCTCCCTCCTGTTGTCAGACATTTCCTGAGAACTGAATAATGCAAGAGCCAGA
This sequence comes from Pan troglodytes, assembly GCF_028858775.2. NCBI lineage: Eukaryota > Metazoa > Chordata > Mammalia > Primates > Hominidae > Pan > Pan troglodytes. The sequence goes on along the minus strand of NC_072403.2, from coordinate 48,283,977 downwards.
TCTTAAGAATGACAGCAGCCCGAGGTCACACCAATGAATTTAGCCCTGCTCTACCCACATCTTGGGTTGCTGTTCATTCTCTGGGTGTTGGGAGGTGGGTGGGGCATCTGGGCTTTAGCCATAGAGCTGTACATTTAGATGGGCCTTAGCGCTCCTTTTAGTTAGTCCACCCTGACTTTGTAGAGGGGAAGTTGGCTGTCACAAGGTCACACAGCCCCATGTGGGCTGAGCCTGGTCACGGAACCAACTCTTTGCAAAGGGCTCTTCTGAGGCACAGCCTGGACTCCCCAGAAGGATGCCGGCCCTGTCTACCCCACCTGTCTTGTTTTCCTGGGAACAAGTGCCGGTGTTACAGATGAGAATTTTATGACTTCATTTCAGAGAATGTGGCTGGGTACAGTTTGCCTGGTGGGTGCCTAAATTTAAACGAAGTGGGCTGTGGTGGGCGGTAGTGAAGAAGATTGGCTTGGTGCTTTCATTAAAGCACAATGTGTTGGGGGGAGGTTGGGTTTTTATTTTTACTTCACTGAATGAGGGTTGAGCGCAGAGCTGAGGTTTCCCCCCCCCTTTCCTTTTCTTTCCTTTAAAATGATTAAATATCTGGTTTTTTTAATATTCTCAAATCAGGACTGGTGGTACATTTCACTTTCAGCCTGAGTATAAATGAAAAGTTGAATTGAAATTTTTTTTGCATTAGTATTGCTATATTATTATTATTTTGCATTTCCTAATGGCCAAGTGCAGTTGTTGGGCAAGCCTCTTAAGCATCTATAGACCAATTCTGGTTAGACTTGGTTTTTATTCCCAATCCTGGACACTCGCTGGCTGAGTGAGCCTAGATATTATTTCTGAACTTCACTCTCCTCTCTGGAAAGTGTTGGAAGCAATGACTAGGTATTAGAATGAATGTGTACATCTGCAGTCCTGTATGTGAAGCCCTGGCTTACTGCACAGCACATGGAGGGTGCTCATGAATTACTGGCTGTGCCTGGCTTCTCTGCTGTGCCTTCCAAGCCTTGTCCCCCACCAAGGTGGGCGTTGATCAGGGGAGGGTGTAGACAGGATAGCCTGCTGACGGAGGAGGCACGGGGATGGTGTGGAGGGATATGCTGTTGTTAGTGTGTTGTGGGGGGAGAGTTGGAGTTTGGGGGTGACCTGGCTTGTCTCTTTGGAGTATATGGGGAAAGTATCAGAGGCCTGAGCACCTGGACCTTCACCCTAGAGGGGTGTCTTCCTGGGCGTTACCTCACTGATTCTTTGTAGTCTTCTCGGGCTTTGAAAATCCAGATTTAAAAATCTGGTCCGTTTACTGTTTTATGGTCATAAAAGCAACCTGTTAACAGAAATAAGTTGGAACATATAGGAAATCATAGAGAAGAAAATAAAAGCATCCATCTTTCTGGAAGAAACCAGTGTGAGGATTTGGAAGTTTACATCGCAGTCTTTTTTTTTTTTTTTTTTCCCTGCATATATACATTGGAGAGTTTGCCTGCTTGTTCATTTTTACAGAACTGGAATCATACTGCACATATTGTTATGTAATGTGCTTTAAAAACTCTATTGTGAGGATTTCCTAGTTGTACACTGCTCTTTTAAAACCTGACTTTCTGTGGTGGCACAGCATTCTATTATGCGGAAGTTCTATAACTTATTTAACCAGCTCCCCTATATTTAGTCATTTAAATTGCCTTCCATTTCTTTTGCTCATTCACCTAATGCTGCAGTGGATTTGGGAATGCAGATTTTAATAGCTAGGTCACTGTTTTAGGAAAGAAATTCTCTGGTGAAGCACACTGAACTAAATGGTTGCATTAGTTTCAGGTTTTGCCAGGCCTTGCACACTCCCGTGACCTTTGCACTCTGCAGGGAATTCACCATCTGCGTAAGCGCTGTACCTCTCCTGAATCTCCGTTCTGACCTTTACTTACTTCTCATCGTCCTTCAACCACTTCTCTGAGAAGCCCTCCTTCTCAGGGGCAGAGGGGATGATGAGAGGCCTTGGCTGCCCCAGAAGATACTGGTTCAAGCCCTGACAATGTCACTCACTTGCAGAATGACAGTGAAAAATTTGTGGTACTTTTTTGAAACCCAGTTTATTTATCTGCAAAATGAAGGCAGGAATGCCTTTCTGGCCAGGTGGTGAGGATGAAATACAGTAATGACCTCTGATGTGCTTTGTAACCTGAAGTACTACAAAGATGCTGGTTGTTAGCACTGACCACTTGGCCCACAGCCCTTGACCTGTTTGAGAGATTATTGACAATAGGACCTAGATAGGTGATGCTTGTGGAAGCTGGCTCGCACCAGCTCGTGGGAGTTAACTGTGCATGTCTCTTCCCAACTCCATGTCCAGTGGCCCTCGCATCAGCAGCTTGAAACGCCATAGTGGGAGTATTTATACCATGGAAATTGACAACTGCTGTGTGTGTGTGTGTGTGTGTGTGTGTGTGTGTGCGCGCTGCTTGTTAAACATTCACCTTACCAGCGTTTCTCAGGACTTCATCTCCAGTGTACTCATTTGACATTTGACATTTGACATATGTTGTCTTGAGTTTGAATCTATAGGTCACCTTTCATATGTTAATGTCTCATTTCCCCCAGCTGGACTGTAAGCTCTTGAGGGCAGGAATTAGGTATTTGAAGACTTTAATTGCTGGGATGATGGCTATCAGAGACCCATAAAGCAACCTTTGTGCAAATGAGCTTATCACTTTCAGGGACATGAAAAGATTTTCTGCTAAGACTGATGCTCTGAGGGACCCATAGTATCTATGCAGGCCCATGGCTCAGGCCTCTCTTAATGATCCTTTCTGGATAGGTCTTACACACACAGAATTTCAGTTAGTTAGCCTAAAAACTGCCCAGGGTATAATAAAGAGGCTTTATTTCTCTGTGTTTCCATCAGTGACTATAATAATAATGGCTAACAAGTAATAGCTAACGTTTATCGATGGTTTGCTGTGTCCCAGGTACATCCTAAATGCTCTTATGATCATTTTCTTGTTTAATGATCACTCCAGTCACATAAAGAATACATGATTATTATCCTCGTTTTATAAATAAGGAAACTTAAAGATGTTAAGTGACTTGGTCATGATTGAGGCACATCCAGGATCAACTGCTTATTCATTCACTCATTCATTTCTTCATTCATTTAGCAGGCATCACACCCCTGCCATGTGCCAGGTGCTGCCCTGGCTGCCAGGATAGACAAAGCCAGCCCCTGCCCTCATGGAGCATTCCTTCCAATGAGCAAGACAGATAATAAGTATATGTGTACACATCTACTACAATGTCAGGTGTCGACGAGGTCTGCGAAGAAAATCAGTCATGGGAAGGAGATAGAGGCTGATGGGGTGAGGCTGGAGTTCGGCTGTTTGGATTCCAGCTCTGGATGTCTTTCTCCCAGTTCCTGAGACACAGCCCAGCCTGACCCTGGCCAAGCACCTGGCACATACAGGCCTTCATCACATTTTAAGCTTTATTTTATTTTGGGAGCAAAGCTTTACTCTGTGGGGAGGATTCCGGAAGACACATCAAGAGCTCATGGTAAACTCAGGTAGAAATGTACATAGAACCCTCCAGCCCACTGCTCCATGTTCTGAGGGCCCACAGATGTTCTAGGCAGGTAGAGTAGGCGGGAAGGCTGAGGGTGAAGGTGGGGGCAGAAGAATGAGCTCTGTGGTGGCCAGCAGATGGGAGAGTATAGGCTCTTAGGATCCGAGGCCCACAGGACCAGCAGCTTCTTAGAGATCGTGTTCAAAGGGTAGACGTGGATGCAGGAAGGCATGGGGATGGTGGGTGTGGGCAGGAGGACTCCCTGAGGCCATCTGCTGAGACTGTTCACCAGAGGCTGGAGCCCAGCTTTTCATTCCCTGCCCTGTGACTTGTGCAATATCACCCTGTCTCCCAGAATTGTTCCCCCCGGCTGGGAAATAATGGCAGATGGGTGCAGCAATCTAGCTTAGGGACCTGTTGAAGGGCAGTCCTTAACCCTAGGCATTTAAGAGCCAGAGTAGATGATGAGGACAGGCTACTCTAACCCCCAAAACATCTTCTGGAAGATGGGACCTCCTGGTATCAGACAAAAAGTATTTTAGGGTTGCACTCTCCACCCACCATGCATTGCAGTCCAGTGTAGCTGAGCCAACATTTATTGAGCACCTGCTCCATGTTCATTTGAGAAGATCTCGAAAAGCCCTGTTCTGGGAGATGGGAGAACTGGGATCCAATACCTGGTCTCCTGTGAGTAAATTAGCTTTGTGATAACAGCTCTTGGTCCTGGTGTCCTCTGTAACAGGAAGGGTCTGGCCAAATGCTGTCCATGTCCCCCTTTTGTTGTGACCTCTGTTCTAAGCTGGAGATAAGACAGGGTCCCACTCACAAAGCATTTCAGTCTTTCAGTACCTTTTCCCAGTGGTGATCCCTCCCTGGAGTGCAGGGCTTGGGCAGGTGTTTGGAGAGGCCCGAGTAACCTGCAGAGCCGGCTCGTGTATTTCTTGGTCTGTGGGTGTCAAGTGTTTTTTCCCCTTGCCCCCAGCTTTAAGCCACTTGGTACTAACTAATGGTTAAGTGACCATTGCCCACACAGTGCGCTCCCCACAAAGTAAAGCTCGCCCACAACTGTTTTCCTAGCACCCCCACTGTTGACGGGAGGGGTGAAATTTTGGCTGTACTTTCCTGAGGGCCGGGCGGTTGTGATTTCTGTCTTTCGTACGGTCCTGTCTGTCTCAGAACAGTACAGAGCCTCCTCATCCTGGTCTCTCCGACGGCCTCCCACTGAAACCTTACAGTGATACCAGTGCGAACGCATAGGCTTCAAAAATAAAAAGTTACGAGGTGAGGAAGCAACAGGAAGTGGGGAAGCGAGTAGAACAAAGCTTGCGATATGTACTCAGAACGCTGTTGACCTTTTTTTTTCTTTTCAAAATCACATAGCTCTCTCAAATGGTTGGGTTAGAAGCTCTTGTTTGTTTTAAATGGTTGTGCCTCTTATGAGGCCTGTGGAGAGAATGAGTAGTGAGTGTGAAACAAGTTTGGGGAAGATGTGACTCCCCCTCCACACACACAGAACTTGGCAAAAGGTATGCAAATTCATGTCAGAGGCTGTTGATCCTTTCACTCTACTTTGCTTAATTAAAGGCTGGGAAAGTTATTTAAATTGTGCCTCTTGTATATCTTCGTTTGTAGGACTAGATTAGCTCTTGTACTCGAAGACGTGGGGAAAGTAGAATTCTCCCCCGACACTTTTTCTTTCTCTGCTTCTACCTCCGTTTTTCATTTCCACCTGATGACTTGAAGAAGGAGAGAGGCGATTCAATAATTAGTTTCCAGGATTGTAAAGGGCCCACGTATATTAACTTTAACAAAACCCCATCAAGCTTAAAATGCCTCCTGTTGGGGAAGGCACATTTCACACACAAGGGACAAGTCACTGGCTGGCCAGATGGAGAGAGAGATTGTTCCTTTAGACAACTAGCTTTTCATTTGAAGAGCAAACGTGGTCCTGAGAAATGAAGCTTCTGATAGGCACTCCCTCTTGGGATATTTTAGCTCACTTAACTCAGGTTGAGTTAGTTCTGTAGGGGCTTTGAGTGGGTTTGAGCTCACAATAATAGCTGTGCTAATGATAAGAGCTATGTGTTTGTGTGGGCTTCACCTGAATTGCCTCACTTTACCTTCCTATCAAGCGTTTGAAGTTGGGAGGGAAGGCATTATAGGTGCTTAATCAATGATGGCTGGATAATATTAATAATAAAAGAATGAAAACAGGAATGGTGAGCCCATGCTTGCTGGGCACATTCTTTGGGGTTCAGAGGCTCCGTGCTGGGTCACTGGTCCAGTCTTATTTAACACTAAGGGATGCCAATGGAGAGATGGACAATGGGGACCTCTAGCAGTGACCCAAAGTGATGGAGCAGTGTCCTGCCTCTTAGTTCACTCTTGTCACAGCCTGCGTCTCTCACGTTGCCTTCACTGGCATCAGTTTCTGAGAGAGCTGGGCTTGGAGTGTGGTCTGTAGCCTGGCAATAGAATGTCTCTCTAGGGCCAGCTTTCCCTTGTCCAGGGCACATCCTGACCCGGAATCCTCCAGCTTTGCTGATAGATAGGCAGACTGGCCACTGACACACAGAGGTACCTCGCTTCTTGCCTGTGCCACGGCCTTACAGATTTCAGTGTCAACTGTATTCTACTGGAAGTGCACCAGGGAGTGGGCTATTTTAAAGAAAAGCTAATGGTTGTCTTGATTTTTTCTTTTTAAGTACCCCCTCTCTCCAATTCTATCTTATGTCCATGGTATTTTGTCTTTGTCATTCTCAGATTGTGTTTAAGGCCTGCTCTGAGTGTCTAGGTTCCAGTCTTGGTGGAAGGATTCAGTAACAGAGGCTGTTTTCACCTACAAGACCCTGTAGGCACACAGTGCATCCAAACTGATCCACACTGGGGCCCATGACTTGGATACCTGCCTGCCTTCCTGTGGTTTCATTTCTGTTTTGTTTTGTTTTGTTTTGTTTTTTCTCTAATCTTGTTTGGTGGAGGCATGGAAGCCATAAGCTGGACTGTCTGCTAATTCAGTGAAGTTGTACACAATGAATGGAACACATAGAGCATGAGACTGAAACCATTTTTAAAAACCAAGCCGATTGCCTCTCATGGCTGTTTGACACTGCTGGGCTAATTCTGGGAGTTCTAATCAACTTACTAACGGAATCCTCACCTTCTGAAAAACCCAAGCCTTAGGTGTCTCTTACTCTGGCAGTGCCACCAAGCTGTTTAAAGGTGTTCTAGGTGGTGGTAACTGGCATTTTTCAGGTGGATGAAACTTGGGGGAATGTACAGAGAACTTTCAGGCAGATCTCGTGGCAGTCTGATTTTCAGCTTTCTATGGAAGCTGTATCAACTTGACTGTGGTTGGCGGCAACTGTGCGGACTTGATGCCAGGCCAGCCAGCACTGAGTTGAGACTGTGTAAGTGTGCTGAGCTCATATTTTTCCTGCTCTTCTGGTTTTGAAGGTTGGGCACCATCTACCTGCGTAATAGATGATTAAAAACAGGTGAAAAATAATTCGAACCCAACTTCATGTTAGTATTTCCCATCCCGTTCCAGTACTGCCTGAATAAAGTTGCCTAAAAAAAAAAAAAAAAAAAGAAAGAAAGAAATCAAAACTGCATCTTTTAACAACATTTATTTGAGTTCAGCCCAGGTTCTCTTATCTCCCAATTGGTTTTGATACCCTGATAGCCAGGCAGCTCGCTGGCTAGAATCTTTCATGTTAAATGCAGTGTCTTGGGCTGGGTGCAGTGGCTTATGCCTGTAATCCCAGCACTTTGGGAGGTGGAGGCGGGAAGATCGCCAGCCTGGGCAACAAAGTGAGACCCTGTCTTTACTAAAAATGTAAAAATTAGCCAAGCATGGTGGCATGTACCTGTGATTCCAGCTACTCGGGAGGCTGAGATGGGAGGATGGCTTGGGACTGGGAGGCAGAAGTTGTAGTGAACTGAGATTGTGCCACTGCACTCTTGCCTATACGACAGAGCCAGACCCTGTCTCAAAAAATAAAATAAAATAAAATAAAAAAGGTAGCATCTTGGTTTACTGATGTAAAAATTCTTGTGGGAAATGTGGCCCCGAATGTGAACATATGAAATTGGCTTTTTTCCCCCAATTAAAAAGTGATTCACTATCTTTGTTTGATTATTGAAGTACTATAATGAATTCAGTGTTCAGCACTGGGGAGGCGTTGCCTCCCACACTCACCCATGAACAGAGCGAGTGCATTTGAACATAAAATTAATAGAGTTTGTGGCTTAGAAAACCACCTTGTCATTAACCACCAGTGCATGCCAGCCTGAAAGATGTTCTTGTGCCAGAGTAAACCACAAGGTTGTGGAAGAACGTAAAGGAAATGGGGGGTAACTTAATAGTAAAAGGTAAAGGCTGGTAGGTAGGGGATATGTTGGAGGGGCTACAGAATAGGGAAAGAAGGAAAGAAAGCTAAGTCTGGCTGGAGCTTCTCGGCCCTTAGGCAGGCTTGGACTTCGCTAGTGAGAAGTTTGCAGCGTGTGAGCTAAATATTGATGTTCTAGTTTCTGCATTTCCTTAGATTTGTATTTTGAAACTTCTGAGAAAAGGCAGTGAAAAGGAAATAGATTACATTTCTTGGGGCAGAGTGGGTTTACCCCCAGTGGCCCACCTTTGTTAAATTAGACTTAATTCTTAGATCCTGTGTATAAAACAACAGCAAAAATTTTTTTTAAATCCCCCAAAATAAATAAAAATTTAGACTTAATTCATCTAGGACAGTAGTTCTCAAGTCGGGGTGGTTTTTGCCTTCAGGGGACATTTGGCAATGTCTGCAGATATTTTTGGGTGTCATAATTGGTGATGGTGGTGATGATGGTAGGGGGTGCTGGCAAGTGATAGGTGAAGGCCAGGGATGCTGCTAAACATCCTACATGTACAGGAACCCCCTCTCCAACAACGAATGATCAGCCTGAATGTCAATAGTTGTGAAATCTTGACCTAAGAGCTTAGTTGCTGCGCATCTCATCCTCAGAGAGAGCAGTGTCTCAGCACTGGGCTGTGAGAAGAACATCCTTCTGCTGAAATGCAACCCCCCAGCCCCAGAGAGCTTCCCAACCAAAGATCCGGAAGGGTCCCAGGAGTTGGCTTCTTGATCCATCTGTGATAATTTGCAGCTTAGAGGTGTTTCCACCTTTTCCTTCTAACATTTCTCCATCATGTCTTGTTGCTACACAGACCTGTCCCCTAACATTAATTCTCTAATCCAGTGCCTTTTGTCCACGCTCCACGCAAAGTGCTACAATTTGGGTTTTTCTTGCTTTTCTATCTATTCTACCCATTGGGGGAGTCTTTGGTCCTCTTTAGGGAATCTGCTTTTTTCTTTCTTTCTTTCTCTTTTTTTTGAAACAGGGTCTCGCTATGTCGCCCAGGCTGGAATGCAATGGCGTGATCTCAGCTCACTGCACCCTCTGCCTCTTGGGTTCAAGCGATTCTCCTGCCTCAGTCCCTGAGTAGCTGGGACTACAGGCACCTGCCACCAGGCACTTTACTAGTCTTTACTAAAAATGCAGTCACTGTATGTCAGAACCTGAGACATTTGAACTGATAACATGGCAAAACCCCGTCTCTACTAAAAATACAGTGCCTGACACTGTGTTTTTAGTAAAGACAGGGTTTCACCACGTCGGCCTCAAACTCCCAACCTCAGGTGATTCGCCCACCTCGGCCTCCCAAAGTGCAGGGATTATAGGCGTGAGCCACCGCACCTGGTCAGAATCTGCTTTTTTTCTATCCCAAAACAGAGGTTAATGAATCTCTGAGTTGTTATTCTGCATAGGATATATTCTGTGTGCCATTTCCCCCCACATAGAGAATTAAAACTGTGAACTATTTAATAAACTATAGGCTTACCGCCAGTAAACTGTTAAACATATGCCTCTTTCAGGCCACTTTTTGACAAGTTTCAGGTAAGAATGATAGCATATTAAATTATTAGGCAGTTTTATGACTGTGCAGAGAAGATTTATTCTTTGATGAATAAATATTGCTGTAGCCCAATTTAGAACTTGACAAATGCTGATTTACAGCTTAAAATATAAGGGTTATTTTATGATGAAGTGGCAGTGGTGGTGGGGTAGGTTTAAAAGTGATGTCAGTGGTGCCTTTGAGTAATATGCCATTAAAACACTGCCACAGGCAGAGCTGCAGGGAGGATTCTCAGGTGGCTTCTAGAGGTGCCTGCCACTCCCGATAGGTTTCGGGGTCCAGGTCACTTTGTGATGCACAGTCTCAGCTGATAGTACTTGGAGGCATTATCAAAAGTGTGAGTGCACCTGCGTTCCTGGCAGTTGTTGTTATAGTGCACCTTCTAAAGGGTTCTGCCTGCCTGTCCACGTAACTTCAGGGTGGTGGTGGCCCCAGTGTCAGTGACTGTACATTTTTCAGATGATGGGAAGGTAATTTTGAGGAAGAACATTTCCAAAACCCTGTTAAGAAGAGAAGCTGTTGAGCTCCTTGTGTATTCTTGTTGTGTTGATCATCCTACTTTTGAATCAGAAAACCAGGATCAGGTCGGGTGCAGTGGCTCACACCTGTAATCTTGGTACTTTGGGAGGCCAAGGCAGGTGGATCACTTGAGGTCAGGAGTTTGAGACCAGCCTGGACAACATGGCAAAACCCCGCCTCTGCTAAAAATACAAAAATTAGCCGGGCGTGGTGGTACACCCTGTAATCCCAGCTACTCAGGAGGCTAAGGCAGGAGAATTGCTTGAACCTGGGAGGCGGAGGTTGCAGTGAGCCGAGATCGCACCACTGCACTCCAGCCTGGGCAACATGGACGTGGTGAAACCTCGTCTTTACCAAAAATAGAAAAAACTAGTTGAGCATGGTACCAAATGCCTGTAGTCCCAGCTACTCAAGAAGCTGAAGTGGGAGAATTGCTTGAACCCAGGAGGTCGAGGCTGCAGTGAGCTGAGATCGTGCCACTGCACTCCAGCCTGGGCGACAGAGTGAGACCCTGTCTTTAAAAAAAAAAAAAAAAACAAAAAACCCAAAAGACAAAATGAACAAATAAAAAGAAAACCCTGAGACATTTGAACTGATGCATATGAGTACTTATAGGAATAGAGGATTTAAAATTGTAGCTGACTATAATGCATGTTGCATGCATGCACACATGGTGATGGTAGAACTAGATCAGTTACTTAGAAACTTTTTCTTTTTGCTTGCTTCCTATTGATTGATTTAATAGTTGAGGTGTGTACATGATATAAAATTTGCAAGTTATGAAGAGTCTAAAGGGGGTTAAATAATTCTTTCTGCCCCCAGCTACCCATTTTTCCTCTCAATAGGTAACCACTTTTATTAGCTTTTGGGGTATCTTTTCAAAGATACTCTATGCATATAAATGTGTATATGAATATGTACTATTTTTCAACAACTGTTGGCATACTATTCATGTTATTCTGTGGCTTGCTTGTCTTACCTAGCAATATACATTGAAAATTATTCCATATTATGACATAGAGGATGCCCTCATTCTTATAAAACATTTTTTCCTTTATTCTTTTTTATAGCTGCATAACATTCCATTGTACAGAAGAATCATAAGTTATTAAAGCAACCCTCCAAATGGTGGATATTGTAGTTATTTCCAATCCTTTGTCATAAATCATACTGCAGTGAGTATCCTTGTATATGTTTTTGCATATATAGGAGTATGTCTGTAGGATAAATTCCTAGAAGTGGAATTGCTGGTAAAAGCATCTCTACATTTGTGATACTGATAGACATACTAAGTATCCTTTCAAGGAGGTTGTAACAATTTACACCGAAACCATCAATGAATGAGACATCCTCACCAACACAGTGGTGAGGATGTCTCATTCATTGATGAGTTACCAGTAAATTATCAGACTTTTTTATCTTTGCCAATCTGATGGATGAAAATTGGTATCTCAGTTTTAATTTGTATTTCTTTTATGAGTATGGTTGAACATCTTTTCACAAGTTTAAGATTCATTTGTATTTTCTTTTGATTCATAGTCTGTCCATGTTTCTGTTGAGTTGTTGGTCTTTCCAAGTCTTTTAGATTTGGTATCTCTTTGACCCATTTCTGTATTTGGTGTAGCCCACTCTGGGGACTGGGGCAGCCTGTGCATTCAAATGAGGCTTTGGTGAGTGGGATGGATCAACTCTCTGGTGATGAAAATGAGTCCATTTTCTTGGGTGTGGCCATTGCTGCATTGGAGGCTGCTGGGGGCTCCAAGCTTGGTGGTTTCTGGTCCTCACCCCTACAGTGCTCGTCGGAGTGGGGAACAGTCTGACTCATATGGAGACCAAGTGCCTCCTGGTGGGTTGAACACATGAGGAAGGGTTGGTGGGGAGATGGACACAAATGAGACTAGGAAAGCCAGAGTTGGGAGGAGGAAGGGGGTGTTAGGGGGTATCCAGAGCACGGAGTGTTTGCATTTAGGCAGTTTCATAGGAAAGAGGCATGATAGTGACACTGGAGATTTTCAAATACACAGTGTCCAAGAAGTCAGGAGAAATAGGATACATTTGGATTTAAACAGTATGTGACTTACATTTTCAAAACTATGCTCAATATGTTTTTGTTTTTGTTTTTCAAGACAAGGTCTCACTCGGTCACCCAGGCTGGAGTGCAGTGGAGTGCAGTGACAGAATCTCAGCTCACTGTAGCCTTGACCTCCTGAGCTAAAGCAATCCTCCTACCTCAGCCTCCCTAGTAGCTGGGACTACAGCTGTGCACCACCACACTCAGCTAATTGTTTTATTTTTTGGAGAGCCAGGGTCTTGCTATCAATATGTTTTTTGCCCCAACCTCCAGACAACTTTTCAGATGTTTATCTAAACACAAAGCAGTGGTTCTCAACTGGGAGTGATTTTGCCCCACACCCACCCCACCCCCCAAGCCCCAAGAGGCACTTGGCAATGTCTGGAGACATTTCAGTTGTTGTGTCCTGGGAGATGGAGAGGAAGGAGAATCCTACTGGCATCTAGTGGGTGGAGGCCAGGGATGCTACTAAACATCCTTCAGTGCAGAGGAAAGCTTCCTATTTTAGCCCCAAATCCCACGTTCAAGACATGAAAGCCCTGATGTAAAGCAAATGGGGTCTGGTTGTTAATATGAAAAAAAAAGCTTCACGAATCCACTGTTTCCTTCTGTTTTCAGACATTTTGGACACGCTTTTATGGCACAGTGGGACTCACTGATTTGCATTCAGAAAAACTTCACCTGAAAAGGTGTGGAGGCCTAGGAAAAACATGGAGAATTTTAGTTGAAAGTGCAACCAGCACACTGTTTTTAAAATAAGTCAGTACCCTGTGTCCTAACTTTTCAGATTGTGAGAGGTGAGACCTGTCAGTGACCACTGGTTCCACCCTACTGCCTTCTGCTTGGCAGCTTTTTTTTTTTTTTAAATCACGTCTTTGAGAAGGATTTTGCTAAGAGAATCACTCTTTCTCTTAAGGATACTCTAGACACGGGAGATAAAATGTTTTAACCTGAGGCTGGAAGGGTCTGAAAGGGTCATTGATGCATCAGGTGGCATTTTCAGTGTGTCCGTGCTCCCCACATGGTGAGACCCTGTTGTGCTATGAGTCTCCTGTGCCGTCAGGATGCCCATCCCTGGGTGGCCTTCCATGTCCAACCCTGGAGACTCCGAGGAACCGTAGAAACACCCAAGGATTTGGGTACCACACTTGGGAACCACACTGAAGGGTTGAAATCTTCACTCCTCACCTGTTCATTATTTTGGGCAGGCCTCAGTTGCCTTGTCTGTAAAATGGGAATACTATTAGCACTGTAATGAGGATTAACTGAGTATGGGAAAGTGCTTACAATAGTGCCATTAAGTGTTAGCTATTATAATTGTGATTATTATTATTATTGGTTTCAGCCATTGGCAGTTCCAGCCTTCTTGCCCCTCCTCTTCAGTCCTGTGGAAACCCTTTGCCAAGAACAGCCAGCACACTAGATTCCAGGGGAGCCTCTGATGGCCTCCCTGAGCCCTCCTGTGCTTGAATACTTCTCCCCGAGTCTGGGGTGGGCTCTGCTTCTCCCAGGAGGTGCTGAAGCTTGTGCTGAGCCACTTCCTCTGCCTTCTCATCCACCCTTCCCTCCTCCGTTGAGGGAGGAGTGGCCCTGCCTCTCTGAGATGGGCTTCTTATCCTGAAAGCTGAGAAGATGGTTGTAGAACCCAGCTTCAATCACGGCTGGGCTGGTGGGCTCCCTGCTCTTGGTCCTCAAGGTGCATTTCAGCTCAGCCTCACCACAGTCACCAGAAAGGGCTATTTATAAAATGAGGACAGCCTTTGGTCCTACCCTATAAACAGCCTTACTAGGAAGTCGTTAGGTGAAGCTGATTTTTAATTTCTTTTCATTCAGCATGGAGCTTCATATTCAGATAGGTTAATGGCTAGGGATCACAGGCTATTATGCCTGGGTGGGTGGTCCAATCCCTGTATTTGGTGGTTTCTTAAAACAAGGCGCTGGTTCAACCAGCGCCTTGTTTTAAGAAACCACCAAATACTGAGACGCCTTATGGGATGCATTGAGGTGACAGAGGGAAAGAGGCAGATAAACCCTGTCTCCGGGGAGCTTGTAGTCCAATGGGGGCAGCACAGCCCCTGCCATCAGGGACTCCCAATCTGTTAGGGAGACACAGCCTCTGTCCTCAGGAAGCCCCTGTCTGAGGGGAAAGGCATAGAAGGAGGTGCAGGATGAATTCAGTCTGATGGTGAAACAGTTCATGTTCTCCAGGACCTCCCAGTCTGATGGGGGAGAGACAAACCCTGCTTATCCAGCCTGATGGAAGATATTTGAGTCTTGCTTTCTGACTCAGTTTGATGATGTGTGATACAAAGAGAATCCTCATGGAAATGGATGTTTCCATTCTTAAACCCCTAACTTTCTTTCTCCCAGGACAGAAGTGGAGGAGGCAGGAGGAGAGTGTGGCAGCCTGGGCAGAAGAGATGTAGTGGTGCCTGCTGATGTGGCCCCTCTGTGGGCCCAACCCCACCCTGGAGCCCGTGCAAAGGCTGTGCTATCTTTAGTGGTTGCCCTTTGTAATCTTTAGAGGACATTGCTGACGTGGCTGTTTCCTGGGTTGGACCTTTTTCCCTAGAGAGCCATGCCCTTTGGGGAGTGAGAAATTGCTATAAGGTGGGGCGGGCGGTGGGGAATTGTTGGGGGCTTCTCGAACTTGGCTGCTGTTCCCTACTTTCTCTCAAGTCAGAGAGTGAGACATTTAGACTCTTTGGGCAATCATAAGACTTTTGAAGAAAAGACGTAAAGTATCATCTAGCCTGACCTCATGTCACAGAGGAGAATATGGAGGTCCAGAGAAGGGAAGGGTTTTTATCAGCATCACACACTGCTTAGAGGCTATGCTGGGCTTCAGCCTGGCTCCTGAGTCTAGTCCTCTCATTGGCATGCCCCACACAGGCTGCCTGGTAATAGCAGTGGTCGGGGAAGTCCTGTTAAGGCTCGGTCAGGTCAGTTGTTACCTGGCTCAGAGCCCTGCATGCTCCATCTCCCCCAGAGAAAAGGCCAAGGGCCTAGCTGTGGCCTCAGGGCCTGTCTGCCCTGGTTCCCACCACCCCCACCCACTCCTCACATTGCTAACCTGTCCCCTCCTCCTCACTGTTACCACACTGGACTCCTGGTTGTTTCTGAGATTCCCACCTCGGGGCCTTTGCACTTGCTGATCCTTTGCCTGGAATATCTTCCCCCAGGTATCTGCATGGCTGACTCCACTCTTCCCCCAGAGACCTCTGCCCCAACCGTCGTAGATAAAATGCCCTCCTTCCTCACCATTCTCGATCCCTCTCCTCCTGTATTCCTTTTCTCTAGAGCCTTTATCACCGTCTGGCATGGCATATAGATATTTATTTAACTCTTTCTTTGTCTCCTCCCTGTGGAACGTAAACACCAAAACTTGTTCTGTTTTGTTCACTACTCTGTCCCCAGAACCTAGAACATGCCTGGCACAGGCTGGGTGTGATGGCTCACACCTGTAATCCCATGTCATCCCAGCACTTTGGGAAGCCAAAGTGGGTGGATCGCTTGGGCTCAGGATTTCAAGACCAGCATGGGCAACATGGCGAAACTCTGTCTCTACCAAAAATACAAAAATTATCCAAGTGTGGTAGCACACGCCTGTGGTCCCAGCTGCTTGGGAGGCTGAGGTGGGAGGATTGTTGATGCCTGGAAAGTCAAGGCTGCAGTGAGCTGTGATTGCGCCACTGCACTCCAGCCTGGGTGACAGAGCAAAACTCTGTCAAGTAAATAAATAAATAATACATGCCTGACATATAGTAAGTGCCCAGTATCTATCTGTTGAAAGAAGGAAGGGGGCAAAGGTGGGAGGGAGGGGAGGAAGGAAAGATAAACACAAATGGAAATGAAAGGCCTCCAGGGCCTTGGTTTTAAGGATGGTTTGATTTGGTTAGTCTCCTCTATAGGAAAAGGACACAGTGGGCTGGGGTGGTGGAGACTCCATTGCTTTCCATTGGCCATGTGGATCCATCTCTTTGGCATGGTAGGCTGGCAACATTTCCTGAGCTCCATTCATCCTGCGTGGCCCTTGTACCTACCATGCCTAGACTCCCTTTTCTGGCAAGGAAAAGACAGGTACTAGAAGATGAGCTGAGGACCCAGGGAAAGACTGTGGGGGGTGGTACACACAAAATATATTAAAAAAATTTTTTTTTGAGACAAGCCCTCACTCTGTCACCCAGGCTGGAGTGCAGTGGTGCCATCACGGCTTACTGCAGACTCTACCTGCTGGGCTCAATTGATCCTCCCACCTCAGCCTCCTGCGTAGCTTGGGACTACAGGTGCATGCCACCATGCCTGCCTATTTTTTAAAAAATTTTTAGTAGAGACAATGTCTTACTATGTTGTCCAGGCTAGTCTTGAACTCCTGGACTCAAGCAATCTGCCTGCCTTGGCCTCCCAAAGTGCTGGGATTAGAGGTATGAGCCACCGGCCCAGCCTACAATATATAAATTTTGATTGTGTTCATAAAATTGGGAGGTTGGGAGGGGAAGCTGAAAGCTCCCAGGTTTAGGTCCTGCCCCTTTTTTGTGGGTAGCCTTGGACAGTTACTTCCCCTCTCTCAGCCTCAGCTTCCTCATGTATAAAATAAGAATTGGACTAGGCATCGACTCTCCTAGGGATCCATGCAGATGGGCTTCAGGGGTCTTTGCCTCCGACAGACAAGGGCCAGTGATCTAGGTTGTTCCCAAGGTCCCTTCTAGTACTGAAATCCATGTAGACCTCTGCATTTGAAATTCTGCCCTCTTTGGATTGAATATCAGCTTTTTGATGAAACCATGACTTTCTTGATATGCTGAAAATAAAGGTGACAGTTTAAAAAAGTAAATATTTAAAAAGTTTTCTCAGTGCCGGTTACTTTAGTAAATGTGGGTTTTTTTTTTTTTCTTTTTTCTTCTTTGTCTCAACCTATAAGCAATCACAAGATCAAACAAGTTTCAGTTTGAGTTCCCTCTGCTTGACAGTCTGAGCCTGTATCGCCTTGACTTATCAAGTTTGCTTTCAGCTAGTCTGGCTGTTTTGGGGAGGCCTTATCAGCCAAGTGTTCAGCCCTCAGCATAGGAAGATATGGTCTTGGGCTTTCTTTGGAAGCTGGTACCCCTCATCCACTTATCTCCACCTCCCTTCAACCCCTCACCTGCCCCTCAACCTGGCCAATGAGCTGTTGTAACACAGCAGTAATAGTCCCACTAGCTTTGGGAAGATCATCAAATTCTTCCCCCTTCCCAATCCCTTGCCTCTTACCCAGAACTAGTTACATAATTTACTGAGCTCAGTGCAAATGAAAATGTGAGGCCTCTTGATTAAAAATCATTAAGACTTTCAAGATGGTGACAAGAGCACCTTCAGCAAGCATGGGGTCCTGTGAGACTGCACGGGCTGCATGTTCCTAAAGCCGGTGCTGCCCTTGCCACTTCCATCTTAGGTTACCAGGACCAACCATGGAGATGTATATAACACAATTTGAGAGGCACTGAACATTCCCTCGGAAGGAATTTGAGTTATTTCTATCATGGCCTGTGAGATTCAGGGCTGCTATCCTGAGCCACTGTGTGTTTGGAAAATCCGTACAACTGGGTAGGGAGGGTTTGGACAGTGCCCATGAGTCCTGGTAGAAGGGGCAGAGAAGGATGATTTATAAATGTTCCTACTGCCCAAGCAGCCCCACGGATGCTGACAGCATCATTTGTTCTGTCCTTTACAAAGTATTTTCATGGATAAATGAAATGTGTTATATCCATACAATGGAATGTTATTCATCCATAAAAACAGTTGGAGTACTGATACATGCTACAACATGGATGAACCTTGAAGACATTATGCTGAGTGAAAGAAGCCAGTCACAAAAGGCCATATGGTGTACAATCCCATTTATAGGAAATGTCCGGAATGGGCAAATCTGTAGAGATAGAAAGCAGCTGTCAGGAGAAGAGAGGAAAAGAGAGTGACTGCGAATGAGTACGGGGTTTCTTTGGGATGATGAGAATGCCCTGAAATAAAGTAGTCATAGTAATAGTTGTACCACCTTGTGACTATCCTACAAATCAGTGAATTGTACACTTTAAAAAAGAGTGAAGTTTTTGGTATGCTAATTAAATTTTTATTTTTAGGCCTGGCACAGTGGCTCACGCCTGTAATTCCAGCACTTTGGGAGGCCGAGACAGGTGGATCACCTAAGGTCAGGAGTTTGAGATCAGCCTGACTGACGTGGTGAAACCCCGTCTCTACTAAAAATACAAAAATTAGCCGGTCATGGTGGCTCACACCTGTAATTCCAGCTACTTGGGAGGCTGAGGAAGGAGAATCGCTTGAACCCGGGAGGCAGATGTTACAGTAAGCTCAGATCGCGCCACTGCACTCCAGCCTGGGTGACAAGAGCAAAACTCTGTCTCAAAAAAAAAAAAAATTGTTTTTATTTTTTAAAAGTTAGCTAGAGGAGGCCAGGTGTGGTGGCTCACGCCTGTAATCCCAGCACTTTGGGAGGCTGAGGTGGGCAAATCATAAGGTCAAGAGATTGAGACCATCCAGGCCAACATGGTGAAACCCCGTCTCTACTAAAAATACAAAAATTAGCTGGGCGTGGTGGTATGTGCCTGTAGTCCCAGCTACTTGGGAGGCTGAGAAAGGAGAATTGCTTGAACCCGAGAGGCAGACGTTGCAGTGAGCTGAGATCACGCCACTGTACTCCAGCCTGGCGACAGAGTGAGACTCTGTCTCAAAAAAAAAAAAAAAATTAGACGAAAACTCATGAAGGTTTCAACATTTAACCCTCTCCCCTCTGCCCTTCTGGGTGTTGATTCAGCACAGGAGCAGCCTTCTGCCTTCCATGTGCATCTCCCTCTTACTCCTGTCTCTCCCCTACCCCAGCCACAGATCATCTCTCAGACATCCCTCACGCAAAGCCTGTTTTCCAGGAACGATCCTCTGGAAGCATTCATGCTAAGCGGATATGTGGCTGCTAAGACTTAGCCTCTCCAAGGCATTTGCATATTAGCTTATAAAAGGAGAAACCTTTTAGGTGAGAGGAATGAACGTTTAATTTTAGAATTCCAAGTAAGAGCAAGCATGTGTGAAAGGTTTTTATTTTGTTTGGGGTGGGAGTGCTCAGTGCCCTGGAACTGGGGGTGGCCAGGCCCCCTTCACACTGATTGGGCTGACCCCAACATCTGGGGAGCTTGGTGGTGAGTGGTAGGCCGAGAAACATCCCCTTCAGGACAAGCAGTTTCCCCCAGACCCAGCCACACTGCCTTCACATTTCCTAAAGGGGGGACATTGTGACTTGTGAGGCTGCCAGGAGGAGACAGCTTCTAATTGGGTTTCATTTCTTCTGTTTAATGTGCTTGGTTTTTGAATCAAGGGGGCCCCATTTCAGACAAGCCCCTTGCCTGATTCTTATCTGCTCTGGCCCCTGTGAAGTTCACTTCTGCTTGCCCTTGTCCAGGGGTTCTCCAGGCTCCCACTTCCCTCTTTACACCTCCTGCACCTTCCCTCTCCTTCCCCATAGTGATCGTGATCACAGCCCCCCATAGTAATCACAGCCGCAGTCTTCAAGACCAGTTTAGTTCAGGCTTCTTCACCCATCTTTGAGAATCCTCTTTAGTCAGTCAGTGTGTAGCCTTCCTCCTTCATGTTCTTCGTGGTCCCTGGACCCTGAGACTTTTGTCTTAATCGCCTTTGGAACTTTAGTGCCTGGCATGGTGCTTGGACATAGTAGACACTTAATAAATGCTTTTGGACTGCACAAAACCAAGGCTGTGTTTGGCCCTGTGAGGGCATGAGGAGCAGCGAAATCAGCAAGAGAGGTGGCGAGACAGCTGTCAGCCTCAGGCGTTTCTTGCTAAGAGAGGAGGAACTAGCATTTGTGTGGATAAAGAAGAGGCTCCTCTGAGCTTCATGTGCATGGGATGATGAGCAAAGGGTGGCTCCGGAGCTGCTCCACAGAGCGGTGGCTTTCATGGAGTATCCAATTCTGCAGGATCTCTTGGATTTCGGGCTTGCATCTTCAGCCAGAAGGCATCTTCATGAACAGGTGTTTATGAAGTGCCTACCATATGCCAGGCACCCATCTAGAGCCTGTGACTTTGTTGGTGCCCCATTGTGTGATGGACTTGGAAGAACACAGAAGGCCCTGCCTGGGCTGGGACAGTCGCTTTACCCTGAGCTTCCTGGGTTTCTTCCAGCTTCCAGGGGTGTTAATTTCCCGTATAATTACTTTTGGGCAAAACACATTGGTGCTTATGTCTTTTTTTTTTTTTTTTGACAGAATCTTGCTCTGTTGCCCAGGCTGGAGTGGTGCAACCTTGGCTCACTACAACCTCCATCTCCCAGGTTCAAGCAATTCTCATGCTTCAGCCTCCTGAATAGCTGGGACCACAGGTGCACGCCACCACACCCGGCTAATTTTTTGTATTTTTTTTAGTAGAGACAGGGTTTTACCATGTTGCCCAGAGTGGCCTCGAACTCCTTAGCTCAGGCAATCCACCCATGTCAGCCTCCCAAAGTGCTGGGATTGCAGGTGTGAGCCACCACACCTGGCCAGGTGCTTATGTCTTAAACACTGCCGTTCACATTTCTACCTCTGAGGAGATGGTAGGGGGTGAGGGTAGGACCGGGCTGTCCTCTCAGCCCCATCTATCTGGTAGGTGGATGTAGGTCTTGCTCTGTCAGTCAGAGCTCTGGCAGGAAATGACTGGTACACACAGAGGGTTTAACTGGAGAGGACTATTTACAGATGTGTGGGCATGGTGAGGGAAACCATCTAAGGCTGGTGAGGCTCCCCAGAGCTGACAACAGTGGGAAGCTATTACCTCCCCTCGGCCAGAAGGAAGGAGCCCCAGGGATGGGTAGAAAGGGCCTCGACAACAGCTGTGATGGTGACGAGACACAACCACTGTCAAACTGTGGTGAAGAGGAGGAAGGGGGAATAAATGCTCTCACTTTAACTAAATCCAGCTGGAAGCCCAGAGAGCCCAGCTGATATAGCCAGTGGTCCAGGAAGGGCAGAGAACAGAGTGTGTAGGGGCAAGCTGCACACACCCGCCCCTGGCTGCCTGGGCATTCTAAGGCTTAGCAGGCTCTTCCCCTTCTTCTTCTTCTTTTTCTTTTTCTTTTTTTTTTTAAAAAAAAAAGACAGAGTCTCACTTTGTTGCCAGGCTGGAGGGCTATGGTGCCATCTCGGCTCACTGCAACCTCCGACTCCCTGGTTCAAGCAATTCTCCTGCCTCAGCCTCCTGAGTAGCTGGGATTACAAGCACGTGCCACCACGCCCAGCTAATTTTTGTATTTTTAGTAGAGACAGGGTTTCACCATGTCGGCCAGGATGGTCTCAATCTCCTGACCTCACGGTCTGCCCACCTTGGCCTACCAAAGTGCTGGGATTACAGACATGAGCCACCACGCTCGGCCTTTTTTCTTTTCTTTCTTTTTTTTTTTGCTCTTGTTGCCCAGGCTGGAATGCAATGGTGCAATCTTGGCTCACCGCAACCTCTGCCTCCCAGGTTCAAGCGATTCTCCTGACTCAGCCCCCTGAGTAGCTGGGATTACAGGCATGTGCCACCACGCCTGGCTAATTTTTTTTGTTTTTTTAGACGGAGTCTCACTCTGTTGCCCAGGCTGGAGTGCAGTGGCGCCATCTCGGCTCACTGCAAGCTCCGCCTCTGGGGTTCACAACATTCTCCTGCCTCAGCCTCCCGAGTAGCTGGGACTACAGGCACCCGCCACCACACCCAGCTAATTTTTTGTATTTTTAATAGAGACGGGGTTTCACTGTGTTTGCCAGGATGGTTTCGATCTCCTGACCCCATGATCCACCCGCCTTGGCCTCCCAAAGTGCTGGGATTGCAGGTGTGAGCCACCGTGCCCAGCCTAATTTTGTATTTTTAGTAGAGACGGGATTTCTCCATGTTGGTCAGGCTGGTCTTGAACTCCCCACCTCAGGTGATCCACCCGCCTGGGCCTCCCAAAGTGCTAGGATTACAGGCGTGAGCCACCGCACCCAGCCTCTTCCCCTTCTTAGGTGACTCAGGATGTGCCCAGTCCACCAGTGCTCCCTTCTTCACAACACTGTGGCTGTTAGAAAGAAGAAAGTGCCCCGGCCACACCAGCAGGATGGCCACTGGTATTTTGACTATAGCAAGAATAACAAATTATATTTATTGATAGCATTTTATGTGCATCCTCTCATTAAATCTTTACAACAACCATAGCATGGGTACCCTGATTATCCTTGTCTTCATCCTGTTACTGAGGAAAAATGTGGAGCTGAGAGAGGTTAGCAAGCTACCCAGTTGCTTAGCTAGCCAGAGGTAGAGTTGAGCTCAGACCAATTCTGACATGACTCCCAAACACACACTCTTACCCTTTGCCTGACTCAGGGTCTCATTCCTCCGTAGTGGGGCCCCACCCACCCTGTGGTCAGTGCCACGTGTGTGCTGGCCCACTGCTTGGGATGGTCTTCCCACTTCCTCTCCAGTTGACCCCATTGAACCCATTTTTTGAGACCCAACTCAGATCTCACTTCCTCTGAGACCTTCTCATCCCTCTCCATCTCTCTATTAGGCATCAGTGGCAGGCGATTCTCCGCCATCCCTTGGGATGTTGTCTGGCTGTTTTGAGTGTGCACATCTCCAAAGTCTCCAATGAGAATCCAGCTTTCTTAGGTGCGAATCCTAGGTCGTGAGTTTTCTTTCACTCAAAAGGTTTAGTTGAAGAGACTTTAAGTTAGTTAGGGGGAAGGGAACTGACTGGGAGGATACAGCACCCAGAGACTGGACTCTAAGTGGTCACAGGGGAATGGTCCTGTGGGGGGAAGCCATTGCCACTCTGAGGCCTGAAGGAACTCCATTGGAAAGAACTGTCACTGTAGCCCAGTGAGAGCCGTAGCTGTTGGACACAAGCCTCATGTAGGAGCTGATGGGTTTGAGAACTGGCTTTCTACTTGGTTAGTAAGAGCTCAACAAAAGCCAACAGGGAGGACTTTCTTTAAGGCAAATGAAGAACAGAAGCTAGAGCTGACTCTAGTAGGAGCTTACAGTCTAGTTGAGGGGTTTTTGTTTTTGTTTTTTGAGACTGAGTTTTGCTCTGTCACCCAGGCTGGAGTGCAGTGGCTTGATCTCGGCTCACTGCAACCTCTGGCTTCTGGGTTCAAGTGATTCTCATGCCTCAGCCTCCTGAGTAGCTGGGATTACAGGCACCTGCCACCATGCCCGGCTAATTTTTGTATTTTTAGTAGAGACGGGGTTTCACCATGTTGGCCAGGCTGGTCTCGAACTCCTGACCTCAAGTGATCCACCTTCCTCAGCCTCCCAAAATGCTGAGATTACAGGCATGAGCCACTGCGCCCGGCCTTAGTTGAGATTTTGAGGGAGGAAAAACAGGCACATACCTCCTACTTAAACAGAACAGCGCTGCTACAGGGCAAGATTTCCCCCTGAGCAGATGAGCTTGCCATATACAAGCACAATGTCGGGGGACATTTAAGGAGACAGAATTGCCAATGGCTTCTTTCTTATAGGACAGGGGCTGAATGCTAGTCCAGCTCTGTAGGGTTCCCCAGAAGGCCTCACACAGGTCACAGATGCATCTGGTTGAGCATGCCAATCTGTGTTTTGGCACTCTTGAAGTCTCAAAGTTCTTTAAAAAGCTACCTCGAGAGCCCCAGAAGTTTGGATACATTGCAAATGTCCTTCGCCTTTGGAGCTGATGCCAAGGAGGGGGTTGAGCATCAGGTCTCTCGGCCTCGGGAACCGCTGCATTGGGAGGACCTCAGTCTGCCTCCTGTGTGGGGCTGCTTAATCTCATTTCTTTTTTCTCTATTCCTATTTTGCCACCCACTCCTGTTGGCCTAGATCCTCCTAGACACTGGAAGGGTAGATCAAGTGAGGAAGCATTTGGAAGGAGACACAGCAGATGAAAGGTTGAGAGTTCTTTGTTTAGGCCCTTCTTTGCTGGCCCTTGTGAATTTTGGTAAGTTTCCTTGGAGTTTTCTCTCTGCTAGGCCTTGGACGTGCTCAGAGACACTCCAGTTATCCTGAATGCCTTTTACTTCCCTGAACACATCACCTACCCTCTGACCTCCAGGCCTTTGAACTCTCAGTTCTGTTCTTGCTGCCTAGAGCACTCCGCCATCCCTCTTCACTGCCTTGTAAAACATTAGGGAGCCGTGGGGACTGTGGAGAATCCCGCCGTTTGCACTCCATCTAAAGAGTTTCTGGGCTCCTGATTTACAGGTTGTGGGCCTGAGGGTTACTTGGATTGTATGTGGCTGCTCCCCTTTGCAGAGACTCAGAAAGCCTTGGGGAGCATAGCCTGGGAAAAACATAGAGGAAAACAGCGAAAACCAGGGCTCAGAGGAGACACTCAGGAGAGGATAGTGGATCCTCCTCAGGGGCCAGGGAGAGCTGATAGGGAGTGACCTCAGGAGGCCAGAGAGGCTCTGGAAGGGGCTTTATACCTATGTGAGGACATTTCTTCTGCATCTGTTCTTGGGGGCTGGCAGGGCCAAGGGGTGACTTGGGGTCAATGCCAGTGGTAGACTCAGGACCCAGGCCGCGCACAGAAGCCAGGAGGGCCTGGCTGGGGAAGACCCTTCATTTTACAGAAAAGAGATAATTCTCTATGCTAGTCTGTGACCTGCTCTGGTACCTTTGCTTTTTAAACTATGTAGGTTTCGGACATCAGATAATGCCTTGGTTCATGGTTTTTGTTTAAAGAGATGGGATCTTGCTATGTTGCCCAGGCACTCAAGTGATTCCCTTGCCTTAGCCTCCCAAGTAGCTGAGACTATAGGCATGTGTCACCATGCCCAGCTCTGGTTCAGGTTTTAAACTATTATTTTTTCTTTGTTATGTAAATAAAACATAACAAAGATAACAAAGAGGAAAGGGAAGTGAAAGTAATGTCACCCATAATCCCACCACTCAGATATCGTTTACATTTAGAACCTGGACATGCATACTTCCCAGACAATTTTTTGTGTTTTTATAAATACAGAAGCAAATCGGAGATGCATTTTGTAACCTGCTGTGTGTATGTGTGTATGTGTGATTTGTGTCCATTGAAAAGAATATATGCTTTCCCAAATTCGAATGGTAGGGTATAAAGAGACCCCCCCTTCCCCTGCATCCATCCTTTACCCCCTAATTCTGCTCCTCAGAGGCAGCCTCTTTGAATAGTTGCTGGTATATCGTTGGTAAGGGAGACATTTAGAAGGGATAATGTGTGTGGAATAGCAAAACTGTTAGTATGGCTTGTACAGATGTTTTCATGTAGAGGTCAGGAGGAAGGTGAAGGGTAGGTTTAGAGGGACTGGGAAGTAGTTTGTGGTTACAGAAGAGACTTTCAGAAACTGGAGTTAGAGAAGGAGGATATGGAGAAGTTTTTAGGCCTGGGTTTTGATTGGATTTGTCATAAGGAGCAGGGTGAGTGAAGGTGAATGCAACAGTGGGCGGGGCCAGATATTGTGAAATTTTACCTCCTGGGTGGAGACTGGGCCAGAGAGGGCAGCAGGTATGCAAATGGACAAGAGACACATCAGGAAGTGGTAATAGTATGATAACTGGTAGATATTTGTAAAATACCTTTGCTTGACAAAACAAAAGTTGGCAGCCCTAGTTAGTCCCCTCTTCTGTTTGTTTGTTTAAAAAAAAAGTTTTAGCAAATCTGTGAATACCAAAAACCTGAGCAAACGTGTAGAACCGGACTGGGTGGGGGTGCAGATTTTAGATTCAGTTCTGGTTTTGGGTCTGACTGACTATGCAGTTTTGGACTCCTCAGTTTGTTTGTTTGTTTGTTTGTTCATATTTTTTGAGTTGGAGTCTCTCTCTGTTGCCCAGGTTGGAGTGCAGTGGCTTGATCTTGACTCATTGCAACCTCTGCCTCCCAGGTTCAAGCGATTCTCATGCCTCAGCTTCCTGAGTAGCTGGGTGGCACCTGCCACCATGCTGGCTAACTTTTGTATTTTTAGTAGAGACGGGGTTTCACCATGTTGGCCAGCCTGGTCTGGAACTCTTGACCTCAAGTGATCCACCCGCCTTGGCCTCCCAAAGTGCTAGGATCATAGATGTGAGCCACCGTACCTGGCCTCCTCAGTTTTTTTAGATCCCAGCCTTCTTATCTGCAGATAAGCAGTTCTCAACCCTGTAGGCACATTAAAATCACTGGGAAACTTATAAAAGGAAACAGTTGATGTCAGAGCCCCACTCCAGACTGAATGTGTCAGAATCTTGGGGAGCCTGGGAATTTTTTTCAGAAATGCAGCTAACATTGGGAACCCCTGGATTCGGGTCATCTTAATTGCTCATTTTAGCCCTAAAATGTTACTATTCTCTGTATTGTATCATATAATTTCATTCCTTTCAGATACTGTGCACAAATGTCATAAACTTCTTACATACCAAGAAGTCATTTTTTAATTAAAAAACTCCCCATAATTCTCATTAGGCCTGTGATATAATGCCTATGTCCTGCAATCAATAAATTAGAATCATAAATGTAGTAAAACATCAAATAATTACTTTTTTGACCCAAAAGTCCAAAGCGTGGACTTTAATCTTTAATTTCTCATTCCCTCATTTTGAAAAAACTACTGCCTGGAGTCCTGGGGCCATCTCTATTTGTAAAGAAGACGCTGAAACATTGAGACATTACTGGAAGTGTCTTTGCTAGAAGAATTGTGTATACCGTAAGTTCCAAATTAGGAGGTCCAGTTTGGGGAAGCTTTATCGGATCTAAATTCTACATGGAGTGGGAGGTGTTTAGAGCCTTGGTGCTTGCTGTTTTATCTTTACCATTGAAGTTCTTGGTTTTGTCTCTTCCTAAATGAGTCATTTTTTTAAAAAGGAACCTAACTTGGGGGGGCGAGGAAACCACTGCGGGAGGTGCTGTGTGGGGGCGCCGAGGAGCCAACCATCAGGAGACTGAGTTTACAGCTGGGCCCTCCACTCAGGAGGGGTAGAGGGACCTGTCCTTGCTGAGGGTGACTCAGAGACAAGTGGGACATAACCTGGTTGGGGAGGTACAATAGGAAGGTATTGATGTTGTGTATTAATCTACCGAGTATTTACTGGAGCACAGCCACCAAATATACTGCCTGGATGCAGGGCCCATTCCACGGGAGATTGTTCACAATCTCCCAAGTTTGTCCTCTACTTGAGATGAGACACAGATTGTGTCCACATTTGCCTGCACTTTCAGATAAGTGAACTGAAGTTATCGAGCCCCATACTGGTGTGAGCAATGCAAGTAAAAATGTTAGGGCCAGGCAGGATGTCAAAGTGGAAGGAGATGGCAGCTGAGGACCCCACTGTGGAATGCTAAAGGGCCCGATGATACAGACGCTGGCCGGGCAGCCAGATGGAGATCAGATCGGGGATGGGAGCTCTGCGGGACCTCTGTGTGTCACTTCCCCTTTCTGTGCTAAGATCTCCCAGCTGAAAAATGGTCCCCTGCTACACACCTCAGTCACCAGGCCCCTGCCAGCTGTTGGGAGTGCCTGATGTCCTAGATGCCTGAGTGGGTAGGGGTGGGAGAGAGAGCAGGAGGGGGTGAGCAGAGCCTGGCCTTGGAAACCAGAGCAGCTCCACACATTTTGGCCCAAATCCCTCCCATGCTTGGGGTGAGGAGAAGCCCAGGGTAAGGGTGCCTCCCTACAGCCAGGAAGATCTTGGTGCGGTGGGAGTGTTGGCTCCGCACGCCTCTCCTCCACACAGAGCCCCCAGCAGGGCCGGATTTCATCTTTTCTCAGTGGCGTGCAGCCTCTTGCCATTGTGCATGCGTGTTTTCTAAGTTTGTCACAAACTTCCTGTTTAGGTACAATCAGAGGCTCGGAGCTTTGTGTGTTTTGAAACCCGGGCATTCACCGAGGTCCGGTGCTTCTCTCTTACCAGCAGTGGGGTGGCCTGTTTGTTTCTTTGCGGACTTCTGCCATCCTTCTTTGCAAACCTTCTTGCTGGGAAATGCTCTGTGGCCTCTGTGCTTGTTTCTGTTAGTAAGAGTGGAGAGAGCTGTGAGGTCTGAAGGCTGGAAAGGGGGAGGGGAGCAACACTGAGTGTGCCCCTTATGTAAGGCCAGGCCTGTGCTAGATATTATACTTCTATACACTTATTTTATTTAGGCCTCACAGTCACTCACGCAGAGCCAGCCTCCAAGAGGTGAAGGCTGACCTGGCTGACGAGGTCAGGATTTGATCGCAGGCCTGACTCCAGTGCTCCTGTGACTTCAGCTAAGTCCTGAGGAGCACAATGCCCCTTTGGTTGCCCCTGGTTTGGGCAGATCCTGATTTCTTATGGGGCATCTTGGTGACAGCATCCCCTTGAAACCTGTGGTTTTCTCTCAGCCCCATGTTACCCAGATCTGCCTGTCTGCCTGGGGTGATCAGATGGCCCTTGAGTGTTTTGCTGATTTTCACCTTTCCCAGGCATCTCCCTCTTGTGGCTCTGGGAATCCCAGAATTGTTAGATGGTGGTCCATAGCTGGTGATCGAAGTGGATCAGTCCAGCTCCTCATTTCCCAAAATAGAATATTCTTTTTCCTGCTTCTGGGTGCCCAGTCCTGACTGTTCTGCCAGTCACCATGAGCTTCTCCACACAGCTGGATTTCTCACATTTCAAGCTCTCCCTTGAAGAAGGAAGAAGAGAGTATATCTATCTATGTCTACAAAAGCATGTGAAAGGGTGGTAAAGGAAGGACACCAAGACCTTGAATATGCAGGTGCAGGAAGAGGAGGGAGGAGCCAAACCCAGCCATCCTCCTCCCCGTTAGAGTGGATGTTAGGAGGTGCCGGACTCTGGTGCCTCCTGCACAGGAAGAATAGGTATGCCTCCCAGCTTCAAGAAGGCCCTGTGTCTCTTCACTTGGCCATCTTGGTTCTCCTACATTTTCTGAAAAACTTCTGGAATCATATCACCTGAGCATCAGAATTGTTCTGTGGATCAAATAACTGAGACACTGTGTTGAGCAGCGGGCTGTTGCAAGCATTTTCAATACACGATTCATTGCCCTCAAGAAGCTGGCAGTCCACATGGGCACAGGGAGCTCTTGCCCAGAGAAGCTAGATGCAGTGAGCTCAGAAGAGCCAGGAGAGCTTGGTAAGCTGGGTTGGTGCCACCCAGCAGACTGCAGGAGAGGGCTGGAGCTGGGTGGCCAGAGGGCAGAGCTGCAGGGGAGGAATGTGCTGGGTGTTAGGACCTTGACGGGGTGCATGGACTGGGCAGGGGATTACAGATGGGGTGAGCAGAGGTACGCATGGGAAACAAGATTGAAGAAGGAGATGTGCACCATTTATGAAGGATCCCAAGGGATGGCTGTGGAGCTTGGAATGTTCCTGTATTGAGGAACCTCCAAAGCCAAAGCATGCAGCTGGGATTAGTAAATGCAATGCTGTAAGAAGATCCGTCTCGATTTGTGAACTGTAAATGGGCAGTGCTGGGAGGTAACTTAGGAGACATTTATCATGTCAAGAGTTAGGAATGAAATGTTGAGGACTTGGACTAGGGTGGTGGTAGTGTATGTAGAAAAGACGAGAGGGAAGTGGAAGGTTTCAAATCTTAGCTCTGCCACTTGCTACCTGTGTGCCCTTGAGCAAATTACTTCATCTCTTTCAACCTGTTTTGTCATCTATAGATAGAGGCTGAAAACACTTCACAGGACTCTTGTTTGAGGATTTTAACTTGTAACACACCCAGCACTTAGTAAGTGCTCAAGGAATAATGAATCTTCTCATGCGGGAAGAGGCATGGTTTTGTGATTGGGAGGGATTAGGGGAGTGGAGTATGAGGTTCTGAGTCTGGGAGCCCGGGAGAATGATGAAGCCTTCACAGAAAGAGATGGAACTGCTTGGGGCCTTTGAATTCAGCTTTAGGAACTTCTCCTCCTAAACCCTGGCTACTGAGGGCTGTCACAGAAAACCCCACATCCATGCAGATTGTGCCTCTACGAAACCACGGCCTCTGGCTAGAGCAGGGCCCTCTGGGATACTGGCCAGCAGCTGGCTGTCTCCAGTCAGGGTGTGGACTAGGGTGAGAGAGTAAGCCACCTAGGGCACAAACGTCAGGAGGTGCTGGGTTTCAGGGCCACGCCCGCACTTGATACCCACAGTGGGATGTGCACCCCAGCCTCCTCTCCTATCTGCCCTTCACCACTCAGGAGACAACCTGGCTTCTGTGTTCACTGAAAATATTACTCCACGGCGAGCCCACTCAGGTTCCCACCTGCCCTCCTGTGTGCTGACCTGCATCTGGGCTCATTCCCACCTGGTTTCCTTGCACTCAGAGAAAGAGACATCCTTCCTCCTGGCCAGAGAGAACCCTCTCCCTAGACAGGGATCCCCATGCTTCCTGCGGCCTCTGGGACCTCACGCCTCAGTCCTGCAGCAGCAACTTCCTCAGCCCTTCACACCCCTCAGCCTTACCTTCTCTTTTCTCCTCCCCTTACAGATGGATGTGTGGAAATAATCTGCCTTCGCTAACACAGCCCACGCAGGCTGGCCTCCACTGGTGGGGGCTTATGCCTGGTCCAGAGCAGGGACCCGGTGGGTTTGCTGCAGAGGCCTCCTGCCTTCTGCAGGGGCTGCCCTCTCTAAGGTCACCCACGGCTTCCATGTTGCCACACACAACGGACACTTCAGTCCTTATCTGTCTGGGCTCTTTGCTGCTTTTGACACTGGACAGCTTCCTCCTTCTTGCAACTCTCTTTTCTCTTGGCTTCTTTGATTCCATCATACAAAGTCTTTCAACAGCTATTTCTTGAGCACCTACTATGTGCCAGGCTCTGGGCACACCATAATACGATGTCGCTGCTCTCAGGGAATTTACAGTCTAAGGGAAGTGGGGAAAGGGGGATGAAAAAAATAATAAATGTCAGGTGGTAATAAGGGTTGCAAAGAGAAATACAACAGGGAAGGAGGCTAGGAAGGGGGCCAGGGTTTGAGGTGGGCCTCACTGCAAAGGACATGAGAGCAGAAACCTGTAGGAAGTGACAGATGCCTGGGGGAAGAGTGCTCCAGGGATGGGGAAGAGCAAGTGTGGAGGGCTGAGGCAGGAGCCTGCCTGGATGTTTTGAGGAAGCTGTTGTGGCTGGAGGAAATGGAGGAAGGGCAGAGTAGGAGGAGAAGAGGTCAGGTGTCTCAGTCCATCAGGGAAGAGGCCCAGCCAAGTCATGTGGACCGTGGCCATTTCAAGGACTTTGGCTTTTACTTTGATACAGATGAAATACTATAGGAGCGTTCTGAGCAGAAGAGTGATTTTTAAATGATCACTTAGGCTGCTCTGGGGAGCATGCTGTATTTGTTAGCTTGGGCTGCTATAACCAAGTACCACACACTGGGTGGCTTAAACCACAGATTTATTGTCTCACAGCTCTGGAGGCTGCAAGTCCAAGATCAAGGTGTTGGCAGGGCCATGCTCCTCTGGAGACTCCAGGGAAGGGTCTGTTTCGGGCTCCTCTCCAACTCTGGGTAGCTTCTTGGCTTGTGGCAGAAAACCTCCAATCTTCCAAATATCCCCTTTTTATAAGGACACCAGAGTCATTTTGGATTAGGAACCCCCATCCTACTTCAGTGGGACCTCGTTTTAACTATTTATATCATCAATGACCCTGTTTCCTAATATGACATCTTCAATGACCCTGTCTCCTAATATGCCACATTCTGAGATCCTAGGGGTCAGGATGTCAACATAGGAATCTTGGGGAGACACAGTTCAACCCCCAAGACATGGTTATAGAAAGGTGAGGGGAGGAGTGGGACAACTAATTAGGGGGTTATCACAATAACCTAAGGAGAGATGCTGCTCACTTGGACCAAAGTGGTACCAGTGGAGGTGTCGAGAAATGGTGAGGGTCTGGATATTACTTTACGTTGAAGCTGGCGTCCTTTGCTGATGGATTAGACGTGGGGTGTGAGGGAAAGAGGAAAGCCATGATGACTTGGGTTTAGAGCCTGAATAACCAGAATGAAGTTGAACGTCTTGGTCTCCTAAGTCCTCTTCTCCCCCGGGACCTTCCTCAGCAGCCTTTGCTGGGTCCTCATCCTGGGTGGGCCCATCAGCTGCTGGGTTCTTCAGGGCTCCATCCCAGGTCACTCCTCCGACCTCTCCCTGATTGATACTCACTGTTCCCATGCTGAAGCCAGATGTCCTGACTGTGCTCTTTGGGTCACTCCTGCAGGCCCTGGCTGTGGAGAATGCTGAAGGAAGAAGACGCAGAAGCAGGACGACCCTGAAAGATTCAGTCTCTTCATCCTCAAACAGGTAGCTTCTCGGGAGTTCTTGATGTTGGAATATTTTACAGCAAAGCAGTCGTAAGACCATTTCTTGGACCCATATGGTGTGGAGAATGCCCCAGGAAGTGGAGGAGGGCTGCTCTGGGCCTGGACATCCATTAATTTCTAGAAAATTTTCTCTGGGAAATGGTCAGGGATTGTGGATTCACATAATGGTTTTTGGCAGCTTCTGGAATGGGGCGGAGGGTGTCTCTTGATTTTGCAGAGTTGTAAATAGTTGAGGATCCAATGGATGTCTATGGATGGTAGTTCTAGAAGTGTTTAGAAGGATTTAAAAATGTCTGGGATGCAGTGGTGGTGTAGAAGGCCACTGTGGGAAGCTCCACAGAGCCTGCCAGAGGCGGATTGCTGGACTCAGGAGCCTTAGCTGGCCCTGGGGCATTCCTCGCGTTTTTATCGGGTCTGGCCTCATGATCCCTTCCATTCTCAGTTTGTCCCTCCATAAAATGGGCATACAGCTATGATTCCTCTGCTGGGCCTCCCACAAGCTGTTTCAAGGGTCAGTAGTTTGTGCATAAATAGAATTTTAAGCTTTTATTTCAGGTGTAAACCCTGATCCGGCAAAAGATGGCTCCATCCTCCACACATTCTTGGCGACAGTGGGGAAGCGGGGTGGTGTCTGATTTGATTATTTCGGTGTGTGTGGTTTTGTTTTCTTGGCATGTGCCACGCTTTCCATTCCTCCTGTATGAGGCTCAGAATTGATTGCTTCGGTTTTTTTTTTATTGTGACTGATTCTGATTTAATTTTAAAGCCATTGTGTCTCGGGGTTCCAGTCGGAAACACGTGGCTCGTGCAAATGGGGTAATTGAAGAGTGTCTACTGAAGAGAGTATTTATAAGGATGCAGGCAGAGTTAAGAGAAGCCGCCAACAAGGGATGCTGAAGCGCCCAGGGCCAGCAGTGTCAGGGAGCTGTTACTGTGCCTGGAAGGAAGAGGGAGGGACTGGCTGTCGGGATGGGAAACAGGAGCTGGAGAGGTGTCCCTGGTAGAGGAATGCAATCAATCTACAGCAGCATGGCCAGGAAGGAGCCAAAAGAATAAATATCCTCATTGAACCCCTTGGATCTCCCATCTCCTGATGCCAGTGCCTCCCATTAGGCAGCCTCAGTCAGAGCCAGAAGGCAAGGGAATTGGGTGGATGCTGTCCACGGAGGGCAGAGCCTCTGTGGGGCAGAGCTGCCTGAAGGAGGATGGAGGGTGGATCTGCGGAGCAAATGGGAACAGTCTCACAGAGTCAAGAGTTGCAGGTCACTTGGATTATAAGGACGTTTCTGCTTTAGACCAAAAGAGGCTTTTGTGTATGTTTGAGTGAAACTTTGCATTGTGAGGTCAGCTACGTAGATGTGCCGGCTGTGAGGGATGGTAGGAGCAACGGAGATCCCAGTCCTTTTCAGACTTGAAAAGAGCCAGGGAAGTCAAGGGATTTGCCCAAGGCCACTCATTAATTCATGAAAGTGTTTCTCTAAAGCCCGTTACATTTTCTCAGGAAAAACAACACAAAACATTTGAAACAGTTTAAAAACAAACAAACAAACAAACAAAAAACAAAAAACAAAAAACAGCATAAAACAAAATCTGAGTAAGTGCCAGGAAGAGACTGTGGATTCACACACATCGTAGTCTGTTTGGGCTATTATAACAGAATGCCATAGATGGGGAGGCTTATAACCACCAACAAATCATATTTCTCACAGTTCTGGAGGCTGGAAGTCTGAGATGAGGGTGCCAGTATGGTCAGGTTCTGGTGAGGGTTGCTTTCACGTTGCAGACTGACAACTTCTTGTGTCCTTACGTCATGGAAGGGACCAGAGCTCTCTCAGGCCTCCTGAATAAGGGCACTAACCCTGTTCATGAGGGCTTCACCCTCAAGACCTGATCACCTCCCAAAGCCTCCACCCCTAACACTATCACTTTGGGGATTAGGATTCCAACACATGAATTTGGGAGGGACACAAAACATTCAGGCCATAGAAGCTCGTTTCCCATTTATCAGTTTGGATTCTTTCAGGCTGACTACCAAAAATCCTAATTCTGAATACCAGAAAACCTAACTCAGGGGCTCCCACGGCACAATGAATTGATTAATCAGCTCATGTACCTGCCGTGTGCAGGGGATAGGGTGGACTGCAGGGTGGGTGTGAACCAGCAGCTCAGCAGTATCCTAAACCATCCAGGTTTTTTTTTTTTTTTAATCTCTCCACTCCTTCCTCCCTGGGTCAGTTCATCCTCAGGCTGGCTTCTGCACCAGACTGGCTCCTGCACCAGGCTGTGGGGAGGCTGGGGGTGCGTAGAGTTCTGGACACTTTGTCAGGGTAGGAGGGAAATAGATCTTGGGAGCCGCAGCTGACATCCACCATACTGTACCACCCATAGAAGTAGAATAATACCTTACTAACTTGGACCAGTCATTGGGGATAATAGTGAGAGGACACTCAACCTTAACTAGTAAAAGTTTGAATCTTCAAGTCTTTTAATGTGGTATAGTGTCAGGCAGGATCTTCCCAAACACATCCTGTTGGAAGCAGTTAGCATCTGTTTTTCAGTATGTCTTAAAACGTAGGACCTTCTAGTAGGTTAAATATACCTTCTGAAATCCCGTTTAATTTCTAATTTGCTTATTCAACCTTTTAATAGCCAGAGTAAACACTGAACTCAAATTCTGGGTTGGTGAAGATTAAATTACAGTAATGAGGTTCCTCATTTATAAGCTCATCTATAATGGAAATAAGAATAGCACCTACTTTATAGGTTTGCTGTAAGGATTAACTGAGGTGATCTGAGTCAAGCGCTTAGCCCAGTGGATAGCCCAATAAATGTTACCTTTATTAGTGTCATATATTGCCAAATATTGTCACCTTTATGTTTTTATGTGCATGTTTAACTAGAAAATTAACTCTCTTCATAACAAATATATTATCTGCTGCTGATTAGTTCTGTTAGAGAGGAAGTAAATAAAGGTATTAAAATATTTAGTGTTTATGGATTCTTTTTTTACCGAAGTTTTTTTTTTCTGTTAGAATTCATTTTGGGGGAAGCCTAAATACAGATAAGTTTAAGGAGCATACAACTGAAAATAGATAGAACCTCTAGAATATAGAGATTTTAAAATTTTATGGCAATATATTCTTATATTCTTAGTTGAAAAATCTCTTAAATAGTTGATGGCCTGTCATGACCTCATGACCTATCCCAGCTGATTTTGGGGGTTTTTTTTGTTTGTTTTTTGGGTGTTTTTTTGAGACGGAGTCTCGCTCTGTCACCAGGCTAGAGTGTTGTGGTGCGATCTCGGCTCACTGCAACCTCCGCCTCCCAGGTTCAAGTGATTCTCCTGCCTGAGCCTCCCGAGTAGCAGGGACTACAGGCACACGCCACCGCACCCAGCTAATTTTTGTATTTTTAGTAGAGATGGGGTTTCACCATGTTGGCCAGGATGGTCTCAATCTCCTGACCTCATAATTCACCCACCTCAGCCTCCCAAAGTGCTGGGATTATAGGCGTGAGCCACTGCACCTAGCGATTTTTTTCCTTATTCTCAGTCTGGAGGCTCTGGAGGGATGAGTGACCCCCCTTGCCTTTGGTTTCCTGAACCAGCTACACAGTCAGACTGTCCTGGGAGGATGGATGGATTTTCGGATCACTGGGATTGAGTGAGATGCTGCAGTACTGAGAAACTAGTCTTGGGCATCCACTTCAGTAGAATTTCAGCTGACGATATGATGAATCATTCCAGAAAGCCTCTGGTGCCACAGG
Organism: Pan troglodytes; assembly: GCF_028858775.2. Classification (NCBI taxonomy): domain Eukaryota; kingdom Metazoa; phylum Chordata; class Mammalia; order Primates; family Hominidae; genus Pan; species Pan troglodytes. The sequence goes on along the minus strand of NC_072403.2, from coordinate 48,247,842 downwards.
GCTGACCTCTCAGAATCCCAGGAGGGTCAAGCATCTTGATTTGGGGTTCCCAGATTAACGGTGCGGAGAGCACTGGTTGGCACAGGGCCTCCAAAAGCTTTACCACCTGTTCCAGAACCAGGAGGAGGAGGCTTTGAGGATGGAGGGGTGAGCATGTAGGGTGCAGCAGGAGAACAGTGTTCCAGAGTGGCCAGGAGCTTTGAAGACTACATTCTTCATCCCCACTCCCTGAGTGTTGACTAAAGTTAGACTTCCGTCTTCTGTAGGTTGTTAGTTGCACTTGGGGCTTGCCACCATTTTGATACCTAGATGAGCACTGGTTGACTCCAAATTCCTTGGCTCAGAGAGTGCTGTAAACTAGTGGTTCTCAAATGAAGATTGCCTGGACCTAGAAACCACTAGGAGGAAAAAAAAAAAAAAAAAAAAAGCTTTAGGGCATTGGCCTAGGGCTCCCAGTCTTTTTTATTTTGCCAAGTTAGGACATTTTAAAAACTCTTAACACTCATCACCAAGCTTTTATGAAAAAACCATCTTGATGCCAAAGTAGTAGGAAAAGATAATATAAGAACAAAACAAAAATCTTTAAATAGAAAACACTCAGCTTTAGGAATAATTTACTACATTGTTCTTATTTTTCTGACATCACCTGTGAAAACTCCACCAAGGGAGGGTGGGCACTGCCCCACATTTGCCCTCCAGGTGTCAGGTGCCCACCTGGTGTTGTGGAGTTAGCTACTGAATGTGCAACTGTAGGGAAATACACCCTACTTTTTGAAGCCTCACTTGGAGCCTAAGAGTTCTCTAGAGTCATATCTTGATTGGATTTATAAGTTAAAGTTGGGGGAAAATCCATTTTAATACAAGTTTTGATAAACCCAATTTATTTTATAAAGAAGGAGCCGTTTACCCTCCAGTCATTAACTTAGAATTGTTAGTTTAATTTTCCACCAGCAGGAAGAAAATCTTGCAATACCTAAGTAGTTCAAATTAGAAAGTGTGTCAACAGTTTTTCCTTTTCCACTATTTAACCCTAAAAATGATAAATGTCTTCAATTTGATCTGACTTTCAGTTGTATGGTATGCCTCTGTAGGTGGGAAAGGGTGTGTGTGCCAACCCCCCCCAACCCCCACACATATGCAGAAAACTTGGTTTGATCCCAGGAGCCCCAGAAAGGAAGGGGTGCTTGTGAGAAATGTTGCCAGTAAGTGCTAGTATTAATACTTGTAGCAGTCACTTGCTGGTGTTAGTACTTGTAGCAAAAGTTGCATCTCAGAACTGCCAAAATAGTGTGACTTTTTAAGACGCCTTTTGGAGTCATTAAAAATCCCCAAACATACACCCAACCACCCCTGCCATCCAGAAGCTTAACTAAACATTACTCATTCTGCTTTCATTACACGTCTGCCTGGCTTTGCCACAAACACACTTTGCCTTCCAGTCAGGATTAAGCTTCTGTGTTAGGCCATGACTGGTGTGAAAGCAACTCCTCTGTCCTTGTTGACCGGGACAGAAAGACTGCTCGCTCGCCCGTGTGAAATTGTGAATGGAATCATGGAATCCTGGAGCCAAAGCAAGTTGGTTGCCTTCCTGCAGGACTATCCTAATGCTCATCACCTTGACTGGCAAAAGGTGTCCTAATTCTAACATTTCATGGGTCTCCTGTAAACAAGGACGTGATCTCAGATGTGGCTTTCTCAATAAAAAGAAGACCATTCTGTGGCACACTAACACCTACAGTTATTGTCTGTTAACCGCATTCTTAGGCAAAGCGTTACCGTTTGAGTCCTTCTAGTAGCCTCATCTGTGCTCGTATGCTTATATGGCACAGTTCTTGCATGTTCTAGCAGACACTGGATTTCTTTTTTTTTTTTTTTTTTTTTTGAGACAGAGTCTTACTCTTTCGCCCAGGCTGGAGTGCAGTGGTGCAGTCTTGGCTCACTCCAACCTCTGCCTCCTGGGATCAAGCGATTCTCCTGCCTCAGCCTCCTGAGTAGCTGGGATTACAGGCACGCACCACCATGCCTGGCTAATTTTTGTATTTTTAGTGGAAACAGGGTTTCACCATGTTGGTCAGGTTGGTCTCGAACTCCGGACCTCGTGGTCCATCTGCCTCGGCCTCCCAAAGTGCTGGGATTACAGGCGTGAGTCACCGCACCCAGCCGACATTGGGTCTTAATTTGTTCAGATCCCTTACCACTGGTTTCTCTCAAGGCATATCTTGCTCCACGGCAGACGACATTGTGCTTTTTGACAGACATTACCACAACATTCTTGTCTTAGCTCAGGCTGCCATAACAAAATACCATAAAGTGGGTTGCTTAAACAATAGAAATTTATGGGCCGGGCGCAATGGCTCACACCTGTAATCCCAGCACTTTGGGAGGCTGAGGTGAGTGGATCACGAGGTCAGGAGTTTGAGACCAGCCTGGCCAACATGGCAAAACCACATCTCTAAAAATACAGAAAAATTAGCCGGGTGTGGTGGCAGGCGCCTGTAATCCCAGCTACTCGGGAGGCTGAGGCAAGAGAATCGCTTGAACCCAGGAGATGAAGGCTGCAGTGAGCCGAGACTGTGCCACTGCACTCCAGCCTGGGCAACAAGAGCAAGACTCCATCTTAAAAATAAATAAATAAATAAAAATTATTTTTCACAGCTCTGGAGGCTGGGAAGTCCAAGATCAAAGTGCTCAGCAAGGTAAGTTTTATTCTGAGGCCTCTTCTCTTGGCTTGTGAGTGAGAGCCATCTTGCTGTGTGCTCACCTGACCTCTTCCTTGTGCACTCAGAGACAGGAATCTCCTCTTCCTCTTCTTATAAGATCACTCATCCCATCATGGGAGCTTCACTCTCTTCACCTTACCTAAACTTAATTATCTCTCAAAGACTTCATCTCCGAATGGCATCCCATTGGGGTTTAGGGCTTCAACATAGGAATTTGGGGGAAGAGAAATATTCAGTCCAAAACAACTCTTGAGTCTTTATTTGTGGTGCCTGTGAAGTGCTTATAGGGTCACTGGTCCAGGGGCCCTGCAGTACAGAAAGCCTTAGAGTGACAAGTGTTCCTTGTTGTGGAAGAGGGGAAGCATCCTAGGCTGCAGATGGCACAATAAAATGGGAAGTTGGAAGACCTTTACCACAGAGCTGGAGGTGACCTGGGGCTAGTCAGAGGTTCTCCTTGTCTCTCCAGGTCTCAGCTTTCCTAGTTCCGAATGTCAGTGGTAAAGTTGTGGTTGCCAACTTGGTCAGCCTCAATGAAATTTGAATGGTTCAACACATCCAATATTCCATGATCACCTTCTATAACCTTCATGTGCCTCTTAAAAGGAGGCTCTTGGAACCAAAGCCTGGGAAAATGTGTTTTTTTCTGAACACTTTATCATCTTGGGCATTTACTCCCTTTTCATGGGGGAAAGAATGGCCATAAATTATAATAGAGCTGTTCCATTTGAGATCAGTATCTTACATGTCATTCTAAATGTATACTAACATGGTAATGTCCACGTGAACACACACACACTCATACACCCCTGTGCCAGGTGGAATATTTTAAGATATAAAAAGGCCTTTGAAAATCCTTTTAAACTCTCAAGGAACAGATAATTCCTATGTTATATAAACTGTTCCGGGATTGAGAAAAAAGATGGAAAACTTCCAGATCCTTCTTTCAAGCAAGCAAGGCCCTGATATCAAAACAGGCAAGTCCCCAGAGGGAGGATCTATACCAGTCTCACTTAGGAATGTAAAAGTTTTAAATAAAATTCTAGCGAGTAGATTTCAACAATAGGGTATGTGAATGTTCTACCATAACCAAATGGATTATATTCCTGGAATGCAGGAATAGCTTCATATACATATATTTTCCTATGGTTCATATAAGTTGTTTAAATAAAAATATGTAATAACCTCATTAATTCCAAAAGTGTATTCAATCAGTTTTTAAGTTTTTATATACCACTTTAAGAGGAATATATAAAGTGACCAATCTTTAATATTATAAGGAATATCAGGTTCATGCAGCCCACTGCCGCTATATACTTACTGGTGAAACAATAAAGGCATCACTCGTTACCTCTTCAAGTTTTAGTCAATGCAGAGAATCATAAAATAGTAACTTGGAGAATAAATATTATAAAGAAAAATGATAAAGTTATTATTAACTACAGATTGCTTAGTTGTAGATGAAGAAGACTTAAAGAATTTTACTAAAAACCCTATTTCTAGATAATGAGCTTGAAACTAAGGATTTGGATTCTTCTCAAATTAGTTCATGAGTCTAGTACCATTCCTCTGAAAGTCCCATCAGGATGTTTTAAATTTCACAAGATGTTTCTATGTCTGCTTGGAAAAATAAATAGATGAGAACATCGGGGGAATTCTGAAAGTGGTTGTGGGGGGAGGGAGTTAGATCTATTGGATATTAAAATATATAGCACTACGAGGTATTAAAATGCAATATAAAATCTTTGTAATTAAAATACTGTGGTGCTGTCATAAAAGGAGGAAGTAGATTAGTGAACTAGGATAGTTCAGAAATAGACCCTTGCATAAATAATTTAATAAATCATAAAGCAGTCATCACAAATCAGTGGGGAAGGAAAAATTATTCAATAAATAATTCTGATGCCTCATTAACAATTTGGGAAAAATCATTTTGGCTTCACCAAAATGAATTACAGATGGATTAAACAATTAAAGTGCAAAATGTAGAGGCATAGGAAATCTATAGCATTGAATGTTACTTAGAAACAAAAGAAAAGCATTCAAAAAGGAAAAGAATAGTCAATCAAACTACAGGAAAATGAAGCGTTTATGTGAAAAAAAAAAAACAGGGAAACAACAGACTGGGGAAAGACTGGCAATAATATGACAGAATTAATCTTTACACTGCGAAGTGCTCAAATTAAAAAGAAAAGTACTAAACCTTGTTAGAACACTTGAGTAGATAACTAAATACAACACTAAACAAATATATAGAAAATGTACAAATTCAGCAGTAATAAGAAATATGCCCTTTCATGGCTCTGCAGGCTGCGTCTGGACCCTTCCCCCAAGCACTGACACAATCACCCTCCAAGGCAGCTGGATCCAAACCCCAATCCCACCCATGCCTCACAAAGGGCCTCTGGCCACATTCCAGCTCTTACACTGGGACCCCTGAAGATCTTCATCCAAGCTGGTAATGGGTACATATATTCTAGCTACTTTTGTGTACGTTTGAAATTTTTCACAATCAAACATAAAAAAATTAAAGTAATACATATCCATTGTTGAAAGCTTATAAAATATAGCAAATATATAATTCCAGAACTACCATCACGATTTTGATTAAAATCCTCCCATAATCTTTTCTTATGCATTTATAACGTATGTTTATATGTATACACGCACACACACACACTTTTTTAAACAATAAAGAAATTATACTACTTGAATTGCTTTATAGCCTGCTTTTTTACCTTATGAGCATTTTTATGCTTTGTTCATTTAGATCTTCAGCGTAATTTTAATGTCTATACATTGTTTCAATACATGAATACACATACACACATATATCATAATGTATTTAACCAGCTCCTTACAGATAGATAGCTGAGTTGTCTTTTTTTTTCGTTTGTTTGTTTTTGTTTTTTGAGGTGGAGTTTCACACTTGTTGCCCAGGCTAGAGTGCAATGGCGCGATATTGGTTCACTGCAGCCTCCACCTCCTGGGTTCATGTGATTCTCCTGCCTCAACCTCCTGAGTAGCTGGGATTGTAGGCACCCGCCACCACGCCTAGCTAATTTTTTGTAATTTTACTAAAGAGAGGGTTCCACCATGTTGGCCAGGCTGGTCTCAAACTCCTGTCCTCAGATGATCCATGCGCCTCGGCCTCCCAAACTGCTGGGATTTCGGGAGTGAGCCACCACACCCGGCCCTGAGTTGTTTTTTTTTTTTCATCTTCCTATTCAAACAACTCTGGTGCATACTTTGCATACTTGTTTAATTATTTCTTTCAACAAATATCTAGAAAATCAAAGGGGGTTTTGGTTGTTTTTAGTTTGTGTTTTTTGAAATGGAGTCTCATTCTGTCGCCCAGGCCAAGGTGCAGTGGTGTGATCACAGCTCACTGCAGCCTCGAACTCCTGGGCTCAAGCCCAGCCTCCCAAGTAGCTAGGACTACAAAGTGATGAGTTTACAGGTTTGAGTCACTGCACCCTGCCTGGGAAAGCTAAGGCATTTTTTTCCTGTTGTCATGCCAAATTACTCATTGGAATTATGATACAATTTTAAACTCCTTTTTTCAGTGTATATGATTACCCATTTCACGATAATCTTAGCAATGTTGGATCCTATATTCACAATATTTTAAATGTATAAATCTGATAAAGAGATAAAGACATCTCATTTTCATTTGCATGTATTTGATTATTAATGAGTTTGAAAATCTTTTTATATATCATTTACGTTTCATATTTTATAACTAAGTGATTATGTCTTCCCCCCTCCCCCAGTTATTATATTTATCTCTCACTTAATTTGGCTCACAAGGGCTCTTTACATATTAAAGGATTCTAACCTTGGTTCATTTTTGTACAATCATTTGTCCAGAATTGTTTAAGTAGATCTTGCTAAAGGTTGTACGTCTAGATTTTTTTTCCTTTGAGCCCTTGTAATTTTCTACATTTTAATGTTTGTAACCATATTCACTATTTTAAGATTTCACCACATAACACTGCTACCTAAAGTCTGCTTTTTAATTTCAGTAACTTTTTGATTACCAAATAAGATATGTTTGTGGTCAAATCAAATACATTTTAAAAATATACCTATAATTTGACTAACATACAGTGCATCAGATAAAATTTGGTTGTTTTCCTTTCAGTAGTTTTTCTGTGTGTGCATATTAAGGTAACACTAGCTGAGGAAACCATTAAAGCACGAAATTATGAGGCTGGATGCAGTGGCTCACGCCTGTAATCCGAGCACTTTGGCAGGTCGAGGCTAGAGGATGGCTTGAGCCCAAGAGTTCAAGACCAGCCTGGGCAACATGGCAAAACCCCATCTCCATAAAAAATTAGCCAGGCATGGGTGTGTGCCTGTGGTCCCAGCTACCCAGGAGGCTGAGGTGGGAGGATCACCTGAGCCTGGGAGGTTGAGGCTTCAGGGAGCCATGATCATGCCACTGTACTCCAGCCTGTGTGACAGAGTTGGGACCCTGTCTCAAAAACAACAACAACAACAACAACACCCACACCAAATTATGGCTTAACACAATAGAGTTTATTTCTCACTCAGTCCAACATAGGTGTTTCAGACTGTGGTCACTCCACCGGTGGAGCCCTGCCCTGAGTGATTCAGCAGCCCAGGCCCCTTCCATTGGTTGCTCTTCCATTCCCTAGGGTCTTGGAGTCCCCTGTGTCTGTTTGGCAGATGGAGGAAGAGAGCACGGAGAAGGCACATCACTTTCCACCTCCCTCAGCCTAGAAGTGCTCAAATCACTTTCCATTCCATTGGTGGGAGTAGTTATATGGCACCACCTAGATACAAGGGGTGCTGGGGCATGTAGCCCCTGACTGAGCAGCTGCTTCTTGCTGAAAATCCCACACTCTGGAAAGAGAAGCATAAATATTTGTTGGACATTTAGCTGAATCTGCCACAAGATACTGTATTTATAATGCACATGATATATATAATGCATATGCTATATATTTTTTCTTCACAAAATAGAACCATCCTATTAATAGCTTTGAGTTTTAGCATAATTTTGTGAACATTTCCCTGTGTCTTTAAATCTTTTTCAAAAACATGAGTTTTAAAGCCGACATATTATTCCTTGTATTGATGTATCATTTCTTTAACTATTTTTCTATTACAGTACCATTGGATTTTTCTAGGTTTTTATTAGTATGAATATTGCTGCTATAAATGTCTCTGCACATAAATCTTGGAGTATTCCTCTGATTATTTCATCAGGGAATATTCTTGGGAGTGAACTCAGTATTAAGGCTAGTGATCCATATCACCAGATGGCCCTTCAGAAATGTGGACTAATTTACAGTCATCAGTAGCATCTGAGGATTTCTATTTCAGGGCATCCTTGACTATCGTGAACATTATAGTTGTTTCAGTTTTTGCCAATTTGATCGTTGAAAATAGTATCGTGTTGTTTCAGTTTGCAAGCTTTGCTTACTAATGCGTTTGAACATTTTTCATGAGGCCATCAGTAATCTGTGTGTGTGTGTGTGTGTGTGTGTGTGTGTGTGTTTGTGTGTGTGAGAGAGAGGGAGAGAGTGAGAGAGAGAGAATTGCCTCTTTGGGTCTTTTCTCATTTTTATTTTGCAGTGCTCCATCTTTTGAAAAATCATGTACAACGGATTTTTATGCGGTGTGTGTATTCACTTGTCATATGTTGCAAGTGTTCTTATCTAGCTTATTTTCATGTTTTTGCTTCATAACTTCATTTTCTTAGGTTAAACTCTGCAGTTGGAACCCCGATGTGTGGTATTATACCCATTGAGTCTGCCCAGTTAACAGTACTCCTGAGATTAATAACATTTTAAAACGCAAACCAGACTCTTTTTCCTGACCTGTCATAGGGTTTGAATGTCCTTAATGTGAATTTTTGTTACCTGGGAGTGAGGGGGTTTAAACTCGTCATCAAGAAGATGGACTTGACAGGAAGGATTTGGGGCACTGGTCTAAGTTATCCATGGAGATAGTGAGATCAGCTTCTCCATGCCCCTTTCCTTCCCTGGGAACTTCAGAGAGGCAGAGAGGCAGGCTGAGAGGTGGCATCTGATGACTCCATGCTTTAACCAAGTGAGTAATAGCGGGGCCTCAGGGGCCATCTGGCCTTTTTTCGTGTTAGAGCTTATAAAGAACACATGTGTTGGAGCATCAGGGACACAAACTGTGGTGCAGGGAAATTAAATGTAGTTTTAGCTCTGTCACTAACTAACTGACCATGTGACCCGAAGCAAATCACATGTTCACTCTGGGCCTCATTTACTCATCTGCAAAACGTGAGGGCTTGTTCTAGGTGGATGTGTTGGATGAGTGAATTCCAGAGCTGTGCAGTGGGCTTCTCAGTGAGGCCTCTTTTGCATTCACTGACTGCACTGACCTGCGTCGGGTGGGTGGTCAAGGAGCAGGGAGAAGTCTAGTCCCTTTGGTCTCCCAAATGATTTATGAAAGAAATCAATCTAGTATGTATCTGTTCCAGATAGAATGCAATCTAAATATGATAGTCCACTAATAAGATTAGGTGAATCTAATACGATTTTCCTCTAAAACACAAATACTGCACCACTTTTAATTGTAGTAGCCAAATTAAATTACTCATCCCAAATTAGATTTTCAGCAAACTTAATTTGAACATGAGCTCAGTACTGCAGGACCTGAGTAATTTTTTAAGATATAAAATAAATCAGTGGGATACTGGTATTGTTCCTCTGGGCTCTTCGGCGGTTACCATGAAAGGGAATAGGTAAACATCTGGAGAAAACAGGCAGAAGCAGAGCTGAGATAGACACTAATTCTTTGGCTTACCATTGAAGGGTTTTACCCCCTCCATCACTGTGACCCTCCCTGGTCTTAGAAGATAGGAAGCAAATAAAGGCAGACCCAGTAATCACTTTGGTTTTATTGCTTATGATTGTCTTTCTTCTTTTGGTTCCTTGAGTGATCTTTTTAACATCTTCACCTCCTTCAGGACACCAGGTAGGAAATGGTTCACTGGGTAGCTTATGGAGCCACAGGTTTTGTGAGGAGTTAGAGGGGTTTATAGCATTACTTTAACCATATTTTCATTCATTCCCTATCAGTTAGTTGATTACCTGAAAACCAACCCAGACTGGTTTAAACAAAAGAAGAAAATGTATTGGCCTATGTGGTTGAACAATCTAGGGGTAGATTCCGGCCTCAGGTGAGGCTTTACCCAGGGCTCAGCTGAGATGCCCCAAAACCAGTTTTTCCAGTGGGGAAAAAAAAAAAAAGACAGCTTCCTTGATGGGCCACCCAAAGGTCTGGAATTGAGTTTAGTTGCCCCTGACTGGGTTCCCTTGGCCCCTGTGCTCCCCTGAAACAGTTACTGTCTGAGAGGATTGGACAAATTGAGAGATTCAGAAGACTCTTGGGAAAGTAGACAGGGTAGTTAGTGAAGCTGGGGAAGTAGGTACCTCCAAATCCTCACGGTGCATTATACAGAGCCTTCTGCAGTTCCAAGCACTTAGGCTTACACTATCTCATTTCAACTATAAATGACCCTGAGAGATAGATAGGACATGTTCATGGATGCGGAAGTAAAGGTGGGATCAACTTACTCAAGACTTTGCAGTGGTGGAGCTGGGACCAGACTCACTATCTCATGAGTCTTCCACTTCTTTTCACTGTATCCTGCCTTCCTTCTAACTAATCTTTCCCACTGCTCCCTCCCTTCCATTCCTTTAGCACCATTGCAGTGTTCTTCATTAAATAGTCAGTCAATGGTTGTTAACTTGTTATTGAGTGACCAGTGTACCATTAGACCAAAGGTGGCCTTTCTGCTCATACTTAGTGAATATCATTATAGCAAAAACCAATGTGGTCGATTCCCAGTTATTAATACGTGGATCGTCCCCGGTAATTCAGTTTCTCTTTCTCTGAGTTATGGAGTGTTCTTCTAACAGAAGGATGAAATTTGTTTAGCTTGAGGGTAGACCTGTAAAGAGGAGCCAGGGAGGCCAGGCACGATGGCTCACGCCTGTAATCCCAGCACTTTGGGAGGTCGAGGCAGGTGGATCACCTGAGGTCAGGAGTTCGGGACCAGCCTGGCCAACATGGTGAAACTCCGTCTCGACTAAAAATAAAAAATTAGCTGGGCATGGTGGCGCATGGCTGTAATCCCAGCTACTTGGGAGGCTGAGGCAGAAGAATCGCTTGAACCCAGGAGACAAAGGTTGCAGTGAGCTGAGATCATGCCACTGCACTCCAGCCTAGATGACAGAGTGAGACTCCATCTCAAAAAAGAAAGAAAAAAAAGAAAAAGAAAAAAGAAAAAAAGCGCCAGGGAAGTATGGGGGTGTGTGTGTATGTGTGTGTGTGTATGTTTATACAGACGTGCACACTGACTTGCATTACAGGGTTAAGTATGTTTCAATTCCCCACCTTCATAGTGTGGACAGCTGAAGTTAGATTTAATGCCCATCTTTCTATTCCAGTGTAACTCACATTTGTGAAGGTCACTATTGGCAAGGTTCCTATTTATTCAAGCCAAAGATGCGTGGATAGGTGTGCCATTTAGAAACACTTTCAGTAATAACTATACATTCACCTTTGATTTTTGAGAAAAATCACAGATACCTGTTATGTTCTTCCTGCCTGGAAAATGCTCCCCGTTCGGTATTACTTCTCAGGTTTTACCTCCGCTCCCTCTGGGAAGCTCTGCAGACTTTGTCCAGCTCCGTTGCTCCTTGTGCTGAAGTTCTGTGTCCCACAGTTAGCTCTTCACCATACCTGGTGGTTTGCGAATTGCTTTATTTGTGGGGGTTTTATCTCCTTGATCATTTGGTTCACTCTTTGAGGTCAGGGCTTGGTCTTACCGCTTTTCTTTTGTTTTTAGTCCTCCACAGCACATACTGCCATGCGAAGGAGAAGCGGTGATCAGTTGGTATTTGCCTTGGTGGCTGGGGCGGTTGCTGTCCTGAGGTCTCCGACATGACCAGCATTTATACATGGTTTTGCAGTTGTTCCATTACTTATCTACATTCTCTCAGTACAGTTCTTGGCACATATTAAGAGGAAAGTAAATATGTGTTGAATAATTGAATGATTCTCACCTCTACACCATCCTTGCCCACACCTCCACTCCCTCTCCCCATCAACTGAACCATAAATTCTTGGAAGACATAGATTGTGTCTTATTGTGCTTTGTGTTCTGAATCTTGCCTAACAAACTTTCTGCCACATAGTAAATGCTCAGTAAATCCTCGTTGAATGAACAGATTATGTGGGTGGAGTACTCTCTTAGAGCCTGCCTTTGGAAGAGGTGGGTGGGAACTGAAGCTCTAAGAAGGAAGAGGGAGATGGAGAATGAATGGAGATGGCTTCAAGAGCTGAGTGTGCCAACCCCTCCAGCTTCTTCTGATTTCCAAGTTTGTTACAGATAAGGTGCTTATTTCTCCAAGAGGGATACATGGGGTCCTCTCCCAACTGGATGGCTGATAAGCTCGTGTCTGTGAAACAGTGGAATAAAGGATAGTGGCTGTGATTCTAGGTTTTATTTTAAGAACAGCAATAAAGCATTTTATCCTACCTGAGCCCCTTTGGAAACCTCCATGGTTGAGACGAGAGGATACAAGCCAGGAGGACAGCAGGAAGGACACAGTAGTCACCTCTCTGGGTTGACCACTTCTTCCTTTCCATTGGCCCCAGGGGTGCTAACGAGCAATGACAGTTCCACAAAGGATGGGAGAAAGAGTACCCAGTTATCAGGCAACTTCATAGCATCCCTGAGGATGGTATGGCTGGGTTGACCAACTCGTCCTGGTTTGCTTGGGACTGTCCTGGTTTTAGTATGAAAGTCCTGAGTTCTAGGATGGTTGGTCTCTTTAGATGCCACTTGCTCTCTTTTCTGCCCCCTGCAAAGCCATCTTTTGAAATTCCTTTTCCCTTTGCAATGTCCTTGACTTGGCCTCTTTCCTCCTCTTTCTGCCTTCTCCACTGCTTCTACCTGAGCCTTGCTTGCATTTCTAATAGAGGCCTTTCTAGAGCATTGCTCTGGATTGCTGTGGATTGACCAGAGTTCTTGGAGCTGGACATAGATGCACATGCTTCTCTTCCTCTCTGGCTCTGGTTGGCTCCTGAAATCAACTGAGATGTGAAAGCTTCTGTCACAGAGAGTTAGAATTCATCTGCCTTCAGGGGGAGTCGGCCCCCTGTGCAGGAGGCTGTTTGTGCACACGTGGTGCTCAGTAAGTGGGCAACCGATTAACTGGTCAAAGCAGCACCCCCTGCCTGGAAGGCAGGGGCAGGGGAATCGGCAGTGGCTGGGGTGGCTCTGCCCACAGTCCTGAGGTGACAGGTGCTGAGGTCCACCTCCTGTCTCCAACCTCAGCACCCTGGTCTGCTGCTGGCTCAGCCTGAGCATGAGCCCGCCCTCTTCCTCGCAGCCTTCTTGCCCACACTTACCTCATTTTTCTTAGAACTCTCATTACACATATAGTAAGCACTGTGCCGTTAAGGGAGTGCAATTGTTTTCTTCCTTGTTTCTTGTGTGTTGGTCCTTCTCTGAAGGCTGACTTTATCTTTTGTTTCCTTTTTTTCCACCTCATAGCACCTGCCCATGCTGGGCCCAGAGTTGGCCCTCACTGGATGCATATTGTTGATTAATGGCACCTCGGTGATTTACAGGTGACAGGGGATGTGTAAGTCACTGGGTTGGTTTCCTATGGGCACCTGTATACAGAATATGCTGTCAGAATGGAGAAGGAGGGCAGGAATCAAGACGGTGCCCCAAACCAGGCCTAGGATCTTGGGTGGAATTCAGTTATCCTGACTTCCAGTTTAATACTGGCATGGGAGAATGAGGCTTTTTATGCAAAGTGGATTTTTAGTTGCAAAATACTGCACTTTATGTATTAGTTTAGCTTTACATTTTCTGGAACATTCTAGTATAATTTAAAAACAAACACAGAGGATTAAATAATTCCAAGACTGCTCTGGAGAGGCAGTGAAGTAGCTTTTGGTTTTTAGAATTTTCCTTTTTTGGAGGAGTTCTGAAGGAGGTGCTGCTGAGTCCTAGGCCTGTGTAAACCTCATTCTGTTATTTCTGTCAGCATTGCCGGTCTGTGAGTGAAGAAGCTGCACCAGCCTGCTGTTGGGAAGGTGGGTAAGCTGTCACTGGGCCTCACCTCTTGCTTGGGTCCTCTGTAACCAATGTATGCTTCTCCCGTGTGTGTGTATGTGTGTGTGTGCACATGCACAAATGTGTTTGCTTTCCAATGTAATTGCTTTACAAACTTACAGGAATAATACATAGTGTTTGTAAAACATTTAGAAAGAAGTTAAAATTGTCTTTGCTCCTGCCTTTTGGAAAGAACCACAATGAACATTTTCATGTGTAGCTTTCTAGACTTTTTTTTTCTGTCCACTCACACATGCTCAGACACACAGTAATGCATTTACAGAGATGAGATCATTATATATAGAATTTAGAGGCAGGCCTGCCTTCTTTTGCCTAACAATATATTATGGACATTTTCTCCATGATAATATAGGTTCACTTGCTCACTCATTCAGCAAATACCACATGCTTACCACGTGTCCAGCACTGTCCTGGGTGCTGAAGATATAGCAATGAACAAAACAGAGAAGATTCCCTGCCCTCATGGAACCTGTAATCTAGTTGGGCTAGACATGCAGTAACAAATAAGTACAATATGTAGAAGGTTAGAAGGTAATAAGTGCTGTGGGAAAAAAATAAGACAAAGAAGGTGGGTAGGGTGCATTTTGCAGTTTTCATCCAGGTGGTCAGGTGAAGTGGCAGCCTTTGAGCAAGCATCTGGTGGGGGGCTGTGACATTTAGCAAGCAGCATGTCCTGCCAAGGTGACTGCTTGGGTTGATCTGCAGTTGGGGCTGGAGGAGATATCCTAGCAGAGCCTTAGTAGCACTGGGCAGGAACCGCCCAGATGCCTTGTCGTAGAAAAGATGGCCTGGGCTTGAGCACTCAAGCATTTTCCTGTGTTAGTTGTTAACAATAATGATCACCACCATTTATATACCATATTACAGTTAACAAAGCAGCTTTTTACCTATCCTCCTGACCTTGTTGCTTACTAGCTACACGGTTTTGGGTAAATAACTCATCTTCTCTGGGCCTCAGTTTCCTCATTTACAAAATAATAGGATTTTTGTACAGCTGAAATGAGTTAATGGAAGTGATATGCATAGAGCAGTGCTGGTCAGAGCTCAGAAAGTTCAGCTGTTATTATGACTGCCTTTCCGTTACTACTGGCACCTGACCTGCGAAGAGGACATTCTGCTCAGTTTAGAGATGAGGAAGCTGAGGCTTGGGGAGTTTAACAGCACTAGTTAACAAGTTTGGAACAATAGTGGGGGCATGGAGCAGGGTCTCCAGTCTGGCCTTGAGACTCCAAGCAGTTCGGTCCTTGGGAGCACCTGCGTTTCTCCAGGTGAACGCAGCTCCTTCTCCTTCAGGTGGGATGCCCAGGAAGCGTTGGCCTCCAATTCCATGCAGTGCCTTCCTGCCTGCTCTGTCGGCCTGGGGCCAAGGGACGGTTGGGGCAGGAATAAGGAAGGATATGGCTGAAGCTTCCACAGGCAAGAACTGAGGCTCAGCAGCTCTGCTGGCCTCCCCACGCGGTCAGTTATGCATCAGTCCGTCTTCCTCCCCCTACCCTCTTAGCACTGTAGGTGCCAGCTTATAAAGATCCTGCTTACAGGCTCAGAGAAGAACAAGATAATTTGTGACTTTTCTAGTTTTACATTTCTGACTTTGAGAAATACCCCTATCCTCATGTCTGTAGTAGATTGTTGAAAAACAGCACCACCACAAACACATACAACCAAACCCCATACCTGTTATCACTTGCCTCCTTCCAGAAGTTCTCTTGGCTGCAGCCTCACAGCTCACTCAGGCTCGTGCACGTACGCTCTGTCCTTAGGATAACACACTTCAAAGGACCTGTGGCCTGAAGGGGGTTGGGAGGACCAGTGTCTAGAGTCAGTTCTCCTCTGAGGTCAGCAGGCTACCCCTACAACCTCATAGAGCAGCGCGACACCAGGTATACCTTTTGTGTAGTTCTCTGAAATGGATCTCAGAGTGCATGTCACCGTGGAAACCATCTTATAAATGGTGGCTACATAGAGTTAAAATAACACTGTTAGTTTTATGCGGCAGGTACATTATGAGTTCAGAAGGCTTTTGTGGGCTGACCTGGGAGTCTAACCCTCATTTTAAATATGGTTTCTTGTGGCTACATGCTGTCAGCATTTTAAAGAAATTACTTTTAAGCAAACCTTTAGAGCGAGTTGTTTGTAACTGGGAAATTGGCAGTCTATAATTTATATTATGTTTTCTTACCATCTTGTGGGTTTCTCATATCCCAGGACTCTCCAGATGGAGTGTAAGCTCCTGGGAGGCCCAGTGACAGATGGATGGAGTTGTGGCTCAACAGTAACAGGCTCAGAAATGGCGTCAGGGTGTTGATATGAGTCAATGTGAGGTGGGGCAGCCAGATACTATAGCAGAGCATAGAATCCACCAGGAACAAGGTGACTGGTGTGGGAGCCATGTGTGAGTTCCTCGCCCCAGAGAGGCCTTGGATGGGTCATTAGATTAGGATGGCACGCCAACTTTAAACCAAATCATGTGAGTAACAGTTGGAGAAATTGGGCCTAGAAAAGAGAAGACTTGGCAGCAATTTAATAACTGTGCTTCGTCACTTGAGGGACCACCATGTGGTTTCCAAAAAAGAGACTGACGAGAGAGACATGTTAGTAACTTCAAGGAAAGAGTTTTACAGCCAAGACTGTTGAAGACAGGAAGAACTGCTTTATGAGACAGTGAGTCCCCATCATTAGAGGTATGCAAGGAGAGCTGGCTAGCCACTTGTGGAGAACACTGTAGAAGGGATTTAAGCACTGTATGGATGATTAGGCTAGACTTTGACAGCATTTTCTTTTCTTTTCTTTTTCTTTTTTTTTTTTTTTTGACCCTGGAGCTTCTGTGATTCTCAGGCATAGTTAGAAAATAGATTTAATTTCCCAGACCTCCTGTTCAGGGTGATTAATAGTGGCTGCCTGGAACAGAGGTGAGAAGGATGTGGGACTCTTGGGTCTACTAGCAATGTCTGCCATGAGTAGGGGCTGGAGTTGCAGGATACCCACTATTTGCCATCTCCTTTACAGTGGAGATTGTCCAGTGGTGACCTTTGACCCCAGGTCAAGCCAAAGTATAGGGTGACCAACCAACCTAGTTTGCCTAGGGCTGAGGGAGTTCCTGGGACATGGTCTTTCAACTTTAAAACCAAGACAATCCCAGGAAAGCTAGGATGAACTGAATGCCCTAAGCGGAAGGGACAGTCATCAGCAACTGTGTGTTGGGCTTTCATTTCTGCTCAGGACAGTGGGAATCTTTACCTCCTCAGAGCACTGGCATGGGCCTCTGCCCTCAGGGGGAGCCCAGTAGACACATGCAGAATAAATGAGTTGGATGCAGTTCCTGGAAAATGGTTGCAGTATCCTTGCAATTAATTAATTTGTTTAATTAATTAAAATGATTTCACTAATTATATGTACAGGAGATTGCACATTTCATTAAGCCGAGCAGATGGCTCTACTAATAATTACCAAAGCCTGGGATTGTGGGAGGGGAATGTCTATGTATGACTTGATATTGAACATTCATTATGCCATCCTTCTTACAAAGAAAGTTGAGACTCCTACCCCATCACATCCAACATGAACTGATGAAGAAATGTTTAGTGTTCTTGTAGTAGTGCCAGTGGATTATGGTAACTTGCCCTTTGTGACTGCTGGTCATTTTTTTTCGTGAAACAACTGGCAAGTAAAGGCTGTGGGCTCCATGGCTTTGGAAGAGGGAGCCATGCTAGGGGTAGACCTGGGGCCTTGGCATCATTCAGACCTTTGCTAACCCACTGAATTGTGATAGTAGGCCAAGTCTCCCAGAAAAAGAACAGGCACCCATCTCTGAGGTAAACATACCTTCCTGGGTTGCATTGTCCAAAACCTTGCTCTACGCCTACTCCCTCCTGTTCCCGGGGCCTTAGACTCCGAGGCAGACCCATGAACAGACCCTCGGCAGAATGAAAATCCTTAGCAGACATACACACAGACCACCCAGTGCCTGTACTTCGGTGTGATTCAGCTGTCACAGAGTTGAATGTGATTCTTGAGTGTTTTCACTATGGTGATAAGAATGATGCTTATTGATATTTGGCCAGTACTGAGGATCTTGTTTGGGCCAGAAACTTCCTACAGTTATTTGTAATCCTTGAAACACCCCTGCAGGGCAGGTATTAATCTACAGATGAGATGGCCGAGGCTTGGAAGAGTTAAGTAATATGCTTAACATCACACAGAGCAGGGTTCAAACCTAGAGCTTTCTGTCTGTCAGTCCTCTTGTTTCTTCCACTCCTTGCTCTGCTGGTAAATGATTTGAGGTCATGAAAACCCTGCACCCAAATCTGGAAGGATGTGGGGGGAATCCAGGCTGTGTTCTCCACTGTACACTGGGGACTGTTTTGGAACCCAGGAAGAAATGATGGGCCCTTGGCCCCTTAGAACTGGCAGGGTCCTTGGAGTAACTAGTTCTAAACAATTTCCCAGCACCCATAGGCATGAAGATTACCCCTTAAAATCCAATCAGCTAGGGGTGTTATGGAAGAAGGAGAAACTTCCTCCATCAGAGAAAGTTCTAGAAAGAAATTGATCATTTCAGAAGAATCCTCTGAGAATGTTAATTTACTGCGATCTGAGAAGAGTTTTCTTTTTTGCCGCTGGGTGCGGTGGCACACGTCTGTAGTCCCAGCTACTCAGGAGGCTGAGGTGGGAGGATCGCTTGAGCCTAGGAGTTCAAAGTTGCAGTGAGTTATGATTGCACTACTGCACTCCAGCCTGGGTAACAGAGCAAGACTCTGTCTCAAAATAAATAAATAAAATAAGATGAGTTTTCTTTTTTGCCCATATTTATCACTCAGGAAAGGTGACCTTTCTGAAGCTTCTTATGTGGTGTGCGAAGAAGAAACAAAGCTAATACAGGGGGAAAATGCTAATTTTAAAAGAATAAATAGATTAATCTATGGGCTGAGAAGTAGACGTTGAACATGGCAGCAATATTCATGTTTTGACAAATTGCACATTGCCACCAGAAAGAACCCTCAACCGTCTGTGGATGGGCCTGGTGAACCCTCATCCCTCTCTCTGCCTGCCCTCCCTCCAAGGTAGTCTTGGGGGTACTTAACGCATCCCTTAAAGCTGTCACTCCACACTCCTTATGAGCTAGAGCAGTAATGGGGTGGTGTGTCTGAGTCACAAAAAAAATGTGAATCATTCTTGAAATGAGGGAGCCCTGAAAATATGAGTAATTTCTGTAGCAGGTACAGGTAAGAAATGGTTGTTTGGTTGTGACTGGCAACTGCTATGCAATTTCTGATTTTGACTTGATTGCTGTTGTTTTGAGGATAGGACAAGACTTGGCCCTGGGGTGGGTGCAGGGTGGAAAGACATGGTGCCATTTGGACACAGTTCTTGCCTTTGAGGACTTCACACCCTAAAAGAGGTCAAGACATGTTGATGGTTGCAGAAAACATGTTGGTTTGAATATGTATTAAGTAGTAAACTGAAAGATAGAAATCTTAAACTTATTCAGCATTAAAATAGATTTTTCTTAATCACGTATCTGATTAAATTCTGGTGGCTCCAGGGCTCAGCCACAGGTAGTGTCCAGATTCTCTCAGTCTACCTGGGAAAGAGCACTGGGCTAATTCATACATTGTGTTTCTGTTTACACATCTGTTCTCAGGAGAGCTACTTGTTCAGGGCCTGTTGTCTTTGTTGATCTGTCAGTCTGCATGGGTTTGGCTGAGGCTTGATACCTGCTATGAAATTCAAGGTTTGTTAAATAGAAACATAAACACACTTGTGAAATATCCTTATGTGCTTTTATTAGCTCAGAAAAGTAATCCAAGAAATAAAGAAACAACATAATAGAATTTGCTTATTGTTTTTTGCAGCTTTGGGTACAATTCGTAGCTATTGAGTTTCCTGGGTTCAGAAGTAGTTGCTGCCTGAAGACTGATTGGACATTAAGACTTGATGTTTCAAAAGTGGGTTGGTTTTCCGACCCTGCTATTATATTGTGAGTTGGGGATGGAGGAGATGAATAGGAAAAGATGAAGGAAAAAAGGAGCAGAGGATGGTACAAAAACTGATGGAAACAGTAAATAGGCAAGGAGGTGAAGCAGATGGAAGGAGAGACGTGGAGGACAGGAAAGACCATAGGCATGCTTTTGGCTGTTAAGTAGCAGAAAAGCAAAGGAATGGTGATGGAGAAACACATTTTCTCATAAACCAGAAGTTTGGATAGAGGCAGTGGTTATCTGGTATTGACCTGCAGTTCAGCAGTGACCTCAAGGACAGATAAGAGTTTTCAGTCTTTCCGCTTTGCCGTTCTTCGTGTTTTGGCTTTTCAGCCGAGTGCTGCTGCTTTCGTCAGTCCTGGCAGTAGCATGTGTTCACCCCTAGTTGCAAGAAAGGCTGGGAAAAAGATGATTTAGCTTTTCCAGCCTCTCTAGTGGAGGTGGGCAGGAGAGGTTAGGGATTACTGGTGGGTTAGTCAGCCAACTGTCTGGCACAGACCAATTGTGAAAAAAATATAAAGATAAACAAATATACATTGAGTCACCACCACAAAAAGCTCACGTTCCTGAGAAGTTCCTGAGCGTGGGCAGTGCAGAGAGTCCCATATGGGAACCCTGGTATTATGGTGCGGAAGGACCTCTGGTAGGTCCCATTCTAGCCACATGGTTGATTACTACCAAGATCTGGATGCAGGATGGCAGGCTGGGTGCAGGGAGAGCCGTCATAAATCCTGAAGGACTCCTAGGAATGGTGTGTGAGGAAGGGAGGTGGCAGAGGGAGCACCACGTGAGTCTACCTTTGATCTGGTTTCCAGCTCATAATTCTCAGAAATAACACTGCTGCTTTCCAGAGGTGAACAGGAGAGTGCTTGTTAATTTCTTTAAAAATTCCATTCTAATGAGCATATGCATTTAATTTAGTACTCACTTTCTGGTAGTAGTTCTTAGAGCCTGACACTTCTTTAGCACCATTTTGAATTTCATACCTCTGTGCACATGCGTGTGTGCGGGCGTGCATCCCCCTACCCACGTCCCGTGACCCAGGTCTCCTTTTCTTCTCTCTGCCTCAGAAGAATCCCAGTCTTGTTCAGAACACCGGTTGCCCATTTCCCTACCCCCAAGTTTCTTCCTTCCCTCTCTCCTGTGCCTGAGCCATATGGTGACCCTCCTTTCCCCATGGTGCCCAGCAGAGGCCAGCTCTGACATGTGGCCAGTGCTGCTTTTGGTTGTTTGGTATTGTTTTGGGTCCTGCCACTTCCTCACAGCAGTGAGCCAGGTGCCTTTGATCAGAAAAATGTAAGCCAGCTGATTTCAATGTAACTCCTCTGGAACAGGACTTCCTAGACCTTAACGTGCCCACAATCACCTGGGGGATGTTGTTAAAATCCAGACTCTGTCTGTTTCAGGAGGTCCAGGGTAGGGCCTGAGACTCCGCATCCCTAACATGCACCTAGGTGCTGCTGCTGCTGTTGCTGGTCCAGGTAGCAAGGGTCTCAACCCTCAACCCTGGGGATCTTTTAATAAATATCAATGTTTGGACCTTATCCTAGATCAGTTGCCTCAGAATCTCTGGTTGTTGGGGCCTGGGCATCAGCCTGTGAAAGCTCCTCGGGAGGTTTTCATATGCCAAGGTTGAGAACCATTGATCTGCGACTTTCCCACCTCCATGCCTTTGCTTATGCTATCCCTCCTGCTTAAGCTCCTCCCCTGCTTCCCCATTAGAAGGCTGTGTGTCCTTCAAGGCTCTGCTCAGAGGCCATGTCTCCTTGAAGCCATCTTGATGCCCACTGTTGATATCACTCCCCCTCCACTGAGCTCTCACATTACGCATGCCTGTCTGTGGCTCATTTTGCCTCCGGATGGTGGTTTGAGCGTGGCTGCCTCTCCCAGTAGACTTGGTGGGCCTTGAGGATGGGGATCACACCTGCTCATCTGCAGGCGGGGACTCAATAAATAGGAGCAGAGCAGATTGTTCCTGAACCCAGAGAAAAACTGCAGGGGCCTCAGACCTGCTCCAGCTAACCTCCTTGAGGATCAGGAGCGGTATTAGAACTTGAGCCTGGCTTTTCCAAGAGTAAAAGACCAAGTGGAAAGAGATGCTTCAGCTGTTGGAGAAGATGAAGGGTATTACAGTTCCTGCTCCCTGGCCCTCGGGCTGCACACAGCTGGTCCAGCCCCACTCTGAGAGGGGTCTTCTGGCCCCTACCCATTGTCCTTCCCTGACCAGCTGCCTCCCTGCTGGGTCTTGGGCAGCGTCCAGGGTGTGTCCAACTCCTTCATGCTCCCACTGCCACCAAGGAGCTCAGGGTGCCCATGGACATGCCTCGGTGACCAGAGTCTCTCTGCATCTTCCTGCCTCCTTTCTTCCCACCCCATTCCAAATGCCCACTCTTCTGCACACACCCCCTGCCCCCCGCAGCTCCTATCATGAGCTGCTCTCTCTGGCGCTTGCTAGAGCCAAGGCTCCATAGAGCCGGAGCCACGATCATGCCATCCTCCGCCGCAGCCCCAGTGCCCTCACACAGCCTACACATGGCAGGAGCTTAATAAATACGAGCTGAACAAACACTAAGCAGCAGCCATGAGACAGGCCTGTGAGGCTTCACCAAGCTCCCTGATGTGTTAGTGGCAGAACTAGAATTTGACCCAAGGCTGCTGACTCTCCAGTCCCGGGTGCTGTGAGTTTTCCTTGAGCCACCGTTTCCTTACTTAGTTCATGCTCCTCCGCCAAGTTGGGAGGTGAACGGCCTGATAGGACGAATCTACATTTGCTGGTTAAGTTCTGTGAAGGGCTTAGAGTGGGGAAAGAGGGATGATCCCTCTCTTGGGACAAATAATCTCTTAAGATTATTTAAGCAGGGGATGATAGCTTGTTTACTCTGGTGCATCTTCAGTAGGTGAAATAAGGCAGTCTGCAGAAGACATACCTCCTGACCAAGGTTGGGAGGTAGAAATGGGCATTTATGGCTCCTGACTCTATGATGATCTCAGAGGCTGTAAAGGTGGAGCAGCAAGGAGCTCCTCCAGGGAACCTCTCAAGACCCAGGGGATGAGGCATGATGGTCGGGGATGGTGGTGCATGGCAGGTTAGTGGGGCAGTGCAGAAAGGATAAGAAAGAAGAACAGGTGCTCCTGGATCCTGCTTCTTTCTTCATTCATCATCAACTTCCCTCTCATGTGTTCTTCCATTCATTCATCCATTCATTCCGCATTCACTCATTTCATAAATGTTTATTGCATTCTGACCCTGCTAGTCCCTGGGGATACTGCAGCACAAAACAGGCCTTCATGGGGATTAGGCCTGCGCTGTCCCATGTGGTAGCCACATGTGGCTATTTAAATTTAAACTCACTACAGTGAAATACAACTTGAAATTCAGTTTCTCATTCACACCAGCTAGACTGCAAGTGCTCAACAGCGGCTAGTGGCTACCAAGTTGAACAGCACAAATGTAAAATATCCCCATCGTTGTGGAAAGTTCTGCTGGTCAGCACTGGCTTAGAGTCTTGCCAGGGAGAGAAGCGTTTATTACATAAACAGGCAAGTAAATAATGTCAAGCCATGGGAAGCAACAGGAAGATGGAGTAGAGGAAACTATGTCAGCACGCAATGGAAGCTAGACTTTGTTTTGGGGAGTCAGAGAATGTGCCCCTGAGGAAGGGATGATTGAGCTAGAGTTGGACCAGGTGCTGACCAGGTTGGCAGGACAGTTGAGGAGGAGGGCAGAAGAGAGAGAATCCCAAAGTTAATGCCCGTGAATAAGTGCCTAGACTTGGTGCATCAGTGGCATTCAGTCAATGGCACGCCCCATCCGCACTCATGTTGACTAATCCAGAACCATGTGGAAGCACAGGCCCTGGCTAACCCTGCCAAGCACAGATACTAGATCCAATTGGCCTGGGTTCAAAACCAGCTTCTTAAACCTTTAGTGCCTCAGTTTCCTCATCTGTAAAATGGGCATTGAAATATGTCCATGCCAGAATTGTCTTGTGGCGTTACTAAATGAGTTGATACATGTAAGGCACCTGGGAGTGCCTGGCGCACTGTGAGTACTAGTAAGTGTGGTTGGCTGCTGCTGTTACTGTTGCTGTGCCCCTGCCTTGTCAGCAGAGGGGATGCCCTACCTCGAGCTATTGGTAAAATTAAGGAATACCTCATGCTATCCCCCAGCATCTGGGAGCAAGGCTTTCAGGCTCTTGGCTCTCACTGCCAGGTGAGCCAAAAGTTCTGGCTTGCTGGTATCCCCTTCCCACTCTGCCCAGTTCCTTTTTCTCTGCTTTACTCTCCATAGCTGATCTCATAAATACTTAGTTTTGCTGTGTAGAAGGCACAGCACTTGAAGCCACTTCTGTGGCCTGTGTGCCACGTAGCCTGATAATGATCCAGCAAGATCATTTCTAGGGCTAATATGCCGATTCATGTTGTTATGGATGTTAGGACTCTAGAGATGGAAGGGACCATCTGGGCCGACTCCCATCACCTCACCAAAGATGAAGCTGAGTGAGCCAGGAGGGACCATCAGGCTGGAACCCCAGTGCTGATTCCTGTCCCCGGTGCCTCACTCAAGCACACGTGGGGCTCCTTGGTGCTCTGCCGCTCACTCAGAGCTTTGAAACATCAGAGGGAGCATCTTCCCTTCCCTGTTTCACCTTTGTGGTTCCTGGGCCTGTGGCTGTGACCTCCCTTGCCTGGGTGGAGCCTTGGAGTTTAATTCTCTTACCCATGAGGGAGTTGGGGCCATAAGCAGAGCCATGCCATGTTCCACTCAGCCCCTCTCACAGGTCCACCCTGTTCCCTGCTCAGAACCAGCTATTTTCATCACAGAGTAACCAGTCTAAGGGACAGGCCTAGATAGAGGATTTGCTGTGTAGAATTAGTCCCAGAGACACTTTTTTTGCTAACCAAATCAAAATATCACCACGACTTGGCCTATACAAGCAATTCTTTCTTGTAATGAGATTTGATCAATGACATTGGCCTGTGTAATACTGTTAGGTAATACAATTGTTGAGACTATTAGAGTTGGGACTTCAGTTGCTTTACAACTTTGGAACAGGGTAGTAATGGTGGAAGTTGTTGCAGAGCCTGAGATGTCAGTTGTTCCGGAAGGAGGAGTGTCTCAGTGGCTGCTACAGGCAGATCTCCTGGGGTTCCTGTCTTAAGCTTTCCATAACCCTGACACAACTCAGCTACCTTCAGATCACTGGGTGCCAGGTCCCACTTGCCTTCCCAAAGTTTTCTTTGTTTTATTTTTAGATTTCTATATTTATCCCATGAGGGTGGCTTATGTATAAGCTACACAAAAACACACACACACATATATATATTCATGTGTATGTGCATGTGTATATGTACATATACATATATGTGTACATACGTGTTTATATGTGTGTGTCTGTGTGTGTGTAGTGTATGTGTGTGGTCTTTTTTTTCCTAGTGGCCTCAGCTGAAAGCTCACCTAGGACTACCAGTCTAAGAGAAAAAATATCTTTGCTGCATCCTTGAAATTTTCCATTTCTTGATGACCAGAAGGTGGTCGGATGTGGCCGTTGGGATTCGTCACTGCCCTGGGCCTCAGTGTCTTTGTATCCGTTGGTGGAGTCTGTGGGGCAATTTCCTCTTCAAGTTAAGTAAGCACTCGAGGGGCCCATGTGGCCCTCGGAGGCTCCTGTATTTTCCTCCCATGGAGGCTGAAGTTAGTCATTGGGCCCCTTTTGGATCTTACAGTTATTTTCCACCCCTGTGCCTGTTGGAATGGGGGGCAGTCCCTTTACCTACCAGTGGTGGGAACCTTGCATCCTTGTCCAGAGACCAGAGGTCAGTTCTCAGGCCAAGCCCAAGCCTTTCTCCAGCTGCGCAGGGTGCAGGGAAGCCTCTGACTGATGCGGCCACTGCAGGTTTGTGTCAGGTGCAGTGAGCAGCCACAGGGAAGAGGTCCAGTGAGTCAGGTGCCTGATAGGACAACGTTCCGGGTCCTTTGGATAACAAAGGGAAACATCCCCTGGGATGTCCGACTCATGTCTCATGAAGAGGCTTGTAACTTACTCTTTCAAGTAAGCTCTTAAGCATTGAGAACAGTTGTGAGCGCCCTAAAACATCATTTGACCCAAGCTCTCCAATTTATTTGAAATCCCAGAAAAGCGAAAGTGATTCATATGAAATGAGCTTCTGAAAACTGAGATACATTTTCATTTGCTGATTATTTTAATCAGGAAGCATCTCAGTTAACACCAACCAGCAAACGATCCATCTCTATTAAGGAACAAGACCTTAACCGATGAATGTGTGCTTTTGCACTGAGCTATTGAATGCTGGCTCATTCTGCTGACTCACACACTCAACTTCCCTATTAACCTCCAACCCATCACTTAGTAGGCTCTTCTTACGGGTAAAGATTGGTTCTTTTACCTTCCAACAGTCCCTGGAATAGTATGGGAGCTCCCTATATAATTTTTTGGGAAAATGACCCATAAAAGTAGGCCAGTTTCCTCTCCTTTCCTCTCAGCTCAGAAGGGCATGGCATTTTTGTTCTGTAGAAGACCCTCCTCCGTAGAAGACCCTCCTCATACCCAGCTGGAAACATTGGCCCTTCGTCACCTTGATCTTAATGGCCAGAATGCAGACTGCTGGAATTCTTAGAAAAAGTAAGCACCATGACAGGAAAATACTGACTGTCCCAAAGAAACCAGTGGAAGAAGTCTTCTTTAAATAGGCCCTAAGTAACCGTGAGGGCCCTTTGAGCACATTTACAGAGGTGAAGGTTACAGTGGTGGGAAGAGAGGTCCTATTATAGAAAAGGAGCAAGGGCTATCTCCTTCCTTTAGAGGGGACCATCCCTTCCATCAAGGAATAGAGACTGCTGCCCAAGGAAGCTGCTCTCCAGCCCCAGCCATGGGAGGCTGCTCTCCCTTTCATTGTTGCTTGCACCCCAGGGAGGTGAGTTGGCATTGCCCCCAGCTTCATCTCCGAGAGAGCCTTGACTGTCCAAGGGAACCTTGTAATAGCTAGTCTGTTTTCTGAGTTGTTTTCTGTCTATAGGGATCTAAGGAAATGTTGGAGTGGGCACCGCGTTCTTGGGCTTGGCCCTGCCTGCTACACCTCACCTTGTCTCTCTCAGGGCCTCTTGTTTGCAAGGCTGTCACGGCTGGTTTAGAATGTTTCCCCGCTGGGCGCGGTGGCACACGCCTGTAATACCAGCACTTTGGGAGGCCGAGGTGGGCGGATCACCTGAGGTCAGCAGTTTGAGACCAGCCTGGCCAACATGGCGAAACCCCGTCTCTACTAAAAATACAAAAAGTAGCCAGGTGTGGTGGCACATACCTGTAATCTCAGCTACTCAGGAGGCTGAGGCAGGGGAATCGTTTGAACCCAGAAGGCAGAGGTTGCAGTGAGCCGAGATCACACCACCGTACTGTAGCCTGGGCGACAGAGTAAGACTCCATCTCAAAAGGAAAAAAAGAATATTTCCTGATTTTTCAGGGCAAGAATGGCCAGTGACACATATTTTACAAACTCCTCATTCCTAACTCTTTGGGGCAGAGCTCAAGGGAAAGGGAGGCTGGGGGTGGAAGGGCCAGCCACATGGCCCGTGTGGGCCTCGGGTATGTGTGCCCCTGGCAGCACTGCTAGGCCAGCTTCACCTGGAACTCAGTGGCGTGGAATGTCAGAGCTAGAAGGAACAGCACCCAGCACCCAGCCCTGTGGCTCACAGGGTGCCCTCCCCTGGCTAATTAGTGTCTGATTCTGCCCCAGCTGCTGAATCCCAGCCTCTTCCCCGCTTAGGGATCTGCAGCACCCAGTGGCCCTTCATTCTGCGGGATCTATACCTCTGACCCCTCTGACTTAGTGGTTATCCGGTGGGCGATCCCCAGGGAACAGGCTGATACTTGGGGTGACCTAGTTGCCAGTCAGTTAATCCCGAGCAGGAACCTCCACTCGCACATCTGCAAAGTGCAGGCAGGTGGAAGGAGGGAGAGTCTCTGCAGGTCTTAGTCTCCTGCCTTCTGACTTTCAGTTAGTCCCATCTCTAGCCTCATCTCAGTCCCCACCCTGCACTCCCCTGGCTTCCTTGCTGCTTCTCTCACTCTCTGGACTTCACCAAGCAGATCACGTTCTTCTTATGCACATCCTTCTCTGTGAGTGTCCTGTCCTGCTGCCTCAGTTACCACTCCCATCCATTTGTGGTCTCCCTATAATTTGTTGCTAATTGCCTCTTTCCTGTAAACCGTCATTTTAGTGGAATCTGAGAAGGGAAAGGAGATAAAGACATGCTTTCAATCTACCGTCTTTGAATCAGAAGTCCTACAGCATATTTTGGAGGAGCTTTGTCGAATTCCATTCTATGCCTATGCCTTCTATTTACCCAGTCTCGTGTTTTGCACACTTAGATTGTTCCTCCCTACAGCTTCCCCGTTAAAAAAAACATCTGGTCGGGTGCAGTGGCTCACACCTGTAATCCCAGCACTTTGGGAGGCCAAGGCGGGTGGATCTCTTGAGCCCAGGAGTTAGAGACCAGCCTGGCCAACATGGTGAAACCCCATTTCTACTAAAAATACAAAAATAAATAAATAAATTAGCTGGGCACCATGGCATGCACCTGCAGTCCCAGCTACTCAGGAGGCTGAGGTGGGAGGATCACTTGAGCCCAGGAGGTTGAGGCTGCAGTAAGCCAAGATTATGCCACTGCACTCCAGCCTAGGCAAAGAATGAGACTCTGTCTCAAAAAAATAAAAAATAGAACAATGTTTACATGAGTATCCTTGCAGCTAAATCTTTAGGCATATTCCTACAGGTGAATTTCTGTAAGAATTTCTGGGTCAAAGGATATGCAAAACTTTAAGACGTTTCTGGTGCATATTGCTAAAATTCTCTTTATAAATATGATAACTAATTTGCATTCCCATTAGCAATAAATGTGTCCACTTCTTTACACCTTTGTCAATACTGAATATCTTTGAACCTATGTTTTTGTGTATATAACAGGAACATTCTGTAGACTTGACTCCAGGGTCAGAGGGCATGCATGTTGAAATTCTGATAGATACTGGTGAGTTTACTAGCTTTTTCCCCCTAGCCAGTGTATTGGCATATATGTTTCCTCCACATTCTTGCCAACACTGCAGTATGATTTTAAATTCTTTCCCAATTTGACAGGGTATTTTAATCTGCATTTTATTGATGTCTCCTGAGGTTGACTATTTCTTGTGTGTTCATGCCATTTGTGTTTCTTCTCTTGTGGGTTGCCTATAACCCATTTTTTTGCTCGTATGGTTATTTTCTTATTGTCTTTATATATTAAGGATATTAATATGCAGAGGGAAATTTATTTTTTCATTTTGTTGACATTGAATTTATTTACCCCTTTTTGTTTGTTCATACATAGAATCAATACTTTTTTTCCCCCCAAGACAGAGTCTTGCTCTGTCGCCCAGGCTGGAGAGCAGTGGCACAATCTTGGCTCACTGCAAGGTCTGCCTCCCGGGTTCATGCCATTCTCCTGCCTCAGCCTCCGGAGTAGCTGGGATTACAGGCGCCACCACCACGCCCGGCTAATTTTTTGCATTTTTAGTAGAGATGGGGTTTCACCATGTTGGCTAGGCTGGTCTCAAACTCCTGACCTCATGATCCGCCCACCTCAGCCTCCCAAAGTGCGGGGATTACAGCTGTGAGCCACCTTGCCCAGCCAAATCAATACATTTTCAATGGTAAAATGTCTAGGTCTTTTTCCTGTGTAGTGTGCCTCCAGAATGACCTGTTCCCGAACTTCCTTTATATCTATATATTCGCTAGACCTGAGGGATGGGCTGGCTGCA
This sequence comes from Pan troglodytes, assembly GCF_028858775.2. Lineage (NCBI taxonomy): Eukaryota > Metazoa > Chordata > Mammalia > Primates > Hominidae > Pan > Pan troglodytes. The sequence continues at coordinate 48,218,171 of NC_072403.2, read as the reverse complement.
AATGCATCTGTGACTGAGTTCCAGGTTGTGATCCTCAGTTCCTTCAGAAGACAGTGGACAATTCTTCTGGGGGTTGCTTAGGCACGGTGGCAGCTGGAGGGTGGGAGATTGGTCCTGGGGAAGAGGCAGTCCCCACCTGAGCCTTCACATTATTGACCTGGGAGCTGCTGGCTGGAGCGTTCCAAGACCCACCTTGAACTGGAGCGATTCAGAGGCAGAGATTGAATGTCAGGAGGGGGCATGATGGGGATGAGCATGGCTGTCATCTCAGCAAGCCCCCACCCCACCTTGGCCACTGACATCTGGCCTCAGGGAGCAGTGTTGGCCACCAGGACCATGGGAACCAAGCTGGTGTCAAGAGGAGGGGCTGTTCCTGTCCAAGTCCGTTCTGACTGATTGAGCCTAAGTGGGAGTGAGGACAAGACGAGTTGGACCACCTGACTTGATTCAATGCTTTTTATCCAAACCAGCACTGAGTCAAGTCAGGTAGTCCAACTTGTCTTGTCCTCACTGTGATAACAGCACAGAATAGCCTCAAATGACACAGGACAGTGTTGTTTCAAGGCAGGGCCTTAGCTTCCAATGTGTCTTTCTCCCAGTGCTTGCTATATAGATTCGCCTCTTTCCTCCCTACTTATCATAGTGACTTCCCGGAGACCTGGTCAGGGAGGAGGCTGACTGGGGTGGATGCTGGTAAATTTCTCTCAGCTGAGCATGAGCTGGGGGCCTTCCAGGATCAGGGTGAATTGGAGCCTCATTTTCCCCAGCCGGTTGCCCATGGCCTAGAAAGTAAACTCAGTTTTAGAAATGTGTGAACAGTGCTGTAGGGATTTTTTTTAACTTTCAGCAGAGCAGATTCTTCAGCCCTATTTAAGATGCTCTGAACAAACCTTCAGAGTGGCCCTTAAGACTCTGCTTAGCATGGCATTGCTGTTCAGACAGACAACTCCACATTTCCTCCCAAAAATTAGGGCTAGGAACCAAATACCGCATGTTCTCACATGAAAGTGAGAGCTAAGTGATGAGAACTCATGGACACAAAGAGAGGAACAACAGACACTGGGGCCTGCTTGAGGGTGGAGGCTGGGAGGAGGGAGAGGAGCAGAAAAAATAACTATTGCCTCCTAGGCTTAGTGCCTGGATGATAAAATAATCTGCACAACAAACCTCCGTGACACCAGTTTACCCACATAACAAACCTGCAGAGGTACCCCTGAGCCTAAAATAAAAGTTGTTTTTGTGTGTGTGTGTGTGTTTTTTTTTTAATTAGGGATAGTTGGCTGGGCACAGTGGCTCATACCTGTAATCTTAGCACTCTGTGAGGCGGAGGTGGGCAGATCACCTGAGGCCAGGAGTTCAAGACAAGCCTGGCCAACACAGTGAAACCCCATCTTTACCAAAAAATACAAAAATTAGCTGGGCATGGTAGCATGCACCTGTAGTCCCAGCTACTTGGGAGGCTGAGGCACATGAGAATCGCCTGAACCCGGGAGGCGGAGGTTGCAGTGAGCCAAGATTGTACCACTGCCCTCCAGCCTGAACGACAAAATGAGACCCTGTCTCAGAAGAAAAAAAAAAAAAGAAAGAAAGAAAAAGAAAATTAGGGATAGTAATTGGGGCATGAAAACCATAATAAAATGGATTGTGATAATTACAAAACTACCACTTCCTCTGGCCCTCAAACATACCGAGTTCACACCTGTCCATCTCCAAGCCCTCACCCCCACCATGCCTTCTGCCTGCCCTGCTGTTCCCCAGCTTCAGGAGGGCTGACTCCTTTCCTTCACTTAGATCTTGCTCCAATGGTGCATCCTCAGAAGAGTCTTCTAAAACAACTGTTCTCTCTCCTCTTATCTTACTTGGTTTTCTTAGCAGTTACAACCTCAGCAATAACAGTACCAACTATGTTCCAGACAGTGTTGTTAAAGCTTTTCGTGTGTGAATGCTTTTGATCCTCACGTTAACCTTATAAAAGAAGAAGACTGTTACTCTGCAGACAAAGAAACCAAGTCTTAAGGGAGGTTAATGGGATAGCTCGGCACTGGGAGTTATCTATTCAGTAAACGTTTATGGGGCCCTCATTATGGACTAGGCTCTGTGCTAGGATCTGGGGATACAGAAGTCATCATCTTTGCATTCCAGTCATCAGCAAACCAACGTTCCAAGACCAGATTGGGTCAATGACTCCTCTCTGAGACCCCGGACAAATTGCCTACACAGATACCTGTGCTTTATTTTACCCATCTGTAAAAGGGAATTAAAGGGACAACCCCCAGCTCCTCCTCTGGGTTGGTTCTTGTGAGATATATGGGTGAAACCACTTTGGGACATGCACAGTGGGGCACAGATACAGGATGTCACTGGGTATACTTATTCTGGGACCAGGAAACAACAAGCACATCCCCTTGTCCTACCTGGATGAAGGAATGGTGGAGAATCAGCCACTATTGATCTCTATCCTGGTGGTACTAAGTTTATCAGATTCCCCCCACCTCCCGCCCTTACTCGTGGGCATTGTGTAACATCAGAGGATTCTTAAATGTCTCAAGGATTCTGACTAGAATCTCAAAATCATTTTTTGGCCTGCTGCTAGAAGAGATACTGTGCTTCTACACCTGGCCAGTAGGATTATGGCATTTGAGGCAGCAGTCCCGTATGATTGGAAGTGGTTGGTTATATTGTTTGGAAGAGGTGACCACCCAAAAGTCCCTTGTCTGTTGATGGCACCTTTTGAGGAAACTGTTCTGATTCGTTATTAGGCTACCAGTCTGGCTGTTTAATTTTCAACAGTTCCAACAGCTGTTGTTATTCTGGAACCTAATACAAGAGCATTGTTTTGCTTTCTATCATTTTTGCCAAGATCATTAGTTAAAAACAAGCTTGTGGTAATAGATGATACACTGGTGCATGGTGGAGAAACAGCCCCATGGAAAGGGAGTCTTGCTCCTTGTCACCCTCCTGAGATGGGCTATAAAGAATGGAATGATCAAACCTTAGAGCAAAGCAAGACAGGGTGTCTGGCCCCATCCTCCTGGATTGTATGTGAGGGGAGGCTTTGGTCTCCAGTTCTTGCCCTGGGCCCCACCCACCTTTCTATCATTCATGTTTTGTTTCCTGTGTCTAATTTGTTGCACGATCTGTTAATAACCAAACATGCCCTCACAAGTTGGGAAATATTTGCAGAGTGATAAAGCAATTGTGTTATAATCTCCCACTTTCCAAGAGAGACGGGCATCAGACCTGCACACTCTGAGAAGCATCCAGGCTTTGGAACCTACTGATTCTGTGTTTCATTTGATTCATTTGCATTGCTACCACCCTCACACAGGCCCCTGTCACCCCTTCCATCCAGCCAGCCGACTGGCAAGCCAGTCGCCTGGCCAGTGTTGCACTGAATTTTTTTTTTTATTTCAATTTTTCCTCTAGATTTGAGAGTACATGTGCAGGTTTGTTACAAGGGTATATTGTGTGTTGCTGAGGTTTGGGTTTCAATTGAACTCATCACCCAGGTAGTGAACATAGTACCCAATAGGAAGCTTTTCAACCCTTGCCACCCTCCCCCATTTTGTAGTCCCCTGTGTCTGTTCTCATCCATGTGTACCCGTGTTTAGCTCCCACTCATAAGTGAGAACATGTGGTATTTGGTTTTCTACTTCTGTGTTCATTCACTTAAGATAATGGCCTCCAGCTACATCCATGTTGCTATGAAGGACGTGATTTCATTGCTCTGTGGCCCCAGGCTGGAGTGCAGTGGTGCTATCACAGCTCACAGCAGCTTCGAACTCCTGGATTCAATCCATCCTCCCACCGCAGCCTTCTGAGTAGCTGGGACTACAGGTGCACACCACCACACCCAGCTAATATTTGTATTTTTTTGTAGAGGCAGGGTTTCACCGTGTTCTCCAGCCTAGTCTTGATTTCCTGGGTTCAAATGATCCTCCTGCCTCAGCCTCCCAAAGTGCTGGGATTACAGGTGTGAGTCACCACACCCAACCAATTTCATTCTTTTTTATGGCTGCATAGCATTCCATGGCATATATGTGCCACATTTTCTTTATGCAGTCCACTGTTAATGGGCATCTAGTTGATTCCATGTCTTTGCTATTATGAAGAGTGCTGCAGTGAATATATGAGTGCATATGTCTTTTGGTGGAATGATTTATTTTCTTTTGGGTATATATCCAGTAATAGGATTGCTGAGTTGAATGGTAGTTATATTTTTAGTTCTTTGAGAAGTCTCCAAACTGCTTTCCATGGTGGCTGAACTAATTTACACTCCCATCAACAGTATATAAGCATTCCCTTTTCCCCACAGCCTCGCTAACATCTGTTATTTTTTGACTTTTTAATAATAGCCATTTGGACTGGTGTCGGATGGTATCTCATTATAGCTTTGATTTGCATTTCTGTGATGATTAGCGATGTTGAGCATTTTTTTCATATGCTTTTTGGCCACTTGTATGTCTTCCTTTGAGAAGTGTCTGTTCATGTCCTTTGCCCACTTTTTAGTGGGGTTATTTGTTTTTTTTCTTTTTGATTTATTTAAGTTCCTTATAGATTCTGGATATTAGACCTTTGTCAGATGGAGAGTTTGCAAACATTTTCTCCCATTCTGTAGGTTGTCTGTTCACTCTGTTGATAGTTTCTTTTGTTGTGCAGAAGCTCCTTAGTTTAATTAGGCCCTACTTGTCAATTTTCATTTTTGTTGCAATTGCTCTTGAGGGCTTAGTCATAAATTCTTTTCCAAGGCTGATGTCCAGATGACTATTTCCTAGGTTTTCTTCTAGGATTTTTATAGTTTTAGGTCTTACATTTAAGTCTTTAATCCATCTTGAGTTAATTTTTGTATATAGTGATAAATAGGGGTCCAGTTTTAATCTTCTGCATATGGTTAGCTAGTTTTCTGAGCACTATTTATTGAATAGGGAGTTCTTTCCCCATTGTTAGTTTTGTCGACTTTGTTGAAGATCAGTTGGTTGTAGGTGTGTGGCTTTATTTCTGGGTTTTCTCTTCTCTTCCATTGATCTATGTATCTGTTTTTGTACCAGTACCACATTGTTTTGGTTACTATAGCCTTGTAGTATAGTTTGAAGTAAGGTAATGTGATGCCTTCAGCTTTGTTCTTTTTGCTTAGGATTGCTTTGGCTATTTGGGCTTATTTTGGTTCCATATGAATTTTACAATAGTTTTTTCAAATTCTGTGAAAAATGATGTTGGCCATTTGATAAGAATAGCATTGAGTCTATAGATTGCTTTAGGCAGTATGGACATTTTAATGATATTGATTCTTCTGATTCAAGAGCATGGAATGTTTTTTCATTTGTTTGTGTCATCTATAATTTTGTTCAGCAATGTTTTGTAGTTCTTGTAGAGATATTTCACCTCCTTTGTTAGATGTATTCCTGGGTATTTGGGTGGGTGGACTGTTGTAAACAGGATTGCATTCTTGATTTGGCTCTTTCTGGGCACTAATTATGGACCAGACCCTGTGCTAGGCTGTGGGAATACCAAGATTAGCAAGTCTCCCACTTTATGTCTCTACCTTCTCTTTGATGTTGGTTCAACAAATGCCAAGCACATCCCATCCATGTAATGTCCCTGTTGCCTCAAACATGTCACTTGATCAGAAAACTTTGGCAACAATCTGTTCTGAAATAAAGTTCCAACTTCTGAGCCTGGCATTTAGATCTCCCCCATTGCACTGCCCTGGCCTGGCAAACAGCCCATCTCTCACTCCTCCTGTGGCCAGGTAGACCTGCTCGCTGTCCCCAAACATGTCTCACTGGCTGCCTTCTCCTGTCTAATTCCACTCAACCTTCGGGGCCGACCAATGCTTACCTGCTTAGGAAAACCTGCTAAGACATGTTGCCTCCTGGTTTTGGGGCTTGGAGGCACCTATTATTGCACTTTTCACTGGGTGCTTATCATGCTACCTTGTACCCTGGTCTTTCTCCGTGGTTGTCTCACCTTCCCTATTGTCAAATTGCTGGGATTCTTGCTTCATAGGTATCTTTCCTCTCTCCCATGATAGAATGCAGGGCTGACCTATGGAAGTTATCCTTCAGTATCCCTAATGAAAACTGGGGGAGGCCACGCGCGGTGGCTCACACCTGTAATCCCAGCACTTTGGGAGGCCGAGGCAGGTGGATCACGAGGTCAGGAGTTTGAGACCAGCCTGGCCAATATGGTTAAACCCCGTCTCTACTAAAAATACAAAAATTAGCCGGGCATGGTGGTGCATGCCTGTAATCCCAGCTACTTGGGAGACTGAGGCAGAAGAATCGTTTGAACCCAGGAGGCAGAGGTTGCAGTGAGCTGAGATCACACCACTGCACTCCAGCCTGGGCGACAGAGCAAGACTCCATCTCAAAAGGAAAAAAAAAAAAAAAACTGGGGGAAAGTTGCACCTCCTTTATCAACTCTTCCTGACAGTTCCTTAGTTCTGCTGCTGAACTAGAGGAGGTCAGTATTTACCACTCTTAGACAAATACATGTTTTGTTGAATCCATTTTTTTTTTTCATTCAGATAGGCAATGGAGAGGGCAGGGTAATGGAGAGTGTGAGAATAGGTGCTAGTTATCCTCTGCTTGCCCCCCACCCCCTCCCAGTGCCATTCTCTGCCCTGCTGTGGCCTGGGAGACCAACCTCAGTGGATTGTGTCAACTAGGCTCCTTTACTTTACCTTCCAGGTGTGGTTGGGTTTGGCCAGTAGGAGGCACCAGTAGGAGATCCAAGAATAGGCAGAAAGCAGGGAGCATTAATCCCCCTGCTTCCTCTCAGCCTCATCAGTTTTCTGGCAACGGCTATCTTTTACAGCTACAGCCCCCTTCCAGTCCTCCAGATACATTGGGCTACAGTAACACTGTTCTGCCTTCTTGCCCTTCATACTTAGTCTCATACTTAGTCTCTGCATGCTGCACCATATATTTCTGGTTGCCTTAATCCTCCCCACACCTCTGTAACTTGTTCATTTATTAAATTATTTTTATTTAAACTCTTTTGATCGTTCTCTATGGTATCTGAGAGTCAAGCTTAACAGGCTTAGTTATCTGTCCCAATATACAACCCCACGAACTGATCTGTGTTATTTTCTTGAAAACGGCATTTTGCTTTATTTGGGGCAGGGGGTTTGCATTCGGAGGAATTTATAATAAAAATTAGTCTCCTGGCCCCTTCCCTTCCTAACCCAGACCTACTGCTTGGAGGCACTTTTAACTCAATTTTATTTTAGTTTAGTTTATTTTATGGCATTTACCTCCATATTTTCAATAATGTGCTTTAATTTTACTCCTATTTTAGAAATTACTTGTTGACTTTCTGTTATGATAGATAACAACTTAACTCCCTTATACCATCCCTGTACCTCTCCTCCCCACATCCTCACAACAAAGTTGTATTATTATTTATAGTTCCTCTGCTTAGTTACCTTTATAAGTAAGATTCTTACTATCATATTTCTTGTTTCTTAACAACAGTACTTCCTGAGTCCCGGTGCAGTAAAATGGCAGTATTTGCGTTCTTACCTAATTTGCCTTCTACTTTCCAACTTCTGTCATCTCTGCTTTTACTTTTACATTGTTAAGATTGAAAACATTTACATTTTTATTTTGTAGCTGCCATTCAGTCTTTTATGCTTTATCTACAGGTTGATCTTAAAGGCTGAAAAACTAGCAGATAGGGCTTATGCTATTGTGATTGCATAAATGACAAGTTGCACATTGACAATCCACCATTGGACATACTTGTTTGATTTGCCTAGTGATTTCTTTTTAGGCTTACAGCCAACATTTAAAAATTGGTAGAGTTTTTTTTATAAAAGATTTAGAGTTTGGGGTTTTGTTTTAAAAATTGGAAGTTCTGGCACATATGGTCTGACTTCCCACATATAGTAACACTCTGCTGGAGTCTGTCCCCTTTAGAATAGGCATTCCTACTCTAGTTTGCCACAGTTCCTACCACTCGCGGTATATGCAAGTGTTCCAATACCTGACTTGCTCATTTATTTACTTACTTGCATGACGCTGAAGGCATTTAAGTGTGTGACCCTGATGCTTGATGTGTTATTCTCTTTGGAGCCAAGTAATATACTATGGATACTTTCTTTTACAGCTTTAATTTTTCCAAGACTTTCTCATTGCCTTTTTAAAAAAACTTTGCTGTTATTATATCCTCATTTTTTTTCTCTCAAACTCTCTAGCCAGTTGGGTATTTTATATATCCCTTTCTCCCAGGGTCCTCTATTCTTCTCAAATTTGATTTCATTCTAGGTCTGCTACAGAGCTGTCACCTGAGATTTCCTCTACTACTTTACTAGATTGGTTCTACTGCTTCCTGGATCTCAAATGTTTTTTTCAGGGTGGGGTTTGAGGGGGTCTCAGGGTTGGGGGTGGTCAGTTCAGTTTCTCCAGAGAAGAAAATGCCTTTTTTTTTTTTTTTGGCTTGGAAGAATAGATAACCTGGCTGCCTCATGAGCCACCTATGAAGGGTGCAAATCTTCTGACTTCAGATTTTATAAAATTCCCCCCTTTTCAGCCTCCTATCTGATTCCTGCCCTCCGTTGTTCTGGCGTCTCTGAGTCATGAGCCTGTGGCCATTTTGCCAGGCTAATGGAATCTCATAATATTTGAGTGCTGGAGCTCAGGCTTCCTGTGCTTGCATCATCAGTTTCTAATCTTCCATATTCTATCTGTTTTCCACAAAGTTGTCCCAATCTCTGTCCTGGGTAGCCCTCACCTGTTCCCTTTATTGTTGAAGTTATGCCTTTTAAAAAAAATTCTTAGGCCAGGTGCGGTGGCTTACGCATGTAATTCCAGCACTTTGGGAGACCGAGGCGGGTGGATCACCTGAGGTCAGGAGTTTAAGACAGCCTGGCCAACATGGCGAAATCCCATCTCTACTAAAAAATACAAAAATTAGCCGGACGTTGTGGCAGGCGCCTGTAATCCTTGCTACTCAGGAGGCTGAGGTAGGGAGAATTGCTTAAACCTGGGAGGAGGAGGTAGCAGTGAGCCAAGATCATGCCACTGCACTCCAGCCTGGGCAAAAGAGCGAGACTCCGTCTCAAAAAAAAAAAAAAAAAAAAAAAAAAAATTCTTTCACTTTTGTTTTGGTAGTGATGTGTTCAAATGGAGAGGGTATAAATGAATACAGTTAACGTATTCGTCTTTAATAGGTTGTGCTCAGAATTGATCTCAACCCTTCTTGAATCTGTTTAAATTGTTGTCCTATGTCAATGTAAGAGCCAATAGGCTAAACGCTCCACCACCTAAAGTAGGAACTTTTAATCCTAAATTTACCCATTTAGGATTTAGGAAACCTGTCCTAAAAAGGAGTAAATTTAGGATTAAAAGTTGGATTGAATAGACATATAATAATATAATATAATTTAGTTATGGCTGGGTGCAGTGGCTTATGCCTGTAATCCCAGTACTTTGGGAGGCCGCCAGGTGGATCATTTGAGGTCAGGAGTTCGAGGCCAGCCTGGCCAACATGGTGAAACCCCATCTCTACTAAAATACAAAAATTAGCTGGGCATAGTGATGGGTGTCTGTAATCCCAGCTATTCGGGAGGCTGAAGCAGAAGAATTGCTTGAACCCAGGAGGCAGAGGTTGCAGTGAGCTGAGATCACACCACTGCACTCCAGCCTGGGAGACAAAGTGAGACTCCATCTCAAAACAAAAACAAACAAAAAATAATAATGATATAATGTATTTAATATAATATATAACATTATATTATTATATGTCTATTGAATGCACCATTTTTTTTTTTTTTTTTTTGAAACACAGTCTCACTCTGTCACCCAGGCTGGAGTGCGGTGGCACAATCATGGCCTTGACCTCCCAGGCTCAAGCAATCCTTCCACCTCAGCCTCCCAGGTAGCTGGGACCACAGGCACACACCATCACACCCAGTTAATTTTTACATTTTTTTGTAGACATGGGGTTTCCCTATGTTGTTCAGCCTGGTTTCGAACTCCTGGGCTCAAGTGATCCTCCTGCCTCAGCCCCCAAAATGCTGGGATCACAGGCATGAGCCAGTGTGCCAGGCTCATACTTTTTTTAACAATCAAATTAAAAGCTTGTATTGGTTAGGGCAACATTAGCTGCTGTAATCATCTCCCACATTTCAGGAGTTTAACATGAAGGAAGTTTATTTCTTGCCCTTGTAACAGTCAATGCAAGTGTTTCTGGTTGTAACTGGCTTTCCTCTACAAGGTAATTTAGGGATCTACATGCCTTGCCTCTGTCACTCTGCTATACTCTGGAGCATGCATCTTTAATGGGGGCAGTATCATGCCCAAGGGGGCAAAGATCTTGGAGGCTGAAAAATCTTACATTTTGATGCATAAATCACAAACATCTACGTGGTACATAAACAGATATAGAGTATATCTGTGGTGTGAAAATGTCATGGAGGAAAGTGATTAGGGAAAAAAATGTCTAAAAAGTCCCCTTAGGAGGGCAACAATGAAGAAAAGGTGGAGAAACACTGCCACAGGCCTATGAGGACTCTTCATTCAGGTGGAAGGGAAACAGAAGATGGAGAAGGCTCACCTGCTTCTTAACCACCTTGGCCCAAAAGCGATACAAGTTACTTGGCCCACATTTCATTGGAGAGAACTGGTCAGGGAGTTCCACCTTGCTGCAGGAGGAGATGGGAAATGTAGTCTCTGGCTGGCCACACTTCAGAGTACTTCTAAGTGAGGACTCTTAGCCAAAGAAGGGAGAGCATCTATTTTGGAGGATGGTTGGCCTCCCAATACAGGAATCAACCAATGTTGTCTTCAAGGACCAGGTACTACATATTTTGGGCTTGCAGCCATGGTCTCTATTGCAGCTACTGAACTCTGCTTGTTGCAGCTGAAAGCAGCCATAGATAATACTGAAATGAATGGGTGTGGCTATGTTCTAATAAAGCTTTATTTACATAAACAGGCAGTGGATTGGCCTTCAGGCTGTAGTTGTCCAGCCCCTGAGTATCCATTCTGGAGCCTTTCAGTTGTCCACATTACCTCTGCTTCTTGGGACCTAACCCACATTTCCTTTACTTCCAGTGCCTAACTAGAGCCTGGAGCTTCCTCTCAACTGAATGAGGGGTTCGTCTTGGCTGTTTCACTGAAAACAGTGGAATATGACCCTCCACCAAGTGAAGTGTAGAGATCCCAAGACTGTAGAAAAGAAAGAAATTTTGTCTGTGTCAGTCCAATGTTAGCCCTCCCCACAGCCACCCTACATGGTAGGGGTAGAGTGCCTGGCACTCATTATTAAGTGCTCAGAAATGTCCTGTATTCATTGTTGGGGGCTGGTTTAAAACTACTTGTATTCAGCGAAATAAGACCTTGGAGAATATGGACCTCTATTCCTTGTAGCATTAGAGTGGATTATTATTCAATGGTTAAAACTAGTATTTACAAAGAACTTTTTTTTTTTTTTTGGAGACAGAGTCTCGCCCTGTCACTCAGACTAGAGTGTAGTGGGGTGATCTCGGCTTACTACAGCCTCCACCTCCCAGGTTCAAGCAATTCTCCTGCCTCAGCCTCCCGAGTAGCTGGGATTACAGGCGCCTGCCACCACGCCCAGCTAATTTTTGTATTTTTAGTAGAGACGGGGTTTTGCCATGTTGGCCAGGCTGGTCTTGAACTCCTAACCTCAGGTGATCCGCCTGCCTCGGCCTCCTGAAGTGCTGGGATTACAAGTGTGAGCCACCGTGCCTAGCCTAGAACTTTTAACAACATGACAAAATGCTTATTTTATAAGCAGGATTCAAAATTATGTATACAATATAATCTCAACTATATCTTAAAAAGTTTAGCAAAAAAAAAATAATTCTCAACAAGTGATGGAGTTTTTCTTCTTTTTATTTTGTATCTGTTTTCTAAAATTTTTACAGTGAACATGTTTTAGATGTGGAGAAGACTGTTATTTTAAAAATTATTGAGGTCTGGGAGCTCACGCTTGTAATCCCAGCACTTTAGGAGGCCAAGGCGGGAGGCTTGCTTGAGCCCAGGAGTTCAAGAGCAGCCTGGGCAACAAAATGAGACCCTGTCTCTATAAAAAATTTTTTAATTAGCCGGGGATAATGGTGCGCACCTGTAGTCCCAGCTTCTTGAGAGGTTGAGGTGGGAGGATTGCTTGAGCCTGGGAGGTTGAGGCTGCAGCAAGCCATGATCATGCCACTGCACTCCAGCCTGGGCAACAGAGCAAGACTCTGTCTCAAAACAAACAAACAAACAAACAAAAACTACTGAGGAGGAAATTAGTGCTGAGTGAGGGTATAATTACCCAACAGGTTCTTCCTTCCTCCTGCACAGACAAAACCAATTCACTGAGACCACAGTATTGTAGTAGACAAACAGTTTAAGGCAGAGCCAGCCAAGCAGAAAGACTGGAGTTATTACTCAAATTGGTCTCCCAGAGAACTCAGAGGCTAGGGTGTTCTACGGATAATTTTGTGGACAGGGGAATGGGAGCTGCTGATTGGTGAAGGTTGAAATCGTAGGGGTGTGGAAAATGGTCCTTGTGTGCTGAGTCAGCCTCTACATTAGGGGGCCACAGGACAGGTTGTCATGAGTCCCAGGTCCAGGTAGAGTCAGTGGTTGCCAGAATGCAAAAGTCTGAAAAGCATCTCAAAAGACCCATCTTAAGTTCTACAATAGTGATGTTATCTATAGGAGCAATTGGGGAAGTCACAAATCTTGTGACCTCTGGCCACATGACTCCTGAGTAGCAAGGGATTATAAAAAGGCAAGCTGGGGGCGGTGGAGGGGAATGGCTGGTTATCCTTTAGCTACACCTACATGTTAGCAGAATTCAGGCCCCTCCCATAATCCTAACCTTGTGGCCTTTCATTACTATTACAAAGGCGATTTTGGTCCCTGAGCAAGGAGGGGGTTCGTTTCAGGGAGGGACTGTTATCATCCTTGCTTCAAAGTTAAAACAATAAACTAAATTCCTCCCATGGTTGGCTTGGTCTACACCCAGGAATGAGGGAGGACAGCTGGCTTGTGAGGCTAGAGGCAAGATGGAGTCAGCCATGCTAGACTCCTGTCACTGTCATAATCTTTGCAAAGGTGGTTTCAAGAGTATTAATGAAGGTGTCTGCCTGCTTGTGCACACATAAGCAGGCACCTGAAAATGCCATCCAAAATTTTGTTAGAACAAAGTCACTATGAGGCAGCCCCCTTCATCTGTCCTCCCCAAGTTAGAAAAGCTTCTTTGGATAGTGACCAGGAAGGGTTCTGACCTGCCTCTACATTGAGGCATTTTTCTCATTTCTTAGTAATGAGACCCTCACCTAGATTTTCTTTCCACTGAGGCAGACCAGCCTCTCTGGATGAATCATCAAGATTAGCAATGCGGGGAGGAGGAGGTGCATGCTTGGGGTTAACTGCGTGCCAGAGTCATTGGTCATCACAGCCACTTCCCCAGACCCATGGACTTTCTTGACTTTGGCGGAGAAATTAAATAACTTGTGACTCGAAATGTCATTTGTGTAGACCCATTAGCCAGGCAGCCTGACGTCCAGGTGCCCCCACCCCCAGTGGAGCAGAGAACAACTCATTCTGCAGGAAGAACCAAATCTGAGATCATCCCAAAACAGCCTCTTATTTTTTAGGCCTCCCTTGGGTCCTCATGTGCATCTTCCAGGTACCGTGAGGGTAGGTGTGGGGGTCCTCTCCCCTGAAAGGAGAGCACCCCCACCCAAGTCCCTCCTCTTCAGCCTCTGCCTGTGTTTCTGCTGGTGATGTCCTTCTTGAGCCTTGAGCTGTCTGCACACTGGTCCCAACCTGTGCCTTCCACACTGCTCAGACTTGCAGCGTTCTCCAGCCCTCAGACACTTCGCTATGACCTTAGGGGGTGGCAGTGGGTGGGTGGGGGGGTGGTGTTCCTCTCCCCAACCCTGACCCAGGGGCCCCACCTGGTCTCTTGAAGGATATCAGCTGCTAGAAGACAGCCCGATGGCCCCCCTTCATTTGACCTCCTTTGTCTCTACTCCAGGAGCTCCCTCTTAGCTCCAAGTTAGGTTAGGGTGACCTCGTCACAGCCTCTTTGCCTCTACCCCTGCTTCTGTGCTCTAAGCGCCGATCCTAGCACCCTTCTCTTTCATCCCAATGTGCCATACTCTAGACCTGGATGTGCCACGTGTAAGGATCACACTCCAGCAGGCACGAGGCATTAGAAAGTCCTTGGCGTGTGCTTCTGTGAGCACCCAGACTTCTTACTGTGACTTGTGAGGCCCTGCACCAGGGTTTGTCAACCTTAGTGCTATTGACATTTGGAGCTAGCGAATTCTGTCTTGAAAGGGACTGTCCTGCACATTGTAAGATGTTTAGCAGCATCCCTGCCCACCAGGTGCCAATAGCACTTCCCTAGTCGTGACACAGAAATGTTTCTAGACACTGCCAAATGTCCTCTGGAAGGCAAAATCACTCCAGGTGGAGACCACTACCCTACATAATGGAGACCCCATCCTACCACGCTGCTTCATCCCACCCACTGCACACCTGCCACATGCACGCTCATCCCTGCCAGAGCCACTGCACTCGCTGTCACCACTGCTGTGAACGTTCTCTCCTCACATCTTCATGCTGTGCTCATTTAGGTCTCAGCTCAACTGACACCTCCTTACCTTGGCCTTTCCTAAGCACCCTATGCGACCAACCTATTCGCTCCATCAAGTTTATACTTCTGTTTTGTTTTAAAATCACGTTTAGAATCTCTGACCTTGTTCCTACCGCTTTCCTCCTGGTTTTCACTGTCCCAGCCACACCCTTCTAATTCCTCAGTCACATCCGGCATGTACCCACCACAGGGCTCTTGCTGTTCCTCCTCCTAGAATGCTCTTTCCCCAAATCTCATTGTTCTTATTCCTTCAGGCCTTTGCTCAGATGTCACCTTCTCAGAGAGGGCTTCCCTGACTATTTCCTGCTTAGTTTTTTCCCATAGCATCTACAGCCATCTAATACACTATACACTTTAATTATAATAATTTTTATTTTCTGTTTCTCCCTATTAAAATGAAATCTCCATGAGGGCAGGGAGTTTTGTCTTCTTTGTTCACTGTTGCGTGCCAGTCACGGAGAACAATGCCTAGCATTGAGGCACTCGGCCAGTATTTTTTTAGATGCATGAGCTTAATTTTGCAAGGCTTGCTGGGACCTCTGCCCTAGTTTAACTGTGCACATTTGAAAGCATCGGGTGAGCTTGGCTTCTTGTTGTAAAACCAGGGATTTATGTTGATGAAGAGTTTGATCAGGGTAGACTCATACTGTAAAGCATGTTTTCTTGTGAATAGAGATGTTTACAAAGCACAAAGCAGTGAAATTGCTAATAGTTCTTTTTACTGGCATCAGCTAGAGTTCTGAATTTAGCTGAAGCTTATACTTACCATGCCATGGTGGAGGTTTTCATTTCCTAATATGTACATGCATTTGTCTAAAAGTAATTAGTTTGTCTTCAGTTATGAGCCACAAGAGGTCAGGACCACCACTATGGCACCTCTCCAGAAAGGGCCGTGCCTGATAAGCACAAAAAAAACCCTTTAGGGCCGCACCTCCAGCTCTTCCCTGTTTCCCAGGATCTTGTTTATTTCTCATCTCTCCCGGCTCCCGGTCTTATTCCTTTGCTTTTTCTCTTAATAGGCTCTCATCCTTGTCTCAAAATCCCTGTCCTTACCTCCATGATCCATAAAGACCATGGCTCTCAGAAGGCAACGTAGAAGTGAGTCTGTAGCACCTCCCCGCTTGGAGCCCAGGAAGTCCTGAATATGACCAGGAGAGTTCCTGAGGCCCACATATCCTAACATGTTGAAATCCAAGGTCTTTCAAGGAAGCCCCACCACATATGCCTTCAGGGACCTGGCCAACCCTGCCAGCCTCCCCCATAGGTTCTCCCTCATATGGTCACAGTGCCAGAAATCCCACTCCTGGGGCTCAGTGAAGGCCCTTGGGTCTTCAAGGGAATTCCTTGTTCGGGGGCCCACATCCCAGGAGAGGGCACAACTTGAGCACGTTTGCATCCCGGTAAGGGTTACTGGGAAGGCTCAGATTTACAGGTGACAGATGGAGAGGGACTCTTGGGAGAGTTAGGATGTTGCAGAGAAGACCCCTTTTCCAGCTTATGTAATCGCTCCAAGGAAAGAGAGAGAAACAGAGAGAGAGAGATGAGGCTTAGCAATTGAGTTCCTGGCTGCTTGTCATATGAAGAAAACTGATGTGAACGACACTTTCCTCCTCTGCTTCCTGCCCTGCTTTTTTGTTCTTTGTATCGTGAATAATATGAATACAGGAGCTTCATACTTAGAGTTATTTTTACAAGGTCTCCTCTCTGCTTCAGATGACTCAGAGCCGGAGCCTTCTCTTGAAGACGTTCCTTGGGAAGCACCAGAGAGATACCGAACCCCAGGCGATCTCAGGGTCACAAGTGGGTGTCCTGGAAGTGTGGGCTGGAAGGAAAGCCTTATTGAAGGCAAAACTTCTGCTGGTTCCCCTCTCTACACAGCCAGCCCTGCCTTTCTCTCACCATCTTTTCCTGCTTCAGCAGAAACAATCAGGCCTGCTTGCCAGTCTGGAAATGAGCAGAGGGCACTGCCCCAGGGTCGAGGCTGCAAGCTATGGGTAGATGAGGGGAATCTGTAGGCCCCAAAAGGCTGGTGGCTCTAGTCTGAAGGCAAGAAAACTATTTGGGCAACCAGGCACTGAAGGAGAAGGAACATTGGTAGAACCTATTTCGTGTCTGTCTCCCACACTGCCCTTGTGTTCCTGGAGAGTGGGGGCTGCCTCTGACTGTTCTTCCAAACACCACACCCGGCACTAAGACCCAGTGCATGTGTGTGGAGTCGATGAATTAATGAAAGGGAAGCCCCTTTCCATGGGTAAAGCCAAATTACCTGGATGTGAGTACAGCACAAATCCATATGCCCGTGGAGGATGGAGCATCTGTATCTGCTCCAGAAGGTGCAGATGCCCAGACCTCGGCACACCCAGCGCCAGCATTGTCTGCTTTGACCCATCATAACCACTCTGAGAGGCCAAGGAGGTTGTTTCCATTTTACAGAGGGGAATGCCGAGGATCAGAGAGATTGGCTGACATGCCTGTTGTGCATTTTGTAAGCGGCACAGGGGGATTCTTCTGCCCCACTTCTACTGACTCCGTGATCCAGTGCTGCCTTGAATCTTCGGAAACTCTAAAGTAGGGGCTCCCCGCTTCTGAGAAAGACTCCATAGCTCTCTTTTGGACACAGCTGCAGTGCCATCCTTCTGGGAGAGCCAGCCTGGAGCAGAACAGCTGGGGCTCATCTATCTGCTGCCCAACAAACCTTGGAAGGAGTATGATAGGAAGGTTCCGTTCAGACTGCTCTTCTCTGGTGGCTCTGGGGAAAAGGGCATGATGAGGGGAGATGCCCTTTTTTCCTCCTGTTAATCTGCCCTCATCCCTGACTCCCTTTCCTGCTGTCTTCTATCCAACCACACAGTACCCAGCTTAAAACCAAGGTGGATGGAAAAGGTTTCAAGTTGATCATGGAACTCAGAATGCATTTTTCTGTAGAAGTAGCTGGAATGCGATACCTGGTCTCCCCATGATATGTCTGAAATAAAAGAGTAATAGCATTGGCCCAATAGATAATTTGTATTAATGTTGATGGTTTAATTAATGAATTATTAATAAGCCAGCACCCTCTCTTACTTGGAAGACGACAACAGCTTTCTCCACTCTTGTCCTCTTGTAGTTTGTTCTCCACGTGAAAAGTGAATCAGACCCCATCTCTCCTCTGCTCACAACCCTCCATGATCTCTCTTTTTTTTTTTTTTGAGACGGAGTCTTGCTCAGTTGCCCAGGCTGGAGTGCAGTGGCACGATCTTGGCTCACTGCAACCTCTGCCTCCCAGGTTCACGCCATTCTCCTGTCTCAGCCTCCCGAGTAGCTAGGACTACAGACGCCCACCACGACGCCCGGCTAATTTTTTTTGTATTTTTAGTAGAGACGGGGTTTCATCATGTTAGCCAGGATGGTCTCGATCTCCTGACCTCGTGATCCACCCACCTCGGCCTCCCAAAGTGCTGGGATTACAGGAGTGAGCCACCGCACCCGGCCCCTCCATGATCTCATGCCTACAGCCTGGCCTCCTGCCTTGCTGACCGCACCTGCCGGCTCCCTCCACCAAGTTCATTCCACCAAAGAGTGGAAGGACACAGCTGCTGTGTCCACTGCCTGGGACTCTCTTCCTTCCCTGAGTCACCTGGTTCAGCCAGTTCATTTAGGCCTATGCCCAGATGTCACCTTTTCAGGTGACCATGAATAGGCGCCACCCATGTTCATCACTCCTCTGACCCTTACCCTGCTTTATTTCCCTTCATAACATTCATCATACCTGCCATGACATTGCACACATGCCTGCTTACTTGTATATTGTTATTCTCCTCCACTAGACTATCAGCTCCACAAGGGCAGGGACCTTTTATTTGTTTCCTGCTGTGTTTCCAACACTAGAAGAGTACCCAACATATAGTAGGTGCTCAATAAATATTTATAAATAAATAGATGAATGCACAACTGAATGAGTGATATATCTCTACACCTAACCAACAGCAGATTGTGGTTTACATGCAGAATTTATCACACATTCCAAACATCAACGCCAAAAAGGAATTTCTTCCTTTCCTTGCCCTTGGGATTGGAAATGCAGGGACTTCATTTTAGTAATGAGTTTATAGATTATTCTGGAAACCAGAACTTCTTGTTCTGCATTTTTGGCAAAAATAGACACCTGCTTTCTTGGAGAGTAGCTTCTCAGAGTTCTGAAGGCTTCTTGGGGCTTGACAAATGGTTGGGGGTGGGTACTCTTTGGTCTCCTTAGCCTCCTGCTACCAATTCTGCTGAGACTGGCAGTGTTCTCTTGATTACACTAGAGCAGGGTTTCTCCTACTAACATTTTAGACCAGATCGTTCTTTGTTGGGGGCTGTCCCATGCCTTCCAGGATGTTTAGCAGCATCCCTGGCCTCTACCCATTAGATATTAGAAGAACTCCCCCAACTGTGACAACCAACAATGTCTCTGGACATTGCCAAGTATCCCTTGAGGAGTAAAATCACTCCCTGTTGAGAACTACTGCTCTACCGTGTACAGAAAGCCCCACCAACAACAAAGAATTATCCAGCCCACAGTGTCACAAATGCCAAGGTTGAGCTACGCTGCTCTGAGAGCCCTGTCCAACAGGACTCTGCATTGAGGGAAATGTTCTATTTGGTGCTGTCTAATATGGTAGCTACTAGCCACATGTGGCTATTGAGCATCTTGAAATGTGTAGGCCGGGGCGTGGTGGCTCATGCCTATACTCCTAGCACTTTGGGAGGCCGAGGCAGGAGGATTGCCTGAGCCCAGAAGTTAGAGGCTGCAGTGAGCTGTGAGCAAGCCACTGCACTCCAGCCTGGGTGACAGAGTGAGGCCCTGTTTCTTAAAAAAGAAAAGAAAAGTAGTTAGTGCAACTGAAAAGCTGAGTTAAGTTTAATTTTAGGCTGGGTGCGGGGGCTTATGCTTGTAATCCCAGCACTTTGGGAGGCAAGACAGGCAGATTGCTTCAGCCTAGGAGTTGGAGACTAGCCTGGGCAACATGGCAAAAACCTGTCTCTGCTAAAGGAGACCCCTGGTGGCGCATGTTATTGTAGTCCCAGGTTGAGGCGGGAGGATCACTTGAGCCCAGGAGGTTGAGGCTGCAGTGAGCCCTGATCATGCCACTGCACTCCAGCCTGGGTGACAGAGTGAGACCCTGTCTCAATAAATAAAACAAAATAATAAAATAAAGTAAATTTTTAAGTTTATTTTATTTTAAATTAATATTCATTTAAATATCCACTTACGGCTAGTAGCTGCCATATTGGACAGCACAGCTCTACAAAGTCCAGTGCTGCTCACACTTCAATGTGCATATGAATTATCTGGGGATAGCAAAGTCCAATTCAGCAAACTTGAGGTGAGGACTGAGAGTCTGTAAATTCCCAGGGATGCTAAGGCTTCAGGTCTAAAGACCACACCTTGGAGTAAGATGATCTAAGCCTGGGACCTAAAGAGCATTTCGCACATATAACACAGAGATGAGATTCCTGCTGCCTGAAAGAGCTTGTTGAAGAACCAGTGGCATAGAGTAGGGAGAGAGAAAAAATATGGTCTGTGGAGTCAGACAGATACTGATTTGAATCCATTGTTAGCTCTGTGCCCTTTACTTCGCCTCTCTGAGCCTCCATCTCCTTATCTATAAAATAAAAGAGATCATTTCTACCTTGCAGTGTGATTCTGAGATAGTGCATTTAAAAACACCGAACCCAGTGCCTGGCAGATACTTGGCACTCAGTAGGTAAATAGTATCAGTCATTATGGATTCATCCAAAGTAAAGGCATCGTTTACACAAATCGACCCTGCCTTTTAGGCTGTGTTTGGGGACCACCCCTCTCAGAGTCACCCAGGTTGTTCTTTTAAAAAATAGGTCCCTGGGCCCAGCGCAGACCTAATGAGTTAAAGTCTCTAATGGTAGGGCCCAGGAAGCTTCTTTTAAAAAAAGAAAAAATATATATTAGGTAAAATTCACCAACATAAAATTAACCATCGGTCATTTTTTTTCATGTAAAAAATTTTTAACTTTTATTTTATATTCGGGGATACATGTGAAGGTTTGTTACAGAGGTAAACTTATGTCATGGGAGTTTGTTATACAGATTATTTCATCACCCAGGAATTAAGCCCAGTACCCAGTTGTAATTTTTTCTGCTCCTCTCCCTCCTCCTGCCCTCCCCCCTCAAGTAGACCTCAGTGTCTGTTGTTTCCTTCTTTGTGTTCATAAGTTCTCATCATTTAGCTCCCACTTATAAGTAAGAACATGGGATATTTGGTTTTCTGTTCCTGCGTTAGCTTGCTGAGGACAGTGGCCTCCAGCTCCACCCATGTTCCTGCAAAAGACATGATCTCGTTCTTCTTTATGGCTGCACGGCCATTTTAAAGTATACAAGTCATTGGCGTTTCCTGCATTTACAATGTTGTGCAACCTCACCTAGGTCTAGTTCCAAGGCATTTTTGTCATCCCAGAAGGAAACCCTGTACCCACTCACCATTCTGCCCTCCCCAGCCCCTTGCAACCACTAACCTGCTTTCTGCTTCCATGCCTTGGCCTATTCTGGTTGTTCCAGATAAAAGGAACCATACACTATGTGACCTTTTGTGTTTGACGTCTTTCACTTAACACCCTGTTTTCGAGGTTCATCCATGTTGTTGCATGTATTAGTGTTTAATTCCTTTTTATTGGTGAATAATATTCCATTGTATGAATATAACACATTTGTTTATCCACTCATCAGTTGATGGACATTTGGGTTCTTTCCACCTTTTCGGCTCTGTGAATAATGTTTCTAGGAACATTTGTGTGCAAGTTTCTGTTGGAGTACCCATTTTCAGTAATGTGGGGTATATACCTAGAAGCAGAATTCCTGGGTCACATGGTAATGCAATGTTTAAATGTGTTGAGAAACCACCTGAACTTCCCTCCACAGTGGCTACACCATTTTCCATCCCTACTGGGAATGCATAGGGTGCCAGTGTCTCCACTTCCAGGTCAACACTTGTGATTTTGTGTTTTTGGTTGTGGCCAACCTGGTGGGTGTGAAGGGAAGCTTCGTTCTTCACAAGTTCCCAGGATGGTTCGTGTAGACCTGAAAGTTGGAGAACCACCACTTTGATGAGAGCTCCTCTTTCAGTGAGTTCAGTCAGAGTCTACTGCTTCCAGGTTCTGGGACTCCCTGCAGCAGTGCCTTTGTTGGGCTGGGGAAGCCCATCAGGGAATTGGAATTGTTACTTCGTGTGCTGTTGTAATAGCGATTGGATCTTTTTTTTTTTTCATACATTTACCCTCTCCCCTTTAGTAAGCACAACTGAGTAGAAAGGAACAGTTTGCCATTGACTTGTCCTGGGAAAGCCAGATCAGCACAGATGACCCACCCCCTGGTGTCCCCTGGGTGAGTTTCTGCAAAGCTCCTCTACTTGTCCATCTGAGGCTGGCCTGGAGGGCCCGTTCCAATATGAAATAGCCTTGAACTCTCCTGTTTTAATAAAATTTAATGTGGAATTTTGTATTCTACTGTGTAATATAGAGCTGGGCCTGTTTTAATTAAAAATTAAAGGATTTTACTCCAAATATTTAAGTGTATTTCAGAAACACATCAAGTTAATCCTGTGGCCCTTAGGATGAACGTGATAAACCTGAGTAAAGGGACAGAGGAGTGTGAGGGGAGGAGGCCGTGTGGGGAGCACTTAATGAAAGGAATAGTATTCCTCTTTAACAATGAGGGTTTTGTTTTCTTCTTCTGGAATTTCCTCAAAATTAATCTCTAGGGTGGAACACAACATTTAAGTGATACATTGTATATGCAAGCAAAGGGAGCAAGGTCCTACTATTAATATAACTGCCTGCACTGCTTCAGAATTGTTCTAGGACATAAGCCAAGGTCCTCTTCTTCAAGTCGGCGTCTCAGCCTTGGCCACATATCACAACCACCTGGCGAGCTTTACACGCTCTTGTTTAACAGGGTGTTCAACAAGAGCCCAGGTGAAACCCAGGCATCCCTGGTTTCTAAAGCTCCAGGTGATTCTGATGTGTAATCAGGATTGACTGCTGTGCCAGGCCATTAGACACAGCGGTGAAAAAAACGGACATAGCCCATGCCCTGATAGAGCTTACAGTCTGACTGGGGAGACCAACTCGTTAATCACATAATTGATTAATTACAACTGTGATAAATGCTGTTGCCCAGTTAAATTTCAGAGGGATGGAGACATCTTCCCAAAGCTATAGCCTGACAGATGAGTAGATGCTAATGAGAGGAGAGCTGGGAAAAGGGCATCCCAGGCAGCGGGACTGGCATGTGCAAAGGCCCTGGGGTAGAAAAGAGCTTGGTGTGTCTGAGGACTTGAAAGACAAGCTGGTTGGAGCTGTGAGCAAGGAGGGGTGGGCAGCCTGAGGCTGGGGAGCAGATGGTAGCCTGTCACCCATGTTAGCCTGTGGTGAGTCCACCTGACATGCTGTCAGTGTTTGAGCTGCTCTGATATTGGTGTGAAAGGCCCAAGCTTCTGTGCTCTGGAATGAGCAGATACACGAGGGCCTGATTAAGTGATCTGCCTATATCCCATCATGGTCTGGGCAGGATCCCCTTCCTCCAGTGCATGAAAATTATTCTTTACTCAGCCTCCATGGAGAGAGAGGAAGGGCATCAAAAGAAGGGAGAGATTGGCCGGGCGTGGTGGCTCACACCTGTAATCCCAGCACTTTGGGAAGCTGAGGCAAGTGGATCACTTGAGGTCAGGAGCTCGAGACCAGACTGGCCAATATGGCAAAACCTCCACTCTATTAAAAATACAAAAATTAGCTGGGCATGGTGGCGCATGCCTGTAATCCCAGCTACTCGAGAGGCTAGGGCAGGAGAATTGCTTGAACCTGGGAGACAGAGGTTGCAGTGAGCCGAGATCATGCCACTGCACTCCAGCCTGGGAGACAGAGTAAGACTCTGTCTCAAAAAAAAAAAAAAAAAAAAAAAAAAAAAAAAGGAGAGATATTTGGAGAGAGAATGGGAGTTTTCCTCACGTCTGAAAAGTTTCTGGGCCTCACTTGAAAATTACATCTCCTTCTGGCATCTCCACATAGAACTCATTTGACAGAACTGTGGGTCCCTAGGTGACTGGAGCCTGGGATCTCATTGCAGTGATTCCTCTCTGCACTGTTTCTCAGATGCTCTGTAGAGCCTGTCTCACATTTAATTCCTCCCTCCTCTCCATTTTCCTGCATCCCCCTCCCCCTGTTCCTTTTTCTTCTTTTTAAAATCTGTGCCAATTTCTAATGAATTGTGGGTGGCATGGAGGGAATTCTTCACACTTCATTTGGTCCTGCTTCATAGTTTATATCCTGTGTCCCTCCCTTCCCCTGGCTGAACCCCCCGTCCTCGGTCTGGTAGATGTGAGCTGTTCTTTTCCTTTCAACGGCCTTGTGGCTGCAGAGAACCCCTCTTTGATTTGGGCTTTTAGATACTCATTTACAGTGCTTGTTCCTGTGTATTAATTTCTTCCTTCCCTAAAACTCCTAATCTTCACTCTCCCTTAACTCCGACAGCAGTGTGGCCTGTGAGGCGGCATTTGTCACCCCCATTGTATAGAAGGGAAACTGAGGTTCTGATAGCGTGGGGCTGTGGGAAGATTCTGGCCTTGCTTGGTGGCATGATAGATGTGACAGGTCCTTGGAAAGTCACACAACCCTCCAGGGCTGCCTCTTTACTGGTCATATGGGAAGGAGATAAGATTTCTACCCCTGTAAGGAGGTAGAGTGATGGGGTAAAGAGGATGGGATTTGGCCCTTAAAGCTCTGGCTCAACCACTCAGTTCTGTGGCCTTGGGCAAGGCATCAGACCTCGGCTTCCTCACTTGTAGAATGGTGATCCCTACGGCACCTCAGCAGGATGGTTGTAAGTACTAGAGGCACTGTCTGGGAAGTCCTAGCAACGTGCCTGGTCTGAATGGGATATAGTAGCTGTTCTTTGGCCGTTGGGATATAGTAGCTGTTCACCTCCCCTGCCATCTGGGATTCGGCTGTTTGTCCAAGAGGACTCTAATCATTATGGTGGAGCTGGAATTAGAACTAGAATCCAGGTCTACTGGCTTCAGGCCCTCAGCTCCTGGGAGGAGCTATCTGTAAGCACCCTGGTTTTGTGAGCTGGATAATTCTTGCTGTGGGTAGGCCTTTCTGTACATGGTAGAATGGTAGTTCTCAACTGGGAGTGATTTTGCAAGAGACAGTTGGCAATGTCTGGAAAGTTTTTTCATTGTCTCGGCTTGGGAGGTTCTACTGACTTCTAAGGGGTAGGGGCCAGGTATCTGGATTGTTCTGGGATCTCTCAGCACAGTGGTTGGGGACCTTTGAAGGCACAGACCAAGAAACAGCAAGTCATCAGAACCCCTGGTCAGCAATAGCTGACTCTGAGCCTTGCAAAGCTGCCCTGCAGCGTCAGCACCGGCTGGGAAATCCTTGTGGATTCTTGTGGATATTCACATGGAGGGAGGGGCATGATTATCCCCACTCACTGGGTATAGTGCTAGCAACAGCTGCCACTTATCCAGGGCCTATTAGGAGCAGGGGCAGCGTGCTCAGTGAGGGACCTACGCTCTCACTGATCTGCCTGTTCAGCAAGGAAGACACTGCTAAGTAACCTCATTTCACAGAAGTGGGACAAGGCCATATGGCTAGTGAGGGGCAGGGCCAGACCTAGGGCAGAGCCTAGGTCTCCTTAGCTCCAAAGCTCACATGCTATGCATGAAATTGCATGACCTTTCTTAGAAAGTAACACCCCTGTGAGGCTTCTCCAGCAATCATTTTAATAGAATGCTTATCCACATCCCTATGTCAGCACTGGCCACCTAATTTTGCCACCGGCCAAACTGAATTTACCACTGTTGCAGAAAACAAGTAGGTAAGAATCTTAAAACTTATCATACATTGGGAGGGAGGGCAAGGGTGCCCCTATTTTGGATGTCTCATGCCAGTTTGGGAAGAGGGAGAATTTAGCAGTTAGGCACAATATGTTCCTGATTTGCCCTAGAAAACTTCTTGGGTGCTTTTGGAAAAACCTGTACATCTTCTTTTTTTTTTTTTTTTTATGAGACAGTGTCTCCCTCTGTCACCCAGGCTGGAGTGCAGTGGTGCGATCTCTGCTCACTGCAGCCTTCACCTCCCAGATTCAAGTGATCCTCTCAAGTAGCTGGGACTACAAACACAAACCACCACACCTGGCTAATTTTTGTATTTTTTTGTAGAGATGGGGTTTCACCATGTTGCCCAGGTTTTGTCTCAAACTCCTGGGCTCAAGCGATCCACCCACCTCTGCCTCCCAAAATGCTGGGATTACAGGTGGGACCCACTGTGCGCAGCCAAACCTGTACATCTTTAATGCCTGTCTTGAATACCACAGTGATTGGAGCACAGTGTGAGGTTAAGAAACAGTGCAGTCCTGATTAAGAGCCTTCTCTCCTAATTAGAGTATGCCATGCTCCATCCTGTCACAGGACCTTTGCACAGGCTACTCGGTGTACCAGCAGCACCCTTGCTCTCTATCTTTCCCCTGCTGCCCTCCCTACTTTGCTTCAGTAATTTATTCTTAGGGCTCATATTAAAGACTAATTCCTTAGGAAAGCACTTCTGCCCCATGTCCATGCTAGTCCATCTTCTGGCATATGCTATTATGCATTAGCTATGTTTCTTTAGGGGACCACTATTATAGTTATCTCTAATTTGTTAATGTTGGTTTCCTTCTTGCACTTGATTGTAAGCTCCATGAAGGTAGGGAACACATTGGTCTCACTCAGCTGTTGTATGCCAAGTGCCTTGCATTTGCCTAGTACGTACTAGGCACCAGCCAACATTGGATGGGTGAATGGATGGTTAGATGAATGGATTGAGCTAGTTAATTTCATTTCCTTTCCCTTAACTCCAGCCAATAATCTCTTCTTAGGGAATTGTAATTATCTGTTTATATGGTTCTCTTGAGCCTCTTTGAAGAAGAACCTGTCTTTAGAAGCCCTGAGTCTAGCTCCATGCCTGACTTACAATAGATGGCTAATAAAAGTTGGCCATATGTTGTCTAAGACAAACTCTTGCCCATAAGACAAGCAGTTCCAAGAGCTCACGCCTCTGCAGAGAGGACCCCAGAGAGTTGTTTTCATACATAGAGGGTAAGGATGGTGAATTTATTCACAGAAACGGAATGAAGTGCATTCCTGCTTCCCACCCGTGCCATGCTTAGCTCCTTGGTAAGGTCTGCTATTCAGGTTGCCAGTTACTGTATTGACTTATTTGTACATAAACAGTTATTCCCCATAACCTTCCCTTCGCCAACATTCAGAGATAATGATACACAATCTTTGTAACATTACAGATGTTGCTTCAAAAACACTCTGTTGCTATAGGAATGTTTGTGATGTGCTTATCGCTAGAATTTCATGAGCAACAAACTCCAAAATTGCAGATGATTTAACATTTGAAGCAGGGAGTGAGAGTGTATGTGTGTTTGCATTTAAAAAAAAAAAACAAACAAGGCTTTGAAAAAGGAAGTTTTCTTCTGCAGAGTTATCTTCTTCTAAAGCTTAAAATAAGAACTACTTAAAAGCAGCGAATTTAGAAGAATGAGCACTTTCTCTTAAACATTCAAATGGGTGAAAATGACTTGTAATGCCTCCCTCAAGTATTAAGGAAATAGGCAGTTAAAGGTTTTTTTTGGAGCTAGCTGTCACAGACAAAGGATTTCTCATTAAAAAAAAAAAAATCATTTTATAGCATTAAATAGTAGGAATGCATACCAGCAGCCCTTTTGGCATTTTGAAAATGATTTATTTTCTGAAATGTCCCAGTGCATTTTAATAGATGACTCTTTGTTCTTCTCATTCAGGGAGGGAGCTTCAGGCGGGGTTGCCATAGTTAGGGTTGGGAAGTTCAAGGTGGAGGCAGACAGGGCTCCAGGAACAGCTTTCCATGAGCCTCACACTTTGTTACCTGAACACAGCAGGTGGGTGCCACCACCTATCTCCAAACAGCATGGAGCCACACTTTCCCAAAGCTCCTGCTGTGGTTCTCCTTCCCAAAGAGAGACTCTCTGAATTAACTTTTTATAGTCCAGAGAGTGAATTTGAAATCATTTTTCTTTCTAGCCTCCCTCTCTGAAGATATCAGCTAGACATCTTAGGAAAGGTGTGCAATGTGGAAGTCTCTACTATAGCAATGCTACTACTCAGCTGTGGCTCAGGAGTGGTGCTCTCTGCAAACTCTTTAGCGGTCCATGAGATAAGTTCAGAAATTGAGTCGGTGCTTAGTAACTTTCATGCCGATTTGACAGAATAATCTGTTGAATCAAAGAACTTAAAAGTGAGCTTGCACTTTGTATCAGTATCTTTTCATTTCCTTTTTCTAGCAGTTCATTTTTACTATATTTTATTAAAGTAGTCATCTCTAATGGTGTGGAAAATTTTTAAAAAACTGGTCCTTCGGCTGAGCACGGTGGCCCACGCCTGTAGTCCCAGCACTTTGGGAGGCCGAGGCGGGCAGATCATGAGGTCAGGAGTGCAAGACCAGCCTGGCCAACATGGTGAAACCCCGTCTCTACTAAAAATACAAAAATTAGCCAGGTGTGGTGGTGGGCACCTATAATCCCAGCTACTTGGGAGGCTGAGGCAGGAGAATTGCTTGAACCTGGGAGGCAGAAGTTGCAGTGAGCCAAGATCACACCATTGCACTCCAGCCTGGGCAACAGAGTGAGACTCTGTCTCAGAAAAAAACAAAACAAAACAAAAAAACTGGTTCTTCATGACAAATAACTTGAGAAGCTGTATGCCAAGGCACCTGTAAGCTGCTGTAGCTCCCCCATGAGGAAAGTCAGCTGTTGAATGGATTTGGGGAATCACAGCACTTAGCAAATGATATTATAATGAAACTCAGATCTCTCTCTGTCTCTCTATATCTCTCTGTGTCTGTCTGTCTGTCTGTCTGTCTGTCTCTCTGTCTCTCTCTGTTTCCTAAGTGCAGAGACTGCATCCAGTTCATCTCCATGGCCTCATTCCTCAGTGCCCTGCCTGGCACATTGCAGGCCTTTGGAAATGTTTGTTGAATGCATGCCTGTCTGCTTCCTCATTACCTAAGAGTAGGTGAGGACAGCCTCGGGAATTTCCCTGGGATTTCTGGTAGTGTCTTCTGCAGGATGGTGATGAAGAGCTAGGAGCAAATGATGAGGAAATGACCTTTCCTTTTTCTTTTCCCCACAGGACCAGGCCTCCTCTTCCCACCTGTCCAGCAGCATGAAAGCAGCATGATTGGCCGACCGCAGGAGAAGCCCCCAGAACCAGGCCCCCAACTCAGCCATCTGCGGAGGTCAAGGTGAGCTTGCTTTCCTTCTTCTGGAAGGCTGAGGAATTTTCATTTTCATTTTAACGCTTTCTGTATGCATTTGTAATCCCTTGCTATGTGCTAGAAGAATGAGGTTTCCTGGGATGAGGGTGGACTTAGAAAGTGCATGTCACTTTACAGATTAAAGTGTGCTCATTTTGGTTAAAGGAGAGGCTGATATGGAGCAGAAAGGACTGAGTTGAGTGTCTAGAATGGAGCTCTTATTATTCTTCCACCACCTCCTGAATCTGGGACCTTGGACAGGTCTTACAGGATGGGGTATCCAGGGAATTTTGAATGAAAAAATCTCTGAGACAGGATAGAATGGGAAAGATTACTCAGTCCACGACCTGAGAGTCCCAGTACCTGCTAGACAGACTTCTGTCCCACACAGAGTCATAAGGGGCCTTAGATGATCAGTCAGGCCAGTTTGCAGCCAGTGTTGGACAGTTAGTTGTTAGTTCTGTCTGCTGGTCTCTGCTCTGCCATTAGGAACCACAAAGACTTGGCTTTCAAAGACTCTTCCACATGCCTCTCTCATTGGGTTTGAAGATTTGAAGATTTGGCTGTCATGACTCCGTCTTTCTTTTTTTGGTATAAATTCTCCCTAGAGACTGGTGCCAGTCACCTTGTCCTCTCGTCCCCTCTGTGTTGGAAAGGGCTTTAGTTACCTCCAGCGTCTGCCTTGCTGGTTGCTCATGCAACCTGCACCATCTTCAGTAGAGAATCATTCATTCACCATTCGTTCTTCAGTGGCTATTTACAGCCTCCTTTGTGACAGGCACTGTGCTAGACTCTGGAGATATATCAATGAAGAAGAAAGACAGGGTCTCTGTCTTTTAAGACAAAATAGGTTTAGATCCTTAGAGTTTGAAATATGCATTGAACTACTTCCGTGGGCTCCTTTTTTACATTTTTATCTCTGCAACTTTTTTTCTTAAATGTCCCATAAGTGCTTCAAAAAACATCTTTAAATATTGGATATAGTTTTCTATATATCATCATTGAAAGATAAGTTAGCTTATTGTGCAGCTCAAATCATCTATAATATGTTCCTTTCTGATTTTGTCTGATTATCTATCAATTATTGAGAGAGGTGTGTTAAAGCCTCCCACTGGATTTGTCAGTTGCTCCTTGCAATGCTGAAATTTTTGCTTTATATGTTTTGAGGCAATACTATTTGGTGCATAGATGTTTAGAACTGGTGTATTTTATTGATGAATTGGGATTTATTTCTACCATCTTTATATGCATTTAATTTTTTCTGCTCTTTCTTTTAGGTTGAGGTATTTTCCCCCCTCATTTCGTTTTCCGTCTTCTTATTTGTAACTTGCACACTCTATGTCTGTTATTTCTGGGGTTACCCAGCTAGCTACCTGGATAGATGATAGATAGATAGATAGATAGATAGATAGATAGATAGATAGATAGAAAAAAACAGACTCTGTGTGTGTTTTTTCAGGGGTTATCCAGCTAGCTAGATATATATATATGTAGATAGATAGATAGATAGATAGATAGATAGATAGAGACAGACAGACAGACAGACAGACAGACAGATAGATAGATATTTTTAGAGACAGGGTCTTGCTCTCTTGCCCAGGCTAGCTTCAAACTCCTGGGCTCAAATGATACTCTCACCTCCTCCTCCCGAGTAGCTACCTTAGCTTTTTTTGTTTGTTTTTTGTTTTGTTTCGTTTTGTTTTTGAGACGGAATCTCTCTCTGTCTCCCAGTCTGAAGTACAGTGACACAATCTTGGCTCCCTGCAACCTGCACCTCCTGGGCTCAAGCAGTTCTCCTGCCTGAGTCTCCTGAGTAGCTGGGACTACAGGCGTCTGCTACCACGCCTGGCTAATTTTTGTATTTTTAGTAGAGATGGGATTTCACCATGTTGGCCAGGCTGGTCTCAAATTCCTGACCTCAGGTGATCCACCCGTCTCGGCCTCCCAAAGTGCTGGGATTACAGGCATGAGCCACCGTGCCCCACCAATTTTTGTATTTTAAGTAGAAACAGGGTTTTACCCTGTTGGCCAGGCTGGTCTCGAACTCCTGACCTCCAGTGATCCACCCACTTCAGCCTCCCAAAGTGCTGGCATTACAGGCGTGAGCCACCACCCTCAACCTATTTTACGTTTTCATCTCTTTGTCTCTCTGTGCTGAACTCTGAATAATTTATTCAAATCTATCTTCTGGCCGGGGGAATAGCTCATGCCTGTAATCCCAGCACTTTGGGAGGCCTTGGTGGGTGGATCACCTGAAGTCAGAAGTTTAAGACCAGCCTGGCCAACATGGTGAAACCCCATCTCTACTAAAAATAAAAAAATTGGCCAGGTGTGGTGGCGCGCACCTATAATCCCAGCTACTCTGGAGGCTGAGGCACAAGAATCACTTGAACCCTGGAGGTGGAGGTTGCTGTGAGTTGAGACCATACCACTGCACTCCAGCCTGGGTGACAGAGCCAGACTTTGTCTCAAAAAAAACAAAAACAAAAACACAACAACAACTATCTTCTATTTAACTAATTTATTATGTGTCTAAAATGCTCTTTAACCCATTCATTGGATTTTTTCTTTTTGCTTTATTTATTTGTCATTTCTAGAAGTTCTGCTTGGTGATTTTTCTGGTCTCTCATTTCTTGCTCATATTTGAAGATGTTTATTTCTTTAAAATATTAGATTTGCTATTTAGAAATTTTATAATTTTGTGTCTTGTAATTCCCAAATCTGAAGTTCTTGCAGGTCTGGTTCTGCCACTTGTTGTTTCTGCTGGCTGGTATTCATAATGCCTTGTTTCCTGTGAATTGCTCATTTTTTCTTGGCACTTTATCTTAGGGAATTATCTGAGGTGTGGGTTGAGTTGTCTTTTCCAGAGAGGATTTGGTTAACTTCTGCTGGTTGTCTGGTGGGCATTACCAACAAAAATCACTTTAAATTAATTTTCTAGTTAAGGCTTTTCTGGCTACCCAAGTAATATAATTCAGGCTACAAACCTGTGTGAAGTCCAGCTATGGTTACACATTTTCAGGAGAGAGTTTTTCCCCCCATTCTGCTCAGCCCTTGCAAGGTCCAGTTTTCTTGCAGTCTCTGTGTTGTGCATTTACTTCTCATTCACCAAGTCGAATGAATTTTGTGGAGTGGAGCCATTTGAAGTCCCAACTTTGTGGAGGGGTCTCCCTAGGCTCTTAACCCTGTGCTGCTGTCATTGGGAAACTTAGAATCTCCAGGTTTCAGCAGAAACCCTCAGGGCAAAAGCCAGCTTTGATGCCAGCTCACCTTCCAAGGTTCCTGCTTTGGGTTTGTTTTGGTCTTTTCATTTGTACTATCTCAGCAATGTGTATTCAGTCTTTATATCTAAAATTGTATCCAGCATATCAGTTCTTTCCATTAGGAGGGGCAAGTAAGGTATCTGGTCTGCCATATTGCCAAAAGTATATCTTTTTCTTCTCCACGATAGTCAGGAGGGCAGGAATTTCTATTTCTTCACAGAAGAGTGACCTGAAGCTCAGAGAGGGTGTAGCCATAGGCCTAGCAGGTGAAAGGCTGGAAGAGAATATGTCTCTCTCCTCTCCTCTCTCCCCACGATAACTGTTGACCATTGGCAAGGACAAACTTTAGTCCCACAAAGAATATGAGTTGCTACCAAAATGTTTTAACTAGCTGAACAGCTTTGTACAATTTGTTTATGAATCTATTGTTTATCTTCCTTGAGGGAGGAAATGGCTTCTCCATATTTTGTGGCTTGTTTGTCTGGCAGTCACCAGCAGCCCTCCTGCTTCATTCCCATTCTGCAAAAAGTCTCCTGAACCTGAAGCCAGATCCCGCGGGCTTCTCATCCAGACCTTGGCTTCCTTTCCTCCTTATGCTACTCTCTCCTTCTCACCTTCTTCCCTTCCCTCTGCCTCTTTTTCCTTTTCCCCTCTCCCCATCCTTCCTGCGATTGGTTTTTCTTTTTCATGGTGGCGTGCCTTTCCTTGGAGGGGAGTCTACAGAGCACAGTGGTTTGGCTTTTGGGCTTTGAGGGG
This sequence comes from Pan troglodytes, assembly GCF_028858775.2. NCBI lineage: Eukaryota > Metazoa > Chordata > Mammalia > Primates > Hominidae > Pan > Pan troglodytes. Next base: position 48,185,193 of record NC_072403.2, on the reverse strand, counting down.
CAGGGAGAAAGAGCTGAGTTTGAACCTCCCTCTGCCACTTAACAGCTGAATCTCTCTGAGCTTCCGTTTCTTCACTGGTCACATGGGGACAGTGGATAGAGCTATTCAAGGACTTAATGAAATGATGCCTGTAGAGCTTGTAACACAGAGCTTGGATATCATCAGTGCTTGGTCAGTGGTGGTTCATATAACTGTGACTGAGAACAGACCACTTCAAGGCCAGTGTTCTTGTTGGTGATGCTTTTAAATTGACAAAGCCAGTTTATAAAATGAGATTAAAATGGAGGCAGAAATCTAATGTAAATGTGGGAATCCCAGCCTCTCTATGATGTTCTTTGAACTGGGGTGTTTTTAAAAATAATCTGAGGGAAGATAGAACGCACTGGTCTGGCCAGTGTTTGTGGAAGATGTAAACCAGGGGTTCTGAAAATGGGGCCTAGACCTCCACACTCCAGATCTTGGCCCTCCCGCTGAGCTATGCCCTGTGTCCTGGTGCCGTGGTGGGGCTGGGGCTGCGTGGACTCACTGTGGAGGTTTCCCTTGCAGGGCCCCCAGATCAAGGGATGGCATTACTGCTCTGAGGACACATTTTCAGCAGTGATGGGGCTGGGGGAGAAGGGTCGTGAATGTCCTTTAGCTCTATTCTTATAGCTGGCATGAGACTTCACTTTTCACGCCCTCTTGTAATAAATGGCTTTATATTACACCTAGACATGTGTCGTTTCCTGATTTGATATCTATCAGGCAACAAGTCTTTTTTTCAAAGCCTGCTATTTATAGTGACTCTGGGCTTTGTATAGTGGGCAAGTAGTATAAAAGAATGCATAAAGTTGCTGTGAATCTAAAACTACTCTAAAATTAAAGTCTATTCATCACAAGAGGACTTTGTAACCAAAAAAAATGCATAAAGTCTAAAACATCTTCATAAGATTGTTAGGTACTCAGAGTGGATATCCAAGAGGGAAAAACACGATGCCCTTCAATGGTCAGGGAGGGCTTCCTGGATGAGGCTGGATGATGATTTGAGCTGGTCTTATGGGGCAGCCAAGGTGAGGCTGCTGGAGAAGGAGCCTCATGCATCCTGGGTGTAGAAGTGGTAGGAACTGGGGTTTAGAAAGCCCCACAGATGGCCTTTGTGGTCCCTCTTGGAGCACCATCTCCCATTATCAAAAGCCCTCAGAAGTCCTGCGGCTAACATTTGACACCAGATTTCCCAAGTGTGTTTGACCACTCATAGCTGATGAACATGGAGGTCTTGAATGGGTTTCCACATGGCTTCTGTCTCTCTGACTAATGCTTCGGCTCATCTGGGCTACCACCCCACTTCTGTAAAACAGGGATTGGCAACTTTAAAAGTTCAGCCTCTTGGGAGCACCAAAAAATTATTTGAAGTTCACCTCTTATCTTTTTCCAGGCATTGCTCAAATATTTAGAAGGGTGAAGGTTTCTAGGGGGACTAAGCAGGGACATTGTTAGAGTTAGGGAGGGGGCTTCTTTGTTATCCCAGTCTCCCAAGATGATTGGACATTTCCAACCCAGCCGAGTGGCCAAGCCTGTTTGCCTGGAGTTAAATGCCCAGCCCCACCCCACCCCTTGTTCCCACCAGCAAACCTCAAAGTCTATTAACAGCCTCTATCCTGATCATGATTCATCCTTCCTGCCCCTTCTGTATTCTGGTTACTCAGAGCCGTGAGCCAAGATTGATTACTAACGCCATCCAACTGACCTTGCCCATGGAGAGCTTACCTGGTAGATTAAACATTCTTCATCAGATGACACCTCAGGTTGAGTTCTGTTTGTCGGCTAGCTCTGTACATTGCAACAATGGATCGTCCTAGATGCAGACGGAGACACTTTTCAGGACCAGGAAGTCAGGGGACACATTATCTGAGGAGTTTGGGGTGCCAGGGTTATTGCGGGTATAGAGACAGGAGGTGCCCCAGGCCAAGAGCTCCTGTGCTTAAAGAGCCACATAAAAGTGGTGGAAATATGCTCTACGTGCTGCCCTGGAGATTGGCCGTTGGCTCCTTCTCACCATTGGTGGAACCCTTCTAAAAATATTTCATTATTTATTATACCAGTCATATCCATTATTCTATTTTTTTTAATTGCAACATTAAGGCCGGGCGCGGTGGCTCACGCCTGTAATCCTAGCACTTTGGGAGGCTGAGGCGAGCGGATCATGAGATCGGGAGTTCGAGACCAGCCTGGCCAATATGGTGAAACCCTGTCTCTACTAAAATACAAAAAAAAATTAACCGGGCGTGGTCGCACACGCCTGTAATCCCAGCTACTCAGGAAGCTGAGGCAGAATTGCTTGAACCCAGGAGGCAGAGGTTGCAGTGAGCTGATATTGCACCACTGCACTCCAGCCTAGGAGACAGAGCGAGACTCCGTCTCAAAAAAAAAAAAAAATTACATTATAGCTAGAGCTACCCCTACTTCTTACCCCTAAGTCCTACCCCTACTCACTCTCTTCCCTTTTCCAAAAGATGGCAGAACTGAGACTGCAATCCAGACATCCTGACTTCTAGCATTGTTTCCCCAAAGGGCTCAGATCCTTAGGGATCAGGTGTCATTGGTGGGAAACCCTAGTATCTCAATATCCTGATATCCTGGCCCAAGATTGTTCAGTGTCCTGGGACAGGCCAGGCAGGGTCTCAGGGTATTCATCCAACAGAGGCTGGGAGCTCCTCGGGTCCAACTTTATTCTGCAGAAGCTGAGTCTGAGGTGCAAGGAGGGGAAGTCATTTGCCCAACCAGGTCACAGGGCACATCTCTTTTTCTGTTTGGTCTGGGTTATCTTTATATTGGGTTTGCATTTCCTGAATACACAGCAACAGGGTGGGGGGTGGGTGGAGGACAGGGGAAGTGGGCTTAAAAGAACCCCATCTGAAAATGTTTAGATTTCCTGTGACTGTCCCGTGAAGAGGGAGATAATCTGTGTTCATGGAACTAAGAGGAGAGGGAGAGACTTGGTTCAGGTCCAGGAGGCCAAGAGTGGAGAGAAAAAGGAGGACAACATGAGAGCTATTCAGAGAAAGCTGTGACATTTTTATGGATGAAATAGAAACAAATAGGAGTTTGTTTCTTTGCACTTCAGTGATGTCTTCTTGTTTGTATTTTTGGACAACACTCAAGCCATGTGGAGGCTCTGGCCTCGTTCTAGTAGCAGTGGTTTGTGGTCTTTGGAGGCTCTTTGGCCTGGGACCGGGCGCCTTTGGTTCTCATCTCCCTTGAGTTGGCTTCTACCGGGATGTGTGATCCTTTGGAACTCTCTCTTCCTCCCTCGGAGCTTCCATAGCTTATCTCAAGGTGGAAATAAAACCTCCTGCTGGGCCTGCCTCACAGAGAAATAATGGGTATGAGAGTGTCCCCCACAAACTGTCAGGGTTAGATTGGCCTCGTTTTTTCTTTTTCCATGTCTGTGAGGCTGGCATGAGCTCTGAGGGAGTCGGGAGCTTCCACCAGGGAAGACCCATGTGCCCATCAGATCAGGTGGCACATGTGGCCACAGAGGCCACTCCAGACCCGATTTCCTGGGACAGCCCTTCCAGGCAGTGTGTCCCCAGTTCCTTAAAGGGGGATGTCATTTAAGCAGGAAAGGCTGTAACTAAAAGTAAAGAAATGGTAAATACGGACAGAGTTACTACCAATTTTCTGGAATTGGAGAGCTGGGTACCCTCTTGAAACAGAAAACGAAGTAGAATATCACTTTATCTGGTATCATAGAGGAACTGAAATGACTCCAGCTAACAGGGCCCACCCCTTCTAACTTTTTTAGATGGTGATACCAGGTAAAGTGATATTCTACTGGATACAATTAAGCTTTAGGTTGCCACTAAATAATTGCGTCTCATTTCCTCTTCGGGGGTCTTGAACTGCTTGAAAGCCATATCCCAGAAAGTAGAAAACCACCTTCGTTACCAGTAACACCAAATTAGAGAACTCAGCCTGACCCGTGGCCACACCAATTCCCTCTTTTGCACCCCTTGAATTGCACTGACCAGTGTAGACTTGTAGGCCTCTCTCTCTCGGACTTCCTGCAAGGATGAGCCAGTCATGTGCATGTTTGCATTCTGTTTCCTGCTGTCAGTGAACAATTCTACTGAACGAACTATGGCCTTTCCTTGGTGTCTCTGGATCATCATTGTGGATAAAATGAATGTGCCCTGGACACAGGCGCTTTCAGGGGATGTTAAGAGTAAGCAAGGTCATTGGTCCCTATCCCAAAGGGCCCAGGCTGCCCTTCTCTCTTCCCTCCTGCGTCCACTCCTGGCAATTTCTGCCCCTGAGCACCATTCTGCTGATTGAAACAAAAGGAGGGCTGAAGGTTGTCCAGGAAACAAATAACCAAACCAACTCAATCATGCCTGAGTCATTGAGCCTGGTCTAAACTGTAACCCACGTCAAAACAAAACAACAGAAACCCCACCCCAGGCAATGAGACTGCTCGAGTCCTCCCTGGGAGCACATGTGTCCTGTACCTTCTCTTGTTTAATCTTCTCAGAAACCCAGAACAGTAGGTATTATTATTACTGTTTTACAGATGTCAAAATTGAGGCTCAAAAGCGAAGTTAGATAGGCCTGCTGGAGGGACTCACTATGCCAGTGGAACGTTGAGATTTGAACCCCAATCTTTGACTCCAGAAGCAGTGCTCTTGGTGTTTCCATGAGGAAAATATTTGTCATCTAATCCATTTGTTTCTCTCCAATGAGATATTCCTGATGAGTAAAAAATTGTCCAGATAGGGCCGGGCGCAGTGGCTTATGCCTGTAATCCCAGCACTTTGGGAGGCCCAGGCGGGTGGATCATGAGGTCAGGAGATCGAGACCATCCTGGCTAACATGGTGAAACCCCGTGTCTACTAAAAAATACAAAAAAAAAATAAAACAGCCGGGCGTGGTGGCAGGCGCCTGTAGTCCCAGCTACTTGGGAGGCTGAGGCAGGAGAATGGCGTGAACCCAGGAGGCAGAGCTTGCAGTGAGCCGAGATTGTGCCACTGCACTCCAGCCTGGGCGACAGAGCGAAACTCCATCTCAAAAACAAACAAACAAACAACAAAAACGAAACAAAACAAAACAAAAAACTTGTCCAGATAACTGGAGCTTTTAAGCCTAGAACCTTTTTTTTTTTTTTTTTTTTTTTTTTTTTAGTGTAAAGTACATCAGCTTCTTTTTCACACTTCCAAGTTCATGGCTAAACACTAGAGCGTTGAAGTTTGCTAGGAGCTGACAGCCAGATTCATGGGACGTGCCTGTACTACGGCATAGACTTTCTCTCCTTGGCCCTTCAAAAACCAGTGATAAAAGCTGGAAGGATCCTGCAAGGAGGAAGTAGCTTCATGCTGAACAGATCTGCAATGGGAGGACAAGAGGCACCGCAGAGTATCAGAGGAAGCCTCGTCCTTTGGCAGCAGAGGGTTGGGGGCTTAGCCCTTCATCACCAATCATGCAACCTTGGGAAGTTTATTCCCTGCATGTTAATTTCCTCCTTTCAAACAGAGAAGACAGTTCTGACCTCATAGGTTTGTTGTGACCTCACAGAACAAAATAGTATATGTCCATTCTTTTTGCAATATTTTCAAGAATGTTATTATGAAATATTTTCTAGAATGTTATTATTGGCCACGAGGACATGCACACCCTTTCACGAATTCTTTGGTGTCCTTCTCAGCGACTTTACACCGGGCCAGAGGGTTCGTGACTGTGGCCCAGGGAGACTGGTCTCCAAGCCGGGAGCTCCACTGATGTCAAGCAAACACACCATGTCGTCACTGGAGCAAGCCACCCCACATCCCAGCACTGACTTCTCCATCCCAGGGCTGTTAAAGAGATGCAATTATGAGCTTTTTACTCTTCTGTTCAAAAAAAAAAAAAAAAGGAAAGAAATGGAAAAAAGGATAAATTAATTTTCTCTAACCTGTGGCTTTTTTTTTCCTTCTTCTCTCCTTGCTGTGAGATTGCCACTTAACTTTTTTTTAATTAAAAAAAATGATGTTCTGGGTGATGGGACATAATATTTAGACATGTTGAGCTGACAGTTGATGAGTGTGTTGTCAATACACCATCACCACAAATCATGTTCCCAGGGTTGATCAGAAGGAGATTTGTGTGCAAATGCGTGTGTGTGCTCACACACTTGGATGATTTAGAGTGATTTAGAGTGATTTAGAGCAACTTCTCAAAAGCAGTTGCTGGGGAGGGCTGGCCACAGGCGAGGGGCAGCTGACCAGGGCAAGAGGAGGAAATCGGCTTCTGTTGTGAATTGAGGTGATTGGCTCTGAGTTTACTGTGGAAGCAAAAGTCGCGACGTCCTCCCTCCCTCCCTGCCTTCCTCTGTCATGTTCTTAGCACCCAGTGGGTGCCAGGTATTCTGCTGACCATGAGGCACTCCTTAGAAGCAGTCCTAGTTTGATGGAGGAGACAAAAGAAACAGTTTGAAGCGGTGTGCTGACTGGTGTGAGGAAGACATGACCCCTGAGCGCTGGGCCCGTGTTCACCGGCGTGCTGGCCGCCCTTCCTCATGTTCTTGCTTTCAGTGACTGCCTGTTCTCAGGGGCCTCACAAACCTCTCTGGGCCTTGGAACCTCGGTCCAGCTGCCATGGTGACAGCTCCTGTTGAGGTCTCCATGTGAAACAGCTCTCCCAGTGCTCCACGCTTCATAGATGTGAACCTGACATCTAGGTCACATCTGACTCCTCCTCCTGTACCCCCATAAGTCCCTTCTATCATTAAACCTGTCAGGTTCACCCCAAAACACCCCTTCGTCACCCTCATCCAAGCTATCTGGCCTGGACCATGGCAAACCTAAGTTGCCCCACGTCCTCATTCACCTTCCTCCAGTCCATTGTCTGCACTGGGGGTCAGCAAACTACAGTCCAGGGGCCAAATCTAGCCACTGCCTGTCGATTTCACACAGTCCTTGAGCTGCTTTTACAGATGAGCATTTGATGATATGGGAACACTGACTTTCCTTCTCTTTGAAGGGGAAGTGTTCTCTCTCCAAAAAACAATCCTATTCTTCTCATTAGAGGATCAGTATTACAAAAATTTACACTCACTCAATTATCATTATATCTTCATTGTTCTCAAAAATGTGTAGAATTTTCTTTCTTATTATGTAAGTCCTACATAATAGCCTGTATTTGCCTCTTGGCGGCAAAGCCCGGAATATGTATCATCTGGCCTTGAACAGAAAAACTTAGCTGACCCTTGGTCTACACTGTGGCCAGAGCAAGGTTTTTTTGTTGTTGCTGGGTTGTGGTTTTTTTTTTTTTTTTTTTCGAGACAGGGTCTCACTCTGTCACCCAGGCTGGGCTGGAGTGCAGTGGCATGATAACGGCTCACTGCAATCTCCGCCTCCTGGGTTCAAGCAATTCTTGTGCCTCAGCCTCCCAAGTAGCTGGAATTACAGGTATGTGCCACCACACCCAGCTCATTTTTTTGTATTTTTAGTAGAGATGGGGTTTCACCATGTTGGCCAGGTTGATCTTGAACTCTCGACCTCAAATGATCCACCTGCCTTGGCCTCCCAAAGTGCTGGGATTACAGGCATGAGCCACCACACCCGGCCCAGAGCAAACTTCTCAAAATAGAAATATGATCAGTTACATGTGCTTTGTCACACACACACACACACACACACACACACACACACACACACACACAGAGTTCAAGATACTTTAATGGTTTCCCCTGCTCTTCAGGGGAGCCATTAAGATGAGGATCCTTAGCCTCAAGAGGCTTGGATGGTCTTGCCCTTGCCCCCTGTCCAGTTTCATCACTGTGTTCCTTTTTCCTCCATTTCAGCCACACTGGCCTTCTTTTAGTTCTTTACATCCACCTTGTTCCCACCTGCCACAGGGCCTTTGCCCATACTGTCCTTGACGCTATCTGGAATACAGCTTTCTGCACCCTATTTCCCCTCCCTATGTCCTTCTCATCTTTAGATCACAGCATCACTGTGACTTTCTCAGAGGATCCTTCCCTGACTTTTCTGCCAAGGTCACAACCCCGTCTCTCTCTCTCTTTTTTTTTTTGGTTTTGAGATGGAGTTTCGCTCTTGTTGCACAGGCTGGAGTGCAATGGAGCCATCTTGGCTCATGGCAACCTCCACCTCCTGGATTCAAGCGATTCTCCTGCCTCAGCCTCCCGAGTAGCTGAGATTGCAGGCAAGTGCCAGCACGCCCGGCTAATGATGTATTTTTAGTAGAGATGGGGTTTCACCATGTTGGCCAGGCTGGTCTCAAACTCCTGACCTCAGGTGACCTGCCCACCTCGGCCTCCCAAAGTGCTGGGATTACAGGAGTAAGCCACGGTGCCCGGCCCTCGGCCCTATCTTATAGCTCCTCATGACAGGTGTAAAATTGTACTTGTCTCTGGCTGACATGCATACCCCCAGACTGCAAGCCCTATATAACTGACACTGTCTCTGTTCCCACCTCCATTACATCTACTGTACCTGGTATAGAGTGAGCATGCAATAAATGTTTCGTTATGATGAGTGGCTGAGGATCAGGGAAGGGAAGACTTCGTGAAAGACATTAGGTTTGAACAGGAACTTGTAGGCTGAGAAGGTGGAGAATGGGAAAAAGAGCTGTCAAGCAGAAGGACCAGCATTATGGAAACTTTGTGTGGCTTCATAGGACAGGTGCTCAGGGTGTATCTGAGTGGGTGGGGAAATCACTGGAAAGGTGAATGAGACCAGATCATGAGGGCTTTCTGTGCCCAGCTGAGCTGTTTGGACACTTACCTGTTGGCAGAGGGAGCATTGGAGGTTTTAAGGAGAGGGTGGTGTGGCAGGGCTGGAGGGGGTGAGACCCGACCAGAGGAGCATGGATTAGGCAGTGAGAGAAGATGGCCAGGGAAAGGCTGTGCAGGAGAAGTGGGCAGGAATTGATCATCTGTTGGAAGTGAGTGGGAATGGGGAGGTGGTGGGCCCCTGGGGTCCCAGTTTCTGATTGAGGATCCTGGGTAAAGGGTCTCCAGTTGTTTCAGTTAAGTGAAGAGAAAGGAGTTAGGGCAGGGGGGACGTGTGAAAGTTTATTTGGCGGGAGGAGGTGGAGAGAGCAAAGGCCGGCAGCCCCCATTCTCTGTGAAGCAGGGGTCAGGGTCGTCTGCTGAGACAGAGGCCTTTCGGCTTCAGATCATGGACTTGGGCCTCTTCCTCCTTTAGGAGCAGAGGGTTTCCACATCGTCTCTAAACAGTCGAGGGATTCGCCTCAGCCTGGGGCACTGGGAGCCAACTGAGGATTTAATCCCAGACACTTTAGGAGATCTTACAGACCTGCCCTTCCCCATCCCTTTCTTTTTTCTTTTTTTTTTTTATTATACTTTAAGTTTTAGGGTACATGTGCACATTGTGCAGGTTAGTTACATGTGTGTACATGTGCCATGCTGGTGCGCTGCACCCACTAACTCGTCATCTAGCATTAGGTATATCTCCCGATGCTATCCCTCCCCCTCCCCCCACCCCACAACAGTCCCCAGAGTGTGATATTCCCCTTCCTGTGTCCATGTGATCTCATTGTTCAATTCCCACCTATGAGTGAGAATATGCGGTGTTTGGTTTTTTGTTCTTGCGATAGTTTACTGAGAATGATGATTTCCAATTTCATCCATGTCCCTACAAAGGACATGAACTCATCATTTTTATGGCTGCATAGTATTCCATGGTGTATATGTGCCACATTTTCTTAATCCAGTCTATCATTGTTGGACATTTGGGTTGGTTCCAAGTCTTTGCTATTGTGAATAATGCCGCAGTAAACATACGCGTGCATGTGTCTTTATAGCAGCATGATTTATAGTCCTTTGGGTATATACCCAGTAATGGGATGGCTGGGTCAAATGGTATTTCCAGTTCTAGATCCCTGAGGAATCGCCACACTGACTTCCACAATGGTTGAACTAGTTTACAGTCCCACCAACAGTGTAAAAGTGTTCCTATTTCTCCACATCCTCTCCAGCACCTGTTGTTTCCTGACTTTTTAATGATTGCCATTCTAACTGGTGTGAGATGGTATCTCATTGTGGTTTTGATTTGCATTTGTCTGATGGCCAGTGATGATGAGCATTTTTTCATGTGTTTTTTGGCTGCATAAATGTCTTCTTTTGAGAAGTGTCTGTTCATGTCCTTCGCCCACTTTTTGATGGGGTTGTTTGTTTTTTTCTTGTAAATTTGTTTGAGTTCATTGTAGATTCTGGATATTAGCCCTTTGTCAGATGAGTAGGTTGCAAAAATTTTCTCCCATTTTGTAGGTTGCCTGTTCACTCTGATGGTAGTTTCTTTTGCTGTGCAGAAGCTCTTTAGTTTAATTAGATCCCATTTGTCAATTTTGTCTTTTGTTGCCATTGCTTTTGGTGTTTTAGACATGAAGTCCTTGCCCATGCCTATGTCCTCAATGGTAATGCCTAGGTTTTCTTCTAGGGTTTTTATGGTTTTAGGTCTAACGTTTAAGTCTTTAATCCATCTTCAATTGATTTTTGTATAAGGTGTAAGGAAGGGATCAAGTTTCAGCTTTCTACATATGGCTAGCCAGTTTTCCCAGCACCATTTATTAAATAGGGAATCCTTTCCCCATTGCTTGTTTTTCTCAGGTTTGTCAAAGATCAGATAGTTGTAGATATGCGGCGTTATTTCTGAGGGCTCTGTTCTGTTCCATTGATCTATATCTCTGTTTTGGTACCAGTACCATGCTGTTTTGGTTACTGTAGCCTTGTAGTATAGTTTGAAGTCAGGTAGTGTGATGCCTCCAGCTTTGTTCTTTTGGCTTAGGATTGACTTGGCGATGCGGGCTCTTTTTTGGTTCCATATGAACTTTAAAGTAGTTTTTTCCAATTCTGTGAAGAAAGTCATTGGTAGCTTGATGGGGATGATTTATCTCAATAGATGCAGAAAAAGCCTTTGACAAAATTCAACAACCCTTCATGCTAAAAACTCTCAATAAATTAGGTATTGATGGGACGTATTTCAAAATAATAAGAGCTATCTATGACAAACCCACAGCCAATATCATACTGAATGGGCAAAAACTGGAAGCATTCCCTTTGAAAACTGGCACAAGACAGGGATGCCCTCTCTCACCACTCCTATTCAACATAGTGTTGGAAGTTCTGGCCCGGGCAATTAGGCAGGAGAAGGAAATAAAGGGTATTCAATTAGGAAAAGAGGAAGTCAAATTGTCCCTGTTTGCAGACGACATGATTGTATATCTAGAAAACCCCATTGTCTCAGCCCAAAAACTCCTTAAGCTGATAAGCAACTTCAGCAAAGTCTCAGGATACAAAATCAATGTACAAAAATCACAAGCATTCTTATACACCAACAACAGACAAACAGAGAGCCAAATCATGAGTGAACTCCCATTCAGAATTGCTTCAAAGAGAATAAAATACCTAGGAATCCAACTTACAAGGGATGTGAAGGACCTCTTCAAGGAGAACTACAAACCACTGCTCAAGGAAATAAAAGAGGATACAAACAAATGGAAGAACATTTCATGCTCATGGTTAGGAAGAACTCAATATCGTGAAAATGGCCATACTGCTCAAGGTAATTTACAGATTCAACCCCATCCCTTTCTTAAACCGTGAAGTCTAAATGTCAGCTTTGTCAGAAATCTTACCTTGAAGACCTTTGAAAAAAAAAAAGGTCTGCTTACTTCAGAAAATGTTTTCAGAGTGCCTGCCCCATGACAGCTTGGCTCTGAGCACCACAGGGACCCCAGCACTCTGCCTGAGGAGCATGTGCCTGACCTGTACACACTTACCTGACATTTGAATGCATGAAACACAATGTCAGACGGCATAGTTCAGAGACATCTAGCATGCTCCTCATGTTAAAGTTAGCAAGTCACACTCACACGCAGGTGGAACTGTCTTTAACCAGCCTCTACATAACTGAGTGGCAGCTGGCCTTCTCCACAACTTGCCCTAAACAGAGCACCCACTCCCACAAATGTAGTCACGGGCTGTGTTGGTCCTCAAACCTGCTTATGCCAGTTGTCCTTGTTATTGTAATTATGTAAATTAGTTAAATGTGATCTAAGCCAATGAACTATGAATGCAAAAAAGAAAGAGAAGTGCTATTTCAGTGAAAAGTAAGAGTCACCTTGTTCTACCTCAGCTGAGAATGTGTGACAGGCGACACATTTTTCACTGTTGAATGCTTTGGGAAGAAGTGATAAAAGCAAGCCACCAAAAGAGAATTGCTGCCAAATTAGGTGTGAGCAAGACAACTATTAAAGACTGGCACTGTGGTGCCGTGGCTCACGCCTGTGATCCCAACACTTTGGGAGGCCAAGGCATGAGGATTGCTTGAGGCCAGGAGTTCAAGACCAGCCTGGGAAACAGCGACACCCTGTCTCTACAAAAAAAAAAAAAAAATTAAAAATTATAAAGATTGGCACTAGAGGGAGAGGAAAATAAAAGCGTGTCAGAGGATGCTGCACTACAATTCCTTTACCAGGATTCTCTACTTCTGGCTCCTTTTTAAAGAAACCAAACTGAAAAAGTATAGATTATGCATCATCAGTGGTTTATGCACAAAAGATAAATACAGAGCTCTATTCCACAGATCTATGAGCAAAGAAAAGTTCTGGACCCTGCCTCAAAAGACCAGTAAGATATTTGTGTTTTAAGTTAAAATAAATTCATAAGGCATTAATGTACTGCAATTAAGTGCACATAAAGGTTTTTTTTGGCCAGGGTGCAGTGGCTCACACCTGTAATCCCAGCACTTTGGGAGGTCGAGGGGGCAGATTGCCTGAGGTTGGGAGTTCGAGACCAGCCTGACCAACATGGAGAAACCCCATCTCTACTAAAAATACAAAATTAGCCAGGCATGGTGGCGCATGCCTGTAATCCCAGCTACTCGGGAGGCTGAGGCAGGAGACTCACTTGAACCCGGGAGGTGGAGGTTGTGGTGAGCCGAGATCGTGCCATGGCACTCCAGCCTAGGCAACAAGAGCAAAACTCCATCTCAAAAAAAAAAAAAAAAAAAAAAAAAAAAAAGTTTTTTTCATATGTTATTCTATCTGGGTTTTTTTGTAAGTAATATATTCACATGGTTCAAAAACACAGAAAAATATAAAAAGTTATAAAATGAAAAATCTCCCTCCTGCTCTTTTCCCCAATTAGCCCAGTTTCTACCACCTCCCTGCAGACAACTATTATTAGTTTCTTGGATCCTTCCAGATTTTCTTTATGAATATATATCAATTATAAATACATAGTTGACCCTTATTATTCACAGATTCCATATTTGCAAATTCCCTACTCTCTAAACTTATTTGTAACCACAAAACTGATGCTTGGTGCTTTCTTGGTCATTTGAGGACATGCACAGAGCAGTGAACATTTTGAGTCGCCCAATGCATGTTCCCAAGCTGAGGTTAAACAAGGCAACTCCACCTTCTTATTTCAGCTCTCCTGCTGGACACAAGTGTGCTTTTTTGGTGTATTTAGTGTGGCATTTTTCATATTTTTGTTGTTTTTGTTGTTGATTTCACTGTTTAAAATGGCCTCCAAGTGTAATGCTAAAGTGTTGCCTACTGTTCTCAGCACGAGAAGGCTGTGATGTATGTGCCTTACAGAGAAAATGGGTGAATTAGATAAGCTCCTTTCAGGCATTAGTTGTAGTACTGTTGGCTGTGAGGTCAATGTTAATGAATGAAAAAAATAGATGTTAAATAAGATATCCTTTAAGCAGACACATATAAAACAAGGTTATATACTGATCAGTTGACAAAAATGTTGCAACCAGGGGCTTGCAGGAACCTAACCCTATATTTCTCTTAGGAGCAGTGGCTCAGTATTCACTAATTCAGTGATCATAGAGACTTTATAGGATGTAACTACCACAACTAACAAAAATCAACTATCTATATACCTACATATGTATATATTCTATTTTAACCATTTTTTACACAAAAGAGAGCATACTGAACATACTGTTCTGCATCTTTCTTTTTCACTTAACCTTGGACGTCTTTCCATTTCATTTCATAGAGAGTTTCATTGTTGTTCTTTTGGATTTTTTGTTTTGTTTTGGTTCGGTTTGTTTGTTTGTTTGTTTGGGACAGGGTCTCACTCTGTCACCCAGGCTGGAATGCAATGGCGCCATCATGGCTCACTGCAGCCTCAACCTTCTGGGCTCAATTGATGCTCCCACCTCAGCTTCCCAAGTAGCTGGGACTACAAGTGTGCACCACCACACCTGGCTGATTTTTGTATTTTTTGTAGAGACAGGGTTTCCCCATGTTGCCCAGACTGGTCTCTAACTCCTTGGCTGAAACAATCCTCCTGCCTCATCCTCCCAAAGTGCTGGGATTACAGGCATGAGCCACTGTGCCCAGTCTCCTTGTTAGTTTTAACAACTGCATAGTATCCCATCCTGCGGTTATTCCATGATTTCCTTCAATCAATCCCTTATGGTTAGGCAGTTGGGTTGTTTTCAGTCTTTGGCTTTTCTAGCAATACTGCAGCATACACACTTGTCTACATGTCATTTTCTATGAGTCTCTGCTTTAACCAACTCCCTAGAAAGGGAATTCTGAGGGCAGTAGTTCAGCCTGGCCAAACTGACACATAAAAAGCATCACACCTTCCTCTACTCCTGGGTATGTATCCTAAAGAAATTCTCACAGATGTTCCTAAGGGGATGCATCTGAGAATGTTCATTGCAAGGTGTCATTGGGAGGTTGGTAAGGTAGTTAAAGGTGATGGATGCACTTACCACCATGTGGGGTTATTGGGAGGGGCTTCTGAGGGACTTGGCACTGTGCCTAGCCCGGGGTTAGCGCCCAGTGCACGTTAGCCATCGTTGCTGTTCTTCCTTCCTGTTTGCGTAGCAGCATCTTAATCCAGCTCATCGATGCCACGCTGGGTGTCCCTCCTACAGCCACCCCTCTGTGACCCGCCTCCACACAGGGCTGGAGGATCCTGGCAGAGTCTGGGCACTCTTAAGCAGGCATCCTGGATGTAATTCTGGACCACCTCAGCTGGTCCGGAGAAAGGGATTGGCTCCTTCACTTTCTAATAGTTTACCATGCACACAGGGTTGATGTTTGACAAACTTGTTTGCTGTGTTCCATAAACATTGAGTGAATCTGCTTTGGCCAAACACTGCTCGTGGCACAGTGGAGAGAGAGGGAGAGATTTTAAAATACAGAGCTATTAAACACAATTCTGTTTCTATGGAACTGGATATCTAGTATTGTTTGAAAAATGAAGTACCTGAGGTGACTGAGCTTGGTGGGGTAATGTTTCCAACAAACAGAAGTATGCGTGTCTGGGCCTGTAAAACCTTTAGCTAGGATTTGGTCCTCACACTCTCCCTGCAGCCCAGGCTCCGGGGCCGCATTTCTGTCTTCTTGGTTCAGCTGCAGGGGTCCCCTAGCAGCAAAGGGAAGTTGTTTTGGCAAGAAATTGGGACTGTGAGATAATGGGGGCCAATGACCAACAGGATATCTGCCTTGAGCAAGTCCAGACAGGTTTGGGGGCTTCCCAGGGGAGCATGAAGATTGCCAGAGGAGGAGCAAACCCAGAAAGGGCAGGACCCCTCTTTATCCCCTGAGGCCTCTCAGTAACCAGAAGCTAACCTTCATCATCCCTCCCACCGTCCACATACAAAGCACCAGACAGTGGGAATCTCAGGTGAGGGGGAATTTCACTTCCAACTTTATTCCATAACACTGAATTCTTAGAAGCATTTATGAATTAAAACATACTGTTTTTCTTCATCGTGGCATGCTGTGATTTGGATCAAGTTTGGAACCAGGTCCTCCTGACAGACTTTCTCTGCAGCTCCCATGGACTTGCCTCTCAAGGACATCTTCCTAATTGGCTTCCAGGCCTCCTCCCTCACTCCTTCCTTTCCCCGCCCTCAGCAGCCTCCTAAGGGCCCCGAGAGCCTACATAGGGTGCCATGAGGGTGAGGCTCCCCCTGGACCCTTGAATGAGGAGCCTTACTCATCTGCCTGGGAAGGCTGGCCTCCCATAGCACCATGAAGAACAGGGGAGATGTCGTCAGGCACGGCCAAGTGGCTGGGCTGAACCCCGAGGGCTGCAGGGCATAGAGGCTTCTTCCTGGCTGCCCTGGGTCGGTGCCTCCTGAGCACTCACTCACACTGTCAGGGGAGGCATGAGCTGAGTCCCGGAGATGAGCGAGCGAGCAAGCGAGCCAGGGCTCCCCCTGCCCTCCCTCAGAGCACGAACCTGCTGGGAGATGGGTACCTGAGTGAGGCTCACCATCCCCCAGGGCTTCTAGAAGGAGGCCAGAACCGGATCCTCGGAGGCCTGGAGGAGGGAGCGACTCAGGAAGTCCTGCTGGAAGGCCTCCAGCCCTAGTTGCCAGAGGTCCCCTCGGGTTTGTTTGTTGACTCCCAGAATTCCCCAAAAGACCTTAGAAGTCTGAGCCAAAGGGACTGTGGCTTGTCCGAGCCCCCTTATCTTAAAAGCGAAAAGCTTGGGACTGTGGCATTGCCCAGTATGTAGCTCGGTGTCGCCGCCGGTATTTACAGAATGCTCCCCGTGGCACCGACGTCATAACCTGGGATACCCTGGGCTTCTGCACAGGCTTTTTGTCTGAAACGCAGGCAGGAGACCCAGAGGGGACCCACGACAACGCAAACACAAGAACACTATTGCACGGTTATTTTACATACTGACTTTGTACATCACTGACTTTGTTACTGTGTGAGCTGTTTTCCAGAAAAAAAGGGGAGTGGTTGTCCCTTAAGATGATCGCTTCTTCTCTGGGGCCCTGGGTGACCCTTTGGTTTTTTATACAGCCTGATGTCTTGGAAGGCCGCACACCAAAGTCACACAGCTGATCTGCTTGGGAGTATAGCTCACACACACACAGGCCTGGAGAGTCTGTGGGTCTGGTGCCATCTCAATGTGCGTGGCCAGGATGTGGTGACAGCGCCAGCCACCACCCTCCCTGTCGTCCCTTGCAGAGGAAGTTGGTCTGTGCTGCCCACCTGCCGGAGGCTGTTCTGGCCGCTTGGCCCCATGATGCTAGGTGTGGAGCTTGAGTGATAGCAACAGAGCCTGCAGGTGCTTGACTTGTGTTTCTTCTATTAAT
This sequence comes from Pan troglodytes, assembly GCF_028858775.2. NCBI lineage: Eukaryota > Metazoa > Chordata > Mammalia > Primates > Hominidae > Pan > Pan troglodytes. Next base: position 48,168,100 of record NC_072403.2, on the reverse strand, counting down.
AATTCACTCTGAGGCTGTAGGTGGGGCCAAGGGGGTCAGATCTCCCTGCCAGCCCACTTCCCCTCTATCTTTATTCCCACTTTTGCTGGGGCCTCATCAGAGCAGCCGAAGGGAAATCTCCTCCCATTCTCCCAGCCCTGCCCTGCCCTGCCCAGGACAGCTGCAGGGCCAGGGATCCTTTGTTTGGCTGAAGTCCCAGGTGCTGATTCAGAAGGCCCCACGCCCCAAGTTCTTGGGGGCAGGAGTGGAGGATCCTTCCTGTGGGCCCTGGGCCCAGACCCCTCCAGCCAGGTGCCCTGCAGAGACCTTCCCGGAGTCCCCCACAGCAAGGGTCTGCCTACTGCGCCTCCTGGGCCCTGGCTGGAGTGACCTCATCCTTCTGTGAGGCCCAAGCCCTATATTGTGGCTCCCACCCTGCGAGGCCTGGAGTCACCAGTTGTTCTTCTCTGCCTTCCCCTTGTGACATTCCTTGGGGTCCTTTGGAAGCCTCCTCCTCCCCAGATTGCAATCTTAAAGACACAGTTTTGTCCCCTAGCAGCCCTGGCATAGAAGGTCCTCAGTGCGAGTTGGTATAAAAGACTGTAAAGGATGACAGGACACAGATGCTGGTCTGAGCTATGAGGCCTCAGTTAATGTGACTGTAAACCTCATGAGGCCAGGGGCCCTCATGACCTCTCATCTCTCCTGGCACAAAGCAGGTCTTCAATCTGATTGATGATTGATTCTGAAATTCTCTTAGCAGCTCCTCCTTAGGGGACACATGTGATCATGAGAGCATTTGGGTCACTCAGGGAATCACGTGCGGATTGTTTTGATGCTCCTGTGTCCCATCTTCTTTCTGCAGACCTTTCAGCTGGATCATCTGTCAACCTCACCGCCACCAGGTGATGGGGGATGGTATCAACTGTGGGTTGGGAGGAAGCTTCCTGGGGAGCCAGGCAAGCTGGAGTGGTCCTCATCCCTGGCATGCCCCACTCAGAGCCTGTTGCACCTTTCCCTTTAGGCTGAAAGGTGTGGTAAGTGTGGTTGTAAGTTTCCCACAGGATCTCTGTATTTGCATCTGCTACTTTCTCCCTGGAACCATAGGCTGTAGCTGACTTTATCAGTACTGATGTGAAGTTTGTTAATCCCAGGTAACTATGTTGGAGTTTGTTCCATTCTAGTCTCCCAGAGCAGTTTGTCATACAGGAAGTGCTCAGCCACATCAGTTACATCAATTTAACATCGCCTCCCCTCCCTAGCTTCTGTGTGTCATAAAAGGAGAGGTGGAGACCACATTGGTCTCTACACTGCGTGCATTTGCCCCCTAAACAGTCGTCAGATCTATGCAGTCAATACCAACTGGATCCAGAACCCTGAATTTTGTCTCTACAAGTCAGGTTAAGATGAGGCAGAGATTGTATGGGTTTTATTCAGCCTCTCTCTCTAGAAAAACTTTGCTTCAATTATCTGGATGTAGAGAAAGCCATGACTGAAGTCCAGAGAGGGCAAATGACTTGCCCAGGGTCACATGGAGTCAGTAGAACCAAAGCCCAGGGCTCCTGTCTTCTATTGCAGTGTTCTTCTTCTTCTTCTTCTTCTCCTTCTCCTTCTCCTTCTCCTTCTCCTCCTTCTCCTTCTCCTTCTCCTTCTCCTTCTTCTTCTTTCTTCTTCCTTCTTTCTTCTTCTTCCTTCTTTCTTCTTTCTTCTTATTTATTTATTTATTTATTTTGAGATAGGGCTAGCATGCAGTGGTATAATCACCACTCACTGCAGCCTCAACTTCCCAGGCTCAGGTGATTCTCCCATCTCAGCCTCCCAAGTAGCTGGGACTACAGGCGCACGCCACTACACCCAGCTAATTGTTTGTAGAAATGGGGTCTCACTATGTTGCCTAGAGTTATCTTAAATTCTTGGGTTCAAGTGATCTGTGGGCCTTGGCCTCTCAAAGTGCTGGGATTAGAGGCATGAGCCACCACTGCCAGCTTTTTCCAATGCTCTTCTAACTACCCCATATTCACAGAGCCAAAGCCCATGTTCCTAATCTCCCTACAATCCTAGCCATGTCAGGACTGCTGCGGGACAAACCTGTATCTTTAAGCTCACAATCTGAGGGAGGATGAGGCTTCAAAAAGACCCCAAAGAATGTCACAAGGAGAAGGCAGAAAAGGGCAACTGGCAACCCCAGGCCTCACAGGGTGGGAGCCACAATATGAGACTCAAGCCACACAGGAAGGAGAGGTCATCCCAGCCAGGGCCCTGGAGGTGGAGCAGGCAGAACCCTGCTGTTGGATACTTAGGGAAGGTAGTATGAAACAAATGTGTCCAGGAATATATCAGCAAGGCCCACTCAGACCATGGCTGCCTCCTCCAGGAATTTACCCTAGACTCCTGCAGCTCCCACTTCTCTCCCCATGTCCTTAGTTTCCATACTGCTCCATGACAGGAAGAGAGAGAAGTGGCATATGGTAGTCACAGGGGGGAGACGATGTTAAAGTCCGTGGTAAAGAACTACAGCCAACCCAGAGGAAAGATGGCAGTGACAGTGACAACCAAAAAGTGAAATCGGTCCAATCTCTATTTCCTAATGAGGAGCCACCTGCAGGAAGCAAAATCCAAACCCTCCATTCTGCAGGTTCCTGAGCTATGCGTCGGGCTTCTTACCGATCCCCAGGGCTTGGAGGGAGCAATTGATGCTACAGGGTGAGACCTGAGGGTAGAGAAATGAATGTTTCTTGCTGCCCAAAGGGAGCCTTGAAAATCCTCCCACAGCCCAGAGTCAGCAGGAAAGCCAGGGCTGTGAAGGAGTAAGAGCAAACCACTCACTGCACGGAGGAAGATTTAGATGCTAACCGCTGTCATTGGCAGCACATGTCCACGATAATCGGGTTACTGGATTATAAAATACCCACTGGAATTATTTAGAAGACTAATCAGAAAGCATTTAGAACAACAACGGTGCTAAAAAGAAGACCGCGAACTGCGGCCCACATCCTGGAGAGCCGCCCTTGGCTCCTGCCTGCTTAGGGGAGCTGGGAGTGAGCTGGACTAAGAGGAGCCCCAGGGGAGTCGAGTGAAGCTTCCTTGACAGAGCCGAGAGGAAGGCTGGACTAAAACACAAGCCAAGGCATTTGGAGAATTGTGTATACAGTCTCTAACTGACGGCCCGGGGTCAGAAAAAGGAAAATCTTTTTGGTTTTTCTTCCTCAAACAAGCAATGGTGGTCTGGCCGGAGCAGGGTGTTACCCCTTCTGAATTGTAAGCAAACAAGTCCTGCAGAGACCTCCGCCAAAGTCAACTTCCTCTCCGGGTGTATCTCTCTGTCTGTGTCTCTGGTTCAAAGGGTGGCCCTTAGGACAGATATCCTTCTTGCAGACTGCGGCCTTGTCTCCTGGTGCCCCAGGCCAGGGGGTGGGGTGTGGAGAGACTTTGATGCTCTAGAACAGGGGTCAAGCAAACCATGGGTCAGGCCAGATCCAGCCCACACCTATTCTTGTACTGCCTGTGAGTGAAGAAGGATTTTTACATTTTTAATTGGTTGAAGAAAAATCAAAAGAAGAACAGCATTTGGCATGTGAAAATTATGTAAAATTCAAGTTTCAGTGTCCATAAATAAAGTTGTATTGGAACACAGCCACGCCCATTCATTTATATATGGTCTGTGGCCGCTTTCACGCTACCGTGGCAGCGTTGTGACAGAAACCATATGTATGGGCCCCAAAGCTGAAAATATTTACTAGCTGGCCCTGTATAGAAAAAGTGTGCTGGGAGGTCTCCGTAGAGACTTGTTATTATCTACAGCACTCCATAAATTTGGTGCTTTAGGGCACTATGACCTCAACAGAAACTAGTAAATTCTGTCCCTTAGTCCATGTCAGAGGCATGGGACCTGCAGAGGGGAACAAGCCACTCTAGGTCTCCTTTGCCTAGCACAGTGTTGCAGTTCAGTGAGCGTTTGTTGAGCATCTGCTGTGTCCCAGTCCCTGAGGACACCACATGGGCAGGCTGCTGTCCCTACATCACAGTGACTGGGCAGCCAGTGTGGAGACAGGCACGAAGTGGGTCGCCTGGCTGTGACATGGTCAGTGCAGAGGAAAAGCGGTCACAGGCTCTGTGGGAGCGTGGAGTGGCACCTTAGGTTCTGAGTGGGCATTTATTTGTTGAGCCCACCCTGGAATCCTGGAGTCCTGCTCTAAGGAAGAAATTGACCGAAGAAATGGGAAAGTAGCAGTTCTGTTAATTAGTTCATGAATGAAAAAGCTCCTGGTACAAATTACCCAGTAGAAACTGTTACACATAATGAGCAAAACAGTTACCTTGTTAGAAAAATAATAAAGACTTGAATCCTGAGTTGGTATTATAAGAATTCTGTGAGATTGACTAATCCACTAAGAAGAACAGTTTTCAGGTTTTAAATGATATGTTTAAAATAGCTTTTTGGCAAGATGCTAAACCACGGCCTAGCACGCTACCATCTGTATAAGACGGGCTGTGCATTAGTGTTCTTGTATGAGCATAAAGTGTCTCTAGGAGGATATATAAGAACCTGATTGACTGTCCCAGAAGGGGTACTGGGTGGCTGGGGATGGGGGTGGAAGGTGGAGGGAGACTTTTCACGCCCTTATTTTTACAATTTGCATGATTTTCACTTTATTTACAGGCATTTATTTAGGATAATTTTTGCTGTTTTGCATGTCCATTTTAACCTTTTGAATTTTGAACCATGTGAACATAGTACCTATTCAAAAAATATTACATTTAATGTAAAATAAATAGCACATGTTTTGCCATTATCTCCCTATGGTGTTTTAGGAAAAATCATTTTCTCTTTCTCTCTCTTTTTTTTTAATTTATTTTTATTTTTATTTTTTGAGACAGGGTCTCACTCTCTTGCCCAGGCTGGAGTGAAATGGCTTGATCTTGGCTCACTGCAACCTTGACCTCCCGAGTTCAAGGGATTCTTGTGCCTTAGCCTCCCAAGTAGCTGGGACTACAGGGGTGCACCACCACGCCTGGCTAATTTTTGTATTTTTTTTTAGTAGAGACAGGGTTTTGCCATGTTGGCCAGACTGGTCTTGAACTCCTGGCCTCAAGTAATCCCCCTGCCTTGGCCTCCCAAAGTGCTAGGATTACAGGCTTGAGCCATTTTCCTCTTCTTTCATTGAACAAATGAGGCTTGATTTTCTACCATTAGCGAGGCACTGTTCTAGGCCCAGAAATTACCTCTCTGGGCCTCTGTTTCTCTGTTTCCTCATCTGTAATGTGGAGAGACTGGATCATCTCTGGGGCAGAGGTCTTCAACTTAAGCGTGCATCGGACTCACCAAGAGGGCTCATTAAAACACAGACTGCTGAGCCACAGCCTGAGTTTCTGATTTAGTGGGTCTGGATGGGGCCTAAGAATTAGTATTTGTTATTTCCCAGGTGATCCTGGGGCTGCTAGCCCAAGAACCACACTTTGGGAACCCACCTAGGGTTCCATCTAGGGTTCTGTGCTTGTAAATAAACTATATTCCAGTTCTGGAAATGTCAACAAATAAAGAATAGCCTCCTGCAACTCAGAATGCAAAGTAATCCCTTTCCCTAGCAGTTTGGGAAGACTTAACAAAGCAAACATGTCAACAGAAGTTCAATTATCTAGCTTCCATTCTACCCACAGGGCCATAGGAGAGAGACGTGAAATCAATAGTGCTCAAAGTCGGGTGAGTTTCAACAAGTAATTCTTCCTGAGTGTGGTGACTTTGTGTAAGCCTTTTAAGGAAGGCTAAGTGAAGAGGTTTAAGCCTGGTACAGCATTCTGAAATAGCCAGGCCTAATGCCCAAAGGATAATACTGTTGGATGTCACTTTAAGGCCCACTACAACTTATCCTTTTCTTACAAATGTAGCCTGATCATTGGTGAGTTCTGGACAAGGACATGATGTCCCAGCATGAACTCCTGCACCTGACTTTATGCCTTTGTTTATGCTGTTCCCTGTCTGGAATACCCTTCCTGGTCCTCTCCACCTCTGTAAGCCCTATTTGTCTATCAGGACCGAGGTGCAATCTGACTATGCTTCATGAGAACGTAAGAACTTCTTGATCTATACTGAGTGTCTTTTTCTGCCTGTCTAAACTCACTGGGATATTTGATCATTGTTTTCTAATTTTTTCTCATTTGTTGATTTATTCATTCAATAAATACTGCCCTTCCTTCAACAAATCCTTATTGGAGTCCTACAATGTGCTGGGCATTATGGTTGGTTTGAGGAAGAGACTCCTAGGTAAAAATAGACCTGGTTCCTGCTCTAATAGAGAAAGATCCATTAATCAAATAATTGCACTGGTGGAAGTGCAATTACAAGCGGAAGAGAGTAGTCTAAAGGAAAGGAATATGGTTTTATGAGAACATATAAGAAAGGAATCTGATGTAGACTTGGGGATTGGGGTCAGAGTGAACTTTCTGAGAATGTGTAGTTTGAGCTGAGATCTGAAGGATACCCAGTGGCGGGGAGGAGGGGAAGAGCTCTCCAAATGGTGAGGGGGCATCATGTACAAAGGCCCTGCAGTGGAAGGGAGCATGGCAGGTTCAAGGAAAGAGCTCTTTGAAAACAGCATCCAGTTTGGGAGAGATGATGTTGAATTGCCTTTGAATATGGACGTGGTGACGTAGAGTAGGCAGCTGATCAGGATCTCAGACCATCTGAGCTGGGGGCAATCTTTGGGGGTCAGAAAGGATGGGTGGTGGATGAGGATATCAAAGGAGAGAATATGTGTGAGGAAAGGAGTGGGTGTCTGAGACTGGGTCATAAGCCCGAGTGGGCCAGAGCATTTCAAGGAAGGAGAGTTGCTTCCCACTGGCAAGACAGGGAATGTTTCTCTTATTTCTCCCTCTCTCCCTGCTCACTGTCTTCTGAGTTCTGGTCTTAATTATGCCTCACCTGGATGCAGCAAGAGTCTGCTAATTCAGTGCTTCTCAAATTTTCATGTGGACGTGACTCACTTGGGGGTGGGCATCATCTCAATGAAATACAGATTCTGATTCAATAGATCTCAACTGGAGCCTGAGATTCTGCATTTCTAACCAGCTCCCAGGGGACCTGGACCACCCTTTGAGCAGCGAGGTTCATTAGTCTCCTTGCTTCTGAAGCTCAGCACTCTCACGCCCAGCATCCTTTCACTGCTGCAGCCATCCTTGGCCACCCTCCCCTTCCACCCACGGCTCGCCTTCCTCCACCCTTCACTCCACCAAATGCAACCCCTCATCTGAAGTTTTCCATCTCTTTCTCTCATAGTTCAGAAAGGGACAGACCAACTCAGCTCACTCCCAGGTAGAAGGGTACGACTGCAGTGGTCTTCAAACTTTTCTGTTTAAAATCCTCCCTAAAAGAATCTTTTAAAACTCTTTGCCCCTTCATACAGTTTTAAGTTTACACACACATTTTTTTATGATACATTTGCTGAAGATACCATTTCCAGTAGGTTGTAAACATTGATATTTTTAAGCAAAACTATTACATCACTGTTTTAAATTTATCCAGTGGAATCTAAACACCATAGCAATTTAATACCTCCCGTCATCCATTTTAAAAACGCATGAACACCCTCTTTAATAGTCAGTGTTCCTTTTTCTTCTGGAAATTGTATTTTCATTTCACTTGCCCTATGGAATTTTATCCTAATGTGATATGTGTAATATATTTTTATGCTTGGAACTTTTTCACTTGTTTCCCTACCATATTTTTCTGTAACAATTTTATAAAAGTTGAAACTTTTTTAATTTCCTAAAATCAAAAGATCTAAGTATTAAAATGTTCTTCTGGTTTGAGTTATCACAATTATTAATAGTACACAGTTGATCAAAACATTTAATGTATTACTAATTTAGATAAATTGTAAACATAAATAGTTAAATTATATTGAAAATGCATCTCTAAATGAAATGGTGGTACTGGGTAACTTTTTTTGGGGGGGGGTGACTTTTTAAAATAAACTTTTTTAAATTGACATACGACATATACACCTTTATGTATATGACCAGGTCATAGTGCATAGCTTGAATTACAGCAGAGTGAGAATGACCATGCAGTTACCATCCAGGTCTAGAAATAAAATATTGTTGGTGCTGAGCTATATTTTCAATTTCATTATCCATGGAAGAATATTATTTATTACTAGCATGAGACAAGGATCAGCATTTATTGTGTTTCCATTTTTCATTCTCCCTGGTGCAGTACATGAGAAGTTTGCCCTTCTTTTTGTAAAGGAGGGTGATTAGGAAAGAGAAGTCCTAAAAGGACAGCTTGCACCTCTGCCATCCATGAGTTCTAGAAAGAATTTCAAGTTGAGGATGTAGGAATTGAACCTCTTTTTTTTTTTTTTTTTTTTTAGATGGAGTTTTGCTCTTGTCACCGAGCCTGGAGTGCAGTGGCACAGTCTCGGCTCACTGCAACCTCTGCCTCCCGGGTTCAAGTGAATCTCCTGCCTCAGCCTCCCAAGTAGCTGGGATTACAAGCGCCTGCCACCACGCCCAGCTAATTTTTGTATTTTTGATAGAGACAGGCGGATCATGAGGTCAGGAGATCGAGACCATCCTGGCTAACACGGTGAAACCCTGTCTCTACTAAAAATACAAAATTAGCTGGGCGTGGCGGCGGGCACCTGTAGTCCCAGCTACTCGGGAGGCTGAGGTAGGAGAATCGCTTGAACCTAGGAGGCGAAGGTTGCAGTGAGCCAAGATCGCATCATTGCCCTCCAGCCTGGGCAACAGAGCGAGACTCCATCTCAAAAAAAAAAAAGAAAGAAAGAAAAGAGATGAGGTCTTGCTGTGTTGCCCAGGCTAGTCTTGAACTCCTTAGCTCAAGTAATCCTCACCTCAGTCTCCTGATAGGTGGGGGTACAGGTGCGTGCCATCACACCCTGCTTCTCTTATTTTTACCTTTTGATTACATGCATCTTTTTCCCCTTTGTAATTATTTATGCGACTCATCACCTTTTCTAACTACATGCTTGAGAGCAGGCCTATGTCTTAGTCATTTCTCCGCATTGTGCCTTACAGTTAATAGGTGTCTAATAAATATGTGTTGAACAGATAAATTGATTAATGCATATCTTAAACTTCTTTATATTTCCCACAGGTCCTAGAATAGTGTTGGGCTTTCAATAACAGGGTCTCAGAAGAATGGATGAATTAATCAATGAACAAAACAATGAATTAACAAATCAATGAACTACTGAGCCATTGAACAATGGCTTGAAAGTAAGAGAGTTTGCATCTCATGTGAGAGTTAAGATCTGCAGACTCAGTGAAAAGGGTGTGGAGTGCATGACACTGGCTATTTCTAATTGAGTCTCCTGTTTCATATATATATATATATACACACAGAGAGAGGGAGAGGTGCGGTTTTATGCTGTCACCTACGCTGCAGTGCAGTGGTGCAGTCATAACTCAGTGCAGCCTTAAACTTCTGGTCCCAAGTGATCCTCCTTCCTCAGCCTCCTGAGCAGCTGGGACTACAGGCGCATGCCACCACACCCAGCTAATTTAAAAACATTTTTGAGACGGGATCTCCCTATGTTACCCAGGCTGGTCTCAAATGAACTTCATGTCTCAGCCTCCCAGGTAACTGGGATTATATATTTATTTTTATCACTGGTCATGGTGGATATCAATTGCTCATCACAAAACATCCAAATAAATCCTTTCCTGTCTTTTGCATCTTGCCTTGCAGGTGTGAGCGACGTCTCCTCACCACAGTGCTGTGTGGTCTGTACCTCAGCCAGGGAGAGGATGTGAAACCCCCCGCCCTGCACATGAGTGGTACAGGCCAACAGGAACACCTGGCTCCAGCCACGTTCACAGACATGTCAGCCGTGGAGTAGTGCCGACACTTTTCTCTCAGCTTCTCAGGGTTTCAGTCCTTTTGGGTTTGTTTTATTTACCTTTTTTATGGTTTTGTGGCTGGACGTTCACAACCAAGGCAGACAGCATGGGTGACCAGCAACTGTACAAGACCAACCATGTGGCCCATGGTAGTGAGAACCTTTTCTACCAACAGCCACCACTTGGCGTCCACAGCGGGCTGAACCACAACTATGGGAATGCAGTAACAGGGGGCGGAATGGATGCCCCTCAGGCCTCGCCAATCTCCCCCCACTTCCCTCAAGATACACGGGATGGTCTGGGCTTGCCTGTTGGCTCCAAAAACCTTGGCCAAATGGATACCTCGAGGCAGGGAGGGTGGGGAAGTCATGCAGGGCCTGGAAACCATGTCCAGCTACGTGGAAACCTGGCCAACTCAAACATGATGTGGGGGGCACCAGCCCAGGCTGAGCCCACTGATGGCTACCAATACACCTACTCCCAGGCCAGCGAGATCCGGACCCAGAAGCTTACCAGCGGTGTCTTACACAAGCTGGACTCTTTCACCCAGGTGTTTGCCAACCAAAACCTGCGAATTCAGGTCAACAATATGGCCCAGGTGCTGCACACTCAGTCAGCAGTGATGGATGGAGCCCCTGACAGTGCTCTCCGCCAGCTGCTGTCTCAGAAGCCCATGGAGCCCCCAGCACCGGCTATCCCTTCCCGCTACCAGCAGGTGCCCCAGCAGCCTCACCCTGGTTTCACTGGTGGGCTGTCCAAACCAGCTCTTCAGGTCGGGCAGCACCCTACCCAAGGGCACCTGTATTATGACTACCAGCAGCCTCTGGCTCAGGTGCCAGTGCAGGGAGGACAGCCACTGCAGGCCCCACAGATGCTGTCACAGCACATGCAACAGATGCAGCAGCACCAGTATTACCCACCGCAGCAACAGCAGCAAGCCGGGCAACAGCGTATCTCCATGCAAGAAATACAGACGCAGCCGCAACAAATTCGCCCATCACAGCCGCAGCCGCCGCCGCAGCAGCAGCCGCAGCAGCTACAGCTGCAGCAGCGGCAGGGTTCAATGCAGATACCTCAGTATTATCAGCCCCAACCCATGATGCAGCACTTGCCAGAGCAGCAGCAGCAACAGATGCACCTGCAGCCCCCTTCTTATCACAGGGACCCTCACCAGTATACCCCAGAGCAGGCACACACTGTCCAGCTGATTCCCCTGGGCTCCATGTCCCAGTACTACTACCAGGAGCCCCAGCAGCCCTACAGCCACCCCCTCTACCAGCAGAGCCACCTGTCCCAGCACCAGCAGCGTGAGGACAGTCAGCTGAAGACCTACTCTAGTGACAGACAGGCCCAGGCCATGCTGAGCTCCCATGGGGACCTGGGGCCTCCTGACGCAGGAATGGGAGACCCAGCGAGCTCAGATCTGACCCGGGTCAGCAGCACCCTCCCCCATCGCCCCCTCCTATCCCCCAGTGGGATCCACCTCAACAACATGGGGCCTCAGCATCAGCAGCTGTCTCCCAGTGCCATGTGGCCCCAGGTATTCTCCCAGTGGAAGTTTCTCTCAATACCCAGTGTGCTACAGGGTCAGGGCTGAGTCTGCAGTGCTCAATCCTCTCTCCAAGCCCCCTCAACCCTTTTGTTCTTTATTAATTCCACAAACATTAACCTACATGTGTCATGCACTGTCTGTGCCAAGCACTTGGAATACAAAATCAATCTCTATTAAGTCCTTTGGCCATGGAGCTTATAATCTACTAAGGAGATGGCCAGAGTACCACATCATGCCCTAAATGATTCACGTAATGGTCAAGACCTTGAGTCACGTGCCAGGGGACCACACAGTGTTGGTGTCTCAGTTCCCTTGGATCTGTGTGCTCTGGATATGCTCTGTGACATTGGTCCCCCTTTGGGAGGGAGACCACATTATGACAGCATTTCTCAAAGTATATTGCTCAGAACAGCCATTCCACGGTGTTTAATGGATATTGCTGGGGAAACAGTGGGTTCTCTGGATAAATACACTAGGGTTTTTGTTTTTATTTTTGTTTTTTTTTTTTTGAGATGGAGTCTCACCCTGTAGCCCAGGCTGGAGTGCAATGGCGCCATCTTGGCTCACTGCAACCTCCCCCACCTCCTGGGTTCAAGTGATTCTCCTGCCTCAGTCTCCTAAGTAGCTGGAATTACAGGCACACACCACCACACCCAGCTAAGTTTTTGTATTTTTAGTAGAGACAAGGTTTCACCATGTTGGTCAGGCTGGTCTCAAACTCCGACCTCATGATGCGCCTGCCTCACCTTCCCAAAGTGCTGGGATTACAGGTGTGAGCCACTGTGCCTGGCCCCTTTTTTCTTTTTTTAGACAGGGTCTTGCTCTGTCACCCAGGCTGGAATGCAGTGATGCAGTCATAGCTCACTGCATCCTTGAACTCCTGGGCTCAAACGATCCTCCCACTTCACCCTCCCACATAGCTAGAACTACAGGTGCATGCCACCATGCCTGAGCACTTTCTTTGGTTTGGTTTGGTTTTGTAGAGACAGGTCTCCCTATGTTGCCCAGGCTACTCTTGAACTCCTGGCCTCAGGCGATCCTCCTGCTTTAGCCTCCCAAAGTGAAACAGGGTGCTGTACTGCAGGACTTTTTGTGACCTTTAATATGGTAGTATGCATTGTGAGTCTCCCAGATACCATGTGTGATTGTGGAGATGAAAACCTTAGCTGCCCACATGATCCAGGCTGGGAAAGTAAATAAGCAAAACTGTCTGGTATGAGACATTAGGGAGTGGTGGTGACTGTGAACTAGAGAACAGATGCCCCATCCCATAGCATTCTCATTAAGGGTTTTTAAAAAACAGTCTAGCCAAACAAACATGTCTGCAGGCCGGTTCAGCTTGTGCACCATGATTAACCCTTGATTAGTTCCCAAAAATATTTGACCAGAAAACAGCCTACTATGTGCTGGGCACTTTTCATGCCTTGGCTTATTCCAAGGCATACAGTCACATGACAGCAGTGTCTGAGGAGGAGGTGACCCCAAATGGGAACTGGTTGGGTAGAAAGAAAGTTCTGATGGAGGTTGAAGGCCAGAGATGAAGTTCCCCTTGAGTTTGTTTTGTCTGGGGTTCAGAACCGGTGGTAACTGAGAGCCTTTGTAAATATAAGAATGAGATGATTTGGCTAAGGCTTTTTAAGAAGAATTCCAGGGCCAGGTATGGTGGTTCACACCTATAATCCAAGCGCTTTGGAAGGCCAAGACAGGAGGATCACTTGAGCCCAGGAGTTCGAGACCAGCCTAAGCAACATAGCGAGACCTTGCCTCTACAAAAAATCAAAAATTTAGCTGGGTGTTGTGGCGCACACCTGTAGTCCCAGCTACTTGGGAGGCTGAGGCAGGAGGATTGCTTAAGTCCAGGTGGTGGAGGCTGCAGTGAGCCATGATCATGCTACTGCACTACAGCCTGGGTGACAGAGCAAGACCCTGTCTCAAAAAAATAATAATAATAATAATAATTACATCAGGGGGTCTCCTGGCATAATGCTGCATCTCCCACCTCTTTCTTCTGTGTCCCTTATGGGAATGGAGTCTGTCTGTGCACAGAGTGGGTGCCCTGGGAGAACAGGAAAAAACACGGTGGGGGAGTTGCATCCTGGTGGGCTTGTTGTGGCTGGCAGCAGCTCCAGGAGTGGGGTGGTGGTCCCAAGTCAAGGAGCAATTCAGGGACAGAAGTCAATTGCAGAAGAGTGAGGGAGTGAGTGGATATGAATGGGGTCAGCATGAGGCAGACAGCAGAAAGAGTCCTGGAAGAGTACCTGGTGTTCCCACTGCTCGAGGACTTCTCCCTTCAGAACATGTTTTTTTCTCTTCTTTTTTTCGGTGTCCTGTTTGGCTCAAAATTAGATGCACCTACCTGATGGGAGAGCCCAGCCAGGGTCCCCTGAGTCAAGGTAGGATGAGTGGAACCTTGTTGGTATTTTGGGAGATGGGGAGGATTTTCTGGGGTGTCTCTCATGATTCATTTCTAAATTCCAAGTCATTCCTCAAAGAAGTGTGTAGAAATAATAATAGCAGCTGTTGTGTTTGAGTGCATACTATGGGCTAAGCACTAGGCATTATGTATAGTAAAGTAACCTATGAGGGTGGGTGTGATTACAATGTGCCTATACTCAGTAAGCACTCAATAATTGTTAGCTATTATGATTGTTACTTTACAGATGAGAAAACTGAGGCTCAAAGAGCTTAAGGTTACATATCAAGTAACAATGCTGGGATTGACTGCAAAGCCCATGTTCTGTCCACTGTGCATTCATTCAGTATTTATTGAGTGCCTACTGTGTGCCAAGCATAGAGCTAGGTTTTGAGAATGCAGCAGTGAACAGTACAGACTTGCTTCCTCATCCCATGGGCATGGTCAATAAAGATTTAGCCAAACCTGATAAACTGCTGAAGCGTGCAGTACGGCAGCTGCCCCAGGAACTTGCACAAATGTCTCTAAGTGGGGAGGCTTTTGGAGGAGCTGGGCTCAGGCTGACCCTGGAAGGGTAATAAGCTATCGTTCCCAAGTCAAAATCCATTGCCTGAAGCCTTGGTGTGAAGAAGGACATTTTGTTCAATTCTTGCATGACTTTGAGAAGGCCTTTTCCCACTCTGGAGCCTCAGTTTTTCATCTATAAATTGAACTTTGTTCTCTAAAGGGCACTGGGGTGATACAAGTGGTGCCATGGACAATGGGATCATTGGATGAATGAAATGGGTTTGTGGTGGGTATGAGGTCTTGTGGCAAGTCACTGTTTCCCCTTCCTCAACGTATGTGTCCTCTCCATTTGGCTCTTCCCTTGAGCAGTGGCCAACCCAAAGGAGCGTTTGGGGAGCAGTTTGATGCCAAGAACAAGCTGACATGCTCCATCTGCCTGAAGGAGTTCAAGAACCTGCCTGCCCTGAATGGCCACATGCGGTCCCACGGGGGAATGAGGGCCTCCCCCAACCTCAAACAGGTTAGCAGGAGCCAGTTCCCGGTCCTTTCTAGGTCGTGTGCTGCTTGCTTTGCTTTGCTGCCGTCAGACAGAGAGTGATGTGAGCCCCATGCGGGACCTGGCGAGGCACAGTCCTCCCTTGACAGGAATGCTTAGGCTTTGGCGCTGGGAGCCAGCCAGGTCAAGCAGCCCCACTTCCCCAGCTTTATGATGAGCAAGGGTCAAAATCAGAGGCGCTAGAAAGCCTTTTAGGGCATCCCAGCCTCTCTCTCTGCCTCCTGGAGAAGACAGCAAAGGAAAACATGTAAATGCAATATTATTTTTAAACTTCTGCTGCTTGACACACCCAAGACCAGGCCCACTGGGGCCTTCCAGATTAGTGGTCAATTGCCAGAGAAAGCTAATATAATCATCAGGCTCTCAGCCAGAATTTTCTATTTACTGATGCAGTGGTGTTCAGCTCAACATCCAAAGATCCTTAAATACCCTCTGGATTATCCAGGTAGGATATCCAGATAGTAAACTATCCACAAATTTTAGAGTTAGATTAAAATCAAAAAATTTTCTCAGAATTATTTTAATATTATTACTCTTAATTTAAATCTATGGGATTAAATCTCTGTTGAACAGAATTTTTGATTACCCAGATCACTCCATCTCCTGGCCATGCCAGATTATGTTTTTTAAAAAAGCTTTTGTCTTTACTTGTTAAAAGTACATGTTTTGTATCTCCAGTGTGGTTTCCTGACCTGAATAAAATTTAGGATGGAATGCCTATTTCCATTTGACAAATGAGTAAACTAAGGCCCATAGAATTAAAAACTCCTACACAAGATCGTACCTTCTTTTGGACTGATTACAAGTCCATGTCCCTTTCTTTAAAAGCATGACAACCACACAATTTTAAAAAAATAGTTTAATATACAAGTAATGCACAATTTTTAAAAAATAGTTTAATATACAAGTAATGCATGGTCAAGAATTTTTAACTGTAAAAAATGGAGTCCAGCCTCTTCCACCATCAGCTGGCATCACTCCAGCCAAGGGACTCAGGATTGCAGGAAGGAAATCGCCCTGCAGCGGTTCTCTATCACCCATACCTGATGTCCTGGAACTTTTCGGGAAAAGCAAAGTGCATCCCCCTTGTGAGAGCTGCTCTCAGCCCAGGATCAAAGCCTTTATTGTCTGTGTAGGAGGAAGGAGAGAAGGTCCTGCCGCCTCAGCCCCAGCCACCACTGCCGCCTCCGCCTCCGCCTCCGCCGCCACCACAGCTCCCTCCCGAGGCAGAAAGCCTCACGCCTATGGTCATGCCCGTGTCTGTCCCTGTCAAGCTTCTCCCGCCCAAGCCCAGCTCTCAGGGGTTCACCAACAGCACCGTTGCCGCCCCCTCCGCCAGAGACAAGCCAGCCAGCTCGATGTCGGACGACGAGATGCCTGTGCTCGTGAGGATGACCCTCTCTCCCCCACACTCACCCCAAGGGGCTGCCCCCCGCACGCCTGCTGTGAGTTGCTGCTCTGCCCCACCTGCCTGGGTGGGGACATCCCTTTGCTTTCTTGGAGATGGGGCGGCCCTTCCAGAGTCACTGACCTGAGCTTGGATACGGCTTGGTCTCTCAGGGCTGAACCCGTGGCCACATTGGGAACCCTACCCTTGTTCACACTGCCTGCTCCCCATTAAATGCCAAACTAATGGCCTAGGTTAGATTCTGAGAGACCCGAAAGTGTTCCCAGGTTTAAACAGAGATGATCATTCAGCTGGGAATCACTGAGACAATCGTAGCCATTATTGAAATATGGAAGTACCATATCCCAGAAAGTAAGCAGCTGTTGCCCCAGGCCCTGGCCCCTTCCCCAGGATCTCCAGACCTCCCAAATCCACAACCAAAGAGGTAACCACTGGCGCAGCAGGCTTCCAGGCAATAGCCCTGGCATCCATTCTGACAAGCAGCCTTACCAGTTGCTTAATATTTTTGTCTGCTTAAATACCCTGGAGAACCTAATTCGTTAAAGTTCCCAAAGTAGTTCCACTGAGAGCCACCCACCCCTAATCTCAGGAAAGCAAAGAGATTTGTTTTTCTCACTCACTGTTCTCCTTTCTCCAATTTTAAGTGCTTCACTCAAACAGCTTAATTTGCCTCTGGGAAGGGTTTCCCTCTCTCTGTCTCTCTCTCTCTCTCTCTCTCTGTGTCTGTCTCTCGGCCCCTAGGGAATTTGTGACCTGTGTGGTTGGCAATATCAGACCTACCCCCTCCCCACAAAGTGGCATGTTGGGTCATATTTGTCCTTAGGAATAGGTAGCTGCTGAGAATCCAGGAGGCATAAGGGTAGGCTGGGCCAGGATAGAGGGAGAGAAGATAATGAATACAACTAGAAAAGTACAGAAAAAAACCTTTATGGTTATCTGTGTAATATCAAGTCCTCAAAAGAAGAGAAACTGATGGAGAACTTGGAGGAAGATTCTCATAAGCCGTCAGGACTTGGGGGTCAGCAACAGGCAGAGAGATGAAATGACACATCCAAGCTCCCTCTTTGCCCAGGGAAGTTCGTGCTTTGGCAGGAGAAACAGTGTTTCCTTGGGGAAATAGTTCCCTTGGGGAACTCTCAATTAAGAGTTCATAGTCACATGGGGGTCAGAGTCCCAGGCACACACCCCCACCCCTTCAAGATGGTAAGAGAAAGACAGGGGCAGACAAGAAATTGATGCTTTAAGTGTGACTGGATGAGAATACACCTGGGTAGCCAAAGTCATTATGGACTGGGGAGGGGCAAGGGAGTTTGCTCAGGAGATCACCATTAGAGTTCTGAGCAGGATTTTGAAGGAAGGGATGAACTTGGCTTAATGGAAGGGTGAGAGAGACCTCGTTGGTGGGGGCGGTAGGCTGAAGTGGAAGCATGTAGGTGGGACTGAATACATGGGAACAAGGCCCTGGCACTTAATGTAAAGAAATTAAAACATCCAGGAAGGAGCCCCGAGTGCCCATCTCAGTTTGGCTCCTAGCCAGCTGGGATGAAGACAGCTGAGACCTGCCCCCCACTCACAGCCTCAGTTTCCTCCCCTGACCTTGATAGGGTTGGACTCATCAGTGGTTCTCATCCTTCTCTGTGGGCAGCTTTTTAAAGTTTTCAGTGCTTGGCCTCACCCCCAAAGTGTCCAAATAGCTTGGTGGGGTGGAACACTGTAAGTGCTTCCTCTCAAGTGACAACCATATATGACATCCTGGGTGGCTTCTCTTGCCCAGTGGCTCAGAGCCTTGCCTGGAGGATCGGAAAATCCAGGTTTAGAGCTGGAGTAACAGGACAAGAAGCTGGAGGAGAGGGAGCCCAAAAGGGACCTCTGGCCCTGTGATCAGAGGTCTGGATTGCAGTGCCGCGTTGAGATCATATAAGGTCTGCATGTTCTTGGATGATCTTATCTGTTACCCGGGAACAGAGTGTATCTTCAGGGCTGCTCCCCTTGTGGGGGGCACAGGCCTCCTTCCCCCATTCTCCTCTGCCCCTCTCTGGCCTCAGCCTCAGGCGCTGAGGAGCCCTCTGGTGGAGAAAAGAGGCGGTTGAGCGCGCTGGCCTAAGGAGGGTCCCCTGGGGGTGAGGCGCGGGGGTAGGGGAGGGGTGGGGGCGGGGGTAGTTAGGAACCTCACTCTGGAGCCGGGAGCCTGGGACCCTCTGCCCCCTCCTCCTTTCCCCACTCTCTGCCTCCCTAGACTCCTCTCCTAGAGGCCAGGATGGCACCACGGAAGGCAGAGAAGCTGAGGGAGAAACAGAAGGGGGCAGAGCCTGAAGCTCTGGAGGGAGAGGAGCCCAGAGCAGAGGAGCCCATGGGGCAGGTCACATGGCCTGGAGGCAGATGGTCACATGACTGTAGCCAGCCCTTCCCATCACCCCCTGCTGCTTCCTACCCAGGCGCCACCCTGGGCTCAGGAGTCTCCAGGACCTGCAGCTGTGACTGGCCCCTGGCCTGCAGGGCCTGAGAGGGCACCCCAGACTGCCCAGAACCTTCCCTCAGGTATCCCCGTGGCCCCTCCCAACCACACTGCCTCTGCAGCCACACCCAGCTCTCGACTTTTCTGGGCTGATGCTACCACACAACCCGAGTCTGTTTCTGTTTGGCTTTGGCATGCCCTGCTCATCTGTTTACGTGCCTATGTTTACTTATTAGTATATATGTATCCATGTGGCAGATCCTCCTTCCAGACTATGCTTGGTTCCGCTGCCATTAAAATAAACTAACTCTCCTGACAGGAAGCCAACCTCAGAGAAGGGTTTGCTACAAATAAGCTACGAGTTCTGGGAGCAATAGTGAGGGGTGGTGACGGGGGAGGTTAACCAGATCCGTTTTTAGGTGAGCACATGGAAGGGCCCTTAGAGGTCATCGAAGGCTCTCTCCCCTGCTGAAAGTGACCCAGGAGAGCCCGGTGTGGGTCGCTGGCCTTAGGAACCTTGGCTAGGCTTGAACCCCCACTTCCTGCCTCACAGGTCTCGGTCCCATGCTTCCCTGAAGAGATTATTCTGTCCCCTTCTCAGAACATGTGGTATCTGTTCCTGATGTCCGTCCCTGGGGAGCAGTGGGGGAATTAAAGAGCCCACTCAGCTGGATTCCACTCAAACAGATGGGAATGTAGTGATAAGCAATAAAGAATTTGAATTTATTACTTCTTGCCCACCCACTATTCCTACCACCCCCAGCTCTTTCAGAAATTAGGGATTTCTTCCAAAACCTTAGTTTTCTCCCTAGTCTAGCAACCAGAACTCGCTTTGCCTAAAATGGATGTGGTCAGAATGTGGGGGCGTTGGGGGTGGGGGGGTCAAGCAGAAGGGCTCTCTGCTTAGACAGTAGAAGGCCCCCTTCCCTGAACCTGTGGAAATGGCCTGCGGGGGAAGCTGAAGTATTCGAATCAGATCGTTGTTCCGGTTTTAGGAAATCCCCAGGAAGCATCAGCCGAGTGTGCCCAAAGCCGAGGAGCCCCTCAAGACCGTGCAGGAGAAGAAAAAGTTCCGGCACCGGCCGGAACCTCTCTTCATCCCGCCGCCGCCCTCCTACAACCCGAACCCCGCCGCCTCCTACTCGGGCGCCACCCTGTACCAGAGCCAGCTGCGCTCCCCGCGCGTCCTCGGGGACCACCTGCTCCTGGACCCCACCCACGAGCTGCCCCCTTACACGCCCCCACCCATGCTGAGCCCGGTGCGCCAGGGCTCGGGGCTCTTCAGCAATGTCCTCATCTCCGGCCACGGCCCTGGCGCCCACCCGCAGCTGCCCCTGACGCCCCTGACGCCCACACCACGGGTGCTGCTGTGTCGCTCCAGTGAGTCACCCCTTTAGCGTCCTCCTGGGCTCTGGGTGCTGGGTAAAGTCCTGGGACATCTCGTTTTCTTTAGCTTTCTCATTTATCCCACAGACTTTTGCGGAGTATTGGCTGTATGTAGCACACGCTGCTGGGTGTTAAGAAAGACTTGGAATACATAGCCCTTATCCTCAAGGGAATCGCAGTCTAATTGGGAGACAGATGCATAAAGTGATCACTACAGTCTCTGGGATAAGGAAACAGTTGAAATGTTCACCCACTTTTTAAGACTGCCAGCAATGATCGTGCAAGAGAGAAAAAATGAGACCGGGCGCGGTGGCTCACACCTGTAATCCCAGCGTTTTCGGAGGTCGAGGCGGGTGGATCACTTGAGGCCGGGAGTTGGACACCAGCCTGGCCAACATGGTGAAACCCCGTCTCTACTAAAAATACAAAAATTAGCCGGGCATGGTGGCACGCACCTGTAATCCCAGCTACTCGGGAAGCTGAGGCAGGAGAATCGCTTAAACCTGGGAGGCAGAGGTTGCAGTGAGCCAAGATCGTGCCACTGCACTCTAGCCTGGGGGATGAGAGCGAAACTCGGTCTCAAAAAAAAAAAAATAGCGGGATGTGGTAGCAGGCACCTGTAGTTCCAGCTACTCAGGAGACTGAGGCAGGAGAATCTCTTGAACCCGGGAAGCGGAGGCTGCAGTGAGCCGACATCGCGCCACGGCACTCCCGCCTGGGCGAAGGAGCGAGACTCCGTCTCAAAAAAAAGAAAATGTACTCAGTAGATGTACAAATAAGATTAGGTATTACATGCAAGATCAAGCCTTGACATGTTAGCATGCTTTATAAAAATCAAGCATAGAGAGGCTAGGATCTCTTTCTGGAGCAAGAATAATTGCATAGAAATCATACCGCTTAGCAGACCATTGTGGGACAGCTGGCTTCTCCTCACCCTGTGTGAGAAATGGGTAACCCTAAGTTATTTTGCACCATACTCCACCCAGCTCCCTGGAAACTGTCAAGGATAACTCTGGCAGGAGCTGGGTAGGAGAGGAGCTCTATTATGGCTGGTTAGGTAACTGCTCATTTGCTTTAGTCTTTTTCAACATTCCTTCCCTGTTGACTAGTGACCTCTGATTTTTGTGTTTTAGACAGCATCGATGGCAGCAACGTGACGGTCACCCCAGGGCCTGGAGAGCAGACTGTAGATGTTGAACCGTAAGGAAAAGTCAATTACTCTTTAGAACAGAAGCCTCAGCTTCTTGAGAAGTATAGTTAATACTTTTGTAGTCAGAGGATTACACTGAGAGAGCAGTTGTAGAAATTGTAGGATCGTGGTTATTTCTTGAGTACTGTTGTTTCCCTGCACAATGGTTGCCAGTATTTCAAGGCCTTTGCCAAAGACTAAATACATGGTCAAAGCATGAAGCCCTGTATTCAGAGAGCCTAGCGTCCCTGCGTCTGGCTCCACAGGCAGTGCTTTCTCATCCCCAGTGACACAGGCATCTCCCTCCGGGTGGCTCATTCTTTAAGAGGCTCCTTCTGAATGTCTTCACTTCCCCCCTCCCCAGTTCTTGACCAGTCCTCCAAATGGACTTGTTAAGTACTTTAATTTTGCATAGGCAGTGGGTGGTATTAGGAGAGGCAAAGGTGGTTATTTTCATGGATAGGCACAGAAAAGAGGCCAGGTGGTAGAGTGGTGAG
Organism: Pan troglodytes; assembly: GCF_028858775.2. Classification (NCBI taxonomy): domain Eukaryota; kingdom Metazoa; phylum Chordata; class Mammalia; order Primates; family Hominidae; genus Pan; species Pan troglodytes. Next base: position 48,146,297 of record NC_072403.2, on the reverse strand, counting down.
TAGATTGAGTCAGGAATCAAAAAACCTAAGTTCCAACACCATTTTGTAATTTGATCTTGATCCAGTTAACCTTTATAGGGTTTAGTTGACTTGTCAAATGGGAGTAATTATTCCAGCCTTGCTTACATCACAGATCTCTGTGAGGTTCGGATGGGATAATATCTGTGAAAGTGATCTGAAAGAGATAAAAAAAAGAATGCTTTGTATTTGTCCCCTTTTTTGTGTTGTTAAATGGCACCATTGGCCATGCTCTGGGAAACTGCTATGTTGGAAATAATCACCCTCCCTCTCCCAGTTACAGGGAGCTGTAAAAGCCCCAGGCCGACTGCCCCCTTGCTCCTAAAATATTTCTCCCTAATCTTAAAGCTGTTCCTTATCCCAGTGAAAAGGCCACGTGTGGAATCTTAGGGTCACACTGTGAGGAAATGCCCCTGCATTCTTGCAGAAAGAACTAGTTTCCTTCTTTTTCAAGTTCCTGACAGTTGCCCTTGGCCTGAGCCATCAAATTGAAGACCACATTGTTGTTTTTCTTCTTGTCATTTAAAGACGCATCAACATTGGCTTGAGATTCCAAGCAGAAATCCCTGAACTCCAAGATATCTCTGCCCTGGCCCAGGACACACACAAGGCCACACTGGTATGGAAGCCCTGGCCAGAACTAGAAAACCATGACCTCCAGCAAAGAGGTATTGGCATATGGGAAGAGCTGGGTGGGAAAGGTTTGATTCTCTCACTGAGATCACTGGCTCTGGGATTGGTGTGTTTTCCATTACACTCAGCTCTCTCTGATGCATTGGCTTCTCCTTATTCCCAACAGTGGAGAATCTTCTGAATTTGTGCTGTTCCAGTGCATTGCCAGGTGGAGGGACCAATTCTGAATTTGCTTTGCACTCTCTGTTTGAGGCCAAAGGTGATGTGATGGTAAGGAACCATGAAAAAGAGGCTTTACAAATTCCTGAAGAGTATTTTCCCAAGTTTCAATATTGTCTCATGTACCATACAACCAATTTGTAATGACCAATCGGCGCATGATGACCAATCAGCACGCCTCCCTATTCCTTCTCTCGGTGAGTAGGTCAGGATGTTAAAGTCTGTAGAAAAAAATCTCCAATTGGATTTCTGTTTCCACATCTGTTCCTAAAGTTAGAACTGTGGGTACATCTGTCCTAGGACATTAGAATTTCTTTTCCACATCTTGCATTTCACATCAGAAAACTGAGTCTCCAGTGATGGAGGTAGAAGGCTTTACTGAAGCAGAAGTTGGTCTAAAATAGCCTATCATACTCTGCTGATTCTTCTTCCCTACTATGGAAATCAGCCAAAGTTTGATGTTTATAGAACTCTTTTCTCCTCTAACCAAAATAAAGTGTTTACTGTTCACCAACTGGTTCCATTCTTCCACTTTTAACACAGTTCTGCAGATGTTCCCAAACCCATGCCTTGGTGCTATCTTCCCAAAATCAGAGCTAACAGTTGACCTGCTCAACCTGGACTTCCTTTTTTTTTTTTTTTTTTTTAAGATGGAGTCTCACTCTATCGCCCAGGCTGGAGTGCAGTGGCATGATCTCGGCTCACCGCAACCTCTGCCTCCTGGGTTCAAGCGATTCTCCCTCCTCAGCCTTCCTAGTAGCTGGAATTACTGGTGCATGCCACCATGCCTGGCTAGTTTTTGTATTTTCAGTAGAGATGGGGTTTCATCATGTTGGCCAGGCTGGTCTCGAACTCCTGACCTCAGGTGATCCTCCCACCTTGGCCTCCCAAAGTGCTGGGATTACAGGCATGGGCCACCGCACCCAGCCTCATCCTGGACTTCTGACCAGATCACTCAATCACTAACCTCTGTTTCCCCTTTATATAAATACATGGTAGTATATCTAGCTTCCTGCATTTTGATTTTATGAAAATGTGAAAATAAATGTCCCAATACTATGATACCCTTCAAGTATTTCCTAGAATGCTGGAGAACTGTCCTTAACCCTTTGAGATCAGTGTGGCAGTGTAGCACTTCTCAAACTTTTAATGTGCGTGCACATCACCTGGGGAATCTTGTTAAAAATGCAGATTCTGATTCAGAGGCTTGGGAGTAGGGCCCAGGTTCTGCCTTTTTGACCGGCTCCCAGGTGAGGGACGTACTCCTGTTCTATGGACCACACTTAGAGTAGCAAGATTCTAGGCCCTGCTCTGCCCTGAAACTATCTGCTGTTCAACTCTGCCTGCGGCATCTTTTAAAAAGCCACCAAGGCTGATTTGAAACAGTTTATTTAGCTAGGCTCTGTGGAAGGATGGTGTGTATGGTACAGTTATTACTGATGCAGCTGTTTCTATTCAGCTGTAATGAAACACGATTTTTCTATAAAACAGTTACAGATCACCCACTCATTTCCTAGGAATCTTTGCCCAGAGACTCAGCCTCCAGTCAGAGGAGGCACCACTCATCTCTGGGGCGGGTGGGATTTTACCAAGGAAGAGTCAGGTCTTTCTGTTTTCCTGTGACATGAACAACTGGCTTCAGGCATGGATGGAGAGGGTGTTAGAAGGAGAGTCTTATTTGCTGAACAGACATGAAACCCTAGTTAGGGGAGTCTCCCTCTGGGTTTCCTTCCAGTGCCCCCGCCCCTGACCTCCACAGTGCTAACCGCTTTTCCCCTTTGGGTAGATGATCTCCATAGGACACACAGACCAGTTACTGACTCTTGCCTTTTCTCTCCTTTGGGTCTGCAGGTTGCTCTGGAAATGCTGCTACTGCAGAAGCCTGTCAGGTTAAAATGTCATCCTTTAGCAAATTACCACTATGCCGGTAGGTTGCCAGGAGCCCTGTGTCCTGTTGCCTCCTGACGACGGGCTGCTTGCATGTTCGGTTGTGTCACTTTCTAGCGATGGATAACACCGGTTCTGTCCTAATCACCACTTGTGATCTCAAGGCCTCCTAGGGCAGAGCTATGTCTGTTGCTTTGGCTCTGTTGGCATTTGTCTGTTGGCATAAGCTCCTGCCCCTTGTGAGTGTGCCAAGACCTGGGTGACAGTGGACAGTGCCTGCACGTGTGGCAAGGAGACGAGTGCGTGAGACCAGAGAGAGCCACAGAAGGTACAATCAGCAGCCCCCTGGTTTTGGAATCAGTAGCCATGGGTTTAGATTCTACCGCACCCCTTGGCCAAGTCCCATGGTCTTCTGCAGCCTTGGTTTTCTCACCTGTAAAATGAGACTTGTATTCCATCCCTCGTAGTGTTTTTGTGAGATTAGAGATGGTATATGTAGCCCAATGCCTGGCACATCCTAGTAGCATTTATTACTCATGTATCCAACAATTATTTTTTGAACACTTACTGTGTATTAGGGACTTGCTAAACACTGAGATGCATCAGTGACTATGACAGACATGGGCAGAGTCCTACGTCGTGCAGCTCAGAGGCTCTGAGGAGGAGGCAGTTATTAAATAATGGATCACACTGACAGGAAAGTCTTCATACACGCAGGGTTTGGTATGTGAATTAATGACAATACCACAATAAGAGGGAAGTAGAAGACACCTATGAGATTTAAATGGACTGAGAATTGTGAAAAGTGAAGGAAATAGGTCGGAGAGCCTAAGAAGTGACCAGTGACACTGAGGTCAACATTTTCATTTCCATGCACTAACTGTGCCTTCTGAGGGTCTCCACAAACCTAAGTTGGTTCTTTATTTTGGAGGGGGCTGAATTTTCAGTGCCTCTTGATTTTTAATCACTTGAGGGTTTCTTTGGTGCTCTGGGCAGACCCTCCCTAGGCAGGTGCCAAATATGTGGGCTTGGGGACCTAGCTATACGTTTTCCAATCTTTAGTCCGGGCAGCCCAGTGAAGGCTTCTTTACAAATATTGGCTTGCTTTCTCCACCAACATTTGCCTCACCTACTGTGCTCCTCCTCTTTCATGAACGAGCCTTCCTGCCTGTCATCACAAGGCAGACCTCAAAGCCCCTCTTCCAAGCACAGTAAGCCCAAGATGTCTGCCTGTAGGTCACTCCTGGAACTAGGCCAATACAGAGTGGACGCATGGAATAAGAAATTCATCACTTCTCCGGTGGCCTAAAGGAGCCAGCTTCTTAATATTTTCTCCATCATTTCCTGCTTGGTGTCTGTCCCAAGTGTGGGTAAAAAGATGTAGGAGTTCTCCCTAATCTGCCATGGAAACAGCTCAGTCTTCTCTCTTAATTTCCAGCATCATCTGCTGCTCATTGAACCCTGAGAGGCTGTCCAGCCTCCTGGAGGCTGTCTCAAGCTTCTTTGCATGATGGTGGGACAGTGGGTTGGCTAAAAGGAGGTTCCTAACCATGTGCTGTGAGAAACTGCTGCCCTCAGCCCTCAGAGTGGCTGGGGTCGCCAGAGCCTCTGGGCTGGTTAGCTCTAGCTGTGAGCAGCTTCATCTGGGATACAGCTCTCCTCTGGTTCTTCCAAGTGTACCAAACAAGTATCATTTTATGTGTATCATGACATTAAAAAGGTCAGAAAGCTATGTACTAGGAGCGCCACACACCCCAGTCAAAACAAAATAAAAACATTAAAATATTACCAAAAACTTTGAAACAAGAGGGCCCTAAACTCTGCAACAATTAATTGATCTCTTGAGGTTAGGGGTTTCTAGCTAATCCCTTGCCTGTCCCCTGTCCCCTTCCCCAGCAGGCAGACCAGGAAGGACTCTGCTGTTTTCTGGAATCATTTCAATCCTTGGAGGCAAAAGAGATAGAGCTAAGCTGTGAAGGGTTGATATCTCCAAGAGAAACGTACTCACCTATGTTTGCCAGTCACTTGCCTTCTCCAGGAAGTGATGATAGACTGGGACCCAGAGAATCTTCTAGAAGTTTGAGCAAAAAGGGCAGAGGTCACTGGTCTCTAAAGTCTGACCCAAAACCATCTCCTTAACAGTTTCCTTCTAAGCCACAGGGGAGGCAGCAGAATCTTCCCCATCACATGCCCCAGCCACCACCTCCTTCTCCCACTGCTGAACCGCCTCATTTGCTTCCCAAGTGTCAGTGAATCCCATCTCCATGGCCCCATTCTGCTTTGGCCTTTGTGCTGAGCCCTGTCGGGTTGCTCCCCAGTAGTGACTGCCTGTTGGCTTAATTGCCACCTTGCTGGGACCCTATCTTCTGGATCTCCTTTGGCTCCTGACTCTGTGGCTGTGGCCAGTGTCACCATCCTGAGTCCCAGCCCCGAATTTGCTCTCCAGGCTCCTAGTTATCTGGAGAGGGAGTTCAGGTCTCCCAAGCCTGCCTGAGCCTGTCCATGTCAGGGAGGGAGGCTGTAAGTTTGGGGAGAAAGACAAAGACACAGGCCTACGAAAATCACTTCCTTACTTTACTCATTATCTTCCCTTTCCCACCCACTCCAAGCCGTTCATTAAGAAAAGGAAAAAGTGACCGGTGCTGGGACCCAGGAGAGATGTGCTATGGGGGAAGGGCCGACGTGGTGGGCAACTTGCCCAGATCTAACGGCTGCTTGCCAAGGCCACATGAACCCTGTACAGGATCCACAGAGGAAAGTGCTGTTGCAGTGGCTTCTGGCGCTCAACCCCCACCACGATGCACAGTCCAGCCCTCTGTTGCTCTCAGCACCTTCCCACCCATGTGTGGTTAGCAGTTGTGTGCAGTGGTTCCCAATTAGCACTTGGGTTGGGAAGGGCCAAGCATGGGGGAGTCAGGGTGGAGAGGAAGCCTGGTTGTGATTAGATGGATTGCAGCATGCTTGATTTTTTTCATTGAACTGGTCATTCCTGCAGAGGGGTGTTAGAACTGACCTGGCTTCTTGGCAAGTGTTCAGCAGAGACTGCTTATTGGCCCTGAGCACACCCCAAACACCTGCTTAGTCCTGAAACCCTGACCTGAGTTGTGGAGATGGAGGAGACCTGGAGGAAATACTCATTCCATTGGAGAGGCCTTGTCTCTTCTGCCTTGGAAGCTGCCCCAGTTAGATGAGGAGACAGAATTACGTACTCAAGAGAGTAATTTGCAAGAAGCACAGCTGTGATTTCATTTTCCAGGCATCCTTAGCCTATGTCTCTAGACAGTGGTCCCCTCAAGGGCAGTACTGAGTTAATACTCTTTTACCTTGCCTAACACGGCACTGGTTTAAATTAAAAAAAAAAAAAATTGCCTAGTGGACAAGCTCAAATTCTGGATTCAGATTGAGGCTTCCCCCCTTTTATCCACAGAGAAAACTCTGGTGTAATAGCCTGCTTCACCTTGCACCCCCCAAAAAATTACTCAACCTTCACCCACTATTGAAAACCCTGTGTGGAAATGAAAATTTGGTATAAAACAGTCCTCCTTTTTCTGCAATGAACACGTCTGTCTTGTGTAACTTCAAAACATCATCAATGGGTCCAGGAACGGTGGCTCATGCCTGTAATCCCAGCACTTTGGGAGGCCAAGGCGGGCAGATCGCTTAAGCTCAGGAGTTCGACACCAGCCTGGCAAACATGGTGAAACCCCATCTGTACTAAAAATACAAAAATTAGCCAGGCATAGTGGTGCATGCCTGTAATCCCAGCTACTTGGGTGGATGAGCAAGAGAGTTGCCTGAACCCAAGAGGCGTAGGCTATAGTGAGCTGAGATCACGCCACTGCACTCCAACCTGGGCGACAGAGTGAGACCCTGTCTCAAAAAAAAAAAAAAAAAAAAAAAAAAAAAAAGCAAAAGAAAAGAAAAAAATTATAATAGAAGTTTTAAGAAAGACAGAAAGGCCCTCTAAAAGATACTGTGTCCAAACTTTCTCTCACCCCTCCATGTCTCTTTTTAATTGCCTGGGCTCACTGTCGATTGCTCCCAAATTAGCCACAGTCCAGAGCCTGTTTCCCAGCAACCGAAGGTCAAAACAGTTTTCCTCTGGATACTGTTCCAGCACCGGTTTCATCCAGTTAATTAGGTTCTTTGTAATTAGCCTTAATCATCTTGTTAGGGGCCCCTGCTGGTAATAGCCCAATAGCCAGGAATTCCCAGGTAGAACAAATGAGTGTGGGGGGACTCTCAACCCACGAACCCTGTGTGCATGCTGAGTGGGCAGCAGGGATCCTAGAGAGAAGGGAGGGTGTGGGGGGTAGTTGAAGGATAGGGGAGGATTTGAGGCAACACCCTGCCTCGGTTTTGTATTTTATCCTGGACTTTGTCCAAGATGCAGGATCCAAGAAGGGCCGGCTTAGAGAACCTTGTCTAAGAACGAGGAACGTGTCCCTGTCAGACTCCAGGAAAGAGAGACATCTGAGCCTTTCGTTAACTTCGGATTACAGAGGGATTTTGGAGGCAGGAAGGAGAAGACTATGGATATAATAAGCAGCCAGCAGTGAGACTGTGGATAAGAAATACACAGAACAAGAAACAGGTGGTCTTGGATGCCACTGTCCACATATCAGCAGGGGCGGCATACGTCTCATAGCCCTGGGCTGATTTGGAATCTGCTCTCCAAGTGGCCAGTGAAGGTTCAAAACATGTATCGAACACTTAGGACCAAACCTGTCAGTCACAGGGTAACTGCCACCATCCCCATGTCATGTGGGGAAACTGAGACTCAGAGAAGTTAAGTAGGCTTGCCCGGGATCACAGAAGGAGTAAGTGGCAGAACCAGGTTCACAACCTAAGGTGACTAAAATCACCCTTTTTATCACAGTTCGGTGATATTATTTGGAGAAAACACATTCATATGTTATTTATCTGTCCAAGGCTTTAGCCTGGGAATTCAATCCAAGAGCCCAGGGATGGACTCTCAGCCTCGGTGGGCAATCTTGTGATCAGGAAGCCACCTCTAGTGTGAGAATGGATTTGTTGCCCGGCCAAGGCTCTGTCCCTCAATTTGTGGACACCCTGTTGAGCAGACACTAACACATGCACACACAGAGCACTATCATTTGCACCAAAGCACAAAGCCTAGGACTGTGCAGAAGAGCCACCTCTTACTGTCTTAAGACTGTGCTCCCTGACCCAGCCCTGTATCCCTTGGAATGGGAGAGTGACATAGAGGGGCAGGGAGAACATGCAGCCCACTCCATCTCAGGATGAGTTGTACAGAATGCACACTCCGGAATCAGGAAGCCACCAAATCCTATGGCAGAGCAGCAGTCTTAAAAACCACCAGGAGTCAGCAGGGAGAAGGTCTCCTTCCCCCACGAGGTTTGGGGATCCCTCCTAACAGATGGGCCAGGAAGTTATATCACCTATGGAGTTGCATCTGGCAAGCAATTTGGAAACATGAAGGGACATGCTGCTCAGAAATCGACAGGCCTGGGAACTGAACACTGCTTTTGGGGCCAGAAATCAGGTAATGAGCCTGGCGGGTAGAAAAAAGTATATCCACTGCAGAGACTGGCTGAGAAGGCTGGACGGCCCTGTTAGTGTCTTGTCATGTCTCAGAGCTGCACTCTAACTTAGGAAACTAATGGTCTGGTTGAGGTTGGAAAGAATTATCATTGATCTAGTTGAGGGTTTCATCAGCAAAATGTCCCCTGATTCCCCATCGGAGATGCAGCTGAGGGCCACACGGATTCTGGACCTGCAGCAGGGCAGCAGAGCAACCTCTGTGTAAGCTTGCGTGAGTCAGCTGGTATGACAGACCGCCATTGTGGTCTTCCTTCCATCATTATCTTTCTGACTCCTCTTACCCGTTTGCTGTTTTGGTGGATACCTAAAAGGAACCATGACGGTTGTTTGGTTGTTGAACTGAATTGTTGGTGATTCCTTTCTGTGTCCCTCTTTCTACCTCTGTTCCTGGGTAAGGGGACCCCAAGGCTTTGAATGTTGGACAGAATTTGAAGAATGGTGATGGAAGTGATATAGAGCCTCAAATCCCACCAACACCCTGTGCTCACATGCACTCCGGCAAGGATTCTCCAAACCCCCAGCCCCCCTGAGGCTCCGTGTTACTGTGGTCTGCACGGTCAGAGCTGTCCAGCCCTCTGGAACCCATGGAAGATGACTCCCTTCTGCCGAGGATTCATGGGAAAGCTGCTTTCCTTCTAGAAGTAAAGAGATAAGTTTGCAGCTGGGCACAGTGGCACACGTCTGTAATCCCAGCACTTTGGGAAGCTGAGGCAAGCGGATCACTTCAGGTCAGGAGCTCAAGACCAGCCTGGCCAACTTGGTGAATCCCCATCTCTGCTAAAAATACAAAAATTAGCCAGGTGTGGTGGCACGCACCTGTAATCTCATCTACTCAGGAGGCTGAGGCAAGAGAATCACTTGAACCCAAGAGGCAGAGGTTGCAGTGAGCCGAGATCTCGCCACTGCACTCCAGCCTGGGTGACAGAGCAAGACTCCATCTCCAAAAAAAAAAAAAAAAAAGATGAGTTTGCAAACCAAACAAATTGGGTGGTGGCCCTGCTTTTGCAGATGTCTGACCCTGCCCAGCTGTGGAGAGCATATTCTGAGTCTGGAGCCAAAGCTCCTGGCTTGAGGACCCATCAAAGAGCTGCACAAGGAAGTTGTTTATTTCAGAAATGTGAGTTTATGTCACTGAGCCATATATTCTCCTAAGGACCCTAGGCTCCCCACCTGTGGTCTAAGGAGGCCCCTGCCTGCCCAGAGCATTTTTGCCTGATTCACTTATTTTGGCCAAACCCTACAAAGAAAGAGGCGATTAGGGTTTCCTGTACTGCAGTCCCATCAGTTGACCATAGCAAAATGGAAACCTTGGACTCGCCCGGAATGGGAGGAAAGATATTATGATTTGGGGTACTAGTGTACCCCACTAATGAAGTATAGTGAGGTAGGGTACTAGTGTACCCCACTAATGAAGTCAAGAGAAGTGTAGTGAGGTCAAAGCCTTGGCCGAATACCATCCAAAGAATCAGAGATGTGGAGAATTCAGCAGGCCAGAAGAACAAGACTGAGTTTTCTCTGAACCAGCCACAGTGGTGGAAGCTTCCCTAGAGCCTCCAGAAATAGGAGTCCTCTTAGAAGTAGGCCTTATTTCTTGCCCCAAACAAGCCAGTACAATTTTATATTATTATCTGCATATCCTGCTTTCTTTCATGGAGGAAAAAGACATAAATATCAGGTTTAGCCAGTAAGGAAGATGCACAAGCCCAGCAGTGAAGCCTCTCCCTCTTCGGTCGGCAAATCTGTCAAGAACTGGCTCCACTCACCTCTCCAGCCTCATCTGCTTCTGCTGGAACCTTATACTTGAACCAGATTAGATTACTAGTCGTTCTTTGAAAACCTCCATTTCCTCATTTGTCAAATGGGCTCATCATCCTAACAATCTTACAGGATTGTTAGTAGAACCTAATGATGAATAACTGAAGTACTTAGAACCTGCCACTTAGTAAGCACTTAGAAATGTTAAGCTATTTTTCCTAGCACAGCATCTTGCTTGTAATAAACACCTAATAAATATCTGTTGAATGAACAACTGAAGTGCATGACTTCACTCTTGCCTCTGACTTTGCACGTCCTGCTTCCTCTCACCAGAATACTCTTCCATCTCCTTATTGTCTGACTTGCTTCTATGTGACCTTTAAAACTCAACTCATGTTTTCTCTAGCTGGAAGCCCTCCTGGCTGCCCTGGCCCTAACCTGAGTGTGGTGTTTCTCCTTTGTGCCCCATTGGCACCTCGCCTTTACCTGAATAATTACAATTACCACCTTGAACGTCATGGCCTACTTGTTTGTCTCCCCAGTAGACTGTGAGCATCTTGAGGGTGGAGGGTGAATCCAGCCACACCCTGAAGGGTACTTGCTACATGAATGCTTGCACTTGTGAATATGATAATTACGTTAAAACTGTACCTAAAATTTGTTGAATGCTCACTGTTTCCCAGCGATGATGCTGGACACTTTTTGTGCATTATCTTCTTTAACCTTCACAAAAATCCTAATCAGTGGAGGCAATTATAGTTATTCCCATTTGTAGGTAACAAAACAGGCTTAGGATAAGTAACTTGCCAAGGTCAAGGCCACAGCTGGGACTTGAACCCAGGTGTCAGAGCTCCTAACCATTATATCACACTATCTTTTTGTTCAAATGGGAGTTTGATATGTATTATATCACTTGCTCTGTAGTTGTATTTTGTAACTTAACTAAATGAACCAGCAACTAAAAGCAGGGGGAACTGTGAGCTGTTCTTATGATGTTTGTGTTTTGTTGTAGGTTCGGACAAGTGGACCTCCCTAGAAAGAAAACTGTTTAACAAAGCACTAGCCACTTACAGCAAAGACTTTATTTTTGTACAGAAGATGGTAAGCATGATTTTTCCCATTGCCCCCTTGAAATTAAATTTGGGAAATTGTACACAAAAATATTTAGAAAGATTTGGATACTGGTTTAAGATACTTACAAAAAGGATGTCTTCCACACTCGCTGGTGAGGATGGTAGTGGATATAGGGGTGGTATGGCCCCAGTGTTAGGACTGTGGCAGGGAGAGGACAGGGGAAAGAAGGCGTAGATTATCTGGACACTGCAGTGGCACGGGGTTATTTTCTATCTTAATAAAAATGTGTAATTCATAATTCTGTCAGAATAACTAGAACGCAGGTTCCTGGTCCACAATTAACATAATTTATTTTATTTTTATTTTTTATTTTTTCCAAGACAGTTTCACTCTCTCACCCAGGCTGGAGTGCAGTGGTGTGATCTTGACTCACTGCAGCCTCCACCTCCCGGGTTCAAGCGATTCTCTTGCCTCAGTCGCTAGAGTAACTGGGATTACAGGCACGCACCACCACGCCCGGCTAATTTTTGTGTTTTTAGTAGAGGCGGGGCTTTACCATGTTGGCCAGGCTGGTCTTGAACTCATAACCTCAAGTGATCCACCTCCCTCAGCCTCCCAAAGCACTGGGATTACCGGCGTGAGCCGGCATGCCTGGCCGTACATAATTTACGTATATTTAACTGATCTACCACATTTCTGACAGAATTTTCTGGGGAGAGGAGAATATGTGGCCTCCCTCTACCCAGTAGCACAGTTTCTGGTGCTGAACTCCTATTTTTAATGACAGTAATAATAAAAATACCTTGCATATACAGCATTCGAAAGCAAAATAAAACTTTCACATAGATGAAATAGCACTTTATACAACAGATAAACTTATTGACTTTATTGGCTGAGAGATGGTTTAGTGTAAAAAATTAAAATCATTCAAAGAGTGTTTCAACAAACTGATGAATGATGGAGCCATATTGTGTTAAAGCCATTTAAGGCTGTTCAGGTACACAGAGAACAGGGCCGCAGTTGATAGCACCCACTGGCCCCTGGCTGAGACAGATGGTCCTCGGAGGTGTCCTAGGGTGGCATGTCTCCTGTTGTCAGTCTAGGGCCTTGCCTGGGCAAGTGTGAGAAGCAGGAGGACTTTGTCTCTGACTTGCCTCCGCCTCTCCTCCGCCTCCATCTCTGCATTTGCTCCTGCCTTGCCCTTGGCGGCTGCCATGCCTTTGCTGCCCTGTGTGCCCAGCAGCTCTCATGCTTCATCTTTCTAGAGTCACCCTCCCCTCCAGGACTGGCCTGGCATAGACCTCAATCCTTTAGGCCCCACACTTGCGACTGATGATGGATTCGTGTATTGAGCTTACCAGGCAACCTGGGTTTTAACCCAGGGCTCTCTGGGACGGGCACTGTCCTCACTCCCTCAGGCGATTCTAGTGTGGAAATTCCAGGTGTCAGGGGGATGAGAAGGGGGCAACTTTGAGGAGACAGGACTGGGTGCCCCTCTCATCTCACCATGTAGGTGGCCTTGTTCCCACCCTCAAGGGTAAGGCCAGCCTTTAATCTGCCTCCAGCAAACCCACGTTATTACACCTCACCTGATCATACAGCATATGAACTAAACAAAGGAATGTTTCTGCCTTAAGATGCATAGACCTTTGCCTGTTTGGGGTTGAATAGGGCAAGGCCCATTTCCTGCAAAACCTAAGCTCTGTCATCATAACTTTTGCCTTATATTCCTATTCCATTACTAAGGAACATTTCTCATAAGCATATTTTGAAGGTCAAGTTAGAGACATTCAAGCATATTAAATGAAAAAGCAGCTGCTTTATGGGTTAAAAAACTGAGTAAGTCTGTAAGGACTGATCTGAAAAAATTTCCAAGCTATACTGAGAAAAAAATCAAGTTGCAAAGCAGTATTTATAGTGTGCTCCCTTTTGTGAGGAAAGATGGTAGGGGAGGGAATATATTTTTGTGTGTGCTGGTACATGCATTAGAAAATTCTGGAGGCCAGGCACAGTGGCTCACACCTGTAATCCCAGCACTTTGGGAGGCCAAGGCAGGCGGATCACCTGAGGTCGGGAGTTCGAGACCAGACTAACCAACATGTAGAAACCACGTCTCTACTAAAAATACAAAATTAACTGGGCGTGGTGGTGCATGCCTGTAATCCCAGCTACTCAGGAGGCTGAGGCAGGAGAATCGCTTGAACCCAGGAGGTGGAGGTTGTGGTGAGCCGAGATCGTGCCATTGCACTCCAGCCTGGGCAACGAGAGTGAAACTCCATCTCAAAAAAAGAAAAAAATTCTGGAATGGGTGTTGTGACTCAATGCCTGTAATGCCAGCAATTTGGGAGGCCCAGGCAGGAGGATCACTTGAGGTCAGGAGTTCGAGACTAGCCTGGCCAACATGGTGAAACCCCATCTCTACTAAAAATAGAAAAAAATGAGCCAGGTGTGGTGGCGGGTGCCTGTAATCCCAGCTACTTTGGAGGCTAAGGCAGGAGAATTGCTTGAATCTCGGAGGTGGAGGTTGCAGTGAGCCAAGATGGTGCCACTGCACTCCAGCCTCAGCAACAGAGCAAGACTCCATCTCAAAAAAAAAAAAAAAAGGCTGGGCGCAGTGACTCACGCCCGTAATCCCAGTGCTTTGGGAGGCCGAGGTGGGCGGATCACGAGGTCAGGAGATCAAGACCATCCTGGCTAACACAGTGAAACCCCGTCTCTACTAAAAATACAAAAAATTAGCCGGGCATGGTGGCGGACGGCTGTAGTCCCAGCTACTCGGGAGGCTGAGGCAGGAGAATGGTGTGAACCTGGGAGGCAGAGGTTGCAGTGATCCGAGATTGCGCCACTGCACTCCAGCCTGGGCGACAGAGCAAGACTCCGTCTCAAAAAAAAAAAAAAAAAAAAATCTGGAATGGTAGCCAAAGAAATTAATGCAAGGGGCTACCTGTGTTGCAGGGTGAGGGGTAAGGACAGGCGTGTGAAGGAGGCCTTTCACCATGTACATTTTTTTCTTGAACTGTACAAACTTGTTTATTACCCTATTACAAAATTAAATATTCAAAAATCCTTGCTACCTTTGCTCTTTGCCCATTGCTGGAGCTAACCTTGAGTTCGCTTTCCCGGCAGGTGAAGTCCAAGACGGTGGCTCAGTGCGTGGAGTACTACTACACGTGGAAAAAGATCATGCGGCTGGGGCGGAAACACCGGACACGCCTGGCAGAAATCATCGACGATTGTGTGGTGAGTGAAGCTGCTAAGTTGTTGCTTGTGCTGGCACAGCTCCCACCCCAGGCCCAGGTTAGTAAGTAGCTGGTGTTTGGTTTGGCTTTGCTGCCAAGATAGCCAGAGGAAGGAGGTGACAACAGCCCAGCTCTCCTGCAGGATTCAGGACCTACCCTCCTGAGTAGGTTTAGAGGAAGGAAGTCCATAGGTTTGGCCTGTAGCTCAGTGTTCAGAAACAGAGGTGAGGGCTGGTGCCCGCTTCAAGGCAGCTAGGAGCCAGAAGAATTAAACCAAGGATGGTCCCAGCCTTGGGTTTGTTGGTTTATGATTGGGTGGTGTCCTGACCCCCTGGAATATTCTTTTTTGATCTTTCCATGTCATAGATGCTACTGACCTGAGCCCATAATGTGCCTCAGAAAGGGTCCCTGGGATTTTGCCACAGTCTGTAAAGCATGAGCAAGAGGAGCTTTGACCTCTAGGTAGTGCCAGGAACCCTCCATCATTAAGGAACTAATTCGCTGCATGTAGATGATTCTAATCCTTACATCACCATTATCCCTGGTATTGATTTCCTTCATTAGCAGACAGTCCACAGTCAACTGCACATTAAGTATGTACCAAAGACACAAGAAGACCTAACTAGTCTCTGAACCCTGTATGTGTGGCTTTGATGATTACTATCACTTGTGATCCTTGCAATTAACTCTCCACCCTGCATCCATAGCCATGGGAAATCTCCTTTTCACACTCTGTGGAAAACATTACCTACCATATATGTGTATATAAAAATTATGTCTGACATTACTAAACTCTAGCTTTTGTCACCATCAGTGAAAGTATTGGGAATTCATGAATTATGTAAATATTTGAAATTATATTTTCATTCCCAATTGTGCCCCAGTTGTAAGGGTTAGCACATGTATGTGTGTTATTTTCTTTAACAGACAGTGAAACAGCAGTTTTCATGTGCCAGGCATTGTGTTAGGGACTTTATAAATATTGACTCATTTAATCCAATGTAATTCATTTAATACCAATTCTATGCAGTAGGAAACTGAAGCACAGAGCTTAAGCAAATTGGCCATAGTCACACAGCTGCTGAGCGTGTTGTTAAGCCTGATTCCCTTGTGTGGTTAAGAGCAGTCAGATGAAATCTTCTTTTGTTTGTTTGAGACAGGGTCTCACTTTGTCGCCCAGGCTAGAGTGCAGCGGCATGATCATAGCTCACTACAGCCTCAACTTCCTGGGCTCAAGCAATCCTCCCACCTCAGCCACCTGAGTAGCTGGGACTACAGGCACACACCACAACGCCCCACTCATATTTTAATTTTTTGTAGAGACAACGTCTCACTTTGTTGCCCAGGCTGATCTCAGACTCCTGAGCTTAAGCAGTCCTCCTGCCTTGGCTTCCCAAAGTGCTGGGATTACAGGCTCACCCCTGTAATCTCAGGCCACTGCACCTGGCCACACATTTTCTTAAAGAAGTATAAAAAATTTGGACTTGGCCAGGCACGGTGGCTCAAGCCTGTAATCCCAGCAGTTTGGGAGGCCAAGGTGGGCAGATCATCTAAGGTCAGGAGTTCGAGACCAGCCTGGCTAACATGGTGAAACCCATTTCTAATAAAAATACAAAAAATTAGCCAGGCGTGGTAGCACACACCTGTAATCCCAGCTACTCGGGAGGCTGAGGCAGGAGGATCGCTTGAACCCAGGAGGCAGAAGTTGCGGTGAGCCGAGATTGCACCATTGCACTCCAGCTTGGGCAATGAGAGCGAAACTCCATCTGAAAAAAAAAAATTGGACTCATTAATGCTTCAAAGCCTATGCTTCTAACTAATAATTGATCCTAGCTATGAAATATACATACATAAATACATTTATATTTGAGCCCAAATATCAGAGAAAGTAGAAATCTGTAGAATAGAATAGTATTGCTATTTTTTTCAATCAGAGATGGCAGTGTTCTACATTCAGGATTTCTTGTGACCAGGGCTTTTGTTTGACTCATTTAAGTAGTAATGTATGATATCAGAATAGTCTTTTGCTCGTTTGTGGCCTAATGTTTTAAAAAACATGTGATCACCCAGGCACTGTGGCTCACACCTGTAATCCCAGCACTTTGGGAGGCCAAGGTAGGTGGATCATGAGGTCAGGAGCTCGAGACCACCCTGGCCAACATGGTGAAACCCCATCTCTACTAAAAAGTTAACTGGACGTGGTAGTGCACGCCTGTAGTCCCCACTATTCAGGAGGCTGAGGCAGGAGAATTGCCTGAACCCGGGAGGCGGAGGTTGCAGTGAGCAGAGATTGCGCCACCGTACTCCAGCCTGGGCAACAGAGTGAGACTGCATCTCAAAAAAAAAAACAAAAAACAAAAAACAGTATGATCTCCTCCAGTTCAGTCAACTAAAAGCAGTTGAACTCCCACAGTGTAAACAGCAATGTGTATGTAGTGCTGTGGGTAACCTGGGATGTTAAATGGCCCTTCCCTCCTCTCCCCCCACCACACAGAACATATGTCCTTGTTGGGAAGATATAACACATTTAAGTGGAAATACACCATGAACCCCAAGAGTGTTTAAAAGCAGTATGCAGTGAGATCCAGAAAGTCTTAGATGCAGCCTTAAGGACTCTTTCACCCAATTTCACCATTTTACAGGAAGAAAGTTGAGACCCAGAGAGAGGAAGGGGCTTGCCCCAGGTCACACAGAGCATTGCTTTCCAAATGAGTAGAAGAGACAGTAAACAAGGAAGCACAAAGATTCCTAGCCTTGAAGACCTAGGCTTTACTCCTAGGCTTGCTGGTCTGTAAAATGGCCAGATGATTTAAATGATTTAGAAAGTCCCTTCCAATTCTGGAATGTTCTGGGCTCTGTCAGTGCCGTGTTTTGGAAGAGGGGCAAAATCAAAGAATATGGTCTTCTAAGGTAAATTGGTGTATCTTAGGCTTGGGTGTTATCAAGTGCCTAGGACAGTGCCTGGCATAATACAGTCACTCCATAAATGTTTGTTAAATGAATGAGTGAATATTTTTCGAAGATAGGAGTTGCTCTGATTCATAAACATTCCTTCTGTGAATTCACTGGAGGGAGATGGAATGAACAAGGGGATGCGGAGCAGAGGAGTGACACTAACAAAGATGTTTCCACACAAGGCAGAGGCACCGTCTCGGACTGCCTGGGCTTTGAAGATGGGTAGGGAGACCCAGGCCAGCGTGAAGCTTCAGATTAAGGAGGAGAGGGTAAGAGGGTGCCCAAGGGGCCACACCCTCTTGGGTTTATTCACCAGGAGCCAGTGTTAGGCTGGGCCAGGAGTGTCCACACCCTCATTACTTGTGAGCTTAGGGAGAGCAAAAGGCTTATGTGCAGAGATGACTCAGGCCCACAAAAAAAAAAACAAGAAAATCTTGATTAAAGGCCAATATGGCAGCTCACAGCTCCTTTGTGGGCACTGTGTGCACAGTCAGCCTTCTAAGCATAGTTTGCCGAGTGGAGATGAAAAATTGGGATCATGGGGATCCTGGGGAGGGTGCGCCTGGGGAGGGTGTGCAAGGCACAGTCCTAAGATGTGGTCCTACTCTTTGTCCTCGGGGCCTGCCTGGGACACCTGGGATAGCTCTCCTGATCATGTATCTTCAATGTTTTACGTAAGGGCGGGTGACCATTTCCCTCCAGATGGAACATGAAGGAACATGCTCAGGTGGTTCAGGGATTATTGAGGACTTGAGAGGGGAAAAGAAGGAGGTTTGAAAGGAATGACTGCCCTTTAGCTAAGTAGCCGGGAGGTCAACAGAGCACAGCTGCTCACTCAGCAGGGGCAGTGTGACTGGAAGCAGAGGCAGGGAGCCAAGATGGGTTCTGTTAATGAGGTGAGAGGAGAAGGTGCTGGCCACACCTTCCTGTCCCCTGCCTGTGCTCATGCTCCCTGACTCAGGACAAATATATGGGGCTGGCTGTGATCAAAATTTAGCACAATTCAAGAAACCAACTGAGGCAGTTAACTGACTGTGGAAAACAGCAATCAGGGCTCCAAGGGCAAAGGTAGAACTCACCATGATGTCAGCACAGTTACCTACAGCACAGTCCATTGATGAGGGCCTTGGGAAACATCCTCCTTCCCTTTGACATTTCAAAGCAGCTGGTTCCAGTAATATTGAGAGATTTAGGATCTCTAAGCCATTTACAGATGGATAAACATGTACCTGTGGACATGTGCAGCCAGACCAAAGAGTGAAGAAGGTTAAGGTTTTGGAATAAGATAGGCCAGGTTTTGAATCTCAGTTCAACTTTTTTACCAGCTGTGTGACCTTGAGAAACTTATTTATTGGGTCAATTTCCTCATTTGTTTAAAAATGAAAAAATTTTACAGTGTTATGAGAACTAGAAATTGTGTGTGTGTGTGTGTGTGTGTGTAATGCATGATTCTCAGCGGGCATTCAATGTTGTCATCGTCATCATTATTATTAGTGACTAACACACAAATTTGTGTCTTTGAGCAGATTTGGGTTGTTGAGCATTTGTATTCTGACTTACCAATTTCTCATAATATGAATTCCATTTGCATGCTTGAGAAATAAAAATATCCTCCTCAAGAAACTCTTATTGTGGACACTCAAGGGTCTGAGCACCATGTTAAATGTATGGCCTCCTCCCCACCCCCATATTTGCCCACCTTCTAATTTTGGAATATACTAAGTGTTTTGTTTCACAATATATCATAAAATGACCAACTTGTTGTTACGAAGTTCTACATGTTAAGATTTTTGTTCTTGTATTTTTGTATCTCTTAGTCACTTTGGTGAGCCATGTGGCTTGATGGTAAATCATTTTGTGATTTATAGATTGCCAGTTGAAATAACACCTATCTAAATTCCTGAGACATACATAATCATGATACAGTGTAACTTATAATTTTGTGGCTATATGGAACATTTCTTCTAAGAATGTTTAAGCCAAACAATGGCATTGTGAGAAAATTGTCATTATAACAAATACCATGAAACAAATGGCATTGTCATCTGTTGTGTGTAATTATTTTTAAATGCCAAACTGTAGGCCATGGGCTACTTAATGTTTGAGACCACAAAGTCCCAGTTTGACATAACATGGTTTTACCTGAAACTCTTTGGGGTGGAAAGATGGTGGAGTCTTACAGGAATAAGACCACCTAAGTGAAATCAACCTGTATGTTCTATACTAGTAAGAGGCTGGCTGCTTAGATCATAAACCACTTTGTCAAATGTACTAGGCCTACATCAGTGTTCACTGAGGTCTTCTAACAAATGGGATCATTACTAATTAATCCTGTTTACCAATGGAAACTGAAGCCATTTCTTAAATACACCCTGTTCATACTGCATCGCAAGTATACATGTATGTGATATTAAATAAGGACAATACTGAAACAGTGAGGGGCTACTAAATGCCACATACATACTGGCATTGTCTCTCTCTGTCACACACACACCCCAAATCCAAACTGTAGAGAGGAAGCTTATGTTTTCTGGGTCCTAGGGTGTCACTACTTTCAGAAATCTTTATCCTTCTTGGAAAGTCTTGCTTCTGGGCTTTAAGAATCATAGGCTCCCCAGACTTACATCACTGTCAGGGGTAGAGTAGCCTGGAACCCACGTGCATTAAGTGATGAGTTACGCAGAGAGCCTGGCAGAGACAAATGACCTGCCAGGTCAGGGGCAGCTGGACATGCCTTTTCCTTCCTCGTTTATAAAACGACAGGTCTGTTTACAGCCTATTCGGTGGCATAGTAAATGTGAAAGCACTTTGTAAACTGTAAAGTAAAAGCTGAAATGAGGCTGATTGGTCCTCAGCCCTTTTGGGGCCTGCAGGAGCCGGCAACCCTCACCCCTACCCTGGGAAGGTTGGAGAGAGCAGAATAAAGTAGTTAAGCAAGGGGAGAATGAGAGCCTCCTGGATCCCTGCCCTTCCATCCCAGCACACCCAGGGCACCCACTCCAAGCTATTCCAGTAACTTACTATTCTGTTAACCTTGAGGAGGGCAGGGACCTTCTGCTTAATTCTCCACATGGCTGCTGTTCTGAAGTGGGGAGAGTGGCCATAGAAGCAGAGGAGATCATTATTCATAGGAAATGTTTTTCTTGTTCTTTTTCATTAAATGCCTCTGGTAGGAGAAAATGAATAAATAGAAACATTGAATACACTGCTTTTTCTAAGCCCATGGTCAGAGACAAAAGGAAAAGCACATGACAAATAAAAGGGAATCTCCCCTTCCATTTTCTCTCCTTTCACTCTATTTTCTGACAAGACCAGAGTGGAGCTCCCCTTGAGTCACGTGCTTTCTGCACACCGCAGGTCAAATCCGGTATCTTGCATGGTGTGTTATAAAGCCTCTAAAACAAATCAGCACAGGTCCTTCTTTAGTCTCTCTCCAAGGGGGATTCCATGGTATTGTTATTGCTGGAAACCCCTCTTCACCTCTGTGAGGAGACAGAGCTACTTATAGGCAGGACGCAGCCTGAGTTTTAGTCATTTTAAGATCTGATAGTCTCGAACAAGGTGGGGAATCCTTGCATGTAGAAATTGCTCCTCTCTGCCTCACCATATCTTTATATAAGTGATGAGGGGTCCCGAAGTGGGGCAGGGGACTTACTTCCTTGACCTCGAAGTCCTAAGCATCCGGAGACCAACCTTTTGAGGATCACGCCTAACAGGCTCTGTCCACCATTCCTTATGCAGAAAGAAAGGAACACAGCGCCAGCATCCAGCCCCTCTCTCCTCTGTTGATCTGTGAGTTCTGTTCATCACTAAGAATGCCATTTGGGGATTTTCCTCTCTTGCTTTTATTACCTTAACACTAGACAAGTGAAGAAGAAGAAGAGTTAGAGGAGGAGGAGGAGGAGGACCCGGAAGAAGATAGGAAATCCACAAAAGAAGAAGAGAGTGAGGTGCCGAAGTCCCCGGAGCCACCACCCGTCCCCGTCCTGGCTCCCACGGAGGGGCCGCCCCTGCAGGCCCTGGGCCAGCCCTCAGGCTCCTTCATCTGTGAAATGCCCAACTGTGGGGCTGTAAGTGTGTCTGTGTCATCTGGGGATCTGGGACAAGCGAGAGCCATATAGCTGTGCCTGGCTTTAAGAGATGATGTATTTTCGAGAGTGCTCTTCCAACAGTCACAGTTTGGCAGAGGGTGCTCCATGTTACCATTGTTTTCTGCTTCATTTGGCCAACAGGTATTTACAGAGTGTGTGTTCTGTGTCTAGCACGATGCTGCGTGTTGGAGAACACAGAGAAGGCCCCCATGCCCAGGAGTGTGTGATTCCAAGCTCTGCAGTGAGCGTGGCCTCCAAAACATACATTCCACATTTCCTGGAGCCTCTGCATTCCCCTGGGCTGTGTGTCACACAAGCTTGTGCCCTGTCAGCATGCATTTAAATGTGCTAGGAGAGCCTGCTGACAAAGATCATCCTTTTATGACATAATTACTTGCCCTAACTCCTGCAATTTTACCTATTTAGAAGGTTTTGCATTTCACATTTCATAAAGTGTTACTAATCGAAATGTCACTAATTTAAAATTGAGAACACTGTTACAAAGATTTAACTAAAGTTTATCTTTGTACTCTATGGTGGAGAAAAAAAAGATTTACTAAAAGTAAATTAATCATATAAACAGGCTGAAAGGGAGTGTGTGTAAATACAGAGGCTACTACTTTTCAAGAATATTAGAAGCATAATTTAGCTAAAATAAAACAAGTTCACCATGTGGTCATTCTTAGCACTAAAGAAAGACCTTACGGTATCTGTGCTGGCCTTGTCTAAGGCTCCATGTGTATTTTAAAGGATATTTTTAAAGGTTATTTCTCAATCTCCCACTGGTCCGCCACTAGTCTGAATTGGTGAGCTTTTCCCAAATCAGGTTTCTTAAGGCCAGGCACACCTGTATAGGCAAGTTCTAGAGGGATTACCCCTCAAAATAATGTTGCCCCTTGCAGAGGAAGCCCATTTTCCTTAAGTCAGTGTGCTTGTCTTTGCTCATACATGATATAGGACAGTGCTGTTCTCCAGAGTGTACTGAATGCTGCTTACCTGTCACTTAGATGGAGAAAGCAACAGTCTTTAAAATATTTAGATCCTAAAGCAGAAATTCATTTGATTTGCATTTAAGAAAAAATGAAAATTAAAAAAAAAAAACAAAAAAGATACATACATTTTGCATTCACTTTGAAGAGAACAGAAGAGATTGCTGGCTTGTTTTCCATCTTTGATGTTTAATGACCTGGCCATTTTGTATAGAGTGTTCACTGCAGCATGATTGCGATAATGACTTTAAGTGATGGTATTTCTTGGTGAATTTGTTCAGAAATTAGATGCCTCCTCAAATCATAGCTCTATGTACAATAAGTTGTGTACCAAATGGAAGTTATCTTTTACTTTTTCCCATCAAATGCTCAGCAAGTTAGATATTTTTCTGTTCCAATTTTTCTGTACATAAGGGAAAAGATATTTTTTAATGACTTTTAAAAATCACAGTGGAGGCCGGGCGCGGTGGCTCACGCCTGTAATCCCAGCACTTTGGGAGGCCGAGGCGGGCGGATCACGAGGTCAGGAGATCGAGACCATCCTGGCTAACACGGTGAAACCCTGTCTCTACTATACTAAAAATACAAAACTTACCTGGGCGTGGTGGTGCGCGCCTGTAGTCCCAGCTACTCGGGAGGCTAAGGCAGGAGAATCGCTTAAACCCAGGAGGCAGAGGTTGCGGTGAACTGAGATCATGCCACTGCACTCCAGCCTGGTAACAGAGTGAGACTCCATCTGAAAAAAAAAAAAACAAGCAAACAAACAAACAAAAAAAAAACAGATCATAAACTTAATACAGCAACTACTACAGCTAGACAGCCCAGTAGGTACTCCCCTTAGCTGATGAGTTTAACAAGCTGGAAGCCAGGACTCATTGGATTCAGGGATATGGATTTACACCCCTTTATAGCGGTGGTTCTGAACTGGGGATGATTTATTCCCCAAGAACATTTGGCAGTGTCTGGAATTTGTCATAACTTTTATCATAAATGCGGAGGTGCTACTAGCATCTGGTAGGGCCAGAGATGCTGCTAAACATCCTATACAACGGAGCCCCCCACCCATCACAACAAAGAATTATCCAGCCCAAAATGATAGTAGTGCTGATGTTAAGAAACCCAGCTTTATGGCAGGATTTTAAAATTCTGCTAAGATCCTTCTTCTTTTTATCATCTGTATTAAAATTTGGGGGTCTTAAACATTGCTTCAACAATGGACTACTGATTAAGGCTATCTACAACATAGAATATGTCAGAAAACCTAATCACTGTCTTTCAAACTGGATTCCTTAGGGTGCTAGGGCTTCCTCGGGGTAGATAGAGCTGAGCAAACAGGCGCAATTCTGGGGCGCTGTCTCCATTCTAGCCAGAGCACCTCTGCTTTTAACTTGAGCCTGAGTTTTTTTAGTAAGACCTGATTTCCTAAAAAGGAAGGAGGGAGGGAAAGAGGAAGGAAGGAAGAAAAATGGGAGGGAAAGAAGGAGGTAGTTATCATCTTTAAAAAAGTTTGAGGCCAGGAGTGGTGGCTCACGCCTGTAATCCCAGCACTTTGGGAGGCCAAGGCGGGCAGATCACAAGGTCAGGAGATCGAGACCATCCTGGCTAACACGGTGAAACCCTGTCTCTACTAAAACTATAAAAAATTAGCCAGGCGTGGTGGCGGGCGCCTGTAGTCCCAGCTACTCGGGAGGCTGAGGCAGGAGAATGGTGTGAACCTGGGAGGCGGAGCTTGCAGTGAGCTGAGACCGCACCACCACACTCCAGCCTGGGTGACAGAGCGAGACTCTGTCTCAAAAAAAAAAAAAAAATTTGAAAGCTGGTCCAGCCCTCTCATTCTTCAGATGGAAAAAAATAAAGTATACAGAAGGGAAATGGCCCAACAGCTTTAGTTATAGTAGAGCTGGGTCCAAACCCCTGACGTCTTGACTTCTAGACAGTAGCTTTATTCTTTATCCTGTGCCATGTCGCTTCTTCTCTTCTGATTGTAGCAGTGATGAGGTTTTGATTGGCACAGGATCTGTGGTTGTGGTATTTGATCTTTACCTTTTGTAGCATATGCCCAAAGTTTGCTTATATAAAACCCTTGTGCCCTGTCATTAGACAGTTTCAAGTATTCCATGTTTACCACTGAGTAACTAATAACCCTAATTTCCTTTTCAGGACTGTAGATGTCATGTCACTCCCTTTCTTCCCCAGGTGTTCAGCTCCCGACAGGCACTGAATGGCCATGCCCGCATCCACGGGGGCACCAACCAGGTGACCAAGGCCCGAGGTGCCGTCCCCTCTGGGAAGCAGAAGCCTGGTGGCACCCAGAGTGGGTACTGTTCGGTGAAGAGCTCACCCTCTCACAGCACCACCAGCGGCGAGACAGACCCCACCACCATCTTCCCCTGCAAGGAGTGTGGCAAGTAGGTGCAGGGGACCGGGGACTGAATCTGAGTTCATGATGGGTAGTCGCTCTATGGGAGCTGGGCCAGGATGGCCTGAGGTTTCTTCAATCAGAAAAAAGAACTTAGACCTCAAAACTCTTCTTCGTGTCATCTTTGGGATGGGTATGTAGTCCTGTTGCAGACTCAGAATATGGCCATTCTGTTATCTTAGAGCCTTGTAAGGATGGATATCTTCAGAGAGTGAACCTGTAAGTTACAAAACTTCACTCTTTCCCAGGAATGGCAGGTGGGACTCTGGTTCCCACTCCTTCCCTTCACACCCAAGCTATGTTCACTAGCATTACTCTGTTTGGATCCCCGCTGAATGATTTGAGAATGGCTCTACAACACCTAATCAGGAACTCTCTGTAACACAGATGGCTCATACAGGGTAATCCTACCACCTTCGCTTACTTCTGTGACTAAGGCAGACATCACTAATCAATCACCACACTTTGCTATCACTTTAAGACAAAGCCTCAATTACTTTTTGTTGTCATGCTTCAAGCTGCACAACCAATTAATCAGAGTTGACACATGAAATAAAACCTATTTGTTATCCTCCCCTTTTAGGTATAATTTAAAAAACAACAACAGCTAAAGAAAAAAAGTAACATGAGATAGTAATTATAATAGCTAACATTTACTGAGCACTTACTTTGTAACATGCTTTATGTGTATGAGCTCACTTAATCCTTACATAGAAACTCCATGTGATACAGATACTGTTTTTTTATCTTTGTTTTACAAATAAGGGTTTAAAAATTAGGTAAAATGACTTGACCTAAGTCACAGTGCCAGTAAAGAGCAGAACTGAGATTTGAACCCAGTTTTGTCCGAATGCAGACCTGGGCTTCTGACCACTGCTCTTTCCTTTTGGTTTACTTTGTTTTTTGCTTTAGGTAGAAAATGCCATTGATGGTAAGATGGGTGATTCCCTCCCACAGCCTCCAGTAGAGAATTCCAGTGTACTTCTCAATGAGTCCACCTGACTGGAAGGGTACTACATTGTTA
This sequence comes from Pan troglodytes, assembly GCF_028858775.2. Taxonomy (NCBI): domain Eukaryota; kingdom Metazoa; phylum Chordata; class Mammalia; order Primates; family Hominidae; genus Pan; species Pan troglodytes. The sequence goes on along the minus strand of NC_072403.2, from coordinate 48,120,408 downwards.
TGAATTACATCCTTTAGGAGCCTTGCTGAGTTCCTCTTCCCATAATTCCTAGTGCCTCGAGCATGAAAAGGAGTATTACCTGGGAGAGATGCTGCCCAAGTGGTTTCTGAAACTCTACCACGAAAACATCCCTAGTTACATCAGCAAGGCTAGGTGGGACCTCTACTTATACATCTTCATAGAGTAGAGCAGGCAACTTAATAGTAACTGCTGTTTATCAGGTACTAACTATGTGCCTGGCACTGTTTTAAAGGATTCTTTACATGTTTTAGTCTGTTTTGTGTTGCTACAACAGAATATCACTGACTGGATAATTTATAAAGAAAATAAATTTATTTCTTATAGTTCTGGAGGCTGGGAAGTTCAAGGTCAAGGGGCCTGCATCTGGCAAGGGCCTTCTTGCTAAGTCATCCCATTGTGGAAGGGCAAAGAGAGGGGAGAGAGAGCAAGAGGTTGAACTTGCAGCCTCATACCCTATTATAATCGGCATGAATCCATTCATGAGGGTGAGGCCCTCGTCACTGAAACACCTCCCATTAGGCCACACCTTCCAACATGGCTGCATTAGGGATTCAGTTTTCAACATGTGCACATTCAACCCATAGCACATGTACTGATTAATCTTTAAAATAGCCCTATGAGGCAGGTACTTTTAGGAGCTTCTTTTTACAGGCAGAAACTGAGGCACAGAAAAGTGAAGCTCCTGTTGCAGTTCACAGCGAGCAGCCTAGTGGGGATTCACACCATGCAGGCTGGCCTGGCCTTGTGCTCCTGGCTCTATGCCATGCTGCATCTGATTAAGCCCAGCTTGATGGCACCCACCAAAGTGAACTGGAACTAGCAGATCACTTCCCCCCATGAAGCACAGGGATGGGAGAGGTGGGATTCGGTGTGGGTCTCCTCCACACCCTGCTGTCCTTCCAAGCTGGCCATGATGTCATTTTAACATCACCACCCACCACACACTGGTGCACCATGGAAGCAATGGGCCCCTGGATTGATCTTAAGGCTTTTTTAATTGAAATAATGATGGAACCACCCTCAGCTGACTCTCAGTGATCTCCTGCTTATTTGTCCTGGAGTGGCAGCATCAGGGATCAGGGTCTTGCCAGTTTTCCCCCAGAGGAGCCAGCACCTCCCACTCATTAGGCTCAAACAGGCTACAACGCTACATTCCACCAGGTGGAGACAGAGGATGATTTAACTTAAAAAAATCAGTATTTCATGTTTCCCGGCCATGCCTCAGTGGCATCTATTAAATGTTTTTTTTTGGAGTCTTACGTTGCTTGGAAACTTTTTCTACCAGAAATCCAGTTATGATTTCATGGAAATTACAAATGGTTTCTGTGGCTTTTCCTAACTCAAAATAACATTAGGCAAATGTTCACAAAATACCTCTTAGAGGTGCTGAAATTATGTTTGTTACATTTAACCATTTTCAGTGTGTCCAAGCAGAATTGTGATTTATCAGCCCTGTTGGACTCAGGCCTTAGAAACCAGGTGTTTTGTGTGTGTGTTTTTGTTTTGTTTTGTTTTTTCCTTCATGAGCTCAGGAGTAACTAAAGAGTATTATGCCACCCCCTGTCCATAAACAGTCTCACACCTGGGCACACTTCTTCTGAAAAAGGTCCAGATAATTAATATTTGAGGTTTTGTGGGCCGTTTACTATCTTTATCATAACTGCTCAGCTGTGCCATTGCAGCACAGAAACGGCCATCAACATTGCATAAACAGACATGGCTATCTGCCAATAAAACTTTATTCCCAAAAACAGTCAGGATTTGGCCCACTGACCAGTTTGCAGACCTCTCATCTAAAGAATTAACCCCAGCAATATATCATTTTATCCCCGGGTTTCTCAACCTCAGCACTGTTGGCATTTCAAGTCTGCCAATTCCTTGCTTGGCGAAGAGGGAGTGTCCTCTGTGTTGTAGGATGTGTAGCCATTATGATAATATCATGGCCACAAAGCAGGGGCCTTAAGTGAAAGGGAGTAGTAGATGTAGCTCAGAAGTCAAGTACAATAAAGACAGGGGCCACTGAATTTGGCCACACAGAGTTACCAGTGACCTCGAGAAGAGCAATTGGGTTGACAGGGAGAGGACAACAGTCCACTTTGAGAGGAAGAAGGAGAGAAAAAAGAGATCCACCAAGTGCATGTGGGCAGATCCTTCAAGAATTTTGACTGTGGGTTGGGCGCAGTGGTTCACACGTGTAATCACAACACTTTGGGAGGCCAAGGTGGGAGGATCACTTGAGGCTAGGAGTTCGAGGCCAGCATGGGCAACATAGCAAGACTCCATCTCTACAAAATATTTAAAAATTAGCCAGGCATGGTGGTATGTGCCTGTAGTCCTAGCTAATCGAGAGGCTCAGGTGGGAGGATCACTTGAGCCCAGGAGTTCAAGGTTATGGTGAGCTGTGATCACACCACTGCACTCCGGCCTGGGCAATAGAGAGACACCCTGTCTCTATTTAAAAAAAAAAAACAAAACAAAAAAAAACCCAACAACTTTCAACTGTGGAGGAACAGGGACAGAGGCCAGAGGCAGATGGTGGGTTGTTTCATGATGGGGACCATCAGGGCTTGTTAGCATGATGTAGAAGATTCTCCAGTGGAGAGGGCATGGTCAGTGATAAGGAGAAGGGGGAGGCTGAAAGAGGAGAAAGAGCCTGTGCTCCAGGCTCCAGGTAGACAGGAAGCCTTTGAGAATTCCTCCTCCATTGTCACAGGAAGGAAGCCTGAGGCACAGTAGGTGTGTTCTGTCCCCATCCCCTTCCTTGTAATGCTTGGAGAGGAAGGAAGAGAGGTGACAGGTCACAGGGGAAGGAGGTCCTAGAAGCCGAGCAGCCAGGGACTTTGTCAGACCACACACCCCCATTCCCCGTAGGACACCTGGATTTCCAAGAACTCAGATCTCCTTCTAAATTCTACACACCTCTCTTTCTTTATTTTTAGAGTCTTCTTCAAGATCAAAAGCCGAAATGCACACATGAAAACTCACAGGCAGCAGGAGGAACAGCAGAGGCAAAAGGCTCAGAAGGCGGCTTTTGCAGCTGAGATGGCAGCCACGATTGAGAGGACTACGGGGCCCGTGGGGGCGCCGGGGCTGCTGCCCCTGGACCAGCTGAGTCTGATCAAACCCATCAAGGACGTGGACATCCTCGACGACGACGTCGTCCAGCAGTTGGGAGGTGTCATGGAAGAGGCTGAAGTCGTGGACACCGATCTTCTCTTGGATGATCAAGATTCAGTCTTGCTTCAGGGTGACGCAGAACTATAAAGCCCTGTGTGTCACTTAGAGACAGTGAAGACCCACGGCCTCCATCTTCATTAATCAGGAAATCTGGACTGCCTGCTTGTTTTGTAACCCTTTTAAACTACCTGTTTTAAAAGTGGTCATTTTATTCAGGTTTAGAAAAAAAAATCCCATTTCTTTTCCTTTTATTTAAAAAAATTTGTTTTTGTGGGGGGTTGGGGGAATAAATAATTGGCACAACTATCTTTAAGAGGTGTTTCATCTGGGCTACCTTCTCATGAAATCATTCCCAGTAGGGACTGAAGCTGACCTTCATGTTCCATTGCATTCAGATGTCAACCATCCCGGTTGCCTTTTATCCCAAAGCTTGTTGTGAGTGTGTGTGTGTGAGAGGCAGGCGACCCTCTTAGTACTGGGGTCTTGGGGCCAACTTTTCCCATCAAGCGTTACTTTGATTCTGTTCTGACCTCATTCCATAGTTTGCAGTGAGCATGGCATCTTTGCCTGGAGATACTATGCTAGGGGCAGCTTTCCAGGGGCAAAGCAAGCCCTCGTGTTACACGGCTCTCCTCCAGCTCACACGACATGTGAGGAGATGACCAAATGTGAAAACAGGTTTCCCCTGTGTTGCCCGTCATCCTTTGGCCCGTTCACAGGAATGGAGTACTGTATAATTTTAGGCTTTCATTCCCAGCAGTGTTTACTGAGGACCTGGTTTTCTAGAACAGGTGTGTCCTGTCCTCTTCCATGTTCCCTGGGGGCTGGTCAGCTCCAAGTTGTGGGTGGCAGAGCTGTGTTTCAGCATGAACTGACTAGAGACCCATCTGGAGGCAAATATTAAGTTGCCAGGACTGCTTTCACTTCAGGGTGATTGAAGGACACATACTGAAGTACGTAGAATGCCAGAAAGTGTTCTATTGCCCAAAAAACAAATCAGAAAAGCCTATTCTTTTTTGCAACACTGTTAATGATTAGTGGAGTTCTGAAATTACTTTGTGCCACTTGGAAGTACTGTGAAACCACATTCACTGGGATTTTGCTGTAATTCACATCCGCTGGACTGAAGTTTACCTTGATGTTAGCTCTAAGAAATAGTTTTCTAACACATACGATAGCAAATACAAGACAAATAGCATTGAAGGCCAACAAAAATGGCTTCAGATACACCTTAGCTATAATGTTTGCATTCAAACAATGAATGTATTCATCACAAGTCACTTACCAAAGCACTTCTAGACTTCTCCAACCTCCATGACTTTGCTCTGCTTCCTCCTGTCCCTGTCAGCAGGGTTGCTGTTTGTACTTGAAGGTAATAAACCTGTAATCCTTCAAAAATGCCATTTAGCCCCAGGCTTCTGAGCTGAGTCAGACTGACCCATCCCACCGTTAGGGCAAAAGTCAGGCTGGGACACAGCACCAGTACAGAGAGGATCCTGCTTCATGCAACTCCCCTTTTGGAGTTAATGCAGCGTGATTTCCTGGGCCGGTGTTTTCAGGCATCGCCCACCCCAGGTATGCTGGTTCCCAGCTCCACGTAGGTGTGCCTATCACGCTGGGCCACTTTGCTGACAACATTCATAGCTTGACATGAGAGAGAATATCAGCAGAAGCATGAGAGTAGGACCTGATGTCTTTGACTCTGCAAAAGCATTTAGCACACACTCATGGGGGGGAACCGGCTGTGAGCCACAGCAGCTCCACACAGGCAGTGGTCTCTGAACTTCAGGAAAGCCATGGACAGAAGAAAAAATAAAATTCTTTTCCGTCATTCTATTTTCAAAGAGGTCTTGGCGTTTTCCTACATCTTTTGTTTAGAGGGGGAAAAAAAGGTTTCATTTGCTGCCATTTCAGAAAGGTTATGCTATCCTGTTTTATCCAAGCAGTTGTGAGTCAGGAACTGCCTGGGCAGTGTGCATCAACTTTGTGGCCGAAGCATTACAGCTGTCATATCCTTGGCTGATCGTCTCTCCCAGGGACTACTGCCCTCCACTTAGTGTCTGAGGGTAAGCCTAGAAGGGTGCTGCTATTTGGTCTATGGAAGCTTGTCTATCAAAGGAGCAAACATCCAGAAAAGTGTTTATAAAGCAAATGTATTGCCTCTGTTTAGAGATTTGCCCAGCTGTTCCAGTTTTAAACGTTAAAAAATAAACTCAGTTGCCATGGCAAAAATAGAATGCACAGCTTACTTATAATTTTCCATGCAGTATAGCATAAGGATTTTTGACTTGAAACAACCAAAGAACTCCTCCTTAACGAGACAGTTCAAATTCCTGAATTAGTATTTCTTGACTATCAACTTAAAGAATGGACTTCCTAGTACAATGTTGCACTTATTTTTTTTTCTGAAATAATTCTGCCTGCATGTATGTGTTGTGTTTTAGCTCCTCCCCTTACCTCACCCCAAAGATCTTTTCTTCCTAATGGTTAATGTCTCAACTCGGTTACTGTTTATTGTCAGATGGTTTTTCATTAGTGAATTTAGACCTCTTTGAGAAAGCTTGTATATAAAAAGTTAACAGATATATTTTATGGAAAAACCCATCTTATTTTCAAATATATTTAACTGCTGTTATATTTTATTAGAGGAAGGTTGTAAATATTTTCTAGGAGTTCTATTGTAAAGAAAAGTATTTTTGAAAAAAATTAATGTAATAAAAAGGAAAACATTTTTAAATAGTGGTTGTGATTGCTTCCTGTTCTGGCTTCGTTATGTTCTATTCTCAGCAGATGAATTGCATGCCTTCCATATCAGGATGTAATTTATTCAGGTTTGCACTATTATAAGTTGACATCATAATATCTAGTGTGCTTAACTGTATTTTCCCGGAATGCAAGTCCCTTGGTCCATATTAAAGCACTATGTATAGCATATTCATAATTTTTCTTTTGTAACGTGTGTATTTTTAATAAGGATTTTATGTAACATTTTGGCAACAAGAGGACCGTATTTTCTAGTGAATTTTATAATAACATTTTGCTAAAAATGTTTCTTCCTAGGTCAGTTTTTGTTAAGGTGAACCAAAAGTCTTATTTTACCAGGGGTTTAAAAAAAGTTTGAAGCTTGAAAGCAAAGTTATATTTAAACATCATATGTAACAAATAAATAAAGATGTTTTATAGACTTGTCCTAAAAAGGTGCATTCCTTAAAAAAAAAAAAAAAGAAAAAAAAGAAGGAAACTGGGGCATTCTAGGTTGTTTCCCCTCCAAGTGATAAGCTTTTTTTTTTTCTTAATTATCACAATGCTTCTTCAAAAAGGGAACCAGGGAAATTTTATTTAACACATTCTAATCATTAGCCTCTCAGAAAGTTATTACAGTTCCTATAGATGGGCATTCATCAAATGGAGATGTAACCAAATAGACACTGTCATATTTATTTGTGAAAACCTGATTCAATATTGCATCAGCTGCTCTGAAAATAAAATATTAATCTTTTGCGTTTCGTTTGGCTTAAATATTTCTTCTTTCTAGCCATTGCTATGACTTCTCAATGCTGGATAAATGCTAGTTTACCTGTTAATTGGTTTCTGTAGACAACAAGTTTAAGTCTGCTGATCAAATTTAATGATCATTATTAAAGTGTCCCCCGACTCCGAAGACCAGGACATACATTTCTGCTATTCAAGCAGTGGATGAACCACTTGGGTTTGTAAACCTTATGACTCAAACTGTGTCATAAACTCAAACTGAGTCATAAACCTTATGACTCAAACTGTGATTCAAGGGAGCACACTGTGACATACAGGTGTCTTACACTAAATCCTCCACAAAGTCTTAAGTCCACCCCGATTTATTTGCATTTTAAATCTGAATTTCCAAATTTGAGTAAGTTTACTTTTTTTTTTGACAGTCTTGCTTTGTTCCCCAGCCTGGAGTGCAGTGGCACGATCTTGGCTCACTGAAGCCTCCACTCCTGGGTTCAAGCAATTCTCACGGGTCAGCTCCTCTAAGTCCACCCCGATTTATTTGCATTTTAAACCTGCATTTTCAAATTTGAGTAAGTATGTTTACTTTTTTTTTTTTTTGAGACAGCCTTGCTTTGTTCCCCAGCCTGGAGTGCAGTGGCACGATCTCAGCTCACTGAAGCCTCCACTCCTGGGTTCAAGCAATTCTCACGGGTCAGCCTCCCAAGTAGCTGGGACTATACAGGTCATGCACCACCACGCCTGGCTAATTTTTGTATTTTATTAGAGGCGAGGTTTCGCCATGTTAGCCAGGCTGGTCTCGAACCCCTGGCCTCAAGAGGTCCGTCTGAGGCCCGCCTCGGCCTCCCACAGTGCTGGGATTACAGGTGTGAGCCACTGCACCTGGCTGTATGTTTACTTTTTTTTTTTTTTTTGAGACAGAGTCTCCCTCTGTCACCCAGGCTGGAGTGCAGTGGTGTGATCTCAGCTCACTGCAAGCTCTGCCTCCCGGGTTGATGCCATTCTCCTGCCTCAGCCTCCCGAGTAGCTGGGACTACAGGTGCCTGCCACCACACCCCGGCTAATTTTTTGTATTTTTAGTAGAGACGGGATTTCACCTTGTTAGCCAGGATGGTCTCGATCTCCTGACCTCATGATCCACCCGCCTCGGCCTCCCGAAGTGCTGGGATTACAGGCGTGATGTATGTTTACTTTTCATGGTCAACAGAAAACTACAGAAGAACTTTCAAATTCTGGATTTCATACAGAAGTTTACAGAATTTTACAAAAATAAATTTGCTTTAAGTGGGGAATGCCTATTCAAGACCTTGATCTAGATTCTTTTGGAGGGTGGCGGGGGAAGGGGGGTTGTTGTTTTTAAACTAATAGAGACAGGGTCTCACTATGTTGGCCAGGCTGATGTTGATCTCCTGGCCTCAAGCAATCCTTCTGCCTTGGCCTCCTGAAGTGCTAGGATTATAGACATGAGCCACTGCACCCGGCCTCTTTTGGATTTTTTTTGTTTTTGAGACGGAGTCTCACTGTCGCTCAGGCTGGAGTGCAGTGGCGCGATTTGGGCTCACTGCAACCTCCACCTCCCGAGTTCAAGGGATTCTCCTGCCTCAGCCTCCCGAGTAGCTGGGACTACAGGCCACACCACGCCTGGCTAATTTTTTTTTTTTTTTTTTTTTTTTTAGTAGAGATGGGTTTCACCGTGTTAGCCAGGATGGCCTGGATCTCCTGACCTCATGATCCACCCACCTTGGCCTCCCAAAGTGCTGAGATTACAGGTGTGAGCCACTGTGCCTGGCCTTTTTTGGTTTTTGACTTTAATTTTAGCTGTTTACTTTAGACAACCTATACCAAATAAAATAGCTATTCTTCTAGAAACTGTGTGCCTTAGCCAGTGCTGTAAATTTAAAGTCTACTTCTGGAGGCCCAATTGGAAGATTTTTTTCTACTTTTATTCAGTCAGTCGATCCTCATGAGCCACCATTATTCCATACTGTATTATACAGGGGGAGGAGAGTGTATAAAGATGGCTGTACATGATTCCTTCCTGCCAAGGAATTTAATACCTAGAAAGACATATGGGGGCCTTGGAACAGATTCAATTCCAGGATTGAGAAGAGCCCTATCAATATTCGGAATCCTCTCACCATCACCCACATGTACACAGCAATTTATAGCAGGTGCTCAGCAACTATTTGTTCAATGAGTTAACTCGCCAGTCCTCCAGGTATGCTCATCCATGTGTGCATTTGGCAGAGAGAGAATGTGTGTGTAAATCCCGAATTCCATTTACTCCCTATCTACCATCCTCAGCCACTGCCAGCGAGCTGAGATGTGCTCTAGGAATGTGGATGAGAGTTCGTGTTGACACAGCAAAGCATAATTAGGAAGACATTTTAAGAAATTGAATAATATATTCCTAAGAGAACCATAAGTGATCTTTGAATTGTAGATATCCCTGTGTAAAGGAGCCAAAGGGCCAGTCGTGATGGCTCACTCCTGTAATCCCAGCACTTCGGGAGGCCGCGGCGGGTAGATCACCTGAGGTCAGGAGTTTGAGACCAGCCTGACCAACATGGAGAAACCCTGTCTCTACTAAAAATACAAAAATTAGCCAGGCATAATGGCACATGCCTGTAATCCCAGCTACTCGGGAGGCTGAGGCAGGAGAATCCCTTGGACCCAAGAGGCAGAGGTTGCAGTGAACCGAGATCATGCCATTGCACTCCAGCCTGGGCAACAAGAGTGAAACTGTGTCTCAAAAAAACAATAATAATAAAAATAAATATTAAAAAAGGAGCCAAAGAGCTGATTACTTCCTTTATGTAAGAGAGGATCTTTTGGAAAGGACTGTCTTTAAAAACAGAACAACTGGCACAATCAAAATATGATTAACTGTAAAATATTTGATGTATCTATGTTTATTTTTTCTGGACATAAAGCAAGGTTTACTTGCATCAACTATCTAGAATCATTGGACTCCTGCTCCGGTTGGGTGTCTGGAAGTTTAGGCTGTAGGAAAGAGACCCTTAACGGATAGGCCAAGCTTCAGAACGCTGTCCCTGCCCACACCTCATGCCAAAGAGCACTGTTCACAGCCCTACTCTTGGCAAAACCTGATGTTGCCCCTTACAATGAGTTCTACCTAGGCCCTAGCAAGTCGGCACTTGATCCCAAACCATTAGGCCCCTAGGCCGTGTGGTGACACATTTGGCTCAGCCCAGGAAGATGAGAGAACCAAATCAAATTTCCACATTTGAGAGTATGAATGGAGAAACTTGATGAGCCAAAAGCAGAGAGCAGTGGCCATGCAGAGTCCTGAGGGAGCAGAAACTATTGGTAAGCAGTGAAAGCCCATCATTAAAAAGAACACATTTGGCCTCAGGAGGGAAGAGGGTATCCAGTCCCTAAGACTGTTTAAAGCATACCTTTCCAGTTCCAGGAGCTGTCCAGACCACACAGGTCTTTAAAAATAAGCCCCTATTTCTTTTGGAGTGGTGCTAGGGTGGTGGGTATTTCTAGTCCTATTATCCAAGAGATTTAAATAGAACTGAACCTCATCATAGAATCAGCACCAGCCCACTGCAGAGGTAGAAAAGGCACTGCTTTTAAGATGGTTATTGGTTTAGCTGTAACTAACTTACCATATGACCCTGAGTGAGTCAATTCACCTTGGGTTCCTCATCTATAAAATGAGGATAAAATCCATGTCTTCTGGTGTGGATCAGAGTAGGTAACTTAGGTGAAAGTCGTTTGCAAGCACTATAGTTGCAGAACACTCACCCAGCTGAGGCTACTCAAAGGGGACAGAGGCAGGGTGAAGGGCCTCACGGAAGTGCCATTTGGACAAACCGATGCAAACTTTGGAAGCAGGAACAGAGTTGGGAGTGGGGAGGCTGTTGGAAAACCCCATTGGCTGAGAGAAATCCCCTTAAGTGTCACAATTCAGAGAGAGAGACTGATTCTGAGAAGGGCACTGGGCAGCCTGCCAACATGGGGCATCACCGAGTCCAGCAGAAGGGCACACAGGTGAGGCCGGGTGTGGTGGCTCAAGCCTGTAATCCCAGCACTTTGGGAGGCCAAGGTGGGCGGATCAGGAGGTCAAGAGATTGAGACCAGCCTGGTCAACATGGAGAAACCCCGTCTCTACTAAAAATACAAAAATTAGCTGGGCGTGGTGGCGCATGCCTGTAATCCCAGCTACTCAGGAGGCTGAGGTAGGAGAATCACTTGAACCCAGGAGGTGGAGGTTGCAGTGAGCCAGGATCATGCCATTGCACTCCAGGCTGGGCAACAAGAGTGAAACTCCGTCTCAAAAATAAATAAATAAGAAGTGCACACAGGTGAAGTGTGCTGTTTCCATACCCTGTTGCAAGGCCACACTGGAATCTCTGCCACACCTCAACATGGACTGAATTCTAGTAAACAGAGGCCAGCCTGAGGGGCAGGAAAACTGGTTTCTGCTCCTAGACCTTTTCTATCTCCTAGATAGGTGTGATGTTGGGCGAATCATTCTGCCTCTTCTTTCGTTCTCTTGCCTGCAAAATAGGGTAGTAATAACTATTTGTGGGGAGAAAAAAAAACAACTTTATATTTGTACACTTCTTTATTTGGATGCTATAAAATATTCTCATAAACTTGATCTTTTTATTTTTAATCTTCTCAACAACCTTGTGAGGCAGGTGAGGTAGAAACTTAATGGCACAAATAGTGGATGACATCTATAGTGTATCATTACATGGCAGTATTGTACTAAACACCATACATTGGTATTGCATTGAATTCCCAAGCAACTATTGGAAGCAGGAACTACTGTTATCTTTTTTTTTTTTTTTTGACATATGAGCAAACTGAGGCTGAGGGTAAGGAAATAACTTGCTCAAAGTCACTCAACTAACTGGTAAGCCTGGGATTAGAAACCAGATCTGATTATAAGGCTAGAGTTTTCCATTAGGCTAAAATGCATATGTGAAAGCACTTTGGGGAAATAAAGCTTAGAAATGTGAACAAATGGGCCAAGTGCAGTGGCTCATACCTGTAAAACCAGCACTTTGGGAGGCCAAGGTGAGAGGATTGCTGGAAGCCAGGAGTTTGAGACCAGCCTGGGCAACATAGCAAGTCTCTGTCTCTACAAAACAATAAAAATAAAATAAAAAATGGTCGCAAACACCTGTAGTTTTAGATAGTCCAGAGGCTGTGGTGTGAGGATCACTTAACCCCAGGAGTTTGAGGCTGCAGTGGGCTATGATCAAGCCAATGCTCTCCAGCCTGGTCAACAGAGCGAGACACTGTCTCACACACACACACACAAAAGACAATATAGTATTATAGAAGCAGACTTTAAGATGAGGAGAAAGTAAAAGGAAAAATAAAAATAAATTTTTAAAGATTTGCACAAATGGAATAAGTTTTTTTTTTTTTGGAGACGGAATCTCGCTCTGTTCCCTAGACTGGAGTGCAGTGGTACAATCTCAATCTCGGCTCACTGCACTCTCTGCCTCCCGGGTTCAAGAGATTCTCCTGCCTCAGCCTCCCAAATAGCTGGGATTACAGGTGCACACCACCATGCCTGACTTTGTATTTTTAGTAGAGACGGGGTTTTGCCATGTTGGCCAGGCTGATCTTGAACTTCTGACGTCAGGTGATCCACCCGCCTTGGCCTCCCAAAGTGCTGAGTGCTGGAATTACAGGTGTGAGCCGAGCCACTGCACCTGGCCTTTTCTTTTCTTTTCTTTCTTTCTTTTTTTTTTTAGACAGAGTCTCATTGTGTCTCCCAGGCTGCAGTGCAGTGGCACGATCTTGCCTCACTGCAACCTCCACTTCCCGGGTTCAAGCAATTCTCGTGCCTCAGCCTCCTGAGTAGCTGGGACTACAGGCACACAACGATGACACCCCACTAATTTTTTGTGTTTTTAGTAGAGATGGGGTTTCACCATGTTGGCCAGGCTGGTCTCGAACTCCTGACCTCAGATGATCCGCCCACCTCAGCCTCCCAAAGTGCTGGGATTACAGGTGTGAGCCACCGCACCCAGCCTGAAGAAGTTTTTATTACAGCAAATCCCAGTTATACATCTTTTTACTTGGAAAAAATTATGGTGGACATTAATAATTAGACAAAACACTTTGGCTTGTTGTAAGTGAAGCTAGCCATTGTAAATTCCTAAATACTAGAGTAACATAAGGAAATGAATAATTTAGAAAGATCAGTAGGACAGCGGTATACAAAATGGTTGGAGCACAGGAATTCCAATTGGTGTGGGGAAGGAAGAAAGGATTAAGAACCATAATTAGAAAGCCGCTGCAATAAGGTAACTGAGTGGCAACTGGACCCAACGGTAGTGGCCGACTTTTCTTTTTCTTGTTAAATATAGATTTTGTTAAAATTTTGAAAAATGCAAAAAAAATTGAAAAATGCAAAAATAGGAAAATAAATCACCCATTATTCCAGTACTGAAGTAAATGGTGTCAATACACTAGTTTCAGTCCGGGCTTTGTGGTTCATGCCTGTAATCTCAGTCCTTTGGGAGGCCAAGGCCAGAGGATCACTTGAGGACAGGAATTCAAGACCAGCCCACAAAATAATGAGAGCAATATAATGAGACCCTGTCTCTACAAGAAAATTTAAAAAAAACAAAAAATTAGTCGGCTGTGGTGGCACGCACTTGTAGTCCAGCTACTTGGGAGGCTGAGGCAGGAGGATCACTTGAGGCAGGAGTTTGAGGCTGCAGTGAGCTATGACTGTGCCCACTGCACTCCAGCCTGGGCAGCCGAGTGAGACTCAGTCTCTAAAAGGAAAAAATAAGTAAATAAATAAATGTGTGTGTGTGTGTGTGTGTGTGTATACACACACAACAATTTAAAGGTGAAAACATTAATAGGGCTCGGTAACTATCCAGACACTGGCCGGAGCAAAACCAGCCTCGGCCAGCCAACTGTCCCGCCCCCAAAAAGCACAGGATCATGTCTCTATGGTTGTTCCGGCGCCGGAACATGAGGATGTACTCTCTTCTTTTGCGGAACTCTATGGTCTGAGGACGCCGCTGTAACCCCGGAAGCAATCCTGAGAGGTCGGGACCGGCAAGATGGCGGCGCGGACAGCGTTCGGGGCTGTGTGCCGGCGCCTCTGGCAGGTACTGGATTGGCTAGGGAGACTAGGAGGGCTGACCGGGATAGTTGCTTTTAAGTTTCCCTGCCACCAGCCGCTCTGCCCATCAGGATTTTTCCTGATATTTATCCCTCACCTCGCGCCGTTTACAGGAAAGTGACGAGAAAGGGGCTGGTTTTATCAGAATTCTCTCATGGAATTAAATATAAGTTAGTGAGTCCAGGCAAAGATAGGAACAAGAATAATCGTAGAATGTCAGAGCTGGAAAAGATTTTGTACTTCGTATGTTCCAAAACCCCTCCTTTCACGCTTGCAAAATAAACTGAGGCTCAGAGAAGACAGGAAATTTGCCTCGCGAAAATTAGAGGCTGAGCTGGTGCAAGATCTCAGACTCTTCCCATGGAACTAAATTGAGATGCTTTCCTGGCATCCAAATTTAGATGAAGGTCTCAAGCCAGAGGAGTGGGTTAGATATCCTCTGCGCAGTTATTTGCAGGAGGAGCAAAAACTTTTCAGCAGCGGTTCTCCTGCTTTTTGGCCTTGGGACCACTTTACACTTTCGGAGTTCAGGACTCCAGAGAGCTTTTGTTTTTGTGGGTTTTTGCTATCTATATTTAGCTTTTTGGAAAATAAAACTTAAGAATATATATTGACTTAAAAGTAACACTAACTCATTACATGTTACAACTAATACTTTATGAAAAATATATTTTCTGAACAAACTGAGTAAGGAGCAGCAATGTTTTACATTTTTGCAGCTCTCTTTAATTTCTGGCTTAATAAAAGCTAGATTCAAATCTGCTTCTGTATTTAATCTTTTCCTATATCACACCTCAGGCTGTCACGGGAAAACTTCACTGTACACTGGTAAGAGAATGAGTGGAAAAGTTGTAAATGACGTTTTGGTTTTATGAAAATAGTTTTGATTTCCCGGATCCCCTGAAAGTGTCTCAGACCCCACAGACGTCCTCAGACTACACTTTGAGACCACCGTTTTTGTTTTTGTTTGAAGACGGAGTTTCGCTCTTGTCGCCCAAGCTGGAGCGCAATGGCACGATCTCGGCTCACTGCAGCCTCCACCTCCCGGGTTCAAGTGATTCTCCTACCTCAGCCTCCCGAGCAGCTGGAATTACAGTCATGCGTCACCATGCCCAGCTAATATTTGTATGTTTAGTAGAGACGGGGTTTCACCATGTCGGTCAGGCTGGTCTCGAACTCCTGACCTCAAGTGATCCGGCCGCCTCGGCCTCCCAAAGTGCTGGGATTACAGGCTTGAGCCACCGCACCCGGCCTGAAAACCACTGTTCTTGAGAAAAGTCAGATGATATTAGAGATTGAAATTTTTGAACTGCTTTATTAAGACAAATTTACCCAGACAGCCCTCCCTTCCAAACCACCACTCCCCCAACACACACACACACACACACACACACACACACACACACACACACACACTCTCTCTCTCTCTCTCTCTCTCTCTCTCTCTCTCTCTCTCTCTCTCAAGAAATACAAAGAAAAAATGCAATTTAAAAACTTCTTGGCCGGGCACGGTGGCTCACGCCTGTAATCCCTACACTTTGGGAGGCCGAGGTGGGCGGATCACGAGATCTCCTGATCAAGACCATCCTGGCTAACATGGCAAAACTCCGTCTCTACTAAAAATACAAAAATTAGCTGAGTGTGGCGGTGGGCCCCTGTAATCCCACCTACTCAGGAGGCTAAGGCAGGAGAATTGCTTGAACCCAGGAGGCGGAGGTTTCAGTGAGCTGAGAATGCTCCACTGTACTCCAGCCTGGGCGACAGAGCAAGACTCTGTCTCAAAAAAAAAAAAGAAAAGAAAAGAAAAAAAAAGAAAAGAAAAAGCAGAGGTTTATAGTGGGAGAATGTGACTGAGAAGTGTAATATTCTTGCTCCTCTTGCACAATTCGATTGTGGGGTCACTGGTGTAATTGTTGGGAGGGAATTTTCTATGCAATTTTGTCCGAAGAATGGCACATACCTCTTACCACTTTGTGTTGTACCTGATTTCCTTTTTCCTTTTCCCCTTTGGTGCAAAGAAGATTATAGAGTTATGATTTGTCTCTATCTTGGGTAAGGAGAGGAAGGACAATAAGCTAAGAATAGGCTTTTAAAACGTGGCTAGGTGGTGGTTCACTCCTGAAATCCCAGCACTTTGGGACACTGAGGCTGGAGGATCGCTTGAGCCCACGAGTTCAAGACCAGCCTGGGAAATATGGTGAAACCCCATCTCTACAAAAGTACAAAATATTAGCTGGGCCTGGTGGCCCGTGCCTGTAGTCCCAGCTATCTGGGAGACTGGGGTGGGAGGACCACCTGAACCTGGGAGGTCCAGGCCATGATCATGCAACTGCACTCCAGCCTGGATAACAGAGTGAGACCTTGTCTCAAAAAAACCCTGAAAAAACAAACAAAAACATACTTAGGTGACAATCATTTGTATTAATGAAACTTCACTTATGCTAAACTTCTTTTTTTTTTTTTTTTTTTTTTTTTTTTGAGAGGGAGTCTCACTCTGTCACCCAGCCTGGACCTCCGCCTCCCGGGTTCAAGCAATTCTCCTGCCTCAGCCTCCCAAGTAACTAGGATCACAACCGCACCGCCACCATGCCTGGCTAATTCTTGTATTTTTAGTAGAGACAGGGTTTCACCATGTTGGCCAGGCTGCTCTGGAACTCCTGACCGCAAGTGATCCACCCACCTTGGCCTCCCAAAGTGCTGGGATTACAGGTGTGAGCCACGGCACCTGGCCTTATTTTCATCTTCATTGTGTTTTTAGGGATCCTATTGTGTTTCCACTTTCTCAGGTTACACTTCAAAATCTCAGAAAAGTTTAAAGGAAAAAACAGCTGTTATATGTAGTAGTATCGTTTGTTTCCTAAAACTGGAAAGTCTTGTTCCACCAGGGGGAGCTGATGGTAAAGGATTTGGAAATGTGGGTTCGTTGTAGCATGTGGCATAGTAGTTAATGATGGGTATAAGTCACAGCACATATTTCAGTTCATTATAAGCTAGTTATCCCAGCCAAGCTAAGAAATATGTATGCTTTAAAAGATGTATGAAAGCATCAAAAGAGGGATACTTTAGAATTTTTATTCCAACTCTTAACAAATTATAAAAACAATATATTTTATTGCTTAAAGATATTCAGGCAAAATAAGTATTATACTGAAGTACAATTAATTTGTAAAAAATAATGGGAAAATGAAGTCACATTTTTTCTTGATGTCCACATAATTCATAGCTTTTTTTAAATGTGAGAATTGTTTTTTTGAAAAAGTTTTTATTCCTAATCTTTAAAATAGAGATTCTCTAGTATTTTGAGACTGCTTTTTTTTTTATCATCAGCTCTACCATTGTCCTCTTTTTTTTTTTAATCTAATTTGGCCATTTTAGTTACCCCAGTATCTTCATCTGAAATAATGAGGTAACCTTTTAGTTTTTAGTGGAAATTATGAATGGTTTGGTAGTTGACTTTAATTCTAACACATGTCCTACTTTTTTTTTCTTTAGGCATTGGGGAATTTTTCTGTAAACACCTCTAAGGGCAATACAGCCAAAAATGGTGGCTTGCTTCTGTAAGTATACAATTGGATGTGCTAAATTGAACAAAATAGGTTCTTGTGCTATTTTACTTAGGTTTCTCTTTTTTTCCCCACACATAGCAGTACCAATATGAAGTGGGTACAGTTTTCAAACCTACACGTTGATGTTCCAAAGGATTCGACCAAACCTGTGGTATGTACTCCCTGTTTCTTGGTATAAGGAGCTACCTTAGCAATAGGTTTTCCTTATTATTTCATTGGGTTTTTTTTCCCCAAACACTCTATGAATAAAAAAATTTTGTCCTAGAATACTGGCAAATGCACAACGCATATATTCTCTTAACTCCCTGGATTATATTGTCTTCAGGGTATCAAAGTAAGTTCTAAAGGAATAAATTATTTACCCCCAAATAACTGTGTTAATTAGTAGTCTCTTGCTTTTAGCTTGGCATAATGGAAGAGTTGTCAGAATTTGTGATGTAGAATACTTGATGTTATGTTATGGAAAAGTATTTTTCTTGTAGCCTTCAAGTCTTTGTTTTCATTTTGTGTATTGAGCCTGGGCCTGGACAGTGCTTTATTGTTCACAGTGAGAAAATGCGTTAGCACAAATAATAAACATCTAGAAGGAACTTGGTAACCCTGTAGAAGCTATGATTTCATCAATCCAGTTTTTTGTGTTACTTGTAATTTTTAAAAATCCTTTCATTTCCACCCCTCAAAAATAACCCCCTTTAACAGTTTGGGATTACAGTTCTAGACATTTGTCTGTAGGTACTCACTTTGTCTGTGCACATGTCTAGTTTACTGCTCTTTCTTTTCTAACTTTTCTCTTAATAGATATTGGATATTTATTTATTTATTTATTTTGAGACAGAGTCTCGCTCTGTCACCCAGGCTGGAGTGCAGTAGCATGATCTCGGCTCACCTCACCTCAGCCTCCTGGGTTCAAGTAGTTCTCATGCCTTAGCCTCCCGACTAGCTGGGATTACAGGCACACACCACCATGCCTGGCTAATTTTTGTATTCTTAGTAGAAATGGGGTTTTCCCATGTTGGCCAGGCTGGTCTCAAATTCCTGGCCTCAAGTGATCTGCCTGCCTCAGCCTCCCAAAGTGCTGGGATTACAGGCATGAGCCACCACACCTGGCCAGTACTGGATGTATTTCTATGGTAGTACATTTAAGCCCCAATCTGCAACTCACATGCCTGTAGGAGCCAGGCCTATAAGAAAAGGTGGCAGAATTGGCATGGTGTGCCATTGTCTTTATAAGCAAGACAGCAGCTACTTATTCTAGCCACTTGTTGCCCTGTGGGAAATCAGACCTAGTGATGCCAGCCTGTCTAAATCTTCCAAGCTAAACTGAAATCCAGATTTTCTTGTGAAATCTTCTGATTTTTAATATTCCTAACAAATTCAAAGTATCTTTTAACACCCTGTAGGGATCAGTCAGAACACATCTTGAGGCTATATTCCCCCTTCTCATCCCTCAACTTAGGACACAGGCTATCAGTATATTCTGTTCTTCCAACAACCCTTTTTGGAGTAATTGAGAGTGGATATCTAGCTTTCTGGCTAGTAAGTAAATCTTTCAGGAGTGAAGTGATTTAACTCTGAATCATTGGATTAGTAGTATAATTTACTGGTTTAATGGATGAATGAAATGAAGGTAATTCACCTTTTGGAAGAAAGTCAAAAATGTCAAACCCATTATTTCTAAGGTCTTTAGGTATTAGGGTGGAAGAGGTTGAAGTTATAGGTATAGTCAGTGTCATATCATTTAAATTAGAAATGAGTAATTTGTTTATTAGGGCAGACAAAACATACGCGAATAAAACCTAATAAAAAATATGAATAGAACTAACTTGGCTTTGTATAATAATGTTTTATAATTAATAAGCACTTTAATCTGTGTTTTCTTATTTTTTTCTTAGAGAAATACTATGAGCAATAGCATAGGTTTACCCTCTTTCATATGTGAGGAAACTAATGTGCAGTGAGATGATATGATTTGTCCGTTGTCGTTCAGCTACCATTAGCAGAGTTTAATTCTCAGTCCAAGTCTTCTGACCAGGCTCTTTTTATTAGCAGACCCTGAAGTCCTTTTTCATTGTGAATTTGAAGCTGAATAATTATTTTAAGTTGGAAAGTTCCTTTAGTAATTTTGTGGGTTGCCTTGAAAATTCTTTTCATTTACACTGTATTTTAACAGATTCTGAGGCTCATTGTCCAGATCTGAACATGAAAGTATCTAGACACTTCAGCTAACACTGCCGTCACTCAGTGTTTTTCTCCTCATTTATTAGTAAACTCTGAAGTTGTTCAATTGAGGCTAATGTTTTAAATTTGCTAGTTATAAATAGAAGAGGAACTAAAACTGAAACTTTTCTTTTGGATTTTAGGTAACGATCTCTGATGAACCAGACATATTATATAAGCGCCTCTCGGTTTTGGTGAAAGGTCACGATAAGGCTGTATTGGACAGTTATGAATATTTTGCTGTGCTTGCTGCTAAAGAACTTGGTATCTCTATTAAAGTGTGAGTATGGCCTTTCCTGACCCGACCTGTTCGCTGCTGTAATATGATCAACCAGGAAAATAGTGCTCATCCCAGGAAGGTCTGAACTCTTTTTTTTTTTTTTTTTTGAGACAGAGTCTCGCTCTGTTGCCCAGGCTGGAGTACAGTGGCACAACCTCAGCTCACTGCAACCTCTGCCTCCTGGGTTCAAGCAGTTCTCAGCCTCCCGAGTAGCTGGGACTACAGGCGCATGCCACCACGCCTGGCTAATTTTTTGTATTTTAGTAGAGATGGGGTTTCACTGTGTTGCCCAGGCTGGTCTCGAACTCCTGAGCTCAGGCAAATTGCCCGCCTCAGCTTCCCAAAGTGCTGGGATTACAGGCGTGAGCCACTGCACCTGGCCCAGTCTGAGCTCTTAAAGTGGGATAGAAACTCTTGGTGGGTAGAGTTTAAGTTTGTCATATGTTATCCTAATCAGGATCATGCCTTCCTGCCATGTTTCTGGGATCTCCATGGAGCAGGGAGGTAGAGTAGGTGAATGAACAATCGTTTTAGACCCTTTGGATGTGATGATTTTTGGCTAATACATCCATCATTTCAAATCTTCCCTAAGAAACACCACTTACCCAGTAATTTCTTGCTTGAACAAGGTAAGCCTTGGAGTCACTGCAGGGTCAAGCATAACTGTCTCCTTTGTCTTTTCATCTGCTCCTTCTGCTGTTGAACGAGGCCCCATCTGGGGCTTTGGCAGTCTGGCCTTCTGACAAAAACAGAAGGCCACGGTTTCCCAAAACAGACTATAGTTTTGTTATTTTGATTTATCTGTAGATTTTCCTAAAACAACAGACATACAGCAGGTGTTACAACTATGTCTACCACACTGGTGCTACTCTTCACAATTAATATATTTGGTCAATAAAAGACTAAAGGGTGTAAAAGCAGCAGGTGTGTGTGTATGCGTGCACACTTGACATGCCAGGGCTTATTTTTGAGCCTGTGGGAAAAAGTTTCTATTGCTGTCTGCAGTGTTTATTTTGGCTTGAGTTTTATGATAGCAGTTGTTGTTCCAGATGACAGTTTTGGCAAATGGAAGTCTGTAAATGGTAGTTAATGCCTATAATTGAGTGTGAGTCTGACCTACAAAATTATGGAATTATGCTTTGTTATCATAGTGACTCAGGTTTTGTTTTGTCCATTAATTTCAGACATGAACCTCCAAGGAAAATAGAGCGATTTACTCTTCTCCAATCAGTGCATATTTACAAGAAGCACAGAGTTCAGTATGAAATGAGAACACTTTACAGATGTTTAGAGGTGAGTGTATTTGAGAAATTCTGGCATTTTTGAAATACCAAAAATTCACACTAGCATATAACTTTACTTTAACATTGACTAGATTGACTTCTTTCAGCAAGCCCATGTCTGTTGGTTGTACAGAAGGTAAATATCTTTTAGTGTTTATGGAAGTGTCATGGTAGGAAAAGTAAATGCAAATAAAGCAATCCTTTAGAGTAGTGCATACCTTAACTCAGGAATGCAGATTATGCAAAGATAGCATTGGAATAATTTTGCTCATATTTCAAAAATTCTAGTGAAGTTTTTACACAGTTCTAATAACTGTTTCACATACTAGCTGGATTTTCCATGTCAGTGATGCACAGCATTAGGTTTTTCATTCATCTGTTACTCATTTGTGCTTCCATTAGTGCCAGCACAGTCGTGTGCTTAAGGAGAGCATAGGTTCTGGAGTCAGACTGCCAATGCCAGAATCCAGGTCCTGTCTCTTAACAGCTGTGTGACATGTACTTCTATTCCTTCATCTATAAAATGGGAATAATAGTGGTACCCATCTCATAAGGTTAGTGTGAGGATTAGAATGGAAAATTTATGTAAGCACTCAGAATACTTTGATCACATAGTAAGTGATTGGTAAATATTAAAACAAGCACTTATGTATCTTTTATATGGGAAGTACTGTACTAGTCATTGAGGGCACAAATATAATAAAGTCATGGTCCCTACTCTTTTTTTTTTTTTTTTTTTGAGATAGAGTCTCACTCTGTCACCACCTAGGCTGGAGTGCAGTGGCACAATCTAGGCTCACTGTAACCTCTGCCTTCCGGGTTCAAGCAATTCTTTCTCAGCTTCCCTAGTAGCTGGGACTACAGGTGTACGCCACCGCGCCTGGCTAATTTTTGTATTTTTAGTAGAGATGGGGTTTTACCATATCGGTCAGGCTGGTCTTGAACTCCTGACCTCAGGTGATCCACCCACCTCGGCCTCCCAAAGTGCTGGGATTACAGGTGTGAGCCACTGTGCCTGCGCAGTCCCTACTCTTAAAAAGAAAAACCCAAATTTTATCCATCTTTGTCTGAGGGAAACGTCTCTCATAGTACACACAGAAAATCTTATATTAACTATATCTTATAATTTAGTCCTTTTGTCTTCAGTTGTTTTGTGAGCCTGGGATTTTATGTTAGATTCTTTAGGGGAGGCCAGGCGCGGTAGCTCATGCCTGTAATCCTAGCACTTTGGGAGGCCAAGGCAGGCGGATCACTTGAGGTCAGGAGTTTGAGGCCAGCCTGGCCAACATGATGAAACCCCGTCTCTACTAAAAATACAAAAAAAATTAGCCGGACATGGTGGCACACACCTGTAGTCCCAGCCACTCGGGGGACTGAAGCAGGAGATGGCTTGAACCCAGGAGGCAGAGGTTGCAGTGAGCTGAGATTGCACACACTCCAGCCCAGGCAACAGAGTGAGACTCCATCTCAAAAAAAAAAAAAAAAAAAAAGCGTGCTTTAACAAACAGCTTACATGAAACATTTTCATGTTTGATGTTTTAGTTAGAACATCTAACTGGAAGCACAGCAGATGTCTACTTGGAATATATTCAGCGAAACTTACCTGAAGGGGTTGCCATGGAAGTAACAAAGGTATAGCTTGAATTTCTACCTCTTTCGGGGGGGCGGTGGGGAGTGGTATCTGTATTGTTGTTTTGATAAATTGCAGCCTGGTCCTGGCCCACTGAGTAGAGTTTGCCCTAAACTGTGGCAAACTGGGAGACACAGTTGCCACAGTGGTTGGGGGCTACCCACCCCTTGCAACAGAATCCTGCCATTTCAGCCCAAGTCCTCCGTGAACCACCTATGAAGTTCTCCCTCCTCAATATGAGTTGTCTAGACCTGGGGATCCCATTAAGTGGCAATCCATGAAGATCATTGAGGATCAAATCGATTATGTATGTGAGAGTGTTTTATAGACCATCAAGTTTCCTTCTTTCCATTTCAAAACCCTATAGAAAGACTAGGGGGATAAAAGAAAAAGAAATAAAGAGGATTTGACCAAATTAATAAGTCCGATTTGTAGTCAAAGAGTTCTGTTAAATCCACATTATAGTTTTGTTTCTTTCTTTTTTTAGACACAATTAGAACAGTTACCAGAACACATCAAGGAGCCAATCTGGGAAACACTATCAGAAGAAAAAGAAGCAAGCAAGTCATAAAGCCTCAGGGAGGCCATTTTTGCCTAAATTTGAAATGAGGGCGGGCCAGATGAGTATGTTTAAGTGGAGAGTGCTTCCAGCTGAGATGATTTGAGTCTGCCCTAACTGCTCCATTGAGTTCTCGTGCCCTCATCAGCTGAGGGCAGGGAATGGAACTTTAATGGAAGAACCACTTTTATCTATTCTTTTTATTCATTGTTTCAGTTCTGATTTCAGCAAACATGAGCAAACCACTTTGACTGAAAGCGGAAAGAGTGAAAATTCTATTTTGTTACGCTACTGGTGTTCAGTTATTAGTTTGTACCATTTTTAATTTATGTCAGTTGATGCATCTGAAAATAAGTGCTTGGAGTGTTCGTACCCTTATTTTTTTTTTAAGATTCCTAGAAGGAATCTTTGGTTAATTCAGATTGAGCAGTTAAAGTTTTTGCTATTTACCTTTGTGCAGGCTGGCATATGCTAATTTGGGGGTGGTAACCAACCGATTTTATCTCATGTAAGCATTACATTTTGAAGACTGAATATACTTCACAGCAGATCAAACACATTTATGGCATGCACTGACCTCTTCTTGGAGCCCAGAACTTTATAGAGTTGCCTACCAGGGTTACTGTAATGGAATTTATGATCTTAAGAAATTACTAGTTGTATTATTTATCCTATGATTCATTCATTCAATAAGCTTTTACTGCATAAACTTTACATCCAGCACTGTAGTTAAGTACCCAAAATTGAATAGAAATAATGGCTTTTGAAAATTGCACAAAGCAGGCCAGGCACGGTGGCTGACGCCTGTAATCCCAGCACTTTGGGAGGCCGAGGCAGGCGGATCACGAGGTCAAGAGATCCAGACCATCCTGGCTAACACGGTGAAACCCCGTCTCTAATAAAAATACAAAAATTAGCTGGACATGGTGGCACGTGCCTGTAATCCCAGCTACTCAGGAGGCTGAGGCAGGAGAATCGCGTGAACCCGGGCCCGGTGGAGGCTGCAGTGAGACGAGATCGCGCCACTGCACTCCAGCCTGGCGACAGAGTGAGACACCATCTCAAAAAAAAAAAAAAAAGAAAATTGTGCAAAGCATAGGTAAATATTTTTCTTTATTAAGCTTCTCACTGAGAAGCCCTCTTTCTTTTGGTAAATGTCACTCTGTTTGTTAGGAGATGTCTGCTTTTCCATGAAATGAAATAGTGGCTAAAGCCCTGAAAGAGGCAAGACTACAATGGGCTGAAACAGTTGGTATAGCAACCCCAGAGAAGTGCTTCATTTTCTTTTTATAGTAGAAGCAGGTCCATGTCTTTTGTGGTTTCCTGCACATCTTTGGAGTAGTTATGACTTCTCAGTTTTTCCCCCCTTAAACTGCATTGCCTATTCTCTTTTCCTGACATGCTATCAGGTATCAGTGTGTTGAATACATACTGCTTGTGTATCAGGCTTACGTTACTGTCATCACCATTAAAAGAATTACAGCCTTGTGCCCCATGACCTTCAGCTCAGTTGTTGACTGTCATTCATGAATGCCTAAAGCGTACTGACACCAGGTATAAGTACCTGAAGATCAAGAACTAGTCAATAAAACATGAGCAACATAATGGTAACTATGTGCAGCAAAGCAGCAATTTATGACACATTTTCATCTGAAGTAATTCTTTAAAAATAAATATAGACCCGGCCGGTTGTGGAGGCTCAAGCCTGTAATCCCAGCACTTTGAGAGGCTGAGGCGGGTGGATCACCTGAGGTCAGGAGTTCGAGACCAGCCTGGCCAACATGGTAAAACCCCATCTCTATTAAAAACACAAAAATTAGCTGGGCATGGTGGTGGGCGCCTGTAATCCCAGCTACTTGGGAGGCTGAGGCAGGAGGATTGCTTGAACTCAAGAGGTGGATGTTGCAGTGAGCCAAGATTGTACCATAGCACTCCATGTAAACCAAAGTCCTTAGTTTAGGACTTCCAATTATGTGTTAAAACCTCGGCTTAAATAAGCAAATGAACTACATGTGCACACGTGCACGTGAGGAAAACTAGCAGTATTTCTTATTTCTTTTTCTTTTTTTTTGTTTTTTTGAGGTGGAATCTTGCACTGTCACCCGGTCTGGAGTGCAGTGGCGCGATCTCGGCTCATCGCAACCTCTGCCTCCCAGGTTCAAGCGATTATCCTGCCTCAGCCTCCCAAGTAGCTGGGACTACAGGCATGTGCCACCACGCCCAGCTGATTTTTGTATTTTTAGTAGAGATGGGGTTTCCCCATGTTGGCCAGGATGGTCTTGATCTCTTGACCTCGTGATCCGCCTGCCTCGGCCTCCCAAAGTGCTGGGATTACAGGCATGAGCCACTGCGCCTGGCCCAAAACTAGCAGTATTTCTTCGACGAAAGTATTTGGCATATTTGAAGCCCGCTTCTTGACATAAACAAGTTTGGCATGAAGTACAGTACTGAAAAAATGATATAAACAAAATAACTTCTTAGCTTATCAGGATATAGCTATCTTGATAGGCTAAGAAGATTTTTGGTTTTCTTTTGTTGGTTTTAAATTAGGCCTCTGAGTAAAATGCATGTCCTGAAAATTAGAATTAATGCCTGGGTCACACTTTCTGTCCATGGTGGGTATGGGAGATGGTGAGAGAAGAGTGGATTTGATAATATATGTTGGTGCAAAAGGAATTGCAGTTTTTGAAATTAAAAGTAATGGCAAAAAAAAAAAAAAAAAAATAGAATGAACCGGCCAGGAGTGGTGGCTCACGCCTGTAATCCCAGCACTTTGGGAGGCTGAGGCGGGCAGATCATGTGAGGTTGGGAGTGGGAGACCAGCCTGGCCAATATGAGAAACCCTGTCTCTTCTAAAAATACAAAATAAGCAGGGTGTGGTGGCGCATGCCTGTAATCCCAGCTACTTGGGAGGCTGAGGCAGGAGAATCCCTTGAACTCAGGGGGGCAGAGGTTGCGATGAGCCAAGATCACGCCATGGGCAACAAGAGTGAAACTCCGTCTCAAAAAAAAGAAAAAAAATAGAATGAACCAGAAGGCAGGTAGGAAGTGAGATGATCTTTTTTCTTTTTCTTTTTTTTTTGTAGAGACAGAGTCTTGTTCTGTTGCCCAGGCTGGAGTGCAGTGGTACGATCAAAGCTCACTACACAATCGAACTTATGGGCTCAAGGGATCTTCCCACCACAGCCTCCCAAGTAGCTGAGACTAAATGTGTGCACCACCACACTCAGCTCATTTTTTTATTTTTTGGAGTCAGGGTCCTGCTCTGTCGCCCAGGCTGGAGTGCAGTGGCATGAACACAGCTCACTGCAGCCTTGACCTCCTGGGCTCAGATGATCCTCCTGCCTCAGCCTCCCAGGTAGTTGGAACCACAGGCATGTACCACGATACATGGCTAATTTTTTAATCTTTTTGTAGAGATGGGGGTCTCACTTTGTTGCCAAGGCTGGTCTCAAATTCCTGACCTCAAGTGATTCTTCGGCCTTGGCCTCCCAAAATGCTGAGATTACAGGCATCAGCCATCATGCCCAGCCTATATTTTTTTCATATTAAATAAAATCATGTTCTCATCTAAGAGTCTTAGTATAACTACAGATCTCTGGTAAGACAGACTAAACTAGTTCAGTGCCAAGTTTCAGTGCTTTGAAAGAATGGCATATATTCCTGGCCCTATGACCATTTAAACTTGCCACAGTGAATACATAAAGCAATCATTTTAAATTATTAGTCTAGTTTCTTAACATTTCTAGTTGTCTGCAACCATCCCTGTCTTACATTACATTATTAAGTTAGTTCTATTACAAGACTAATGAATAACAGAATAGAACAAACATGGACTTTGGAGTCAGACAGACATGAGAGATAAGAGTTCAAACCCACTGACTGCCGTAAACTTGGGCAAGAGATTTAGCCCTGTCAGGGCCTCAGTGTACTCATTAGTAAAGGTAATAATAAGTTTGTAGGAAATAATACCTACATACTTACATGTGACATATATTTAATACTCCAGCTTAATAAGGTTGGAGTATTCGATAACTGATAAAAAAAAACCTTGCACAGTATTGAGCAGGTAACAGACATGCAGTAAATGGCAGTACCAATCCGATGATACTTTAGATGCTTGTGTGCTATACTGTTCAAGAACCAGCTGGAAAAGACCTCAGGTTACCTCCAGGGTAGGGATAACATTTACCTTAGAGTTTTTGTTTTTGTTTTTTTGAGACGGAGTCTCGCTTTATCACCCATGCTGGAGTGTGGTGGCACAATCTCACTGCAAGCTCCGCCTCCCAGGTTCACTCCATTCTCCTGCCTCAGCCTCCCGAGTAGCTGGGACTACAGGCACCCGCCACCACGCCCAGCTAATTTTTTGTATTTTTAAGTAGAGACGGGGTTTCATCGTGTTAGCCAGGATGGTCTCGATCTCCTGACCTCGTGATCTGCCCGCCTCGGCCTCCCAAAGTGCTGGGATCACAGGCATAAGCCACCACACCCAGTCCTTAGAGTTGTTTTTCAGACAGTTCTGGCTCTATCACCCAGGCTGGAGTGCAGTGACAATCTTGGCTCACTGTAACCTCCGCCTCCTGGGCTTAAATGATCCTCCTACCTCAGCCCCCTGAGTAGCTGGGACTATAGGCACACATCACCACACTCGGCTAATTTTTCTTTTTTTTTTCTTTCTTTTTTTTTCTGTAGAAACGGGGTTTTGCCATGTTGCCCAGGCTGGTCTCAAACTCGTAAGCTCAAGCAATCTGCCAGCCTCAGCCTCCCAAAGTGCTGGGATTATAGGCATGAGCCACAGCGCCCAGCCACAAACCAAAAATCCTTTGATTTTTATTAACACACTAAAGTACTTACCATTGTCCCCATTTTACAGGACAGAAAACCAAGGCTTAGAGAGTTGTTATTTGCCCACTCAGTCACCCTTTCAGCTTACAGATGAAGCTGTTAGTGACAGGGTCAGCCCTAGAAGCTAATTTGTAAGCAGGCTATGAGGTACTCAAATATCCACATACTAAATGCAGAATATTCAAAGCTAAATTCCAGGTTTGTTCACCTCTCACGTTACCAAAATATACTCGTTTCCTCTAAAGCAGGGGTGTCTAATCTTTTGGCTTCCCTGGGCCACATTGAAAGAATTGTCTTGGGCCACACATAAAATACACTAACGCTAACGATAGCTAATTAAAAAAAAAAGAAATCATGAAAGAAAATCCCACAATGTTTTAAGGAAGTTTACCAATTTGTGTTGGGCTGCATTCAAAGCCGTCCTGGGCCACATGCAGCCCGTGGGCCTCCAATTGGATAAGCTTGGTCTAAAGCTTAGAAGTAAAGTGATTGACTGGGAGGAAAAATTAATGAATTAAGGCAAGAAGCAAGATACACGGCACGATTTAGGTGGTCCCACTGCTCAGACTGGTCCTGAGGGAGGGGGCAACACAAGAGTTTAGGCATCAGCAAGGGGAGTCCTATTCGGTCACAAGAACACTCGGATGGAGATGATTCACAGTGGGGCTTCAGGTCCAGCCTGACTAGGGCTCAGAAGACATGGGTTTGTCGCTTTTAAGCATATCTTTGCCCCTGGAGCCAGGCTTATGGCTGACTGCCTGCAATCCCCAGGACACTCTTTCCAAATCCCCTGCTCAATTCCTAACCCTGCCCTCCTTAAATCCTTTCTATTGTTACTCACTTCAAGCTCTCATTTCTCTCTATGGATTCTTAATCCTCTTTATTTTATTTATTTATTTATTTTATTTTTATTTATTTATTTATTTATTTTTTGAGACAGGGTCTGACTGTCGCCCAGGCTGGAGTGCAGTGGCACAATCTTGGCTCACTGCAACCTCTGCCTCCCAGGTTCAGGCGATTCTGGTGCCTCAGCTTCCTGAGTAGCTGGGATTACAGGCACCCGCCACCACGCCCAGCTAATTTTTGTATCTTTAGTAGAGATGGGGTTTCGGCGTGTTGGCCAGGCTGGTCTCAAACTCCTGACCTCAAGTGATCCGCCCACCTCAGCCTCCCAAAGCGTGGGATTACTGGCGTGAGCCACCGTGCCTGGCTGGATTTCTAATCCTCTTTAAAATGATATATTTATAACTCAGTAGCTCAGCGACATTTATTTATAGGGCAGGTCATGGGCAACTGACCCACATGAAAAAACAATTGAATTTTAAATTCCTCAGCCAGAGGCTAAATCAAGTTATATTTCACTCATAAAATTTCTTAACTTGGGCAGAGATACTGTCCTTTATAATCAGTCTTCAATGCTGCTTAAATAATAAGTGTTAAGAGATGGATGGAGCCTGGCCAACATGGCAAAACACCACCTCCACTAAAAATACAAAAATTAGCTGGGCATTCCAGGTGCTTAGGAGGCTGAGACATAAGAATTGCTTGAACCCGGAAGATGGAGGTTGCAGTGAACCGAGAGTGCGCCACTGCACTCCAGCCTGGGTGACAGAGCAAGACCCTGTCTCCCTGTCTAAAAAAAGAGAGATGGATGGGAATAATACTACCTTCACACCAAGCCAGTTGAGATGCTGCTGTTACAGAGCCACGGCTGCTGATGGGCATGTGTTACCTTAAAGTGTGTTGAGATGGGTAATTGGAAATTAATGGGCTAGATAATCTTCAAGGCCTTTTCCAGTTCTAAAATCCCATTATTTTTATCTCAACAAATACATGCTAATCTAGACACTAAACAGAGTCAAAGAGGAATTGTCTTGTAAAATGAAGGAGTGATAGCTCACGTTAATTCAGCATTGACCATGTGCCAAG
The DNA here is from genome assembly GCF_028858775.2 of Pan troglodytes. Classification (NCBI taxonomy): domain Eukaryota; kingdom Metazoa; phylum Chordata; class Mammalia; order Primates; family Hominidae; genus Pan; species Pan troglodytes. The sequence continues at coordinate 48,090,277 of NC_072403.2, read as the reverse complement.
GACCTTGCTCAGTTACTCAACAAGTATTTGAGTTTCCTGTACATGCCAAGCAGTATTCTAAACACTGGGAATTCTGGAATGTATATGGTGAAGTCGCTCTCCTCAAAGATCATAGACTCTAGTGAGAGAGACAGATAAGTAGAGAAAAAAATAAGATAGTTTCAGATGCAATTAAGTACTGTGAAGAAAATAAAATGGGATAATATCAGAATTACTTGAGTGGCTACCTGAGGGGGAGTTGGGAAAGTTCTCTCTGAGCAGGAGGCAGTGGTGTTAACATCTGGAGGAAGAAGCCGGGTGTGGTCACTCATGCCTGTAATCCCAGCACTTTGGGAGGTTGAGATGGGTGGATCGCCTGATGTCGGGAGTTCGAGACCAGCCTGGCCAACACGGTGAAACCCCATCTTTACTAAAAACACAAAACCTAGCCGGGCGTGGTGGCGGATGCCTATAGTCCCAGCTACTCGGGAGGCTGAGGCAGGAGAATTGCTTGAACCTGGGAGGCGGAGGTTGCAGTGAGCCTAGGTTGTGCCATTGCACTCCAGCCTGGGCAACAAGAGCGAGACTCCCATCTAAAAAAAAAAAAAAATCTGGAGGAAAAGCAGTCCAAGTAGGAGGAACAATACATGCAAAGACACACTGATTCTAGAAGGAGTTTGGTGTGTTTGCAGCGTAGAAGACCATGAAGACAGAAGTAGGCAGGGACTAGATCGTGTAATGCATCATAGGCATGGGGAGGAGTGTGGATTTTATTCTCAGCAAATGGAAAGCTAAAGGAGGGTTTGAGCAGGAGAGTGGCAGGATCTGCTGTATGCTACTGTGGCTGCTGGGTGAAAGAGGAGTGACGAGAGGGCAGGGAGACCAGTTAGGGATCTGCTGCGGTGGACCAGGTGAGATGATGCTGGTCTGGACGAGAATGTCAGGAATGGAGGTGAGGAGAAGTGGTTTGATTTAGAATATAGTTTGCAGGAAGAGCTGATGAAATGACCTACTAGTAGATTGAAGTGAAATCTAAAGGAAAGAGCATTCAAGGATAATTCCTGGGTTTTCATCTAAGCGTAAATGGCAGTGCCATTACTGAGGTGGAGAAGAGATAAGGTGGGACTCGGGAAGGAAATCAGTAATTTGGTTTTGGCCTTGCTAAGTTTGCAATCTGAGTATAGATGTCCAGTAGGCAGTTGAATACATGCATCTGGAGTTCCTGGGAGAGGTCCAGGCTGAAGATATAAATTTGGAAGCTGCCAGCCTGTAAATGGTGTGTAATGGCATGGGAATGAATGAGATCATCTAGGGAGCGAGTGTGGGTAAACAAGGGAAGAGTACTAAAGACAAGCCTGGAAAGCTCCCAGCTTTTAGAGATTTGGTTAAAAGCAAGAGGCGCTAGCAAAGAAAATGAGCAATGAGTGAGGCTGGAGTGAAATCAGAGGAGTGTGGGTCCTTGAAATGTAGAGTGGGGAAAGAACTCAGTTTGGTGAACTGTGATGAATCTGTGGCAGGTTAGGTTAAAAAAAAAAAAAAGTAGATCATTGGTGACCACAATAAAAGCCATTTCTGTGGAGTGATGGGGATGAACGTCCAGTTGGAGTAAGTTGAGGAGAGAATAAGAGATTTAAAAAGAGGATGCAAAATAGGTTTGAGAATTTCCCAGTTACCTATTGCTACCTCAAAAAACACTTAACACTTAGTAGCTTAAAACAGTGACTCTGCAGGGATAGTGTCTGCTCCATTAGCTGGGGTAGCTCAGAAGCTGGGGCTGGAGTCATCTGAAGGCTCATTCACCCATGTCTGGTGGTTGAGACTGGCTTTCAGCCAGAACCCCTGCATGTGCTCTGGGCTTCCTCACAACATGGTGGCTGGGTTCCAAGGGCAAGTTCTGAGAAAGAGAGCCTGGTGGAAACCTATCACTTTTGATGACCTAGCCCTGGAAGTCACATTGTGTCATTTCTGCAGTTATCTTCAACAAGGCAGCCAGAAAGTTTCCTCCGGGTTGAAGAGAAAGATAATAGACTCCTCCCTTTGATGGGAGGAATGCATGAAGCCAGAATGATCGTCCTGCCATTTTCTGAAGATATATCTGCCACAAGGGGCTTTGTTGTAAGGGGTGCAAAATTTAGGACAATAGCTGGGCGAGGGATGTGGGCAGGTCAGTTTACCCAGTAGGCACAGTGCCTAGGGCCCAATATTTTAAATTTCTTTTAAAACCAAAATAAAGGCCAAGTGTGGTGGCTCATGCCTATAATCCCAGCAGTTGGGAGGCCAAGGCAAGAGGATCACTTGAACCCAGGAGTTCAAGACTGGGAAACATAGTGAGACCTTGTCTCTACTAAATATCAAAAAATTAACCAAGCATGGTGGCGCACAACTGTAGTCCTAGATACTCAGGAGGCTGAGGCGGGAGGATTGCTTGAGCCCAGGAGGTTGAGGCTGTAGCGAGCCCTGATAGCACCAGTGCACTCCAGCCTGGGCAACAGAGACCCTGTCTCAGGATAAGTAAATTAGTTAATTAAAGTAAAATCGGAGCCGGGAGCGGTGGCTCATGCCTGTAATCCCAGTACTTTAGGAGGCCAAAGTGGGTGGATCACTTGAGGTCAGGGGTTCAAGACCAGCCTGACCAACATGGTGAAACCCTGTCTCTACTAAAAATAGAAAATAAGCTGGGCATGGTGGCGTACGCCTGTAATCCCAGCTACTTGGGAGGCTGAGGCAGGAGAATCACTTGAACCCGGTGGGGCAGAGGTTGCAGTGAGCCGAGATCGTGCCATTGCACTCCAGCCTGGGTGACAGAGCGAGACTTCGTCTCAAAATAATAATAATAATAAAATAAAATCATAATTTAAAAGAAACACCCAGTCTAGATTATGTTCTTTTTATACCAGTGATAATTAATATTTACTTATTTAATATTTTTTCAATATTTGTATTATGACCCATGAAGGCAAAAACGTGTGGGGCCCGTGAGTGTCATAATGTAGCCCTGAATGTGGGGTCAAGGAAGGATTTTTGTCTTGTTTTAATAAAGGCAATATTACAGCACACCTGAATGCTGATGGGAATGATCCATTAGAGAGGGATGAGTGGAGGCTGCAGAAGAGAAAGGGAGTAACTGCGGGAATGAAGCTTTCGAGTAGGTAAAGAGAGATGTGATCTAGGAAACAAGTGGCGGTGTTGACGGGGACAAGGGGAAGGGCATGCTGCTTCCACTGAGACCGGAAGGGGGCAGAGGACATGGGCACAGATACAGAGAAGTTGGTAAACACTGGTGGGAAGATAAGTCACTGCCTCATCTGTCTCTGTGAAGTGTGCGACAGTGTGGGAGTGAGTGGAAGGTTTGAGGGCAGGAAGCGCTGTGGAATAGTCATCTCAGAGAGGGGGAGAGGGAATTCGGCAGGAAGAGTACGTAGTATGATTGTCTGGCATGATCTGAAGTGCGTACAGCCAGCATGATTTATGATGTCCTCCAATGATGTCCAGGCTCCCCACTGTAGGCAAAGTGTTACTGCATAGTTAACGGACAGCCTTAACCAGGGCCAGGCCAAGTGAGGCGTTAGGAGGAGAGAGGGGCACAAAAGTCAAAATGGAGAGAATGCTGGGCCATGGAATGAAGATAAGGAGGAGAGTGAGGAGATGAGCAAGATGACAGATGTTAAAAACAGATCAGCAGGTTGGAAGTCGCAATGAGATTAGTGAATTATTGGAGTGAAGGTATTACAGTAACAGATGGAAGGGGTGGGGTGCTGATAACAGACGGCAGCGTTTGAATGTTTCAGAGGTAGTAGAGATTGGTGACAGCAAGGCCTAGGGTGGTGATCCTCAAACTTCAGTACGCATTGGAAGCACCTGGAGGGCTTGTTAAAACACAGACTCCTGGCCCCAGCCCACAGTTCCTGATTCAGTAGGTCTGAGGTGGGGCCTGAGACATTGCATTTCTAGCAAGCTCCCAGATGCTGCACTTGTGGCTCAGGGACCACAAGTGAATGGAAGTACTAGGTAAGGTGGAAGAAAAGCTCGTTGGAACTAAAGAGATCAAGGACCAGGCCAGGCCCGGTGGCTCACGTATGTGGGACCATGCCAGGTTGCCAGCAATTAGAGACTAAGAGGGCAGTGTGACTCCCACACATCTCACTGGGGCCGGGCGCAGTGGCTCATGCCTGTAATCCCAGCACTTTGGGAGGCCAAGGTGAGCAGATCATCTGAGGTCAGGAGTTCGAAACCAGCCTGGTCAACATGGTGAAACCCCATCTCTACTAAAAATAGAAAAATTGGCCAGGCATGGTGGCAGGCACCTGTAATTCCAGTTACTAGGGAGGCTGAGGCAGGAGAATTGCTTGAACCCGGGAGGCGGAGTTCACAGTGAGCCAAGATCGCACCACTGCATTCCAGCCTGGGTGAAAAGAGCAAAAACTCTGTTTCAAAAAAAAAAAAGAAAAAAAAAAGAGATCAAGTACCTTTGAGGCCAGTGTGTGGGATGGGCTGTTTATCCACTTGGAGGTCACAGTCACTGAAATGACTGACATGATGCTTTGAGACAAGCAGGGAAGTCACCAGTGAATGACGGCAATGAGGAGAAGTAAATAGTGGCAAGGAGTCAGATGCGGCTTCAAAGGGACTGGCCTTTTTTAGGGAGAAAAAAATAAAAGGCCATTTGGAGGCAAGAGTTAGAAGCGAGGAGGACACTAGCCCTGTTATCTAGACCTTGAGGTGTGTGTGGGGGAGAAAAACCCACCACCACTTGAAAGGATGACAGAAGAAATCACATTTCTCCTTCAGGAATAGCAAGAAAGTTAAAAGAGCTTTCAGAGCTCAGTGACGTCTGGAGGCAGAGAACAGTGAGAGAGGAGGTCAGGCCTGGAGATGTGCAAAACAATTCAGGCTGAACACCCAGTGAGGGATGGGTAGGTTAAGGATAGATTCACTGGAACTGCTGCCTCTGAAGTCTTCTAGAAAAATGAGTGTCACTGGGCGTGGTGGCTCATGCCTATAATCCCAGCACTTTGGGAGACCAAGGCGGGTGGATCACTTGAGGTCAGGAGTTGGAAACCAGCCTGGCCAACATGATGAAACCTCATCTCTACTAAAAATACAAAAATTAGCTGGCTGCTGGGTGCATCAAACCAACATGGCACATGTATACCTATGTAACAAACCTGTATGTTGTGCACATGTACCCTAGAACTTAAAGTATAATTAAAAAAAAAAAAAGAAAAGAAAAAAGAAGAATAAATAGCTGGGTGTTGTGGTGTGCACCTGTAATCCCAGCTGCTTGGGAGGCTGAGGCATGAGAATCACTTGAACCCGGAGGCGGAAGTTGCAGTGAGCCGAGATCGCACCACTGCACTCCAGCCTGGGCGACAGAGCAAGACCCTGTCTCAAAAAATAGAAATTAAAAAAAGAAAAGCAAAGAAAAAGAAAAATGTGTGTCTCAGGTCTTTTGATTTCTTGGAGGTGTCATTTTTATGTTACATTAAAATAAGCATGAATATGTAATTGTTCAAAAGCAAATTTTACATGACCTATAATGTAAAAAGTAAGAGCCTTCAAAGATATTTTAGGCCATGCTCCCAGATCCTTCTCACATGTTAGTATTTTGGAGGAAATGTGAAAAAGGCACTACCCCTAGGTCTTGTGTGAAGGGTTGGAGGGAGGCATTTGTAGTTTAAATCAGAAAGTGAAAAGCTCCCAAGATCAAAGGTGTAATCTGGAAAGGAGCGTCAGGGACTGAGTTAGCCTGGGAAGAGAGTTGCTCACCTAGAGCCCTTCCCATCATAGATTCTGCCTCTTTTCACTAGACCGTCTGAGGGGCAAGTCCCAGATCACCAGCGGATTCTGTTTTATGGCCTAGGACTTGATCTCACTTCCTCTCTGGACTTGAGTCTCCTGTCTCCAAGATGGGCCTCCCTGGAGCAATGTGAGGCCCAGCTAAAGAGATAGGGAGTGAGTGAGATGGGAGGATCCCAGCCTGGCACCCCGACTCTTTCTTCACTCTGCGTCTCTCTGCTTACCTCTCAGTTTCTTCCCCTTCTACCTCTTCAGAGTCTACCAGGGCCAGCTTGGTTGCTTTGTTGACAAGGCTAAGGGAAGGAGTGAGGCTGGAGGAGTTTAGGCTGGAGGTCAGAACTTCCTGGGGAATCTCCTTTTTTTTTTTTTTTTTGAGACAGAGTCTCACTCTGTCCCCCAGGCTGGAGTGCAGTGGTGTGATCGCAGCTCACTGCAACCTCTGCCTCCCAGGTTCAAGTGATTCTCCTGCCTCAGCCTCCTGAATAGCTGGGATTACAGGTGCCCACCACCATGCCCAGCTAATTTTTTGTATTTTTAGTACAGACAGGATTTCACCATGTTGGCCAGGCTGGTCTCGAACTCCTGACCTTGTGATCCACCCACCTCGGCCTCCCAAAGTGCTGGGATTACAGGCATGAGCCACCGCACCCGGCCACCTGGGGAATCTTCTAATAGTCTTAGGGCAGCTTAGCTGGCCTGGACCCACCTCCCTTGCCACCTGCCCCCTGCACCGACCGATCATGTTCAGTCACCCAGGAGATGATGGAGAGGCTGATCAGGCCTCCTGGAAAGGGAGGAAGGGGGCCCTAGTTGGAGAGATCCATCAGCAGAAGCCAGGGAGGAGACACAGACCCTTGCTCCCTGACGCTCCTCAGGGCTAGCATGGGGCAGGAGTTTAGCTGGGAGGAGGCGGAGGCAGCTGGCGAGATAGATGTGGCGGAGCTCCAGGAGTGGTACAAGAAGTTCGTGATGGAGTGCCCCAGCGGCACACTCTTTATGCATGAGTTTAAGCGCTTCTTCAAGGTCACAGACGATGAGGAGGCCTCCCAATATGTAGAGGGCATGTTCCGAGCCTTCGACAAGAATGGGGTAAGGCACCCTGAAGGGAAGGACCGGTGGCCAGTCCACCTGGCGCCTTCCTCCACGAGTGTCCTCAGGGAGAGCTCCCAGTTCCCCACTCCTCAGCTCTTTCTCTGCTCTTCTTTCCACTCCATCTGTCTTTACCTTTTCTGTCTCACTCACCAAACCCTTCTGTCTCTTCCTTTTGTCCCTTTCCATCTTCTCTGTCTCTCCTTCCCTCCCTCCATCTCTTAGCTGTCGGCTAATGCTCCCTGTATCCTCTTCTTGAGAGCTGAAGGGCGACTGGCAGACAGTCCAGGTCCTCTCTTTGTGTATTTTTGACCAAGACTCTGCAGCCCAATGACCGGGTTTTCACATCCGCCAGAGCCCCTGTCACTCTAAACACTAGGAGCAAAAGAGATGCTCCAAATGAGACAAGGTGTCTTAGCATGGGCTATGAGCTCTCTCTTGTTGGGGTTCTTCTGAGACTGGTCAGATCCTCCCTGTCAAGAATGCTGGAGGAGGCTCCTGCATGTATTGGGAGATTGGGCGAATGACTGCAAAAGCCCCTTTCAGCTCTTCAAGTCCTGGAAGGTTTCATTAAATCATTCAGACTAGAGTTTCTCTAAGCCCACAATGTCACTAGCAGCTAAGAAGATAACACATCTTGTAAATGCACCAGGGGATTGAATTTTAAATTTCAATTCAGTTAAAAACCCCTTGATTATTTAAGGTTATCCAGTTCAGTGCCCTGGCAATCCTGCAAACTACTGGATTTGCCTCAAATACCAATTTAATCTGAAGAAAGCGTCAGTTCTCCATTCCTCAATGCGTGGAGAACTTAGCTTTCTAAGCTGAATCACTGGGAATGCCACTTCAGGTCTCATCCTGTCGCTGGTACCAGTCAGTGCACATCCCCACAGTGCCTGTCCCGGGACAGGAGGGTGAGGTCAGCATCTTCAATTCAACAGAACCTTCTTAGAGATGAACCCCATCGACCACCCCACAGGGCACAGAGCCAGATTCGGACTTCTCAGCGCTCTGCCTCTCTTAGGTCTCCTCTGAGTCAGCAGCAACCCTGGGTGGGAGAGGCAGACTTTTGTTATTCCAAATTAAATGATGAGAAAGCTGGGCAAAAGGGAATGAATCGATTTGCCCAAGGTCTTAAGTGCTCCTGCCTAGAAGGCAGGTTGTTTAAAGAGAGAAGATGACTTTTTAAAATAATTGATGATTTTTTTAAAATGTCGTAAGAAAAGTAAACAAATATATCAGGTCATAAATAATAAGACTCATTTAAGTCCATCAATCTTCCCCAGATTCATCTAAAAATCAATACGATCATGATTCAAGATCCAAAGGGCTGATTAAGCCCCTAGGCATATAGTTGTACTCCTTATACCTCATCTCTTCTTATAAATCGGCATATGATGTTCATCAATGTTTTTTCCTTTTTGAATAACTTTTTAATTTTGCTATGATTCTAAATTTACAGAAGAGTTATAAGAATGATACAAGTAATTCCCATATGCAATTTATCCAAATTTCCCGTTATTCACATTTTATATCATTTACTTTATCATTCTGCCTCTCTCTGTATACATACATATATATAATGTATCCTATAAGTATATATACATATACATGATACATAATTTACACATATACTTTTTTTAAGAGAAATCTATAGATATCATGCCCGTTTATCCCTAAGTATTTCAGTGTGTATTTTCTTTTTTGTTTTTGAGACAGAGTCTCGCTCTGTCACCCAGTGGCATGATTTCAGCTCTTTGCGGCCTCTGATTTCCCAGGCTCAAGGGATCCTCCCCCCTCAACCTCTCAAGTAGCTGGGATTACGGGTGTGCACCACCATGCCTGCTAATTTTTGTATTATTTATTTATTTATGTTGGTAGAGATGAGGTCTCGCCATGTTGCCCAGGCTAGAGTGCAGTGGCACAATCTCAGCTCACTGCAATCTCCGCCTCCTGAGTTCAAGCAATTCTCATGACTCATCCTCCTGAGTAGCTAGGATTACAGGTGCACACTCCCATGCCTGGCTAATTTTTGTATTTTTAGTAGAAACGGGGTTTCACCATGTTGACCAGACTGGTGTCGAACTCCTGACCTGAAGTGATTCGCCCACCTCGGCCTCCCAGAGTGCTGGAATTACAGGCATGAGCCACTGCACCCGGCCAGCTTTCTTTCTTTTTTCCTTTTTCTTTTCTTTTCTTTTCTCTTTTTTTTTTTTTTTTTTTTTTTTTTTTGAGTTGGAGTCTCACTCTGTCGCCCTGGCTGTAGTGCAGTGGTATGATCTCGGCTCACTGCAACCTCCACCTCCCAGGTTCAAGCGATTCTCCTGCCTCAGCCTCCCCAGTAGCTGGGACTACAGGCGAGCACCACCATGCCCAGCTAATTTTTGTATTTTTAGTAGAGATGGGGTTTCACCATGTTGGCCATGATTGTCTCCATCTCTTGACTTCATGATCCACCCGCCTCGGTCTCCCAAAGTGTAGGGATTACAGGCATGAGACACCATGCCTGGCCTTCCTTTTTCTTTTTATTTTCTTTTTTTTTTTTTTTTGTATGATCATACATTGCATTTACTTGTTGTATCTCCTTAGTCTTCTTTAACCTGGAATCTTTAATCTCAGCTTTTCTTTTTTATTTGACTGTGACATTTTTGAAGACTGCAGCTGAGTTATGTTGTAGGACAGCTCACAACTGGCGTTTGTCTAAATTGGTAGAATTGCCACTGATGTGATGTTGTGTCCTCGGTTCATCATACCATGGGGTACAAGACGTCAGTTTGTCCCATCACTGGCGTAGTTAACTTTGATCACTTGGTTAAGGTGGTATCTGCCATGTTTCAACATTGTAAAGTTACTATTTTTTTCTTTGTAATTAATAAGCAACATGTAAGGATATATCTTGAGACTAAGTAAATATCCTATTGTTCAGTCAAATTTTCTACTGGCTTTGGCATCTGTTGATAATTTTCTAACCCCATCACCCCTTCTCTATTTATTAGTTGGCATTCCACTATAAGGAAGAGCCTCCCTAGAAAGTGTTTTTCAGTTCCTCTCTCAGGGACTGAGCCTTCTTTCCCACTTAGTCTTTGTCTCCAAACCTACACCTGACTCCATTCCCCCTTATATCAAGGAGTGTCATTTCGGAACAATCGGTCTGAGATTTCTAAAGCAAATCAAATCAAAAGTGTTTATAGATCTGGTTCACACGTGAAAATGTGAGGTGATGGAAACCGGTTTGGTGGGGACAAAAAGGTAGGAACACCTTGTCTCTGCCACTCTCCCTTGCAACTCTCGTGGTTGCCCTATGACCGCCTGGAATGGAAGAAAGGGGAGGGTGAAGATCAGATGTCATTTAGGATTCTTATATAACATGCATTGAAGTCAGGGCTGGTGCACAAATATGGCCAATTCAAGGAGAAACAGGGCAGATAATCCCACAGAGCCGGTGACACGCCCATCCTATTCCTGAGTAGACAGAGCCATTTCCATCACTCTCAGGCCTCTGTGGGTAATTGGAGCTGACAAGGTCCCATGCATAGCAGATGAGATTAGTCCCAGCTGGACGTTTCCCAGAAATGGTCCTGGGGTTTCCAGTAACCTCTCAGATGAGATCACTTGTCTAGAGATCACTCTGGAATATGTCTCATATAAGGCAAGGAGTCATGGAAACTGAATCATGTTGAGAGAGGATGTTGTAGGAATAGAAGCTTCTGGACAAAGAATGAGGAAGACTCTGGAGATCTAGAGAGTGGGGATTTGTGAGTGGTTTCAGGTTTTGTTTTTGTTTTTCTTCTCTTGGCACCCCCAAGCACTAGGCTTATTTGCTGGACAGAAATAGATCTTAAGTGGAGACTGCAAGTTCTTCCGACGTGATGCACTGGAGGAGATGCATGCCTGGAAAAGCTCTGCCACTTGCTGGCTGGGTGGCCTGGGAACCTCTGGGTCTCAGGCTCCTCATCCATAAAATGGGGATAATAACTCATTCTCATTAAATAAGAAACACAAGATTGATTTGTGGTAAGCTTAATAAGTAACAACTACTCGAGAAAATAGCCTTTTAAAGAACTGACAACCATTGCTAAGTGTCTACCCTAAAAAAAGAAATACCAGAGATGTAAGAAAAGGTATACGTGCAAAAAAAAAGTTCATTGTTTAATGGAAAATATTAGAAATATATTCAACAAAGGGAATGTTCAGTACCCCCTCCCCACCAAAAAAAAAAAATAGAAGTTGACATTTTAAATAATTTTTAAAGACATGAGAAAATGTTACATGAAAATGAAGGAAACAAAATTATAAATATAATCTGACCTCAATTAGGTAAGTATATGATGGGGAGTACGGAGACCATATATTTATAGGAATTATTTAAAAGATATGAATAGAACACTTCAGGTACTAAGGTAAGCTTGTTTTGTTTTCTTCTTAGTTTTTCCTTAGGCTTCTTGCTGTTTCCCTCATTTTCTGCCATTTTCTCCTGTTGCTCAAACCTTGTTCACCCAGGCACCCCTTGATCTGGGGCTGGGGCTCCTGAGTGGCCTGACCCAGTGGGACAGAAGTGCTCTGGGCCATCAGTGTCATTTCTGATAACAAAGTCATGTGAATGACAGGCACTCCTGGGGGATCTGATGGCTCAGATTTTTGATTTGGAGAATGGAGTTCCCAACCTTGGAATAAGTGAGCACCTGTAAGTGAGACACTAGCACAGCTAACCCACTGCAGCCACCAACAGCAGCGGCAGCAGCAGCCTGTCACCCCAAACACATCTGGAGAAGAAAGCAAGCATATATCCTCTTTCTTATTTACTGTTTTAGAAATCATTATTGCTGCCGCATTTCTGTTACAAGAAGGTTCTGTTGCTTCCTGGTGAGAGTCACCTTAGAAGTAGACTGTGCCTCTCCCCCTTCCTCTGCATGATTAGCACCTGAGCTCTGCGCTCCCCCACCCTTCCTGGATGGGCTGGAGGCACAGGCCTGTTGTTCGGTGTAATGTCCACTGGGATCTAGAAGTGGGTAGGGCTGGAGCCACTGCCTGTCCGCCTCTCTCTGACTTGGGGTGAATGAGAATGCAGAGGAAAATTTCAACATGGGCTCTGCTTTCTAACTCCTTCAAAACTGTCTTAGTCCCAAATTCAGGTCAAGTCCATCATTGACTCATTGATTCATGAATATCTATTGGCTTACAACTCTGGCCATAAGTGGCACTGTGCTAGGCATGGAGGAGAAACCCAAGCAATGTCAACCCCTCTCTTTTCCCCAGGAGCATATAACTTGGCTAGAGAACAAGACAAATCTAGGAAACAGTTAAGTGACAATGCCAGAGAAAGTCCCAAGCTGTGTAGAATAGACAGTAGATGCTGTGGATGTTAGAATGAGGAGGGAGAGAGCACTATGGCTGAAGAGGTCAGAGAATAAAGGCTTCCTGGAGGAGGGAACCCTTGAGCTCAGCCTTGAAGGATGGGTAGGCTTGGGTGATCATAGAAAATGAGAAGAGAGAATGTTCTCTAGGCTGGGTGTGGTGGCTCATGCCTGTAATCCAAACAATTTGGGAGGCCAAGAAGGGAGGATCACTTGAGCCCAAGAATTTGAGACCAGCCTGGGTAACTTAATGAGACCCTGTTTCTAAAAATAAATAGACAGATGATAGATAGTCAGATAGATAGATAGAGATAGATAGATAGATAGATAGATGATATAGATAGATAGATGAGATAGATGGATTGATAGAATGTTCTCTACCCCAAGGGTGGAGAAAGACTTGAGCAAAGACACAGAGGCCACATGGATTAAAAGGAGGAGGAGAAGCCCTGTGTTTGCAGGGATGAATGGCCTATGCTCTGGGGAGGTGGGCTGTGCCCTCAGCAGCATCCACATCTAATGCAGGACAACACCATCGACTTCCTGGAGTACGTGGCAGCTCTGAATCTCGTGCTGAGGGGCACCCTGGAGCACAAGCTGAAGTGGACATTCAAGATCTATGATAAGGATGGCAATGGCTGCATCGACCGCCTGGAGCTACTCAACATTGTGGAGGTTAGTGTCTCTGCCCATGGGCCAGCAGCCTGGGCACTAGAGCACTGCTGGAGCTCTGAAGGTTGGCCACAAGTGGCCAGCGGGGACTGAAGAAGAGGCCTTGAAATCATTCTGAGTGTGTTTCCTGTGTTCTCATTCTGAGTGTGTAATTTCTAGTGGAATTAAGCTAGAAATCAATCAAAAAAAGATTATTAGAAAATCCCCATCTGTTTGGAAATTAGGCAGTAGACTTCCACATACTCTGTGGAACACACACACACACACACACACACACACACACACATGACAAGTATCTTAAATTGAAAAATAATGCAAGCATGACATACTACAACTTGTGGAATGCAGCTAAAGCTGAACCTGCAGAAAAATTTATAGATTTAAAATATACATATTAGAAAATAAGACTTAAAATGCATATATTTTGGAAACAGAGGCTGGGTGCAGTGGCTCATTCCTGTAATCCCAGCACTTTGGGAGGCTGAGGTGGGAGGATTGCTTGAGCCCAGGTGTTCAAGAACAACCTGGAAAACAAAGCGAGACCCCATCTCTACAAAAAAATTAAAAATTAGCCAGGCTTGGAGGCACATGCCTGTAGTCCTAGCTACTTGGGAGACTGAGGTGGGAGGATTGCTTGAGCCAGGAGTTGGAGGCTGCAGTAAGCTATGATCATGCCACTGCATTCCAGCTGGGGCAACAAAGTAAGACCCTGTCTCAAAAAAAAAGAAAGAAAAGAAAATATATCTTAGGAAATAATTAGAAATTGCATACTATATTAGAAAATAAGACTTTATATATTAGAAAATCAATGATCTAAGAAACCATCTCAGGAAATTAGAGAAAAGGAAGAGTAAATTAAGGCCAGGCACAGGGACTGACACATGTAACCCCAGCACTTTGGGAGGCTGAGGTGAGTGGATCACTTGAGCCCAGGAGTTCAAGACCAGCCTGGGCAACATAGTAAGACCCCATCTCTACAAAAAATACAAAAAAATTAGCTGGGCATGGTGGTACGCACCTGCGGTCCCAGCTACTCCAAAGGCTGAGGTGGGAGGATTGCCTGAGCCTGGAAGGTTGAGGCTGCAATGAGCTGTGATTGTGCCACTGCACTCCAGCCTGAGCAACAGAGTGAAATCTTGTCTTAAAAAAAAAAAAAAAAAAAAAGGTAAAATAAACCCTTGGCCGGGCACGGTGGCCCACGCCTGTAATCCCAGCACTTAGGGAGGCCGAGGCAGGAAGATCACGAGGTCAGGAGATCGAGACCGTTCTGGCTAATACAGTGAAACCCTGTCTCTACTAAAAATACAAAAAATTAGCTGGGTGTGGTGGCAGGCACCCATAGTCCCAGCTACTCAGAAGGCTGAGGCAGGAGAATTGCTTGAACCCGGGAGGCGGAGCTTGCAGTGAGCCGAGATTGCACCACTGCACTCCAGCCTGGTGACACAGCAAGACTCCATCTCAAAAAAATAAAATAAAATAAATCGAAAGATAGTAGAAGAAAGAAAATAAACAGCAGAAATCAATAAAATAGAAAACACAAATGCATGAGAAAAAGTCAAGAAGATCAGAAGTTATTTCTTTTAAAAGACTAACAATCATTCTCTATTAGCAAGAATGATTAAGGAAGAAAAGAAGTGCCTAGTACATCCCAGACTCTGGCGTGTTCCCTGGGTTAGCCAGACCCGCGCTATGAGGCAGGCATCGTTAGCCCTATTTCACAGAGCAAGAAGCTGCTTCATAGAGATTCTGTAATCGGCCCAAATTAGTCTACCTAGGAAGTGCTGGGGCTGGATTTAACCCCTCAGTCTCCCAAGACACGTCGATGAGGCCTATTTTATGCTGGGCACTGGGCTGAGCAGTGAGGCCATAGAGGTGCATAAGACACAGCTTCTGTCCTCAGGGAGCGCCAGCCTGGGAGCTAAGGAGAACCATCATATGTGTCCATCTCTTCCGCATTTACATGGTGCTTTCTTTCTTTCTTTTTTTTTTCTGAGACAGAGTCTCGCTTTGTTGCCCAGGCTGGAATTCAGTGGCGCAATCTCGGCTCACTGCAACCTCTACCTCCCAGGTTCAAGCGATTCTCCTGCCTCAGCCTCCTGAGTAGCTGGGATTACAGGTGCCCGCCACCTTGCCCAGCTAATTTTTGTATTTTTAGTAGAGACAGGATTTCATCATGTTGGCCAGGCTGGTCTTGAACTCCTGACCTCAAATGATCCACCCGCCTCGGCCTCCCAAAGTGCTGGGGTTACAGGCATGAGCCACAGCGCCCAGACTACATGGTGCTTTCACAAACATAGTCTCACTAGGAGAGGAAACAGGTCAAAGGAGAAACCTGGGTTTTTCCCTCCAGTCCATGAGGAGGGAACATGTGTATCCCCATCATTCTGTTTTACACATATACAGGCACACTTATATAGATACACTGAATTTTCTTCTCTGCATCTCTATTTCTTCCTGTGTAGAATGCGATTTAGACTGTCATGGTGACTTAAACCTCCCTCATTAGAGGTTTTGGATTTGGGCTTTGCAGCTCACAGTGGAAATGCAAATGGTGTTGGGGTCAGGTGGGGTGTGAGGCCGGGAACTCAGCTGGAATTAGGCCAGTGGGATTCTGAGAGCACCGCCTTAGGACAGGTCAGTTTTGATCTGGATCCAGATTATGTGATCCTAAGACGCACAGCCTGGGAAGCCAGCACTGGGGAAGTGTTGCTGAGAGATGTGGGTCACTGGGGTGAAGGTGGAGCTTTCAGGGTCTCCCGTCAATGCAGCTGAGTTTTCTTTGGCAGGGAATTTACCAGCTGAAGAAAGCCTGCCGGCGAGAGCTACAAACTGAGCAAGGCCAGCTGCTCACACCCGAGGAGGTCGTGGACAGGATCTTCCTCCTGGTGGATGAGAATGGAGATGGTAAGAGGGGCAGAGATGGGGGGAGTGCTGTCCACTCTGCATCATCGCCACTTTCTGGCCGCACGTCCTTGGGCAAGGCCCTCCACCTTCCAACCCTGGGGTCCTCATCTGTGAGAAGGCTGTGGAGAAGATGGCATGAACTAACAAAGGGACTCATGAGCACGTGTTTGTAGGAGTGACTAAAAGTCCTACAGGAGTTGCTGATGGAGGCCAGGCACGCAGAATAGAAAGAATAGGAACTTTGGAGTCAGGCAGGGAGTGATATATTGAGCTTCTCGTCCTAGTCTCAATTTCCTCATCTGGAAAATGGGGATAATAATAGTGGTTGAGAGGAATGAATAGGATAATGTGTTTAAGAGCAGGCATAGGGTAGACCTCCATTCAGGCTGCTTGGGCTCTCCTCCCTGTAGCCCAATGCCCAGCCTCAGGGCTGTGTGGGGAGAGAGCTGGCTTGGAATACACACTTGAGCCCTCCAGCTCTCTCAGCTCCACCCAGCATTTCCGTGGTACCATGCGCAAAAGTAAAACTTCAATTCATCGGCAAAGAAAGCCCCTTAAAGGTGGCAGGAGACTCCTGGAGATTCAGACACCTGACAAGCTGCAAGCTTGAGGTCTGAGACTGCAGGATAGTTGGCATAAGACGTGTAGGCGCATCCTGGGAGCGAGGTCTCTCCTCCTGCCCCCAGACCCAGGTCTCCCCTTCTTCTGCATGACCACCTCTCCTCCCCCTTGCTCAGGCCAGCTGTCTCTGAACGAGTTTGTTGAAGGTGCCCGTCGGGACAAGTGGGTGATGAAGATGCTGCAGATGGACATGAATCCCAGCAGCTGGCTCGCTCAGCAGAGACGGAAAAGTGCCATGTTCTGAGGAGTCTGGGGCCCCTCCACGACTCCAGGCTCACCCAGGTTTCCAGGGTAGTAGGAGGGTCCCTGGCTCAGCCTGCTCATGCCCACTCTTCCCCTGGTGTTGACTTCCTGGCACCCCCTGTGCAGGGCTGAGTGGGGATGGGGAAGGGCTGCTGGGTTTGAAGTGGCCAACAGGGTGTAGTCCATTTTGGAGGAGTCCCTGGGATGGTGAAGGGAATTCGGTTACTTTTCCTGTTCAGCCACTCCTGGGAGGACTGTGCCTTGGCTGGGTGGTTGTGGGGCTCCCACAGTTTCTAGGTGTTCTCAGTTGGAAGCAAGAGCCAACTGAGGGGTGAGGGTCCCACAGACCAAATCAGAAATGAGAACACAAAGACTGGTAGGAGGCAGGGGTGGGAGGGTGTTGAGACTGAAGAAAAGGCAGGAGTTGCCGGGCGCGGTGGCTCACGCCTGTAATCCCAGCACTTTGGGAGGCCGAGGCGGGCAGATCACAAGGTCAGGAGATCGAGACCATCCTGGCTAACACGGGGTGAAACCCCGTCTCTACTAAAAATACAAAAAATCAGCCGGGTGAGGTGGCGGGCGCCTGTAGTCCCAGCTACTCAGGAGGCTGAGGCAAGAGAATGGCGTGAACCCCAGGGGGCCGAGCCTGCAGTGAGCCGAGATTGCGCCACTGCACTCCAGCCTGGACGAGAGCGAGACTCCGTCTCAAAAAAAAAAAAAAAAAGAAAAGGCAGGAGTTTTGGGGGGCAGGGGGCAGCAATAATTCTATAACTTCCGGGATGCTGAGGGGCGTTCATGGGGAGGACCCTGGCCTCCTCCTCCCCAAGGCATCCTCACCAGTGGTGTCAACAGGAAAAATGGCAGCAAATACGCTGCAGGCTGTGGTCTTTCTGCCTTTGAAAGGGTCAGCTGTACTTAAAGGGGCTGTTTCAGCTCTGCCTGGGTGCTGCTCTGGGACCCCCTGCTGCCAACCCACCACTCCCCCAACAATCCTCTCTTTCCATCCACATCCCCCAGTATGGACCTTCCACAACTCCCAGCCATAAGCTGAATGTTTCTCTTTAAAGGATGGAGAAAACTTCTGTCTGTCTCTGGCAAGAATTGGGGGACTGTTGACTGGGGTTGTGGGCTGGGCTTGGCTTCTAACTGCTGTGTGACCCAAGACAGCCACTTCTCCCTAACCTTGGTTATGTCTCGGCAGCACAGTGAGCAGGTCGGACTAGGCGAACAGTTTTGGATTATTGTGTTTTTAGATGTGGAATTATTTTTTGTTATATAAACTCTTATGTGTAACCCCAATATAGAAACTAGATTAAAAGGGAGTCTCTCTGGTTGAAAGGGGAGCTGAGTACCCTCTGGAACTGGAGGCACCTCTGAAAAAAGCAAACTGAAAACCAGTGCCCTGGGTCACTGTTACTCCTATAAGACAGTTTAAAGTGAGACCTGGAAAAACATTTGCTTTACCTTGAATAGATAGGTTTTTATGTTGGTGTATAAGAAATAAAACTAACCTATTAAACCTGAGACTTTATAGGTGTGTTATTTCATATGATATTCATATAAAATTTCCTTTAGACATCAATTTTAGGTAAAAAATAATTGATTAGAAAAATATTGGCCAGGCGCAGCAGCTCACACCTGCAATCCCAGGACTTTGGGAGGCCGAGGCGGGTGGACCACCTGAGGTCAGGAGTTCAAGATCAGCCTGACCAACATGGTGAAACCCCGTCTCTACTAAAAGTACAAAAAAAAAAAAAAATTAGCTGGGTGCGGTGGCAGGTGCCTGTAATCCCAGCTCCTCGAGAGGCAGAGGCAGGAAAATCACTTGAACCTGGGAGCTGGAGGTTGCAGTGAGCCGAAATCGCGCCATTGCACTCCAACCTGGGTAACAAGTATGAAATTCCGTCAAAAAAAGAGAAAGAAGGAGAGAAAGAGAAGAAAGAAAGAGAGAGAGAGAGGAAGGACGAAGGAAGGAAGGAAGCCAGGAGGCCAGGTGCGGTGGCTCACGCCTATAATCCCAGCACTTTGGGAGGACAAGGCAGGCGGATCACCTGAGGTTGGGAGTTTGAGACCAGCCTGACCAACTTGGTGAAATCCTGTCTCTACTAAAGCTACAAAATGAGCCAGGTGTGGTTTCATGTGCCTATAATCCCAGCTACTCGGGAGGCTGAGGCAGGAGAATCGCTTGAACCCAGGAGGCGGAGGTGGCAGTGAGCCAAGATCGTGCCATTGCACTCCAGCTTGGGCAACAAGAGTGAAACTCCATCTCCACACACACAAAAAAACAACTATATATATATGCATATATATGTGTGTATATATATGCATATATATGTGTATATATATGCATATATATATGTGTATATATATGCATATATATATGTGTGTGTATATATATATACACACACATCCAGGTGGGACACAGATATGCCCCAAATCATGAAGAAGGTATGTGAATGACATCGAGGGATGTCCTAATTACATGCAGACACCTTCCCAACTCTGACCTTCAGGATTTCCCGACAGGCAGCCAGCCAAAGGAGCAGAAATGTCAACTCCCTTTTTCTTCCCGGCTGCGCACGGCACCAACCTCTACCTTCCCTCCATGTCTGTCACTCAGTCCCTGGCTGACTTCCTTGTCTGGGGAGGTCCAAGTGATAGGTCATGAGCAAAATGCACCCCCTCATCCGCCCAGTGGGGCACTCTCTGACTTGGTATTTTACTTATTTTTCCCCTCATTTTCTCCCTCCCACTCCTGAATGTATGCATGCATGCATGCATGCATGTATGTATGTATGTATGTATGTATGTATGTACTGGAGACAGGATCTGGCTCTGTCACCCAGGCTGGAGTGCAGTGGCGCAATCTCGGCTCACTGCAACCTCCGCCTCCCAGGCTCAAGCGATCCTCCCACCTCAGCCTCCTGAGTAGCTGGGACCACAGGTGCATACCACCATGCCCTGCTACTTTTTCTGTTTTTTGTAGAGACAGGGTTTCACCATGTTGGGCAGGCTGGTCACGAATTTCTGAGCTCAGGTGATCCGCCTACCTCAGCACCCATCCCAAAGTGCTGGGATTATAGGGCTAAGCCACCACACCTGGCTTCCACTCCTGAATTTTCATTTACTCCCCACACCTCCCCCACACCCACCTGAAGTGAAGACTCAAAGCCCAGAAGAAAGAGCACCTTTGAAAAAATGGTCACAACTGCTCCAGCCTGTGTGTTTCCCCAGGTTCCTGTAGCAACCAGGTAGCTGTAATTCAGGGACAGAGCCAAGAAAACCTGCCTTGGACAGGTAGATCTCTGAGTTGGGTATTTTTTTTTTTTTTTTTTGAGACAGAGTCTCGCTCTGTCGCCCAGGCTGGGGTTCAGTGGCGTGATCTCAGCTCACTGCAAGCTCCGCCTCCTGGGTTCATGTCATTCTCTTGCCTCAGCCTCCCGAGCAACTGGGACCACAGGTGCCCGCCACCACACCTGGCTAATTTTTTTGTATTTTCAGTAGAGACGGGGTTTCACCGTGCTAGCCAGGATGGTCTCGAACTCCTGACCTCGTGATCTGCCCACCTCGGCCTCCCAAAGTGCTGGGATTACAGGCGTGAGCCACCGCGCCCGGGCTGAGTTGGGTATTCTTAAAGCTGAGATGTGCAAAGATGCGGATGGGGCCCACCTGTAACAGACTGTCCCACTTCCCAACTGGTATCAGGTGTCACTGCAGCAAGAGGGATTTAGGTTAGACCAGGGATAGATTATTTGCAATGAGCAATGAGTCGCAGATCTGTGGGGAGCCATGGAGCACCACATGTCACCAAGGAGGGGAAGTATAAGGGACTTGCGCAGGCTCTTCTGAAAAAGTATGGATTTCTTCTTGAGAAATGAGGATTTTCTGCAGAACCACCCATCCTCTTTCACTTTTTGGCCAACACTAAACCTTCCCAGAGTGAATGCATGCACACGCATTCAGATTCAGATCTACACTGTCATCTAAATATTCCACTCTTTTTTTCTTTTTATTTATTTGTTTATTTTATTTAGACAGAATCTTACTCTGTTGTCCAGGCTGGAGTGCAGTGGTGTGATCTCGGCTCACTGCAACCTCTGCCTCCCTGGTTCATGCAATTCTTCTGCCTCAGCCTCCCAGGTAGCTGGGATTACAGGAGCACACTACCATACCCAGCTAATTTTTGTATTTTTAGTAGAGACGGGGTTTCACCACGTTGGCCAGGCTGGTCTCGAACTCCTGACCTCAGGTGATCTGCCCACCTCAGCCTCCCAAAATGCTGGGATTACAGGCATGAGCCACTGCTCCCGGCCCCCTTTTTTCTTTTTGAAGAGGGGTCTCACTATGTTGCCTGGGCTTGTCTTGAACCCCTCGGCTCAAGGGATCCTCCCACCTCAGCCTCCTGAGTATTGGGGATTACAGGCATTTACCACCACACCTGGCAAAACATCCCATCCTTATCTTGCTAGTAGGATTATAAATCTCTTGAAGAAGCTATGTTTGTTTGTTTTCCCTTACTGGGGTACTCCCTAAAAATAGATATGGTGATTCTTACTGTTTTAAATTTGGTAAAATTTAAATCCCAAGGGATACCCCAAATTTGCACCTAAGAATGCTCCTGTCCACATCACACAGCCCCCCACATGTGACACATACATCACAGAGAATGCATCTCCAACCACCCCACATGCATCACCTTCTTCTCTACATTTGGCCCCGAAGCACTCTTTCCTGTTCAAAGTCAAAGGTCACCTCTGTGATGCTGCCTCTGAGTCAGACGCCTATAGGTGTCTTCTACAGAAATCTATTCATAACTTATCTTAGCATATTTTATTATAATGATGTTTGTCTGTGTGTCTCACCATTAGCCTATGAGTTCCTAGAGGATGAAAACTGTCTTTGTACATCTAACATCTAGCATTAGTACATAGTAGGCGCTCAGTAAATGCTTGTTGAAGGGAGGCGTCAATCAATGAAATGCAAAGCACACAAGTAGGCTCCAGGGTCCCCCAGGACAGAATGGATGTGTGATTGCAGCACTGGGATTGAAGCTGCAGCCACCGGATCTGCAGGATTCCATAAGAGGCCTGGGAAAGATCAGTTCTGCCTCAGAGAGTCCACGTCCAGAAGAGCAGGGACTGGAGAAGCTCAGTGGGGAAAGCTGGGAAAAGCTGGGAGAGGAGTCAGAAGGGCTAGGGGGTCACCCGACAGCAGAGGGATGTTGAACAGTGCCCCCCAGCAAGGAGTGCTGCCACCAGCTGTCACTCAGAGGGGCCAGAAACCATCCTTCACTGTTCCTGGCTCTGGACTCCCACTTCTGCCTCTCTGCTGCCACCATGGACCCCAAAGAGGCGAGCTAAGCCTCTGAGTTCATTAGATTCTATCTAGGGTTAAGACAAGAACACCACCAACAGGCACCACCATACCACCCCACCAGCCAGTGCAGAAGCAGCCGGGCGGTGCACTCAGCCGGCTGCCTCAGCGGCCTCGTCAGCCCCCTCCTCGTCTTGCTCGCCATTCTGGAGCCTGCGCACGATGCGGGTAAGGTCCAGGCTTCGTGTCAGTGTGTCCAGGAGCATCTGGTCCTTCTGGACGCCTTCTATAAACTCTTCCAGGGAGAGTTCCCCTGGGATAGAGAGAAAGGGAATCAGGGGTAGGAGGGTGTTCATTGCTGCAGTCCAGAGCACAGAACCGGGTTCTTGCCAGGGGCAGGGACAGAGCCCACGTGAGGAGAAGTCAGAGCCCCTGCTGCGGGTGCAGCAAGCAGAGGAACCCAGAGCCCAGATTCTGGTCCAGGGGTCCCTAAAAGCCAACTTTGTGGCTGGGGCAGAGGCAGGTGGAGGAAGTGACCAGCACGGGGGCCTTTGGGCCTCTCCTCCCTTCCTCACCCTCTCCTTTAGTGACCTTCCACCCCTGGTGACCCCACATCCATGGTGACCCCTCCGCTGGGGAGCCCCTCCTCGGCCCCCTCACCATCCCCGTTGACGTCAATCTTGGAGAACACTGTATCGGTGAACTCCTCTGCAGTCATGGTGGTATCGCTGCAGGGGTTAATGGCGCGAATGGCCTGGGAGGGAAGAAGGGGCAGAAGTGAGAGGGGCCCATCCTTATCCTATCTCAGGGGTGGGATTGGGGACGGTCAGAGCTTGTCCGGCTCCCAAGAGCAGTGAGGAGTAGAGTGCAGGGTACCCGGGGGCCTAGGCAGAGCTGGGACTCAAGAGTCAAACTTCTATCGTCTTTTGGTATTGATGAGGAAACTGAGGCCCAGGAAAGGAAGGAACGTGGCCTGGGTCACGCAGCTGGTGAGGGCCACAGCTGCCACCGGGATCCTCAGTCCCACATCCTGTCTCAATCCTGAGATTGCTGTTCTAACCCTGGGCTCTCAGCTCCGGGTCCCACCCCAGGCCGCTGCCCCCAGCCCTGGCCGGGCCCTCTGCACCTGGATGATGGTGAGCAGCTCATCGCGGTCAATGCAGCCGTTGCCATCTACATCGTAGAGCTTGAAGTACCAGCGGAGCTTCTGTTCCACCTTCCCCTTGAGGACCAAGCTGAGCGCTGCCACGTACTCCATGAAATCAATGTAGCCGTCCTGGGCGAGGGGCGCGGCCGCCTTGAGCCCATCTGGGCCCCGCCCACTCCAGCCTCAGGCCCCGCCCATCATAACCCAAGGCTCCGCCCATCTCGGCAAGCCCCAAGAGACGCTGAGGGGAGACCCGGACCCTCGGAGGTGCGGCGAGGGGGCCAGCCCTGTCTCCGCCGTGACCTATCTGTCTTCCTAGACGCCCTATATAGCCCACCTTGCCTACTCCAGAGGCTGCCAATCAAATCTAATAAGCCAGCATCCACTGGGGTGTGAATGGCTGGCGCTGTCTGTTCACAGGCATCTGGGTTTTAGCGAGCGCTGCCTGCTTCCCTGTGATTGTCAAGCATGAGCCTTTCCAGTAGGGGAAATGGGAGACGTGTGCGTAGGTGGGAGGAGGAAGAACTGCACCCCCAGGGATGGGAGCGTGGTTTGGGTGAGCTTTTGGGAGTTTCTCACCCTGCTGCCTGAGGGGCTGAGGCCCCCGGAAGGCCTTAAACACTCTGAACCCCACAGTGGGCTCATTCAGTCCCAACACACCTCCCAGGACTGTCATCAGTACAGAGCCCAGAGAGGCCCCTAGACAGCACAGCTTGAATAAGCAAGAAAACTGCTAAAGAGGTTTCCTCTGGGGGAGGGGACACCAGGTGAGGATACTTTTGCTCTTCATTTTTTATCTTTCTGTATTGCTGGAAATTTCTACAATGAATTGCTTTTGCAGGTTTTTTTTTATGTCTAAAAAGGGGCAATGGAAAAGGTGTGGATTTTTGTGCCAGAAAGACCTAAATCACCTTGGATAAGTCATATGACCTTGAGTCTCCGTATTCCCAGCTATAAAATGGAATGACAGTGTGCACTTTTCAAGATTGTGGTATGCATTAGATTCAATGAAAATATATAGCAATACTAACTTGTCTTAGTGCTCTCCATGGACTTCCTAGGCTGAGTGCTTTATTCATTTTACTCATTTAATCTCAAGCCACCCCCAAGAGGTGAATATTTTTGTCTCTAGTTTGAATGAGAAAGCCAAAGTTGAGAGAGATTAGGCCAAACAGCTAGTGAATGACAAAGCCTCTCCTAAATCATCCTATATCAGTACTCAAATGCAGATGGAGATTTACATTGATTTGTGTGCACCTGTGTGATTGTCAGACAAACCCAAGCCCAGACAAACATTTGAAGTAAGCAAAGCAAATGTCCTGTCCCCCAGGTTTCACTCCCCACTCACACTCTGTACTCCCCAGCCCTGCACATCTGGTGCAATACCCAAAGATACAACCATTTTTTAGTGCAAGGGCTGGCACTTGCACTAAAAACTTTTTAGTTTTTTTTAGAAAATGGCAAACTTTTTCTGTAAAGAGCCAAAGAGTAAATATGCAGCTTTGCAGCCAAACACCCTCTGTCATTTTACGTGAAAGCAGCCATAGACAATTCTCTACATAAATAAATAGATGTGGTGAGTTCTAATAAAACTTCATTTACAAAAACAGGCCTGTGTGCTGTCATTTGCCTATCCCTGTTTTATTTAACTCCTCTCTGTATCAAAACTTCTGGACAGGTGCAGTGGCTCACACCTGTAATCCCAGCACTTTGGGAGGCCGAGGCAGGTGGATCACCTGAGGTCAGGAGTTCGAGACCAGCCTGGCCAATGTGGTGAAAACCTGTCTCTACTAAAAATACAAAAATTAGCCAGGCGTGGCGGTGGGCGCCTGTAATCCCAGCTACTCAGGAGGCTGAGGCAGAAGAATCACTTGAACCCAGGAGGTGGAGGTTGCAGTGAGCCGAGATCGTGCCATTGTACTCCAGCCTGGGTGACAAGAGCAAAACTCCATCTCAAAAAACAACAACAAAAAAAACAACAACAACAACAACAACAAAAACTTCCCAACCCTGTGTTCCATCTCCTAGCCAATCTGCTAAACTGCTCCATGCTGATGACAATGGGTCAAGACAGTATTATGCAAAGTGTGATTGTGTACCATGGGTGTAGATGAGGCAGGTTGGGTGTTACAAAGTCACTCTTCATTTTGATATTTGCAGAGTTAAATTGATGTGTATTATAAAATAACTAGCCATTAAATTCCTGATTTCTCATATATTCATTCACTCATACAATGAATATTATTAAGCACCTGCCACAATCCAGGCACTGTTCTAGGAACCAGGGATTCAACAGTGAACAAGACAAAAATCCCTGCCCACATGGAGCTCACATTCCAGCAGGGGGAGACAGGCGATAAACGTAATGGTGAAATGTTATTTAAATCTGGTATTGGAAGACGACAGGTGCTTGCGGGGAAAGGTGGGGCTAGGAAATGCAGAGGTGGGAACCAGTCCCAGTTTTAAACAGAGTTTAAACCAGAAGATCACGGCAGGGGTTAGTGAGGAGACTTCTAAGCAGAGACTTGCAGCAGAGGAAGGTGTAAGCCGAGCAGAATTCTGGGGGCAGAGAGGGTCCCAGGCAGCACAAAACCCCTAAGGCAGGGGTGTGTGTGGCATAAGGGAGGCCAGACTGCCTAGAAACAAGGGGTTGATTTACTTTCAGTGGAAAGACAAGGGTCAGGTTTGGTACAGTACAGGTGGTGCTTGCATGGGACACACATTAAGACACGGTTGGCTCAGCGTGGTGGCTCACGCCTGTAATCCCAGCACTATGGGAGGCCGAGGTGGGCAGATCACCTGAGGTCAAGAGTTTGAGACCGGCCTGGCCAACATAGTGAAACCCCATCTCTACTAAAAATACAAAAATTAGCCAGGCATGGTTGTGGGTGCCTGTAATCCCAGCTACTTGAGAGGCTGAGTGAGGCAGAAGAATCGCTTGAGCCCAGGAGGTGGAGGTTGCAGTGAGCCGAGATCACGCCACTGCACTCCAGTCTGGGTGACGGAGCGAGACTCCATCTCAAAAAAAAAAAAAAAGACATGATTAGGCAAATACAGGGTCGATGTGCCCCAGGGTTGCCCTCCCCCACCCCCACCGGCGTCATATGTGTGACTGTAAGGGTCCTTCTGCAGACATGTCTTAACCCAAAGGGTTTTCTTAGCAGGTGAGAAGATGAGATATGTTGCTGTTTGGGGGTAAGGTGTGAGGCTCAACCATCCATTCGTCCTTCCCCTCCTGTTCAGGAGTTATTCCTTCTTCAGGAGCATTTTGAGTGTTGAATGTGATGATGCCATCCCTCCCAGTCTCTGTACACAGGCTCTGGACTCTGCTCACCTGCTCCCGCTTCGGGAAAGCCCTTGGGCTCCCTCATACTACACCTGAGGTTGACACTCAAAGCCCATAATCTACTTTGGTCCCTTATCCTTAAATATTAGTGAGTTTTAAATAGCCACTGAGCCCCAGCTTTCCCAAGAAGCCCCACCCATGATGGTGCCTGGACCTTCTGGGCAGCGAGGGAAGGAACCTCTCCCGGGTCTGCAGAGGACACGCGGCAGCGCCTCATTGCATCCTCACTTTTCAAGTGAGGGGCCACAGGGCGGGGAGCCACATTTGCAGACTTGGGAGAGCCACATTTGCAGCCACAACTATGTCTTGACCAAATAGTTCCAAATGAATGGAAGATTTACTATGAAAACCAACAAACATCTTAACTAATGCTCCCAACATCCACGGCATCATGAATATACTGGGACTGAGAGGGGAAATGATGGGCTCAAGGTCACCCAGAGGATGAAAGCTAGGGACCCAAACCCACAGTCCCAAACTCACCTTTCAGTGACCCCTCTAGCTTATCAATTAGGAAGTCCTTACCTAATGCGTCCAGGTGGCTACTGGGGAGACACAATTTGACCATGGTGTGGAACTTCAGGCTCACTTGAGAAAAGGTGATATGAGGTCACTGGGTATTTTGAAGTTGGGAGCATTCTGGATTCTCCAGGGACCAGGCAACCCTGTCTGTCTCCAGTCCTCATGTCCACAGAACATTATAAGTGTCCTGCCCATGCCAGACAGCGAGGCTGGAGAATCATCATCTTGCTCCCTGCTCTCTGCCCCTCCGCCCACATCCTTGGGAGCTTCAGAGGGTGTTTTCAAAAGCACCACGTATAGACCAGCACATCGCAGGTGTTCAATGACCATCTTGGAAGTGTTTACACTCGTTTTGGAGTAAACCAAGATATGCCTGTGGCAGAGGCGGAGGAAGCCATTGGATTCAGCCTCGGATTACACTAATGTATGGGCCTCTCTGTCTTGCCCTAGAAAGTGAGGGCAGGGACAATGTCTGATACATTTCTAACCCCCCAGTGCCTGATTCACAGTTGGTGCTCATTAAAGCACAAACATTAGATCTGTTGAAACCCTAGTGTCAAAAACCCACCTCTCAAATAAACAAATGACTGTATAAATGAAGTTGCTCCCCAGCGGACACTTCTATGCTCCTCTCTGCTCTTCCTCCCCCCGAGCTGGTCAGGCTTCCAGAGGGGTCCCTCCAGCACTTCCCCTCCCTGCCACTGGGCCCCTGCTCACCTTGTTGAAGTCAAAAGTCTCAAACATCTGCTCCACGTACTGGCTGGCCGACGGGCTCAGGTTTTTGAGGCCGAAGAACTGGCGGAACTCATAGAGGGTGAGTTGGCCAGAGGGGCACTCAGTCATGAACTTCTTGTACCACTGGTGGCACTCAGTGCTGCTCAGCTCCTCCACTGACTTTCCCTCCATCACGTTGCCCATTGCTCAGGCCTTCAGGGGGCTGACGCCTGAGATGGACAGGTCCTGTTTGCTGCTCCTCGCCCAAAGGTGTCTTGGCCGACAACGGGGCCGTCCTCTCTCACAGGCCTGAGTCCTTCAGGCCTGAGCAAAGAAGGGCCTGATGGATCAGATGGTACCGGGAAATGTGGAGAGGAAGAGAGCAGAAGAAGATGATGGCCCACACTCAAACTCACAGATGCCAGAGAACTGGTGTTGAGTCTCCACTAAATCCTTGCAGCCCCAGTGGAGACTGTACCCTGGAGAAGAGAGCTGAAAATAGAACAAGGCTTAGAGAACAGAGTCCTTAGCCTTGAGCCGTAGGTGAGAGGATTTTTTAACCCAGTTTGCAATCTTCTAATCCCTTCTTACCACCACGGAGTGGGTGTCAGCCAGAAGCTGCTCTGATCCTATGACCTTTGTGACCTTCTTCTCCTGGTTTGAGTGGATTCACAGTGGTTTTGGATTCTGCCCTCAATCATGGAATTGAGGTATATATGAGATAGAGCTGGCTTCTTGTCCAGAGATGGCCAACTGTGGGCTCTTGACAGGGCTGCTGTGTACAGTTATCCAGGCTGTGCACTGCACTTGGCCATCACAACTGAGGGGGTCTAATCATACCATGGGTGTGCTAACATTTGAGGGCACCTGGGTGGATGCAGAGTCTGTGGGCTTCCAAGATAAGCCTTGAACAGCCAGAGAGAACCCCCTCCTACATTAGCCTGCACCAGTACACAGAGATGTGCACACACATACACACACTCATACACACTGGTCCTGTTCTGGCCACACTCTCATGTTCCTGAAGGTTGCATCTCTCCCATCTTGAGAGCCCTGAATTCATCCTTCCATCACATCATCACCATCACCTACTAGGGGCACAGGGCGGGGGACATGGAGTGTGCGCCTGGTGCCCTGGGGTATGTGTGAGTGTGAGAGTGCAAACACACAGGTGCATGGGTGAGCTGCTACCTGCTGGTCCTGGAAAGCTCCCAGGCCAAGCCTGGGGGCCTGTCTATGCAGCAACAGCTTTCTCTGATGCCTGGTGGGATGCGTACTCCCTAGCCACACACTTAAAAGCTGGCTCATTTATGGAACCAGCATTTGGGTGCAGGTGCACTTAACCTGGATGCTGCCAGGAAAGCTTAAAGCCAGCGCTTGCCCTGCCCTGTCTTTTTCTCTTGTTTGCCTTCCTCCTTTACATATGGGGCACACCCAGGTCTCCTAACTCATCTAGAGGGAACCACTGCCCATATTTCTGCTTTCCCCACCAGGGCCTTGGACACTTGGTCAAGTTGTGCACTGATACACAATTTATATGATTTATATAAATAATATATAATTACATGTAAATAGATTTATATAAATATACAGTTTATACAATATATAACATATCAAATATATGTGCATACATATCTCAGAATGGGCTAGGTTATGCTACAGTAACAAACCACTCTAAAATCTCAGTGGCTGAAAACAACACAAGCTTGTTTCTTGTTTACATTACTGGCTGGGTGACCTTGAGCAAGTAACTTAACCTCTCTGGGCCCTAGTTTCCTCATTCTTAAAATAGGAATAATGGTGCCCGTCTGATAGGGCTGTTAAGGGGAGTAAGTGGGGCTGGGCACGGTGGCTCACACCTGTAATCCCAACATTTTGGGAGGCCGAGGCGGGTGGATCACTTGAGGCCAGGAGTACGAGACCAGCCTGGCCAACATGGTGAAACCTCGTCTCTATTAAAAATACATAAATTAGCCAGGCGTGATGGTGCACACTCCTGTAATCCCAGCTACTTGGGAGGCTGAGGCAGGAGAATCGCTTGAACCCAGGAGGCGGAGGTTGCAGTGAGCCAAGATCGCACCACTGCACTCCAGCCTGAATGACAAAGCGAGACCCTATCTCAAAAAAAAAAAAAAAAAAAGAGTATCTGAGTTAATATAAGAAAAGCATTTAGAACAAGGTCTGCCCCAGGGTAAGTGCCCCATAAATCTTGGCTATGATGTTATGATTTTGTATCTATTACATCAGCATGTCTGATGTGCTGTTCACTACAATCTAGGTGCACTTATACTGCATCTTGGACACAGCAGCATCCCTGGGTTAGAGCCAATCATGCTCTTGTCCCTTTAGCCCCATTCACTCTGGGCCCTGGACGGCCAGAAGGGCTACGTGTAGGAACAGACATCCAACCTGCCTCACACAGGCCACCTACCAGCTGTAGTCAGGCCCTAGGGAAGGTGGAGGCCTTTGTTAAAGCCTTACCAGATCCAGGCTCACGCCTGTAATCCCGGCACTTTGGGAGGCTGAGGCGGGTGGATCACAAGGTCAGGAGTTCGAGACCAGCCTGGCCAACATGGTAAAACCCCATCTCTACTAAAAATACAAAAATTAGCCAGGCATGGTGGTGGGCGCCTGTAATTCCAGCTACTTGGGAGGCCGAGGCAGGAGAATCACTTCAACCTGGGAGGCGGAGGTTGCAGTGAGCCGAGACTACGCCATTGCACTCCAGCCTGGGTGACAGAGAGAGACTCCATCTCAAAAAAAAAAAAAAAAATTGTTCATAATGAACATATGTTGCTCACAAAATCAAAGAGGATAGTTATTTTTGAAAAAGAGACAAACTGGGACTGTTTTACCTCTACTCCACATGAATTGATTGACAGAAGGTATATGGGGGTGGGGAGCTGGGTTCTTCCTGCTTCAGTCAGCTTCTCCACAACAAGTTAAGGGATGGGGAGAGAAGGACTCCTTCTGTGAACTTGCTTGGGGCCCAGCTGGAAAATGTGTCCTTGCCGAGGACTCTCAGGCCCAAGTTTGGGAAATGAAGAGGTTGGGGACAAGGCAGCCGCTCATCTTTCCCTTTCTATTTAAATCCCTCTCACTCTTCATGTGTGAGTACAAATGGCACCTCCTCTGTGAAGCCTTCCCAAATCTCTCTCAAATATCTTCCTCCCGCAGCATACTGACATTTTGCTTATGTGTTGTGACAGTTAATTTTAGGATTGGATGAAGGGATACCCAGCAAGCTGTTAAAGCTTTATTTCTGGGTGTTTCTGTGAGGGTGCTTGCCAAAGAGACTGGCATTTGAATTCATGGACTAAGTAAGGAGAATCTGCCTTCAGCCTATGTGAGTGGGCACCATCCAATTGGCTTAGGCCTGGACAGAAGAAAAAGGCAGGGGAAAGGTGAATTCTCTCCCTCTCTCTCTCTCTTTCCTGGAGCTGGGACACTCTTCTCCTGCCCTTGGACTCCAGGACTTGCACCAGTAGCAACCCCTCCCCGCTCTCACGTTCTCAGTCCTTCAGCTTCAGACCCAGAGTTACACCATCAGTTTCCTTGGCTCTGAACCCTTTGGGCTTGAACTGAGCCATGCTACTGGCTTCCCTGGTTCTCCATCTTGCAGATGGCATATTGTGGGACTTCTCAGCCTCCATAAACATGTGAGCCAATCCCCCTAATAAATCCTCTCTCACACCTCTATATATAATCCTATTGGCTCTGTCTCTCTGAAGAACTCTGGCTAATGTGTGTGTTATATTAGTTTTCTATGTTGCATAACAAATAACCACAAAGTCAGCAGTTTTAAAACTACATGCATTTATTATTATTATTATTATTATTATTATTTTGAGATGGAGTTTCACTCTTGTTGCCCAGGCTAGAGTACAATGACACGATCTCGGCTCAGCACAACCTCCTGCCTCCCAGGTTCAAGCAATTCTCCCGCCTCACACTCCCGAGTAGCTGGGATTACAGGCATGCGCCACCATGCCCCGCTAATTTTGTATTTTTAGTAGAGACGGGGTTTCTCCATGTTGTTCAGGCTGGTCTCAAACTCCCGACCTCAGGTGATCCACCTGCCTCAGCCTCCCAAAGTGCTGCGATTACAGGCATGAGCCACCGTGCCTGGCCACACATTTATTATCTCACAGCTTCTATGGGCCAGGAGTCCAGGCACAGCTTAGCTGGTCCTCTGCCTAGGGTCTCACAAGGCTGCTCTCAGGGTGTCACCTGGGCTGTATTTTCATCTGGAGGCTCAACTGGGGAAGAATCCACTTCCAACTTATTCAGGTTGTTGGCAGAACTCATTTTGTTGTGGCTATGTGACAAGGGAGCTGGCTTTTCACTTGACATTGCCTGGCGGACACACTCAGGTCATAGAGGCTGCCCTCTGTTCCTTGTTACACCAGCTTCCTCACCACGCTGCTTATTTCATCAAGTCAGCGAGAAGAGTCTCTCTGCAATCTGCTAAAGTCTATATAACCTAACGTAATCCACAGAGAGACGTCCCATCACCTTTGCCATATTCTGTGGGTTAGAATCAAGTCACGGGCCTCACCCACACTCAAAGGGAGAGAATTTTACAAAGGCAGGAACAACAGGAGGTAGAAATCACTGGGGTCACCTTAGGGTCTATTATGACATTCACTCTTCTACAATAACACAGACATAGCATTCATTTCTTTCCGGAAGTATTATATAGGCAACTCTTTCTTGCCAGCCTGCTCTAAGGAACCCAGCAAGCTCACAGAGGGTGGAGACCATTGTGTTATTTGTGTCTCGCCTGCCCCCTGCTCCTGGCACCACACATTCCACATAGTCGTGCGCTAGTTGTTCTGTTTGCCCGGCCCCCACTCATTCTCCTCCTTTCTCCTCCAGCTCTGAGCCCAAAGACTGACCCTACAGACTGCATCACCCAGACTCTGCTGCCCTCTTATTTCAGGCTGGTTTCATCTGCTGAGAAGCTGGAGGAAGACTGGAGGGTGGAGAGGGAGAAGAGCTGGGACGTTTGTTGTCCTCACTCCTCCCTGCCAGCTCAGGGTTGGGGCAGCGGTTATTTCCTTCCACCTTCAATCACCGCTCCTGCCATAGCTCTCTGGGCTCCTGTAATCATGGCTCCCTCCCTTTGCCCCGCCAGGCATGATAAGGGCTTCCCTCTCGCTACTGTCTGGGTACATCACCATTCCCTTAACTATGCCCAGCTCTCTGTTAATAGTCCCCACATCAACTCTCCTAAATTACCTTTTTGAGAGTAATATTTGACTGACGGGCTTGAGCCCAGTAAAATATTGAGTGCGTGCATGCATGCACATATGATTAAAGAAAGAATTCTTGGGGCCGGGTGCGGTGGCTCACGCCTGTAATCCCAGCACTTTGGGAGGCTGAGGAGGGTGGATCATCTGAGGTCGGGGGTTCAAGACGAGCCTGGTCAACATGGTGAAACCCCGTCTCTACTAAATATACAAAAATTAGCCGGGTGTGGTGGCGGGTGCCTGTAATCCCAGCTACTCCAGAGGCTGAGGCAGGAGAATCGTTTGAACCTGGGAGTCGGAGGCTGCAGTGAGCTGAGATCGCGCCATTGTGCTCCAGTCTGGGCAACAAGAGCGAAACTTCGTCAAAGAAAAGAAAATAAAAGAGAAAAGAAAAGAATTCTTAGGCCGGGCAGGGTGGCTCACACCTGTAATCCCAGCACTTTGGGAGGCGGAGGCGGGTGGATCATCTGAGGTCAGGAGTTCGAGACTAGCCTGGCCAACATGTTGAAACCCTGTCTCTACTAAAAATACAAAAATAAGCCGGGCATAGTGGTGCACGCCTGTGGTCCCAGCTACTCTGGAGGCTGAGGCAGAAGAATCACTTGAACCTGGGAAGCAGAGGTTGCAGTGAGACGAGATCGTGCCATTGCACTCCAGCCTGGGTGACAAGAGTGAAGCTCTAAATCAAAAAAAATTCTTGCCAGGTATGGTGGCTCATGCCTGTAATCCCAGCACTTTGGGAGGCCGAGGTGGGTGGATCACAAGGTCAGGAGATCGAGACCATCCTGGCTAACATGGTGAAACCCCGTCTCTACTAAAAATACAAAAAAAAAAAAAAAAAAAAAAAATTAGCGAGGCTTGGGGGCGTAGTCCCAGCTACTCAGGAGGCTGAGGCAGGAGGATGACGTGAACCCAGGAGGCGGAGCTTGCAGTGAGCCGAGATCGCACCACTGCACTCCAGCCTGGGCGACAGAGCAAGACTGTCTCAAAAAAGAAAGAAAGAAAGAATTCTTAAAAAGCTAAAATTGGATGAAACTATGCTTGTTGAATAGGTGCACAAGCCCTGTGGGGTGGGTATTATTATTGCCATGTGAGACAAAAGGGGCTTGGGGCAGAAAATTTAAATCACCTGCTCAGGTTCACGAGCATTTTAGTGGTGGTACCAAAGTTTTCCCACCTCATCATCATGCTTTTCTCCTAAGCCTTCACACCCTGCAGAAGGGCTGGATAGAGCCAGGGGGACCCCACGAGCCCCTCACTCCAGCGCCATCTCCCTCAGTCCTCCCCTTGTGGCCCTCTGCCCAACAATTCCATTGACAGAGAGCTTGCTCCCTTTGAGGGAGGAGGGCCCCCACCCCTTGTCTCCAGCCCAGGGTGGGAATGGAATCCCCTGAGACAGGGATGCCAAGGCAAGGAGGACTGAGATCAACACCAAGGCCCCAGGGAAGCAGTATGCACAAGGTATGCGTTAGGGCACAGAGGGCCAGAGTACAGGTCACACAGCATACACAGGGAGGATTCCCGCCTTCCCTGGCTGCTCTGCCTGCAGGAATCCCTCCTGGGACAGAAGCCAGATCAGAGGAAGAGGCTCCACCTGGTGGAATGGGGCCGAGGGGAGGGAGGATGGGGCAGCTGCAGAGAGGTAGGAAGACAAACCAGGAAGAGACAGGAGGGGCAGTGATCCAGGTCAGACTAATCCCCCCCTAAGGCTGCCTGCTTGCCCCTCCACTCCACAGAAACACAGAGGGACCCTGAGCACAGGTTCAGTTGCCTCCTGGGCCTATCTCAGTCAAAACAAGGTGGTACCTTGGCCAGTTTCTTTAAAGGGTTTCTAAGGGCGTCCATGGAGGCTGCATTACCAAGGTGAACCTCAAGAGGGAGCCCATTCTCCAGGGTAGGGGAGGAGGCGTTTGTTGTGGGAGTGAAGACGCCTCATGGGGACCCTGCCCCTCACCCTACACAGGCTATAGGATCTGGAAGGGAAGGGACGGTTCCTGTTAATATCTTTGCATCTTAAGGACACAGCCCACAGGGTCTGTTGGGTGACTGACTGATTGAATGAGCAAGACTTCTAGTTATACATAGACTGAAAACTTCCACTTATCTCTGCTTCTTTTCAAAATCCCACTAAAATATGAATAAATGCATGTTTTAAAGACAAAAGGAGGCCGGGCGCAGTGGCTAACGCCTGTAATCCCAGCGCTTTGTGAGGCCGAGGCGGGCGGATCACCTGAGGTCGGGAGTTCAAGACCAGCCTGTCCAACATGGAGAAACCCCGTCTCTACTAAAAATACAAAAATTAGCCGGGCATGGTGGTACATTCCCGTAATCCCAGCTACCCGGGAGGCTGAGGCAGGAGAATCGCTTGAACCTGGGAGGAGGAGGTTATGGTGAGCCAAGATTGCACCATTGCACTCCAGCCTGGGCAACAAGAGCAAAACTCCGTCTCAAAAAAGGAAAAAGGGGCTGGGCACAGTGGCTCATGCCTGTAATCCCAGCACTTTGGGAGGCCGAGGCAGGTGGATCACCTGAGGTCAGGAGTTCAAGACCAGCCTGACCAACATGGAGAAACCCCGTCTCTACTAAAAATACAAAATTAGCAGGGCATGGTGGCACATGCCTGTAATCCCAGCTCCTCGGGAGTTTGAGGCAGGAGAATCGCTTGAACCTGGGAGGCAGAAGTTGTGGTGAGCTGAGATCCCACCATTGCACTCCAGACTGGGCAACAAGAGTGAAACTCTATCTCAAAAAAAGAAAAAAGAAAAGAAAGAAAGAAAGAAAGAAAAGAAAAGAGGAAAAAAGACAGCAGATACAGGGGTTCTAATAAAATTTTGGAAAACAAGACAGATGGACAAGTGGTAACTGTCTTTCTTATGAGAGTGGAGAAAGTCGAAACCTAAATGCTTTCAAAGAGGAGGAGCCTGCGGAGCTCAGGACAAACCTATTCCTGCTGCAGGAATAGGGAGGCAGAGATACCAGGTGCCCCTGAAGGCTGGGATGCAGCACAGGTGGAGCAGAAAATAGGACTGGCCAAAGTTTGCATAAGGAACACTTAGCTTCTCCGATGCCCTCCGCAAGGCAGCAGAACAGGCATCTCCCGGCATCAGTCCCCTCCTGACCCTGATTGAAGGTTCTTCTGGAGATCTGGGCCAGAGAGCCGCTAGTCTCTAGGCACAGCCTCAGGAAGAGACATGTGCCATTCTATAAATGGAGCGTTAAAAGAAAGTCTCCATATGGACAGTGAGAAAACCACCATGCGCCTTCCACCACCCCAGCTCATTCCCGTGGCTGGCTCCTTGAACACTGATGACCAAGCAGAAGGAGAGACCTGGTGCAGATGCCAGATGGTCTGAGGCCAGCCAAGGCTCATCAGGCATTTGAGGAAAACCCCTAACTCAAAAGAGAGCCTACGGCAAGCCAAGAGGAAAATGCGGATTCTATGCTGTTAGGGTCGCCTCGAGGGGTCTCCACTTCCCTCCACACTGCTTACCATCTTCTCAAAGAAAGACCCACAGGACAGCCTGGCCTTGTTGTGGGCTGCTTGTCGGGGTCTCTGGACACCTGTCTCTCCTTCCCACACCAACCCCAACCTCTCCTGCACAGGAATTATGCCCCACAGAATACACCACCATACCTACAGAGGGACGAGACTCCTAGGAATGAAACCAGCTGAATTCACCCTGTGGTGTGCTGGTAAATGTTTAATGATGAGCTCTCTGGAAAAAAGAAACTCCAATTTGTAGGCATTTGCTCACTTCTGTGGTGTAAATGCTCCCACCACAGCTGATTTCAAACTGCCAACAGGAAGTCACTGATTGTGGGCCGGGTGCGGTGGCTCACACCTGTAATCCCAGCACTTTGGGAGGCCGAGGTGGGCAGATCACAAGGTCAGGAGATCAAGACCATCCTGGCTAACATGGTGAAACCCCATCTCTACTAAATATACAAAAAAAAAAAAAAAAAATAGCCGGGTGTGGTGGCAAGCACCTGTAGTCCCAGCTACTCAGGAGGCTGAGGCAGGAGAATGGCGTGAACCCGGGAAGCGGAGCTTGCACTGAGCTGAGATCACGCCACTGCACTCCAGCCCGGGCGACAGAGCGAGACTCCGTCTCAAAAAAAAAAAAAAGGAAATCACTGATTGTGGAGTAGGGAAGACATGGGCACAACCAGCTCTTACAAGTCAGTACGAGCTGGCTCCAGCACACCACTGGGGTACCCTCTGAATGGCAGTGACTGGGAACTCACTCAGGCCCCTGCTGTGAATCCAGTGCCCTCTGCCTCCATCCCCCTCTTCCATGCCCCATGACCCATGAGCTCAACTAGCCTCAGAGCCAGCTCTTCTAGACCAGAGGAGATGGCAAGGATGGGAAATCCTTCCCCCACCAACAAACTACAAGTCAGAAGCAGCAGCTTTATGTAAAACTGGGTCTGGGAGGGGACCTAGAGTCTGTGTTCATTCCCTGCATTCTTCCTCATTCTGCAGCAGCAGCTCCAACCAGGGTAAGATGACCTTGTAAGAGAGCAGGAGTCATGGCCAGTTGATGGATCTCTTCCTTTTTTTTAATTAATTTTTTTTTTTTGACGGAGTCTTACTCTGTCACCCAGGCTGGAGTGCAATGGCATGATTTCGGCTCACTGCAACCTCTGCCTCCCGGCTTCAAGGGATTCTCATTCCTTAGCCTCCCGAGTAGCTGGGATTATAGGCACCTGCCATCATGCCTGGCTAATTTTTGTAGAGACGGGGTTTCACCATGTTGGCCAGGCTGGTCTTGAACTCCTGACCTCAGGTGATCTGCCCACCTTGGCCTCCTGAAGTGCTGAGATTACAGGTGTGAGCCACCACACCCACCCTCTCTTCCTTGGAGGGGTCTGAGCCTGGACCATCGGGAGGCTGGAGCTAGGATGGGCTTTGCTTGGGACTCAGGCTCTGGAGAAGGGTTGAGGTTACTTTTGGGGTTAGGGAACTGAGAATCAAGTCCTTCCAAGTCTTCAGAAACCTCTGGACATAACCTTACTGTATAACATCCCCATGGCCTGTTTACCTACCCACAGCCACCCATTCAGATGCCAGGGAAAGGAAGGACAAACTTTAACTGCTGCTGAGAAGAGAGACCTCCCTTTATCATTGTCAATAGGTGGGCATGGCACAGCTGTCTTAGCCCGAATATAGGTCACTCCTCCTGCAGTGAGCAGCCCTTCCCCTTGGGGACCTGAGGTCACAGGGGTGAGGGTGAAGGGTCGGGGGCTTCCGTTTGGCTCAGGCCTAGGAGCGCCACGAGACCAAGTTGGCAGGAGGCACATCAAAGCGCTTGCGGGTGTGGTCAGTGTCCCGGCGGTACAGGTAGCCACAGGTAGGCTTCTGCAAAGTGTAGAAGGGGTTCAGGGAGTTGGAGTACTGGGAGGTGTAGAAATTGAACCTGAGCTTGTCCGGATTCTGCCCCTTAGAGTCCACCAAGACCGGCACATAGGCTGCTGCCAGAGACTGCTCGAGGTCCTGCTTCCACGCCCGGGGCCGGGACGAGTGTGGAGCCTTCACCCCCTTGCATGACGGTGTCTTTGGCCCATGACTGGGTACAGAGGGTTTCTGTGAGTCCTGGGAGGGGGGAAAGAAGGGGAGAGCTGAGGCATTGGATACTGGGACTTCAACTGCTATGCCAGGGGCAGAAGGGAGGAGAAAGAGCCACTGCTCAGAAGCCCCCAGAGCCACTCTGGAGCACTGCTGTGCTGACCATGGAGCCAGGGACCTCCAGAGCAGGGGAGAGCCATCAGGGTCCCCGGACCTGGCCCCCTGCTGCTGCAGAACTCTGCCTACCTACCAGAGGCAACTGCCAGCTCCCAGAGGCTAGGAACCTGGGGATTATCTTCAGTCCCTCCCCAACCCCCTTCCCTGCATCCAATCGTCTGTCCGTGTCCTTCGCATGGCTCCTGTGTGGCCCTCCCCTCCCTCTTCTCTGCCACTGCTCCGTCAGGCCTTCGACCTCTCTATCCTGTGGGGCCCCTCCAGCTTGCCCTCCACCAGGGCTTCCTGTCTCCCACCCTCCTGCTTGGTCATGCTGTGCTTCACACTCACAGAGCGAGACTCCATCTCAAAAAAAAAAAAAAAGAGTTTCGCTCTTGTTGCCCAGGCTGGAGTACGATGGCACGATCTCGGCTCACTGCAACCTCCGCCTCCTGGGTTCAAGCGATTCTTCTGCCTCAGCCTCCTGAGTAAGCTGGGATTACAGGCACCCGCCACCACGCCCGGCTAATTTTTGTATTTTTAGTACAGATGGGGTTTCACCATGTTGGCCAGGCTGGTCTCAAACTCCTGACCTCAGGTGATTCACCCGCCTCGGCCTCCCAAAGTGCTGGGATAACAGGCGTGAGCCACTGTGTCCAGCCTACTGTGTCTCAAAAAAAAAAAAAAAAAAAAAAAAAAAGAATGTGGCTTCCACTCTCCAGTCCCTCCATCCCTCCACCTACCCAGCATTTCAGCCACACAGTCTACCTCTTGTTCCCTGCTCACATCCGGTACTTCCAGAGCCTGTACCTTGGCTCAGGTGTTCCCCAGGCTTGCGTGCTCTCCCTCCTGTGCACTAGGGAAATTCTGTCTTTCCCATTAGAGTTTCAGCTCCTTGAGGGCAACTATCTCATACTCTTACCCTTGACATAACAGCCTCCAAAATCCTATTTACTGTTTTACTCCAGACGAATGCATTTAGAGAAAGGTTGATAAATGTTGGATCAATTGAACTGAATTCTAGTAAGGGGTACCCGCTTACTTTCCAGCCAGCCAGTCCATTCTATTTTATAACATATCTCATTGTTACCAAATGTGTCTCCTACTCACCCATACCTACCTCGTCCTAACCACCACTCTTGGTTGATTACTTATTGGGGTCTACTCAATCTCTAGGAGGCCCCCATTGACACATTTAGCACCTCACATTGACATTTATTTATTCCTCTGTCACTACCCTTCCTGTGACCAAGCTATCCTGTTCACCTTCAAATCCCCACACCATGTTTCAGGTACCAGCTGTACATTTTACTAGGGACTGTCCTCACCGTGACAGCACCACCAAAGGATGAAGCATCTGTAGGCAATCATCCATCCTGCGTGTGTGTCAGGCTGGATCTATTCTGCTCCCCCAGGCTTCAGCGGTCAGGGGAATCCATTTCCTCTCCCCCAGCCTCACAGCCCTCCAGCCTCTAGGCACTGTGAGAGAACCCCTAGGTACAGGGTTAGTGGAAGTTGAGCTCCTGCCCTCTTACAAAAGAAGTCTCCTTTGCTCAAATCATGATGTATTTCCTCTGTGTTTTGTTTTGTTTTTTGTTTTTTGAGATGGAGTTTCTCTCTTGTTACCCAGGCTGAAGTGCAAGGATGCAATCTCAGCTCACTGCAATCCCCACCTCCTGGGTTCAAGCAATTCTCCTGCCTCACCCTCCCGAGTAGGTGGGATTACAGGCATGCGCCACCACACCAGGCTAATTCTGTATTTTCAGTAGAGATGGGTTTTCTCCACATTTGTCAGGATGGTCTCAAACTCCCGACCTCAGGTGATCCGCCCGCCTCAGCCTCCCAAAGTGCTGGGATTACAGGCATGAGCCACTTCACCCGGCCTCCTCTGGGTTTAATTTACAAACTATCTGCCCAGCCCAAACTTGTCCAGGGCTTTCCTCCAAAGCAGGCTTTGTTCCTATTGGTTCCTACCCAGGTATAAATGTGCCCTCAGTTTTGCAAATTTGCAGTTTTCGAAATTCTTCCTATTCTTCCAAGTTCAGCAGCAGACTTGAAACCTTCTCCAGGAACCACTGAAGACTCCTGCAGCCCCTGTCCCATCTTGTCCTCTTCTGTGCCTTCTGGACCCCGCTCAGGATGTGCTCCTTCGCTGGAGGGACTAAGGTGAGTCAGGCACACACATTTTGAAGAAGTTGTCATTCAGAGTCCTACAAGTGCACTGGGACCACTTGCTGCAGTCTTGTCTCATCTTAGTCCCAATATAGTCCTTTGCTAAAGTCCCAACAGGCTGTAAACAGCTCCAGCAGTCAGGACTGCGTTCTATGCATCTCTTTTTCCCTAGAGCCTACCCCAGTGCTGGTGCACAGCCACAAGAAATGAGCAAGTGTTCTACAGCCTTCCCAGACTCTTCCAGGCTCAGCCCCAGGGCACAGGGGCTTATAGGCAGAGGGGCAAGCACTGGAAATGAACTGTGATAGTGGTCATCAAAGATTGTTTTCTAGCCAGGTGCAGTGGATCACACCTGTAATCCCAACACTTTGAGAGGCTGAAGTGGGAGGATCACTTGAGGCCCGGAGTTCAAGACCAGCCTGGGCAACATGGGGAGACCTTGTCTCTATAAAAAAAAAAATTAAAAATTAGCCAGGCATGGTGGCGTGCACCTATGGTCCTAGCCACTCAGGAGGTTGAGGCAGGAGGATGGCTTGAACCCAGGAGGTCGAGGCTGCAGTGAGCTGTGATCACACCACTGCACTCCAGCCTGGGTGACAGAGCGTGACCCCATCTCAAAAAAAACAAAGGATTCTTTTCCACTTCAGTTTGTAGCACCACACCAAACCCTGTCAGTGGATTACCTCTTCCAATCCTCACATTAACCCTTTGAGGAAGGTGTTACTATTATTAGCCCCACTTGTAATTGAAAAAAACGGAAGAGGTCAGTCCCATGTCCAGGGTCACATGACTGGTGAGGAGCAAGGCTGGGATTTGAACCCAGGTCTTTCCACACCCTGTGCTCCATGACGTGTCTTGTGCCCACTGCGGTATGTGAGCAGGGCCTGCCAGGGGCCTGTGCATCTTCTATTTCTTTCTGTCCTCATTCCATCAACCCACTGAGCTCCTGCCAGGTGTGCTGGGTGGCAGGTGATTAGCCAAGGCTGCCCTGCACAGCTTCCAGCTCACTGGAGGGCGGGGCAGCCAGATTTCCCAGTCTGGCAAGAACACTGTGGGGTTTTGACTGCTGGATTTGGGCTCTGGGTTCTTGGAACCTGCATGGACAGAACAACCCACTGGGAAGTGTGAGGTCTACGCCATGAATCACCATCTCTTAGCAGAGCTGAGGATAGGACATGAGTTGCTTCATTCGTTCATTCGCAACCATTCCTGGGCACCTCTTGGATGCCAGGCTCTTGGTGTGAAGGTGACAAAGACACCACGCCTGAGCACAAGAGGGTCCCTGTGGAGTACAGTGGCTCAGCCTTGGTACCTCTGACTCTTTGGGCTGGACAATCTTTGTTAGAGGGGTTGTCTTGTGTCTTGCAGAATTACAGTGGTGGCTTCTACCCACCAGATGCCAGTAGCACCTTCTCCCAGTCGTGACAACAAAAATGTCTCCAGTCATCGCCCAATGTCCCCTGAGGGCAGTGACAATCAGTGCTATAGGACCCATGGCAATCTCTTTATCCTTGGTAGAGGCTGACATCCTGGCCTGGAGAATGCTTCCTTTCCTGGGCTGCAAGAAGTGGCTTAGGTTTCTTTGTGTTAAGGATGAGTCTAAGCATGTGGGTTTTGTCCTCCTGACACCATAGAAGGGCCATGAAGATGAGGGAGCTGCAGATACCCCACCCCCCATCCCTGCTCCCCACTAACCCTTCAGCCCCAAGGCTGCATCAGCCTCTTGGCCATCTTGGGCTCATGGGGTTGGGGCCAGTGGTGACAGAGGCAGGTGCTTTTAGAATGGCTGGGGAACTGAAGAGAGCAGCCCACAGATGGAAGGGTGGCACTCTTTACTCGCAGGATTGAGGATCTGCCAAATGTCAGGCATTAGCCACTCAGCTCTGCAAAAGCTCCTAAGAGCCATTTGAGACGTTGCCTCCATTTTTCAGATAAGGAAACTGAGGCTCGGAGGCATCGAAGCATTTTTCTGAGTTCACAGTTTGTAGAATAGCATGTAAGTAACTTGCAGAAGTCCCACAACTGGTTAGTGTGGGAACCAGGATTCAAACTCTCTCCTCCCTTTCTGCCCTAGCCCAGGCCCTGGCTTGGGCCCACCTGCCCTGGGTCCACACCTCGGCTGTGTTTAGGATGCTGCTGCTGCAACATACAGGACTCTGGGGGCAGCAGGGGTAGGGGACAGCCAGGGTCCCCGGAACATCCAGGGATGAAGCCCTCACAAAAACTGGGACACAGACAGTCCAGGGGAAGAGGTGGAAGAGGAGGAAGAGGGAGTCAGGCAGCACTAGCCCTCCCCTGCCCTTTCTAGGGGCCAAGCCAGCCTCCAAGTGACTAACCTCAGAGGGCTGAGGACACCCCTTTACCTCCCCCAGGGCCTAGCAGAGCCAGCTCTGGCTGAAGGTGGGGCCTGACTGCATACTTTCCAGGTTAACATCTGGTTTCTTTTAACTGGCTCTTCTTTGCTCACATGCTCCTCGTCAAGTGTGCTGGGTGTGCGCACACTGTGTATGTGACTTTAGATCATTGGTTCTCAGCCAGGGCTGATTCTTCCTCCAGAGGACATTTGGCATGTTTGGAGACATTTTGGGTTGTCACACAGTGTGGGGTAGGTGCTAGTGCCTTCCAGTGGGTAGGAGCCAGGGATGCCGCTATGTATCCTACAATGGACAGCTCCCGCAACAAAGAATCATCAGCGTCCAATGTCAAAAGTACCAAGGTTGAGAAACCCTGGTTTAGAGGGTTGAGGAAGAAGCCCCATCTCCCCTACTGCTTCCCTCATTTCCATTCTACAGGGAGTGATGAAGTTACAGGACAAGTAGAGATTCTCACCAGCCCCTCCCTTGGGAATCCCATGATCCTATTTTCATTTGGGTTCTAAGCTAAAGCCAAAAGAAGGAATCTAGGTAGAATTATCCCTCACTGGGCCAGCGTGGTGGCTCATGCCTATAATCCTAGCACTTTGGGAGGCCAAGGCAGGAGGATTGCTTGAGGCCAAGAGTTCAAGATCAACCTGGCCAACATAGTGAGACCCCATCTCTATTAAAAAAAAAAAAAGAAAAAAGAGCCGGCACCATGGCTCACGCCTGTAATCCCAGCACATTGGGAGGCTGAGGTGGGCAGATCATTTGAGCCCAGGAGTTTGAGACCAGCCTTGGCAACGTGGCAAAACCCCATCTCTACTAAAAATACAAAACATTAGCTGGGTGTGATGGTGCACGCCTGTAATCCCAGCTACTAGGGAGGCTGAGGCAGGAGAATCACTTGAATCAGAGAGGAGGAGGTTACAGGGAGGAGGAGGTTACGGGGAGCTGAGATCAGCCAATGCACTCCAGCCTAAGTGACAGAGTGAGACCTTGTCTCAGAAAAAAGAAATATCCTTCATAACCCCCATCCCCACAGGCGGACCCCACAAAGGCCTTTCAGATGCACAGTACACATGTATTAATATGTACATATATACTAATATGTGTTTGTCCCTTATGCCGGGGTTTAGAGTGAGGAAGTGCATGACTCAAGAGTGGGGCTTTCTGAGTAGGGCAAGAAGATCTCATCTGTGATATTACTACAGGTTTTCTAGGAAGGCACCCTGTCCTCTCAAATACCCCAGGGCCATAGGCACATGGCCTTGCCCAGTGAGAAATTCCACCTGTAGCCTCCTCACTCTGGGGGAAGGCCTTGTGCCTTATTGAAATGCAAATAGCACTTGGGTGTGAAGGCTGGTGAGGGCCCCCAGAGGCACGTGGTGCTGTTGAATGTGCCTTG
This sequence comes from Pan troglodytes, assembly GCF_028858775.2. Lineage (NCBI taxonomy): Eukaryota > Metazoa > Chordata > Mammalia > Primates > Hominidae > Pan > Pan troglodytes. The sequence continues at coordinate 48,045,672 of NC_072403.2, read as the reverse complement.
GCTTTGGTGTTTGAAGGTCTGAGCTCTGGGCCTGACCCTGTTCTTACAGGTCAGGCGACCTTGGGCAAGTGGCTGAGCCTCTTTGAGCTTCAGGGGCCTCATCTGCAAAATGGGGATAATAAGGCTATCTAATTCACCAGCTTGTGGTGGGGTGCCATGAGTGCTGGGAACGGTAAAGGCACAGTGCAAATAGTCATTACTCTCAGCCTCTCGGGCAGTTACACCGTGGTTTCACACACATACCTGTCTGAACCTATAGGAGAGCACGTTTCCCTTTGGGGGAGCACAGGGGCTTTGAAGGGAGTGGTTAGGGAAGCCGGGGGTAGGCCTCAGCTTCCTCATGTGACTGGGTAGCATGAGAGCCTGGAGCCAGCTACCCCAGTTCAAATTCCAGTTCCCTGCAGGGCCCGGTGGCTCACACCTGTAATTCAGCGGGAGGTTGAAGTGGGAGGATTGCTTGAGCTCAAAAGTTCAAGACCAGCCTGGGCAACATTGAGAGACCTCATCTCTATTTTATAAAAAAGTAAAAAAAAAAAAAAGAAAAAAAAATGGCTGAGCACAGTGGCTCATGCCTGTAATCCCAGCACTTTGGGAGGCCGAGGCAGGAGAATCACTTGAGGTCAGGAGTTCGGGACCAGCCTGGTCAACATGGTGAAACCCCGTCTCTACTAAAAATACAAAAATATTAGCCGGGCGTGGTGGCAGGTGCCTGTAATCCCAGCCACCTGGGAGGCTGAGGTGGGGGAATCATTTGAACACAGGAGGCGGAGGTTGCACTTAGCTGAGATTGTGCCACTGCACTCCAGCCTGGGCAACAAAGCGAGTCTCAAAAAAAAAAATAAATAAAATTCCAGCCCTCTCACTCACTAGCTGCCTGATCCTTAGGCAAATTATAATCTCCGTACTCAATTTTCCCAAGTATAATGTGGGAATAACAAGAGCTCTACCTCATAGGGTTCATGTGAGGACTTAATGAGCTAGTCCATGTAAGGTGCCTAGACCTCTTAAGCACTCAAACTTTAGCTACAATTATTATTTATCTCAAGTTTGCCTTGGAGATGGTGTAACACGAACCAAACAGTCCAGGACACACTTTACAGCAGTGAAGGGGCAGGGGAAGCAAGATGGAGGGTGTCCTGTTCCCTCTCTCCATCTCCCCAGAGAGATCGCAGAGGTCCGACAGCTGGGGAGTACAAGGCAGGCAGCAGCACCAGCACCCAACTAAGCCTTTTGTAAGAGCACCCACCTCCCAGCCGCACAGGTGAGGCTGGCTGGGGCTTTCATGCTCTTTCCTGCCCATCAGGCTTCTTGTGACCCCGAGCTGACCTTCCCCAGCCCTGTGATTTCATCACACCTTGCACATCCTGGACCAGGGCCTTTCTTGATGGTGAGGTGGAACTTCTGGTGGTCAGGGAGGACTCTTGGCAGGATACTGAGAGTGCCAAGGTGGGGAGAACTTGTATGGGGCAGGGGGCATTGTGACACCTCTTTACAACACAATTCCTTCTGTCTTCCCAAGGAGACATGAGGCCAGGGCTGGGGACTGATGTTTCAGGGCCTGGAAGGGTCTTTTAACCTTGACACTGGCCCACTATGCTATTCCCTCTTCCCACAAACCCATAGAACCCTAAAACTGTGGGCAGGAGGTGAATGGAGAGAGATCATCCTAATTATCAAGGTGCCTCCAGAAGTCCTAATATTCCCCCATGTCCCAATATCACTGTCAGGAAGGAAATGTACCTTGGCAACTCTTCATTCTATCTATCTATCATCTATCTATCTAATCTATCTATTTATTTAACTATCTATCTATCTATCTATCATCTACCACCTATCAATCATCTATTTATCATCTATCTATCATCTGTCTGCCTTCCAAATTACAGAGATGAGTGGATGAATGGATGGGTGGACATGAGTGGGAGGGTGGATGGACAGGTGGATGGACTGGGTTGGCAGATAGATGGTGGATGGGCCAACCCTTGTGATTTGAGCCCTGCTCATCTCCTTAGCCTCATCTCTTGCTATCTTTCCCTTGTTCTCTATGCAGTAGCTAGTTTCTTAGACATGCCCCACTCTCTCCCCTCTGAGCCTCTACATATGCCATTCCTTCTCATGGATTGCTTTGAACAGGGGGTTGGGAGATAAAGGGATGGATGAACAGGTGGATAGACAGATGGCTGAATAGGAGTGACCATGTGTGAGTGGATGGATGGATGGTCAGTAAATGGACAGATGGTGATGGCTGTGGTATAGAGGATTGCAGGTCTGGGAGTTAGAACGCCTGAGCTTGAATTCTGGCTGTACTATTTTACTAGTGTGTAACTTTGGGAAAATTAATTGACATCTCTATGCTTCTGTTTTCTCATCTGTAAAATGGGTAAAGTCCCTACCTAATAGAGTTGGGCAAAGCACTTAGGACAGTGCCTGGTACAGAGTAAGCATTGAGTAAACATCAGCTATGACTATGTGTGGGTGGGTAATTAGATTGATGGGTGGGTGGTTGAATGGGCTGTCCTGTCCCCATCTTCAAAAATCAGCTCCCCTACCTCCCTAGGGTCCTGTCTCCCCAATACCACACTTGGTAGGCAGCTCCCAGGAGTAGTGTCAGAAATCCCACATGTAGGAATGACATGGGCTTCTCCCTTGGTTGAGGGGAAGGAGAGAGTTCCAGGGGGAGGTAGATAGAGCTATTGGGTGCCTTCCTGCCACACCAGCTTGGGCTGGGCCTGGAATTATTTGTTTTCTTCCTGGCCCTGAGTCAACGCTGACAAGATGGACTTTGGGGCCGAAGGCAGACTGGAAATTGGGGTGTTGATGACTTGTGTGCTGTCCCTAGATCTCACACCCTGATGGTAATGACCCCTAATTTCTAAGGAGGCTGGGAGGGACCAGGAGAGAAAGAGAAGGAGCAGCGGAGCATTAATCGGGCTTCCCCTGCCACAGCCTCTGACCGGCAATCTCCAAGCGCTCTGGGGAGGGTGGAGTCTTGTTTGAAAGGGAGGCTGGGGACATGGCATTCTGGACAGAGTGGCCAGCATCTCTGCATCTGGGGGAAAATGGCCTGAAGGAGCTTTCGGGAGGGAGCCCAGGTGTCTGGGTGTGGGTTTGGGGGAGCCACGGCTTAGCACACATTGTACTTCGTCTCAGCCAAAGCGGGGTGAGGTGCTGGGCTGATAACCAGGAGAACTGGGTGACCTGAGACAAGTCCTGTCCCCTCTCCAGGCTCAGTGTCTTATGTGTATCATGAGGACATTGTGTCCCTCCACCTTGGATACTTGATGTCCAAGGTGGGGAGAACTTGTGTGGGGCAGGAGGCATTGACATCTGGTGGTAGGCCCCTGCCAGCAGTGTACCCAGCCCAGGCCATGTCAGCCTCACTATGGGGAGCTCAAGAGGAGGCAGTGGCTGGGGAGATCGCCTTTAGGAAGTCCTGGCCAGATGAGCCATATCTGCCTTATTTCATTGGTAAATTTCATAATGGTTAAGATCATGACATCCAGACCCACTCTGCCTGGGTTTCAAATCCCAGTTCTGCCATTTCTCAGCTGTGTGACTTGCACAAATTACCTAACCTCTCTGTGCCTCAATTCCTAATCTGCAAAATGAGGATGATAATAGAATTTATCTTGAAGGCTTATGGGGACTTTGTGAGCTTAGAGCAGTGCCTACTACGTGGTAGATGCTGTGATTTATGTTATAATTTCTAAACCCTGATAACTCCTGATTTAATCCTGCCTCCTGGAGCACCTCCTTCTCTGACTTTCCTGCCAACTCCAGGGATGACCTCATTTTATGCATCATCAAAGTCCCTGGAAGGTAAGGGCTGCGGTCAATACCCCACAGTGCTCAGTGGGTGTTTGGGAAGAAAGAGAAGAGTCATGGAGACTCAGGGCTGACTTGGAGCACAGAAGGATCCTCTAACCACCCCCACACCTTGCACACACACAGCCTCCTTTCCTGCCTTCTCTGCTCTTAAGGTGCAGGTTAATGGTTTTTAAGTGTCCTGCTATTGCCTTGCCCTAAGTAGGCCTGGTTATCTGGACATTCTCTCCACCCCTTCTTACCTGCTGTGTAATTTGGACAAATTACTTAACCTCTCTGATCTTTACTTGTTTTTCCTTTGTTGGACCTCAAGTACACAGGGCTGAGTTATTCACATTCCTTGCTTAGCGATGCATTATCATCACTGTTCCTCCTCTCTTCTTGTGTTAATTTTTCTCCTTATCTCCATTTTCCGACCACACTTCCCACCCACCCCAGCCAAAGGCAACCATCTGAATCTGCTTAATGAGTATCTACTTGTTCATATGTGTTATTGCAAAATATATATTGTTGTTTTTATGCAGGTGGTTTTCATTTGCATAAGTGGTATTGTGTGTTTTGGGTCTCATTCTGTTATTTACTTGTGGGACTCCCTGCTGTTGATGAGACCCTCTGTGTTGCCACATAAGCATCTGCTTCCTCGCTTCCAGCTGCTGCGTCGTCCTCCTCGGAGTGCACCCACCCCATTTTACCTCTCTACTCCCCTGGATGTGGATCCCCAACTGCCTCCGGCTCCCCATCCCCAAACAACACTTCAATGACGTCACATGCACGTCCCTTTCCAGACCTGGGTGAAAGATTCTTTGGGGCACATTCCTAAGAGCGGAATTGATTGGTCATGGAGTCTGAGTAAGCATCATTTGAAGTCTTCTTTTCTCCATCCATAAAATGAACATACGGGCCTCTCCCTCACAGGGCTCATATGGCTGTAGTGGGCTCTGTGACTGACGCAGAGGAAAAGCCCAGCCAATGACACAATGACAGGTGTAGCTGCTGGTCCCTCCAGGTACCAGAGAGAGAGGGAGACAAGCTGCTTCTCGGGCAAGCTGACCTCCACATCTTTTTTTTTTTTTTTTTTTTTTTTTTTTGAGATGAGGTCTTTCTCTGTCGCCCAGGCTGGAGTGCAGTGGCGCAATCTTGGCTCACCGCAACCTCCATCTCCCGGATTCAAGCGATTCTCCTGCCTCAACATCCTGAGTAGCTGGGATTACCGGCGTGCACCACCACGCCCAGCTAATATTTGTATTTTTAGTAGAGACGTGGTTTCACTGTGTTGGCCAGGATGGTCTCAAACTCCTGACCTTGTGATCCGCCTGCCTTGGCCTACCAAAGTTCTGCGATTACAAGCATGAGCCACCGCACCTGGCCTGAGCCACTGCGCCCGGCCAATGTCCCACATCTTGAATTGGAACTTTGAGCTCTGAATTTACCCAGGCCTTAAATCCCAGTTCAAACTTTGGTCTCCAGAACATGTGAGACAGGTGTGGGGCTGTGTGATTCCCTGAGGCTCTACATAGCTGAATGGTAGGACCTCCCACAGCCTGAGCACAGAGCCTGACACAGAGGAGATGCTGTGCCCAAGACAGGCTCGCCACCCTCCCTTGAAACATTTCTCCCATTTCTGACCCCTCTTTCCTCAGAGCTGGAAGTAGCCTCCTCACACAGGAAGGAAAAGACCCTCATTTGCTGTTCTTCCTCTGCCCTATCAGCCAACAAGCATTTTAAACAGATGTGAAACCACACCTGAGTATTAGATCCCACCATCCCATTTTACAGATGGAGAAACTGAGGCACAGGAAGGCTCATGGTCTCACAGGAGGTTAGTGGCAGAGGTGGCACTAGAATCCACATCTCCAGGCCTCCTGCCCCCTGCTCTAGGGCTTTTTAAAAAAACAAAATGGGCCGGGCACCGTGGCTCACACCTGTAATCCCAGCACTTTGGGAGGCCGAGCCGGGTGGATCACCTGAGGTCAGGAGTTTGAGACCAGCCTGGCCAACATGGTGAAACCCCGTCTCTATTAAAAATATAAAAATTAGCCAGGCATGATGTGGGTGCCTGTAATACCAGCTACTCGGGAGGCTGAAGCACGAGAATTGCTTGAACCCAGGAGGCGGAGGTTGCAGTGAGCCAAGATTGTGCCACTGCACTCCAGCCTGGGTGACAGAGTGAGACTCTGTCTCAAAAACAAACAGACAAACAAACAAAAATCCGTTCCATATTAAATTATGTTATTTTTATTTGTTGAGTTTTTAACTTAAAACAAATGATAGAGCAACAGGGCACATCACTAAAAAGTTTTTAAAAACTCATATGTGGCCGGTCGCAGTGGATCAAGCCTGTAATCCCAGCATTTTGGGAGGCTGAGGTGGGAGGATCACTTGAGGCCAGGAGTTCAAGACCAGCCTGGGTAACATGGCGAAACCTCATCTCTGCTAAAAAATACAAAAATTAGCTAGGTGCGGTGGCACGCACCTGGAGTCCCAGCTACTTGGGAGACTGAGGCAAGGGAATTGCTTGAACACAAGAGGCAGAGGTTGCAGTGAGCCGAGATTGCATCACTGCACTCCAGCCCGGGCGACAGAGCGAGATTCTGTCTCAAAAAAACAAATAAACGAAAAAACCCCAAAAATCCATATGTAATCCTGACATTCTAGCTGGACCATCTTCACAGTTCTGTTCCCTTCCAATCCCTGGCCATTCACAAATATATATTTATGGTTATAATCTACAAATAATTTTAATTTTATTTTATTTTTGCTTTTTGTACTTAATCCATTTTTTATTTTTTATTTTTTGAGACAGAGTGTTGCTGTATCACCAGGCTGGAGTGCAGTGGCCCAATCTCGGCTCACTGCAAGCTCTGCCTCCTGGGTTCACACCATTCTCCTGCCTCAGCCTCCCGAGTAGCTGGGACTACAGGCGCCCGCCACCACGCCTGGCTAATTTTTTGTATTTTCAGTAGAGACAGGGTTTCACCATGTTAGCCAGGATGGTCTCGATCTCCTGACCTCATGATCCGCCCACCTCGGCCTCCAAAAGTGTTGGGATTACAGACATGAGCCACTGCGCCCGGCCAATCCATTTTTTAAAATGTAGACACATGCCCTTGTGCACACACACATTGTTTCAGATTGTGGGATGTGTTTTACCACGGGATGTTTTTACCTGGCCTGAAAGGTGACCTTGTAGACACCTGCCCCACCCTGTCTCCCGGATCTCAGTGGAATTTTCCTTCTTGAGGTTCTTTGTTGAATTGACACTGCTCTTCTGCAGCCTCTCATGGTCTCTGTTGTGTTTTTGCTGTTCTCTGTTTAGCATCTCCATGCCCAAAGCAGGGTAGGGAGCTTTGGCTACCTACAAGGTAGGGGGAGGGAGCACACAGGTACTGAGTATCTACCATGAGCTGGACCCTCTGCTGAGCACCTTAACCCACTCTTTCATTGAATCTCATAACAACCATGTCTTTTACAGATGAACCAACTGAGACTCAAGAGAGATGGTAACTCTGCAAGTTCACTCCCTTGAGAAGTAGCAGAGCCAGGATTCAGACCTAGTCTGCAGTCAAGGATCTTCCCCACAGTATCATAATCCCACCAAACAGCCCACGGATGAAAAGGAAAATGAGTCCCTTCCCAGCACTCCCTGAACAAACAGGGCAGACCTCAGATCCCTACACCTCAGGCGCCAGCTACACGAGAATCTCCAAGCCCCATCTCGGGATGTGTAGGAGTCTAGCCGTCCAGAGCCCCTCAGCCTGAGCCCCTCTCCTTGAATGCAGCCAGCCCAGAAGAAAACAGAGGTAGCTGGGATTGAAGCCCACCCTACTGTGAAGGCCTAAAGAAAGAGCCTCAGGAGCTGATCTGCAATAAGGTGTCTCCTGCCCGGAAACAAAAGGCCTGGCAGGATGATCTGCATCCCCTCATTATCTGGGATTTGAGAATTCTGATTGAGTTTCTGAAGAGCTAGCCGCAGAGACCCAGGGTGGGGACTAAGTTGACTCTCTGGACGTTTTGGCCTGTCCTTCCCTTACTCAAGAGTATACTCCCCAGCCTGGACCCCTTGGCGGTGTGGGAGGAAAGGCCACAGACTTGGCCAGGCAGGGTGGCTCACATCTGTAAACCCAACACTTTGGGAGGCCAAGGCAGGCGGATCACCTGAGGTTGGGAGTTTGAGACCAGACTGACCAAAATGGAGAAACCCCACCTCTACTAAAAATACAAAATTAGCTGGGCATGGTGGTATATGCCTATAATCCCAGCTACTAGGGAGGCTGAGGCAGGAGGATCACTTGCACCCAGGAGGCAGAAGTTGTGGTGAGCCGAGATCGCGCCATTGCACTCCAGCCTGGGCAACAAGAGCGAAACTCTGTCTCAAAAAAAAAAAAAAAAGACAACAGACTTGACAAAGACCTGATTGGGTCTCTGGGGAGACTGCAACTGCGGGCCCCCAATCCCACCCTGCATTCCAGAACTGCCCAGGAAAGTTGGCTCTCAGGAGGTTACTGAGTAATCGCTGCGCAGAAATGTAATGATAGGATTGGGCTTTTGTCTGTTTCGAGGGGAGCCTGTTATTTGGCTGCTTCTGTTCCTGGGGGACAGGTGTGAGGTGTGGTTATTAGATGACGGAGTGGAGGCTGAGTATCAACAGTACAGAGTGCTGAGTTGGACAGAGGATGAGGCCCTGCCCCTGCCCCAGGGAGCTCAGCGTCAAAAGCTGCCAGGCTGATGAGATGAAACTGGCAGGTTTGGTGGGACTGCTCACTGCTGAACCTAGACCTTCTAAAGACTCCTCCTCCCACCCCTATGAACAAGCCCAAGAGGGGACAGTGTTATTGCTCTCATGCTGTAGATAAAGAAGCTGACTCAGAAGCTCTCCCCCTATATGCCAAGCCTTTTCTTTTCTTTTTTCTTTTTTCTTTTTTTTTGAGAGAGAGTTTCCTCTTGTTGCCCAGGCTGGAGTGCAATGGTGCGATCTCAGTTCACCGCAACCTCTGCCTCCTGGGTTCAAGCTAGTCTCCCACCTCAGCCTCCCAAGTAGCTGGGATTACAGGCACCCACCATCACACCCGGCTAATTTTGTATTTTTAGTAGAGACGGGGTTTCTCCATGTTGGTCAGGCTGGTCTCAAACTCCTGACCTCACCTCAGGTGATCTGCCTGCCTCAGCCTTCCAAAGTGCTGGGATTACAGGCGTGAGCCACCGTGCTCGGCCTTTTTTTTTTTTCTTCTTTCTTTCTTTTTTTTTTTTTTTTTGAGGTGGAGTCTCACTCTGTCACCCAGGCTAGAGTGCAGTGGTGTGATCCCGGCTCACTGCAACCTTACCCTCCTGGGTTGAAGCGATTCTCCTGTCTCAGCCTCCCTAGTAGCTGGGATTACAGGCGCCCGTCACCACACCCAGCTAATTTTTTGTATTTTTGGTAGAGACGGGGTTTCACTATGTTGGCCAGGCTGGTCTGGAACTCCTAACCCCAGGCGATCCACCCTCCTCAGCATCCCAAAGTGCTGGGATTACAGGGATGACCCACCACGCCCAGCCACTACTTTTATTAGTTTTTTTATGTAACTTTCTGAGGTTTCTCTGTGCCAAAAGAAACAAATAAGATCATGTTTACTCTGCCCTACCTCCTGCCCTTGACAAATGGTAGCACACTATACCGTTTGGCGCAGTGGCTCACACCTGCAATCTCAGCACTTTGGGAGGTTGAGGCGGGCGGATCACTTACCATCTGGCTAAGTTTATCAGGTTATCTTAGAGATAACTGGACACAGCTAGCAGCTAGCTGACTCACTTGTATTTAGGGTTGCGTTATGATAATTTTTTTTTTTTGAAACGGAGTCTCACTCTGTCGCCCAGCCTGGAATGAAGTGGTGTGATCTCAGCTCAGTGTGCAACCTCCGCCTCCCAGGTTTAAGTAATTCTTCTGCCTCAGCCTCCCGAGTAGCTGGGACTACAGGCACGTGCCACCACGCCTGGCTAATTTTTTGTATTTTAGTAGAGATGGTGTTTCACCGTATTGCCCAGGCTGGTCTCGAACTCCTGAGCTCAGGCAATCCACCTCCCTCAGCCTCTCAAAGTGCTAGGATTACAGGCGTGAGCCACCACGCCTGGCGAGGGTTGCCTTTTTATTCCATTGTGTGGATAGGATGTGCCATGGTTTATTTGTTTATTTATTTATTTTTGAGACAGGGTTTCATTCTCACCCAGGCTGGAGGGCAGTGGCATGATCTAGGCTCACTGCAACCTCTGCCTCCTGGGCTCAAGCGATTCTCCCACCTTAACCTCCCAAGTAGCTGGGACCACAGGCATGCACTACCACACCCGACTAATTTTTTTTTTTTATTTTTGGTAGAGATGGGATTTTGCCACGTTGGCCAGGCTGGTCTCGAACTCCTGGCCTAAAGTGATTAGCCCACCTCAGCCTCCCAAAGCGCTGGGATGACAGGCATGCACCGTGGCACCCAGCCGGCTATAGTTTATTTAAATTTAACAATTCACCTCTTGGTGGACATTTAGTTAATTCCCATTTTTCCAGCTAGCCTTTTTTTTTTTTTCTTTCTTTCTTTTTTTGGACGGAGTCTCGCTCTGTCGCCAGGCTGGAGTGCAGTGGTGTGATCTCGGCTCACTGCAAAACCTCCACTTCCCAGGTTCAAGCAATCCTCCTGCCTCAGCCTCCCGAGTAGCTAGGACTACAGGCACACGCCACCATGCCCATCTTTTTGTAATTTTAGTAGAGACAGGGTTTTACCATGTTGGCCAGGATGGTCAGGATGGTCTCGATCTCTTGGCCTCGTTATCCACCTGCCTCAACCTCCCAAAGTGCTAGGATTACAGGTGTGAGCCACCGCACCCAGCCCCAGCTGGCTTTTTCTTTCTTTCTTTCTTTCTTTTTTTTTTTGAGACAAAGTCTCACTCTTGTCCTCCAGGCTGGAGTGCAATGGCGCGATCTCGGCTCACTGCAACTTCTAACTCCTGGGTTCAAGCGATTCTCCTGCCTCAGCATCCCGAGTAACTGGGATTACAGGCATGAGCCACCGCACCTGGCCTGTTTTTTAATTTTTTTGAGACGGAGTTTCACTCTTGTTGCCCAGGCTGGAGTACAATGGCATGATCTTGGCTCACTGCAACCTCTGCCTCCCGGGTTCAAGCGATTCTTCTGCCTCAGCCTCCCTAGTAGCTGGGATTACAGGCACACACTTGCATGCCCAGCTGATTTTTTTAATATTTTTGGTAGAGACGGAGTTTCACCATGTTGGCCAGGCTGGTCTCAAACTCCTGACCTCAAGTAATCCACCTGCCTTGGCCTCCCAACGTGCTAGGATTACAGGCGTGAGCCACCGTGCCTGGCAATGTTAGATCTCCTGAGTGTGACAGTTGTATTGTGGCCATGTAGGAGAATGTTCCTACTCTTAGACATCGATGCTGAAGTACTGGGGGAGGCTAAGAAATGGGCCACGGTATCTACAACTTCCAAGCTTCAGCAAAATGAAAAGGAAAAGAATCCGGGAGACAGACAGAGAGAGAGAGAGAGAGAGAGGGATGAATTTAGCAATGAGTTAACAATTGGTGAATCCAGGGAGAAGGGTACACAGGTGGTCATTGTACAATTCTTTTAAGTTCTCTGAAGGTTTGAAATGTTTCAGAATGAAAAGTTGAGGGAAAACGCCTTTGGTGTAAGATCTGGGGGAAACTGAGGGGAAATGTGGCAGTGGGCTCTGTCCCCAGGAAGCTCAGCAGAAATGGCAACTTGCACCAGCCTATGCCCCCTGCTGCCCAGAAAACATCAAACTCCACCCACTTGGCCTGCACCTCTGCTCTCAGCATCTTCACGCAGGTTCTCCCCATCCTCATCGGAGGAAATTTCCCCCATGGATAGCCACCCCTGGCTTGGCTAGGATGTTACCCTAAGTGCCTTAAAGTACCACTGTTTGTCTCCCTGGAGAGTGAACCCAACCCTAAGTGGGCTCTACCCACTTTAGGTTTTCAAAAATTATATTCACTTAACTTCACAGAAAAAAAAGAATGTGGGCCAGGCGCGGTGGCCGACGCCTGTAATCCCAGCACTTTGGGAGGCCGAAGCCGGCGGATCACGAGGTCAGGAGTTCCAGACCAGCCTGGCTAACATGGTGAAAACCTGTCTCTACTAAAAATACAAAAATTAGCCGGGCGTGGTGGTGCGTGCCTGTAATCACAGCTACTCGGGAGGCTGAGGCAGGAGAATCGCTTGAATCCGAGACCGGGAGGTTTCGGTGAGCCGAGATGGCGCCACTGCACTCCAGCCTGGGCAACAGAGCGAGACTCCGTCCAAAGGAAAAAAAAAAAAAAAAAAGAAAAGAAAAGAAAAAGAAAAACAATGTGATGTACAGACACAGAATGCCAAGATTTCGTCATCCCACATTCTCTTCGGAGCCCTGTCAGTGAGGATATTTTTCCACCCTCGTCATCAGATTGGTATACTAGTTTGTCATTTTCTTGCTTTTCCCAGCTTACTTTTCTCTTACAGGCACTTCCTGATGTTCCCCGAAGCCTCACGCCCCACATATTTGAGGGGCTATAGGATGCCGTGGCGTGCTCGCTTTGGCCATCCATGTCCCTCGTGTTGGACACTAGAGCTGTCCCCGATGTACCCATACTGACCTGGTCACGAATCGCCTTGAGAGGCTGGGAACTCACCCGCCTCCTTCCCCGGACTAGGGGGAAGTGGGGTGAAGGAGGCGTGCAGGGAGGAACCGGGGGGAGGGGGTGGCCCGTCTCCCAGGCTGGGCGTGGGCCGGGCCAGGTCCCCAGCCCACCGGGCCGTGCCAACAATGGCCTGTTGTAGAAGGAGGCGGGAAGGAATGCGGCCTGGGGAGTTGGGCGGCGGCGGGGCGGGGCCCGGCCGAGCGGCTGCCTTTTACCTGGCCAGGTAGCTCTCATTTCCCGGCAAGCGGCGGCGCCCGCAGCACCTGTTGCCCGGTGCGCGGGCGGGGAGGACGGCGGGGGACATGGCCTGGTAGAGTCCCCTGGGGAGACCGTGCTGAGTTCAGTCCGGGGCAGGGCAGGGCGAGGGAGGGAAGGTCCTTCCCTGGCGCCCGCGCGGGCTGCGGCAGCATGAAAAAGAACCAGACGGTGCAGGGCACCTTCAGCAAACTCTTCGGGAAGAAGCACACCACGACCCCCAGCACCTCCCTCTACGCCACCAACCCGCCCTGGATCTTCACCCAGGAGGCCCCGGAGGAGGGGACCGGGGGCTTCGGTGAGTACTCCGGGGACGGAGGGCGCTGGGGCGGGGACGGAGGGCGCTGGGGCAGGGCCGGCGGTGCTGTCTCCTGGAGGCGCGGAGGGGAGGGACACGTTGGAACCTGCGGACTGGCCGAGAGCAGCCGCCGGGCAGGGGAGAAGGCACCGCACCGGGGTGTCTGGGAAGGGCTGTGCGGTGAGAGAGGTGTGGGGAACGAGGGGACCCCCCCCAACCACGGGGAGGTGGGAGAACTTTGCCGCCCCCACCTCTGACCCCAGGCCTTCTTCGGAGGTGTTTCATTCCCCCTCTTGGCGAATCCTATGCTTGTGTTACTGTTAGCGGAAAGGCTTCCGGAGGTTTGCGATATCTCCCCCGACCCCCACCGCTACACCCCCATTCTGGCTGAAGCAAAAGTGTTCCTGAAGAACTGGGGGCTAAGGGGCTAAGAACTCCTCCCTCACCCTTTGCACTCCCTGTTTCCCAAGCCCACGTGGCAGAGAGGGGCCTGCTATCTGGGTGCTCACAAACTTGGCTCTGGCTAGGTGAGGCCCAGGAAAAAACAACAGGCGCAGCTGCTACCAGGTTACCAGCCTGTTTGTGACACCAAGTCACTTATTGGGGCCACAGGCTCCTGCCAGGTCAACCTGGGACCTGGGCTGTCTCTGGGCTAAGACCGAGGAGCCAGAAATGGGACAGTGGAGGCCAAGGAACCCTCTCCCTGACTGCCAGCTGCCGCTGACCCTGGAATCAGACTGGTGTGTCTCTGCAAGCCTCTAAAAGCACCGCCTTGGCTCATCCCCAGGCTCTGGCTGTGGGTCATCTTATCATTGCATCGTTTTGCAATTTGTATTCTCTATAACTAGGGGAAGCCAGCGGCTGGAGACAGAAATCCATTTCTTGTGTATGACATGTGGCTCTGGAATGCCCAGGTTGGGGGGGCAGGGGGCTTCTGGGCCCAAGGAAGGTCACCCATCACTGCTTTAGCTTGCCTGCCTTCATTCTCACCATATTATCTTCACTGATCTTTATAGCCACTGTGCTGGGACCCACAGTGGATGTCATAGCCTTGGTGCCTGCTGTTGGACTCAGTTCAGCATGCAGGTTGCCACAGCCAGGACACAAGGCACCATGGATAGGAGCGGGACGGACAAAGTGTCGCCTCTTCCTGGCACAAAGATATCAGATCAGGGGGTGAACAGAACTAACCATATGCCATTTAGCCCTTTCTGAGCCTTTGCTATAAACGATTATTAAGCATAAAAGCAAAGAAGAGAGATGACCTCTGAGTGGAACTAGCATTCGAGCTGACAGGAGAGGGCATTCCTGGCAAAACAAACAGTAGAAGCAAAGACCAGGAGGAGCAGGGCAAGTGGAGGCATGGTGTAGGCACTCCCAGACACAGGTGTGCGGGCAAGTGCCTGTGAGCCAGGACACTTCTTTCCCTCTCAACGGAGGCACCATGGAAAGACCATTTCTTAAGCCCTTCTTAGGTGCAAGATGCCATTCTAAAATCTTTGTGTTACTGATTCATTGAAATCTCATCTAGAGTCAGGCACTATTATTATCATTCCTGTTTGACAGATGAGGAGACTGAGGCACAGGGAGCTTAAGTAATATGCCCAAGATCATACAGCTTTCAATGCTGGAGGCAGCATTTTTCTAAGTCCACAATTCAATGATTTTTAGTAGACCATTTACACAGAGTTGTGCCACTATCACCACCATCTGGTTTTAGAACATTTCGATGACCTCCAAAATCTCCCTTGTGAGGCAGAACTAGTATTTGAATCCAGGCAGTCAGGCTCCAGAGATCACACTCTTAGCGGGTTTGCTGAATTAACTCTGCAGAGGAAGGCGATCCAAGTTTACTTGAGGGGCATCTGCCTGGAAAATACCACACACACACACACACACACACACACACACACACACACACACCCTTCCTCCCTCAAGGGGAGACCTCAGCCATGCCTCTCAGCCACTTCTGCATTTTGCCTAGGCTGTGCAGGCTGCTAGTGGGCATCAGCACCTCTGGTGAGGGAAGAGGGCCTGGTGCCCTGTCATCTCCAGCCAGCTGCTGCCCTCATCAGCCTGGGCAGAGCTAGAGCCCAAAGGACAGCTCCTCCCATTCCTCAAGGCAGGGCTGGGCCTCCAGCTGACTCAGCTTGGTCTTGCCTGCACAAGGAGCCGTGGAAAACATCATGCACCCAGCAGAACAGCGCCTCAGTGTTTCCGGGGTGTTCCCTGGGGTGCCACTGGGCGTGGCAGAAGTCCTCCCTGCTCTGCTTGGAGTTAGGGAGAGGAGGGACCAGTGTTGGGGATTCTGTGATGGGATGCAGGTGCAGCCCTGCCTTGGCATCCTGTCTCTGTCAATACATAGGGCTAAGCACTCTCTGGGCCTCAATTTTTTCTTCTGTTAAAGGGGATAGTGTCCAGGCTCCCTGCAGGGTGACTGCCTGAAGCGGTATTTATGGTAGTGCTTTGAAGAGCATTAAAACAAAAAGCTCTAAACAGGGTGTCCAATCTTTTGGCTTCCCTGGGTCACATTGGAAGAAGAATTGTCTTGGGCCACACATAAAATACACTGACACTAACAATAGCTGATGAGCTAAAAAACAAAACAAAAAAACGCAAAAAAAAAAAAACCCTCATAATATTTTAAGAAAGTTCACTAATTTGTGTTGGGCCATGGGTTGGACAAGCTTGCTCTAAAGCAAGGATTGGCAAACTACAGTCCTGGCTCCATTCTGGCCCATGGCCTGCTTTGAGGAGTAAAGTTTTATTAGAACATAACCAACTATGCCCCTCATTTACATATGGTCTATGGCTAGAGTTGAGTAGCTACAAAAGAGACCTTATGGCCTGCAAAGGCTAACATATTTACTATCTGGCCCTGTACAGAAAAAGTTTACTGGCCCCTCCTCTAAGGCATGATTTATTATTGTTGGATCATTCCCAGCATGGAGCACTTCCTGCCCCTGCCTGCTTCAGCTCCTCTTCCTAACACTGCTGTAGAATAGAGGAAACTGAGCCATGAAAAGACTATTTCAAAGTCTCAGAGAGAGTGGGATTAGAGTTCCATAGGGTCCCTGAGTCTGTGACATTCCCCTCAAGCCTGGGGTGAGATGCTGGCGATATCCAGCCCTTAGAGAATAGGCGGTGGAATGGAAGGGAGGAAAATCAATGTAGGGATGTGTAAGGGAATTAAGGAGTAATCAACTGTTTGCTCTGTGGTTGCAGCCATGTAAAAATCTGTTTGCACAAGGGTAGGCTGGGTACAGCGGGTAAATGCAAACAGTCATGTGAGAGTGGTGATGAGCAAAAAATTTTTCTTTACAGAATTTCTCTAATATGTATTCCAGCAATTAGGAGGGCTTCACTGAATGCATTTGCAATCCTAACAAAGTCTTCTGCCCTCTCCCAGCCCAAGCAAGGCCACATGAGTGTGTGTGTGTGTGTGTGTGTGTGTGTGTGTTTAAATGCATGAGAAAGCAGAGATGTGGATCTTCGCAAATCTGGAGACAAAGCTGCCAGTCACTCAGGACTCCTCCCTTGCATCTTGGATTAACTGAGCCAAGATTCTTTATCTACCACCGCTGCACCCGCCACCAGCAATGGGACACCCTTGTTTGCTAGAGGACTCTCTTTCCTACCCCGTTCCTCTAAATGGGACAGCTCACAGCTACCTCAGACATTTATTTGAAATGCAGATTCTGGGCTGGGCGATGGCTCACGCCTGTAATCCCAGTGCTTTGGGAGACTGAGGCAGGTGGATCATGTGAGCTCGGGAGTTTGAGAGCAGCCTGGGCAACATGGCAAGATCCTGTTGTCTCTACTAAAAATACAAAAATTTGCCAGGCTTGGTGGCATGCACCTGTAGCTGCAGCTACTCAGGAGGCTGAGGCGGGAGGACTGCTCGAGTTCAGGAGGCAGAGGTTGCAGAAAGCCAAGATTGCGCCACTGCACTCCAGCCTTGGTGGCAGAGGGAGACCCTGTTTCAAAACAAAAAACAAAAACAAAAACAACCCCAGCACTTTGGGAAGCCAAGGCAGGAGGATTGCTTGAGCCTGGGAGATAGAGGCTGCAGTCAGCTATGATGGCACCACTGCACTCCAGCCTGGGTGACAGAGCAAGATCCTGTCCTCCCCCACCCAAAAAAATTAATTTAATTAATTTCAGATTCCTAGGGTCCCACCCCAGGCACAGGAAGTCAGAATCTCTGGGCTAGGGTCTGGGCTCTGGGGGTTTTTTGAGACGGAGTCTCGATCCGTTGCCAGGCTGGAGTGCAGTGGCACGATCTCGGCTCACTGCAACCTTCTACCTCCCGGGTTCAAGCGATTCTGCTGCCTCAGCCTCCCCGGCCTGCGCCACCACACATGGCTATTTTTGTATTTTTAGTAGAGACGCGGTTTCACCATGTTGGCCAGGATGGTCTCGATCTCCTGACCTCGTGATCCACCTCCCCCGCCCCGCCCCGCCCCGCCCCCGCCCCTGCCTCAGCCTCCCAAAGTGCTGGGATTTACAGGCGTGAGCCACCGCGCCCAGCCTTTGGGCTCTGGGTTTTTAACCAGCTCCAGGGGAATTGTTTTGTGCAGGAAGATATGAGAATCCTGGTATTTCCTTCCCCACATGGAGCAAGGCTATTCTCTTTCCCTTTAGGACTCCCTGCAGGGCACATGGTAGGTTCTACATAAATATGGAAAGAATGTCACCAGCTCCTTATCAGGAGGACCCTAGTGCCCTCTGGTGTGGCTGCAGGTTCTGGTGTTCCTGTTCCCTGGGTCTCCTGACCCTTTGTTTCAGGCCCGGCTAAAGAGTGGGAAACTCCCACCTCCTACCCCGGGAGTCAGGAGCTGAGCATATATTTCCAACCAGGGCCAGGCTGGCACCAGCCTACCAACTTTTGTTTACTCCTGTTCCCTGGAGGTGTGCTGTGGTTTGCCGGCAGTCCAGTGCACACATATACACCCTCTGCCGCCCCATTATATAAGCTTCTCTTGTCACTAGTTCAACTCCAGAAAGCCAGGCCTGCCCTTGACCCCTACAGACCAGCTACAAGGTGCCCCTTCTCTCCTAGCCAATAGAGTAATGACAGTAATGTAATTATTATCACCAGGCTCTGGACTAAAAGCTTTGTATGTCTTCTCAATTGAGGAAACAGACTCAGAAGGAAGGCTCAGATAGGTGAAATGACTCAGCCATTCTAGTCCGGGGTAGCTCAAACATCAAAGTGCACCCAGTCATCTGGAATCTTGTTAAGATTAGATTTGTTTCGGTAGTTTCGGGATGAAGGGAGAGTCAGCATTTCTCACAAGTTCTGGGGTCTGCACACTGAGTGGCGAGTCCTAGCTTGGAAGCCGAGGGCCCTGTTCACTCTGCTCCTCCCCCTTAGTCCCACCTGCAGGGCTGGGGGGGGCGGCGCCATTCTGTTCCGTTTCTGTTCTGTCCTCCTCTACTTTGTGGCTCCCTGCCCCTCCTCCCCTCCACCCCAGTCAAATCTTCAGCATCCCCTCTGCCCTTGGACAAAGGCCTCTCTCTGGTCCTCAGGTCAGGCCTGCTGGGACTTGCTGGGAAAGACTGGCCTTTTTAGGCTCCTGTCCTGTGGACTTGCTAATTAGCAAGGAAAGGCCTCATTAACGCCATTTGTGAGTTACATTCACATGGGGCCGCCCCCGCTGCTTCCCTGAAAGGCAGGGGGTCCCCTAGTGGCCGATGATTGGATGCCACACTTCATACTTCACTGTCCAGCACCCCCATTCTATATCTACGGAGAGGGAGAAGTAGAAAGAGGTCTGTTTTGGGATTCTGGGTTACTCTTAGTCAAGGCAAAAACTCCCCAAGCTAAGGCCCGAATCCTCCTAAGCCCCAGGAATCCAATTAGATCTGTAGCCAGTGCTCCTGAAGTCATTTAGGGGCTCCTGGCAATTTGGGGCCCCAGCCCTCCTCTCACTCCGGCTAGCTTCCTTCCCTCTCCTGATTTTGGGAGGCTTCCGGAAAAGTATCATCCTCATTTTACAGGTGGGGAAACAGCCCGACAAAGTGTTCAGTGTCCTCAGGTATTATATGGATGTGAATCCAGATATGATTCCTAGGCCCATTTCCTCCCCTCCAGGCCTTACCAACTTTCTTTTTTTTTTTTTGGATGGCTTACAGGTAAGTTTTTTTTTATTATTATACTTTAAGTTTTAGGGTACATGTGCACAATGTGCAGGTTAGTTACATATGTATACATGTGCCATGCTGGTGTGCTGCACCCATTAGGCCTTACCAACTTTCAAGTCTCATTCAGGAAAAACAAGAGATGGAGGGGAGAGACGCTGAATCCCTACATTCCTTCCCTGCCATGCTGGCTATGACATGAGGGAATCAGAGTCTAGAGTCATGTTGCCTGGGCTGGAATCCCGGCCCCTTTGACTCACCAGCTGTGGGAACTTGGGCAAGGGACTTAACCTCTCTGAGCCTCAGTTTCCTCACCTGCAAATTGGGAATAATAAGGGTACTTCCCCCATGGGGTGGTGAGGGCTTAGAATAGTGCCTTGCTCATAACACAGGCTTAATAGATGTTAGACATTTAAGTACTTAATTAATCAAATTAATTTTCTCTCTAGTTTGGACCTAGCTAGAATGTGGGGAAAGAACTAAATAACTGTCCCAGAATCTTTCTGACCTCAGCTTCCATGGAGATCCATGAGCAGCTTTGGGGCTGAGGGAGGAAGAACATTCCTTCCAACCCTGAACTCTGTGAGCAAAGAAATGCAGAAGACTCAGTGAGGCTCCTCCGCTCGGGGAGCAAGGGAGAAAAGAAGGGCTGGGCGTCCTGTGGCAGCGTGTACCTAGCTCTCAGCTCGCCCGGAGCTGGCCCACCCGCCACATTTAACACGTACCCCAGCCCAGGCTGAGAGAGCCAGGTCTGCCTGTTGGGGAGAGGCAGGGAGCCACGTGCCCTGCCATGCGTAAGGCAGTGCAAGTCAGGGGCCATGTTTGACCCCTGCTTGGCAACCTTGATCCAGCCCCTCCCACTCTGGGTTGCTGCAAAGTCCAGGCATCAGGACTCAGAGTGAACCCGAACAAGAAAGCAAAGGGCCCAAAGGGCCGCCTGCCTCCCGGTGGCTCTCCCCAATGGGGACAGGTGTCACCATGATTTGCAAGTGACACAGCCCAGCTCAAGCTCACAGCCCAAACTCTTGGTGGAGGGAAGTAAGGTGGAGCAGAGAGAAAATGATGATCACAACAATAACCAGCCCTCCCAATTATCATTATTATTTTTTTGAGACAGAGTCTCACTCTGTTGCCCAGGCTGGAGTGCAGTGGCGCAATCTCAGCTCACTACGACCTCTGCCTCCCAGGTTCAAGTGATTCTCCTGCCTCAGGCTCCCGAGTATCCTGAGTAGCTGGAATTACAGGCGCCCACCACCACGCCTGGCTAATTTTTGTATTTTTAGTAGAGATGGGGTTTCACCATGTTGGCCAGGCTGGTCTTTTTTTTTTTTTTTGAGATGGAGTTTCGCTCTTGTCACCCAGGCTGGAGTGCAATGGCTCAATCTCGGCTCACTGCAACCTCTGCCTCCCCGGTTCAAGCAATTCTCCTGCCTCAGCCTCTCGAGTAGCTGGGGTTATAGGCACCCACCACCACGCCCAGCTAATTTTTGTATTTTTAGTGGAGACGGGGTTTCACCGTGTTGGCCAGGCTGGTCTTGAACTCTTGACCTCAGGTGATCCACCCGCCTTGGCCTCCCAAAATGCTGGGATTACAGGCGTGAGCTACTGTGCCCGGCCGCCAGGCTGATCTTGAGCTCCTGACCTCAAGTAATCCTCCTGCCTCAGCCTCCCAAAATGCAGAGATTACAGACGTGAGCCACCACTCCCAGCCAACCCTCCCAATTATTGAGCATAAATATCTGCTAGGCACTGTGCTGATGACTTTTGCACACTTTCTCTCACTCAACCTCACATCAGCCTGCCCAGCAGGGACCACTGTTCACATGTACAAAGATAAAGAGACAGCCTCAGAGAGACCAATGCGGCTCCCAGGATCCCACAGTTAAGTGTTGGAGCCGGAACTGGAACCCAAGTTCAGCTGGGCTCTAAACCCATAGCCTTGACCCCATAAGGTCCTGCCTCCCGTCCCAGCCAGGAGCTGTTCGACTACTGGGTGTTTCCGGCCAGGGCAGAACCTCAGCCATGGTCTCCTCACAGCCCAGGCAGCCTCAGCCACAACTCTGCTGCCCTCTGGCCCATGGCAGAGCCAGGTTCTCCAGAGGGAGAAGGGCAGGAGGGGAGCTGCCTGTACCCAGGTTGAAATCTGGGGTGAAGTCTCCTGCTTGGCACCAGGAATTGTTTTTGGAACAGGTTTTTGGATGTTAGATGGTATTAATATTTATGTCAACTCAAATCCTAGAGGGAGTGTAAATGAAAGCAAAGCCCTACCTTCATTTCCCATCCTTCTATGAGGGAGAAATTGTTAGGGAGAAACTCTAAAGTAATCCTATGCATAATCTTGTCATAAATAGGATTCCATTTGGGGGGAAATTTGGTTCATTTAAAGATCAGGTTTGGGTCAATGGAGGCAGACCTGGATTTACCCCTATTTTATCACTGCATTATTCGCATGTGAGTTTGTCAGAAGTTTGTATCTTGACAGGACTGTGGTCCATCTGGGGCTCAGGCCTTGCTCAGAACCTGCTGCTGGGGTCTCACAAGGCTTCCTGGCTGCTGGAATTGCCCCAGGACTCTCTTTCTCTGGAAGCTCCTGGGTCCAGGGGCATCTCCCTTCCTTTTCCAGCTTTCTGAATCCCACCTGGATGTTCCAATGCTGCCTCTGTGGTCCGTGCATGTGGCAAGCATAAAACCTCTGAGATCCCGAAGGACCTTTCCAGAAAAAGCCAGACACCAAGGGAGTTTGCAAGTTTCAGAGTGGATGAGACACGGGGCTGTGCCCCTCTTTCTCATTGCAGTCTTGTTCCGCGAGCAAATCATCCAGCCTCCTCTCCAGGCACCCCCTTCACCTCCTCCTCGCCCCTCCTTCCTCAAGGGACACCAGGATGTTCCTAGCCCTCCTTTAGCTCCTCGACTGAGGAGTGAGCTGCTTCTCAGGAAGGCCTCAGCATCCCTGACCTGTGATCTGAGCAAAGTTCATCACTTACAATAGGAAATTCCCCAAGGTTGAGCTCTGTTGTCTTTGTTTAGTTTTGGGCCTTGACCTTGAGGCTGGGAAGACCCCAGTTCTGACCTTGAATGCTTTGAGGATCTAGCTGATGGAGATAGACACACGCGCCTCACCTCATGCTGTGCCTCCACCCAGCAGGAGCTGGGCCAGGTCTGAGGGACCCAGAGAGTTGGCCTGATTGCAGCCACACCTCCTTTTCTTTTTTTTTTTTTGAGACAGAGTCTCACTCTGTCACCCAGGCTGGAGTGTACTGGCACAATCTCAGCTCACTACAACCTCTGCTTCCCGGGTTTAAGCGGTTCTCCTGCCTCAGCCTCCTGAGTATCGTGAGTAGCTGGGATTACAGGTGCCCACCACCACATCCGGCTAATTTTTGTATTTTTAGTAGAGACAGGGTTTCACCATATTGGCCAGGCTGGTCTTGAACTCCTGACTTCATGATCCACCCACCTCGGCCTCCCAAAGTGCTGGGATTATAGGTGTGAGCCACCGCGCCCGGCCCCACACCTCCTTTTCTTATTTTCTTCTTATTATTATTATTTTTTTTTTTGAGACAAAGTCTTACTCTGTCCTCCAGGCTGAAGTGCAGTGGCGCAATCTCGGCTCACTGCAACCTCCGCCTCCCTGGTTCAAGTGATTCTCCTGCCTCAGCCTCCTGAGTAGCTGGGACTACAGGTATGTGCCACCACACCCAGCAAATTTTTTGTATTTTTAGTAGAGACGGGGTTTCACCATGTTAGCCAGGATGGTCTCGATCTCCTGACCTTGTGATCTGCCCGCCTCGGCCTCCCAAAGTGCTGGGATTACAGGCGTGAGCCCCCGCACCCTGCCCCTTTTTTTATTTTGATAACAAATTTACTATCTTACAATTCTGCATGTCAGAACTCTGACACAGGTCTCTGTGGGCTCAATTAAGGTGTTGGCAAGACTTTGTTCCTCTGGAGGCTCCAGTAGAGTCTGTTTCCTTGCCTGTTCTGGCTGCTAGAGGCAGCCCACAGTCCTTGGCCAGTAGCCTCCTTCCATCTTCAAAGCCAGCCATGGCAGCCGAGCCCCTCTCACAGCGCATCACCCCACCTCTGCTCCCGTATCACGTTTCCCTCTCTGACCCCTACCCACTCCTCTTCAGACTGGGAAATCAAATCCGATTTTCCAGAGGTGCCTGGTAGCGAGAGGAGCCACCTGGGCCTTCCAACCCCGCCTCAACTACAGACACTACCCTTCTATATGTTTTACAGAGAACAATTATGTTCTTAGAAAGGATTTCACTGCTTAAAACAACCACAAAGCAAGCAAAACAACAATGGCTCAGAGTCAGGGCTGAGTCATGGGATCTGTGAGGCAGTTAGAGCGCCTGCTTGGGGGTCAGACGGCCACAGTTCAGATCCGACTCCATCCTGACCAGCAGGCTTCGAACAAGCTGCCTCACCTCCTGTTGCTTCCCAGAGCTGCTCCTTGGCCAGAGCCGAGCCGAGCCTTCCTCACCCCCGTACATGGTGGGATTATGGCTCTTCCCTTTAGGGGTGTATGTATGGTGGTTTAGAAGTCAGGCCCTTTAGGGAGACCCTGGCTTCAACACTTACTGTGAGGCTTTGGGCAAGTTATTTGACCTCCTTGTGCCTCAGTTTCCTCATCTGTAAAACAGGGATAATGACTACCAATTTGCATGGGGCTGTTTTGAGAATTAAATGAATTAATAATGTGTAAGATGCTCGGAACAGTGCCCAGACCATTAAAGGTGCTCAGTAGGCTGGGCGCGTGGTGCACACCTGTAATCCCAGCACTTTGGGATGCTGAGGTGTGTAGATCACCTGAGTTCAGCAGTTTGAGATCAGCCTGGCCAACATGGTGAAACACCATCTCTACTAAAAATACAAAAATTAGCTGGGTGTGGTGGCCCACACCTGTAATCCCAGCACTTTGGGAGGCCAAGGTGGGTAGATCACCTGAGTTCAGGAGTTTGAGACAGGCCTGGCCAACATGGTGAAACCCCGTCTCTACTAAAAATACAAAAATTAGCTGGGCGTGGTGGTGCACACCTGTAATCCTAACCACTTCGGAGGCTGAGGCAGGAGAATTGCTTGAACCTGGGAAGCACAGGTTGCACTGAGCCGAGATCATGCCACTGTACTCCAGCCTGAGCGACAGAGCACAGGGATCCACAATGGCTCAGGCCTGTTGTCCTGGCACATAAAGAGGCGAGACAAGGCTTTTGAGGACAGCCTGGGCAACATAGAAACCTCTCATCTATATAACCAAAAAAAAAGACTCCATCTCAAAAAAAAAAAGATAAAAAAAGATGCTCAGTAAGTTTTTACCTTTTATTATTATTACTATTACAGTTATCATGCTTGCCAAGTTGCTCAGGTATAACACTTCTAAAGCTCCTAGGCACCCAATAAGAGTAGCCATTAATATGACAATAACAACTGTAGGAAGGAGGCTCTCTAGATCCCAACATCGGTGCAGAGATGAAATGATTAGGGCCTTGCCTAGGAGCGTGGCTCTCATGCAGTCCCTGTGGCAATCCCCGCCCCACCCCAGTCCTGTTAAGGGTCCAGGTAGCCACATCACGTCAGGTCTAGGGCCTTGGCATCCACACAGCACTCTCTAGAGAATGCCCCAGGAGATCCTAGTGTCAACACACAGACTCTCGGAAGTGAGGGAATTGGGGGCTTTCGTGGTGGCTGTTGGGTGTGAGCTACTTTTGTTGTTTCCCATTGGGTCAGATCTTACAGCTCCCCTCCCCCATGCCCTGTCTGATCTTGGTCTGCAGCCTCAGGCATGGAGCCTGGCAACTGGGACTGGAAAATCATATTTGCCCAGAGTGCATGGGGCAGGGCAGTGCTGGGAACTGGAGTTTCCAGGGACGTGCGGAGCACACGGAGAACCCGACGTTCGGGCCCCTTTTGAGACGTGGAGAAGCTTGAGTGTCCCAGCCAGCTTCCTGCCTTGGGAGGGCAGCACACGGAGGACACCACCTCCAGCTGCTGGGGCGCTCCCAGGAGCCTCCCTGTCACATCCAAAGCCCAGATGCTCACATGGGGTGCTGCGGCTATCGGTGTGGGGATTTGGGATGGATGTAGTCTGATCCCAGGATCTTCCTGACAAGCCCAGTCTCTTGAATAAATCATTTGGCTTTCTTGCAATTTTCTCCTAAAGTCATGTACAAGGAGAAGGGTAATCATGATTAGCTCAATGTCCCAGTTAGTAGACTTCTGGCTAACTGGGATTCTAACCTTTCTTCTCTCCTCTTTGGCTATCGAGGAAAGTCCTCCACACTTCGTTAAATGGAAGAAAGCCCTCTTTGCTCATGAGCCACATAGCAGGAGGGCCACAGCGATCCCTGCCAAGGGAGTGTGAATTTCTTGTCAGTGTGTATCAAGGGTCATGAGGGAGTTGAGAAAGGGATGTGATGTGATGTGAGTGGCCCCTCACATCCTCCCACTGCCATAGAGCAGCATGGAGCACAGACTCAGTAACTGGAGGAAGAGGAAGGTCCTTCATATTATCTTCCTACAGGGGAAGCAACCATGTTTGCTGAGCACTTACTATGCCCTGGCCACACTCACTCCTCACAACAGTGCTATATGGCACTATCATCACTCCCACTGTACGGATGGGAAAAACTGAGGCCCAGAGAGGTTAAGCCACATGGGCACTCAGTGGCAGAGCTGGGATTTTTTAACCAGGTCATACTGACCCTACTGTCCCGTTTTTTCTGCTCTGCCCTCAAGGGTGCATTAAAGCAAGCCACGTACATAACCATCTGTGGTTTGGTGGTCAGGGAAATCTTGAGTTAGGGAGTCCAGATGATGGGATATTGGCCACTGCGGACGGCAGGTGGCCTCATCTGCTCTGCATGTTTCAGATTAGAAATTCAAACACTCGAGGGAAAAGCCAGCTTGTTTTCCTCCGTCTCTGAGATAAGCTTCAGCTGGGCCCTTAGCCGGGCTTCCTGGGCTCCAAAAACAAGGGACCATTGCTGTGGGAGAGAAGGCTCAGGACGGTACAGGGTGGTGGTTATGGATTGGGAGAGAGATGGCTGCAGGGGGCTGAAAGCCCCAGGAACACCGAGTCCCTCACCCAGCACCACCTCAGCTGGCCCCATTAGTGCACATCTCATCCATAAGATCTGATTATGTTAGAGGCGCTTAGCTGAGTCCAACACTGGGAGACACGCAGGCCCTGGCTTTCCTCACTGGGAGCTGAAGGGCAGATTAAACTTGGGTGGCCAGATGCCTTGGATCTCCAGCTTATGGTGTCCCCTCACTTGTGTTCTCTAGATGGCATCTATTATGGAGACAATCGGTTTAACACAGTGAGCGAGTCAGGAACAGCCACGCTGAAAGCTCGGCCAAGAGTCCGGCCCCTGCTGACCTTCCTTCCGCTGGTGAGTACGGTTCTGCTCTGAGGTTGGAGAGTCTGCTCTGGCTGGGGACACCAAGGCTGCCCTAGCCCGAGTGGACATCAGCTGCACCCTCTGTCCACCCCTTCCTTCCTGATGCTGACCCGGCGGGAAGGGGGGCTACTGGAAGGAGGCATGGCCGAGGCTCACGGTAGGAAGTCTAGGATTAGGAATGCCAGCTTGTTCAGGGCCAAGCCCAAGGAGAAGTTATGGAGAACTTGTGTACAGGAGTGATACAGCAGTGGGTACCCTCAGCCAAGCAGGGTTCATTTTCCACAGTCACAGATGACTGTCTGCTTTGTGCCAGGCCCTGCATTAGGTGCTGTATACAGAGATGACTGGGCCAGCCTTGCTGTTCTCAAGGAGCTCCCTGCCCACTGCAGGAGACAAATATATTTTGCTTAACCCGGTATATTCAAAAGAGTGTCATTGTGGCCAGTGCGGTGGCTCACGCCTGTAATCCCAGCATTTTGGGAGGCCAAGGGGGGGCAGATCATGAGGTCAGGAGATCAAGACCATCCTGGCTAACACGGTGAAACCCTGTCTCTACTAAATATAAAAAAAAAAAAATAGCCGGTGTGGTGGCAAGCACCTGTAGTCCCAGCTACTCGGGAGGCTGAGGCAGGAGAATGGCGTGAACCCAGGAGGCGGAGCTTGCAGTGAACCAAGATGGCGCCACTGCCCTCCAGCCTGGGTGACAGAGCAAGACTCCGTCTCAAAAAAAAAAAAAAAAAAGAGTGTCATTGCAACATTTAATCAATATAAAAAATACTAATGGGCTATTTTACATTCTTTTTTTTCATGCTAAGTCTTAAAAATCTGGTGTACTACTTATATAGCACATCCCGCTTCTGACAGACTGAGACATTTTAAGTGCTCAATGGCTGCTTGTGGCCAGTGGCTGCTGTACTAGACAGCCCAGGCCTAAACAGCCAGGCTCCTAGATTTAAGGCTCACTCCTGTCTGTCAGAGCTGGGTCATGGGTGGCACAATGCTGTCACTGGGGTCACGGCATCCTCTTGCCTCCATGAGGGTTTAGTATTGCCTGGACTGAAAGGCCCCTTGCCCTGGTCTGAGCTCTCAGGGGCCTGTTAGACTTCATGGCACCCCACACATTGGTCCTGGGTCCCCATACCTGCTGCCTAGCTCTGCCTGCCTGGCACAACCACCTTCCTCTCCCCATCACTGGTTTTTTTCTGCTATGTCCAACTTCAACAATCAGACCTAAGATTCTAGATGGGACAGAGGCAGTCTTACATTCTCCTTGGTGCATCTCTAAGTCCTCTCTGTGGAGGGCTGAGCACACAGCTCTCTGGGAATACAACTTTAAATAATTAATTTTCTGCTTATAAAAGCAATTTGTGGATATTATAGATAAATATAGAAAGTGCAACACCACCACCAACAAGGTATAAATCAAATAAGTCAGCTTGGAATCCTAGCACTTTGGGAGGCCGAGGTGGGAGGATCACTTGAGGCCAGGAGTTCAAGACTAGCCTGGGCAATATAGCCCAACCCCATCTCTACAAAAAATTTAAAAATTAGTGAGGTGTGGTGGTGTGTGCCTATAGTCCCAGCTACTTGGGAGGCTGAGGCAGGAGGATTGCTTGAGCTCAGAAGGTTGAGGCTGCAGTTAGCTATGATTGCACTACTGCACTTCAGCCTGGGTGACAGAGTGAGACCCTGTCTTAAAGAAAAAAAACAAATGAGTCAGCCCCTAACTTGGTTTCCAGAGAATGCATAAAACTCTGATAGAAATGATTGCACCCATAAATGCAGATAAAATCGTTTGAAATATTCTTTTTTTTTTTTTTTGCAGACTGAGTTTCATTCTTGTTGCCCAGGCTGGAGTGGTACAATGGCGTGATCTCGGCTCCCTGCAACCTCCACCTCCTGGGTTCAAGCGATTCTCCTGCCTCAGCCTCCCAAGTAGCTGGGATTACAGGCGCCCACCACCATGCCCGGCAAATTTTTTGTATTTTTAGTAGAGACAGGGTTTCACCATTTTGGCCAGGCTGGTCTCGAACTCCTGACCTCAGGTGATCCACAAACCTCAGCCTCCCAAAGTGCTGGGATTACAGGCGTGAGCTACCGCGCCCAGCCTGAAATACTCTATATTGGGAGGTTAATTAGATTCTCTCCTATCACTTACCCTCAACACACATACCCAGATTCATAGCACTGTGGGCCCAGAGTTGACACACCTCTACCAGTCGGTAAAATACTAAAACATTCATCTGTAAAATGGGAATTAAAAAAAAAAAAAACTAATAAAATACTGAAATACAGCCAGGTGTGGTGGCTCATGCCTGTAATCCCAGCACTTTGGGGGCCAAGGTGGGTGGATCACGAGGTCAGGAGTTCAAGACCAGCCTGGCCAACATGGTGAAACCCCGTCTCTACTAAAAATACAAAAATTAGCCGAGTGTGGTGGCACACACCTGTAATCCCAGCTACTCAGGAGGCTGAGGCAGGAGAATTGCTTGAACCTGGAGGCGGAGGTTGCAGTGAGCCAAGATCGCACCACTGCACTCCAGCCTGGACGACAGAGCGAGACTCCATCTCAAAAAAAAACAAAAAACAAAAAAAAAACAGAAATACTTCTCTACACAGTAGAAACGGATGTTGCCCCTGGAGTGGCTCCTGCTGTCCTGCCCCTCGCCTAGATCTGGACCACCCCCAAAAGCAGCAACTAAAAAGTTAATGTGGGCCCAGCTGAGTTCGTTCTGATTGGTGGGCATCCTTATCTCCCCCCAGCTATCTGCTATGGGCCCCTCAAAGACCAGAGCAAATCCTCACTTTCCAGCCCTCTCTGGCTCTGGTTTGGATCTGGTCTGGGCAGAACATGACTCAGGGGCTGCATAGACCCCAGGCAGACCTGGCCAAAGGCTCTGGGGCCCCTGGAGTGGGCTGGGCTGGCTGGTCAGGCCTGAGTTCCAGGCTGTCCTGGGGAAATGCTTCCTGGGAGCAGTTCTTTTGGGCAAGCCTCAGAACCAGTCCCAGGAAATGGGGGCTTCTCCCTAAAAACTCACACCCCCTCACTGGTGAGGGTGAAAGAATGGACACATGGTGAACTGACGGCTGAAAGGGGCCTCATTTTACAGAGGCAGGAACTGAACCAGGAAGGGGAAGTTCACTCGTTCCCTCGGTGCTGGCTAACCGGGGAAAGGCAGATGGAGCCACTTGCCAACCCCATCCAGTGGCACGGCCTGTGATTGTGGCCACCGTATGCTGAGCACTCACTGTGTGCCAGGCACCATTCCACGTGGACCATGTGTGTTAACAAAGCCACCCTCCGAGCAAGGTGCTGTCATTAATCCCCATGTTACAGGCAGGGAAACTGAGGCACAGGGTGGAGTAACTTGCTTAAGGTATTGCGGCTAAGTGGCAGAGCCGCGACTGGAATCCCTGAAGCCAGGCTCCAGGGTCCAAGTTCTATTCAGACCGTTCTAGTCTCCCTCCACCTGCTACATAGAAGCTTTTTCCTTCTCCTTCCAGGACCAGGCGGCAAAACCACTTCCACCTCCCTTGCCTGCCTCTCTGAATCCCTGTCCAGCAGCCTGGGCCTGCTGGGCACCAGGCCTCTTGCCACTTTTGGCTCATAGATGCTTTTGACGCCATGATGAGGCTGTGAGCCACATACATCTAGTTTTGCTTACAATTTCAGCAGGGGCCTGAAGCCCACCCATGATATGCCTTTAGATTAGGAACCCTTGGCCCAGTGGCCCACATCACAGGGACTCTTCTGTGCTCCTCACTCAGGTCACAAGATAGGGCAGCTTCCATGTCGTTCGTCGCTTGCTCCCGGGTGGAGGGGAATCTGGCTGGCGGCTTAATTCTCTCCTGTCTGAGCTTCTGACTCCTCTCCTGTAGGCTCTAGCCAGGTCCTTTGCTTTCTTTCAGCAGGGACAGAAGGCCAGGAGGATGGGGAGAAGAGGGAGGACAAGCTCTGTGTGGGTGTGGGCTCACACACACATGCACACGCACACACCGCGTCCCCCAGCCCCACCAAGTCAGGGTGGGTGGGGAGCTGGGCCGGTGCCTAGCCCTGCCTGACACTGTCCCAGCCGGCCAGGCCTCCACCCCTCCCTGTCCTCCCTTCCCACATTCAGAGGCACCTCCCAGGCCAGGCTGCCCAGTGGGTAGGGGAGGTACGAGGTAGCAGTGCCCAAGAAGTCAGGTGACAGGCCCCTCGAGGGCCTGTGAGCTCTCTCCAGGCCTGGGCCATCTTCTGAGCCTACCCTCCCTGTCAGTGCCCTACAGGAGCCTGCCAGGGGACAGAGCTAGAGAGAAGGAGACAAGGCAGCAACAGGCGCTTCTGCCCCCTTCCCCAGAGCTCCCTCATTCTGTGTGCTGTGGGTGCTGGGAATTACGAAGTGTTTATCAGGCATCCAGCAGCCAAAGGCCAGCTAGGAAAAGGACCTCGGGATCCCTCAGTGGCTGGGATGGGACCAGGGGCTAATACTCCAGCAGCTGACACCAGTCCCAGCTCTGCTGCTGGGATGCGGGGTGGCTGCAGGCCAGTCCCTTCCTCTCCCTGGGCCTCTGGCTCCTCACCCAACAGTGGGGGTCACACTGCATAGTCCTCAAGGGTCTCCCCAGCCACGACTTTCTGTGTTAAAATGACTTCCTAACGGAAGGGTAGATGGTGTGGTCAGCTCCCTGGAGGGCCACCGGAGAAGCCAGGCCCTAATGACACATGGACCCCTCCTTGAGCTCTGCTTCTGCCTCTGGAAAGGGAGGTTTTCCAGCTACTGGCGCAACCCCACCTTCCAGCTTGGGGAGCCGTGAGGAGCTGGATTTGAGCCACCAAACTTCAGAGGGGGTAGGACTACAGCAGTTGTCAAGACGAGAATACTGAGGCCTGGGGAGGGGAGGGCCCTGTCCAGGCCACTGGGCTCGATAGAAGCAGGGATAGGAGCCAGGCCTTCTCCCCAGGCTGGTCCCGGGTACAACATCGGAGGCCTGGCTGAGTGAGGGGTGATCCTTTCTCCCTCCTTCTCAGGGAAGACTGGGCCCAGAGAGCAAGCCGGAGCCTGTCCCTCTGTTTCTTCTTCTTCTTCCTTCTTTCTTCTTCTTCTTCTTCTCTTCCTCTTCCTCTCCTTCTCCTTCTCCTCCTCCTCCTCCTCCTCCTCCTCCTCCTCCTTCTCCTCCTCCTTCTTTCTTCTTCTTCTTCTCCTTCTTCTCCTCCTTCTCCTTTCTTCTTTCTTCTTCTTCTTCGTTGTTTTGTTTTTTTTTTTTTGAGATGGAGTCTGTCTCTGTCACCCAGGCTGGAGTGCAGTGGTGCGATCTCGGCTCACTGCAAGCTCCGCCTCCTGGGTTCAAGCCATTCTCCTGCCTCAGCCTCCCGAGTAGCTGAGACTACAGGCATCTGCCACCACGCCCGGCTAATTTTTTGTATTTTTAGTAGAGACAGGTTTTCACTGTGTTAGCCAGGATGGTCTCTCGATCTCCTGACCTCATGATCTGCCCACCTTGGCCTGCCAAAGTTCTGGGATTACGGGCGTGAGCCACCGCGCCCGGCCTGTCCCTCTGCGTCTGAGAGCTGGGTCCATAGAACAGTGGGTGGCAGCAAGGTTGTATTTTCTGGGGTTCTCTCTTGCCCTCCCCAGTCTGAATCAAGCCATCGCCAGGGTGATGCATATGAGGAATTAAAAATTAAATGCCAGTGTGGCAAGTATGGGAAAACTGGCCCAACAGGTCCCCAGGGGTGCCCTGGGCGGTGAGAGCTGCCTGGGTCACCCCACCCTCTGAGTCAGACAGGCCTGGCTCTGCCAGATGAGGCATCCCTAGGCTCAGGCAGGAGGCCTCGCCTGCCCTGCACCCCTCCCTTAGTCCTTGCTGCTGAAGAGGCAGCTGGAGTCAGCCCCATCTCTCCTTTCCACCCACCCCGCTGCTGCAGGAGCTTTTCTCTGAACTCAAGGCCTAGGCACCTTTTGGGGCTGGAATCTGAGCTCTGTAGGGTGAGCCAGGCAAGGCAGCCATGATTGGCTTTTAGCTGGTTTGTGTGGATGATGTTAGGCCAAAGGGTTGTGGGGTGTGGGGTGTTAGGCTTGCCACGAGAGTGCAACTGGAGCTCCACACCCCCTTCTTTACCCACCTGGTTCCTTCCCTCTCAGTAAGGACCTCAGCCTGAACCTCCAAAGCTCCATCTAGGCCCATAAACCTCCATCCTTCATCCTGGCCCATAAACAGCCCCCCCTTTGTCCCCATGGACTCACAGATGTGTGCCCCCTCAGGAAGACTGGCCAGAGAAGAAGCCCTTGAAGTGGGCTCAGGGCCATTTAGGCAGGGTCTCCAGGGACGTGGTGCGCCCTCTGAGGGCATGTCCCCTTGATCCTACTGACTTCTTGCCCCAGAGAGAGAGCAGACCTGGGCCCTCCATAATACCTGGTGGAGGGCAGAAGCTGTGGTAACCTGGGTCTAAGGGTGGTTCTCAGATGGTAGATAGGTCCAGAGGAAGATGGTTCATGGGTGGACACTCTTTTCTGGCCCCCAGGAGGGGTCTGAGCTGTGGCACAGTGTGGGGCTGTGTTGGGGAAACCATCCATCTCCTTTATAAACTGTTCACTGGCTCCCAACTTCACAGCTGCTCTGCAGGATACACACAGCCTTTCTCCATCCTTGATCCTCTACCACGTCCACCAGGCCAGCACCCCCATACTGCACCCCTAAGCCAGGAAAACAACTGGCTGGGCATCTAGTTGGGTATGTTGGGTGCCTGGAGGGGTTTCTGTGTAGCTCTTGCTCTAGGGCAGGGGTGGGGGCTCCCAGCTTCCTTCTCTCACAGCCTGCAGTGGTGCCCCCAACCATGCCTGCCTCTAACTCAGGTTCAGGGTCATCTCCCTCCCACTCTGCAACTCCACACCCCGCCCCACAGGGCCAGTGCCCCAGACCAGGCTCCAGGAGGAGTCTGGTGAGGAAGTCTGCATTCCACAATGCGTAGCTAAGACTCCGAGCTGGCTGCTACCCAGGGTCAACCATGCATTGCCCACTGGCCCAGCCCCTGGTGACCCACCCTTGAGACTTGGCTGAGCTCTGAGGAATCCCAGGCATGAGGATGTGTGTGTCCCAGGCATGAGGAGGCCAGTGGGGTGGACTGGGGCCATCAGTGGGTGAGTCCTGCCCTCCTGAACTCTCAGGGGTGCAACAGGTGAGCAGTGGGCCCCAGCCCCCACAAAACTTCAAAGGGAAACTAGCCTCATCCTTGAATAGCGAGTGTTTTCTTCCCTGCCTTCTTCCCTCCCTTTCTTCCTCCTTCTCAACTCTGAAATGTTAGCAGTCAAGAGGGCAATAGGGGATTCCTGGTGACCTGTCCCTGACCATGGGGAAGAACCCATTTCCTCAGATGCAACCAGAGAGACACACCCTGAAGGCTGTGCCCGGAGCAGTGGCCCAAGTCCTTGATTAGAATCCAGGGAAAATAAACTTTCTTCAGCACTACTCTGCAGGACCTCTTAAGGTGTGCAGTGGCCTCTGGTATCACAGCAAACCTAAGGGAGGTGGGATTATTCCCATTTTACAGATGAGAAAGCTGAGCCTCAGAAGGCAAGAAAGGGACACACTTCTTGAGCACCATCTATATGACAGCTGCTATCTCTGACTCCTTTTAGATAAGTCAGTTAAGATTGCAAATCTGGTCTGCCTGACTCCTAAGTTGATGTTTTTTCCACTCAATCACAATAATTAAAAAGAAAACTAGGCCAGGCGCGGTGGCTCATGCCTGTAATCCCAGCACTTTGGGAGCCCGAGGCGGGAGGATCACAAGGTCAGGAGTTTGAGATCAGCCTGGCCAATATGATGAAACCCCGTCTCTACTAAACATACAAAAAATTAGCCGGGCATGGTGGCATGCACCTGTAGTCCTAAGTATTCAGGTGTCTGAGGCCGCAGAATCGCTTGAACCCGGGAGGTGGAGGTTGCAGTGAGCCAAGATCGTGCACTCCAGCCTGGGTGACAGAGCGAGACTCCGCCTCAAAAAACAAAAACAAAAACAAAAACAAAAAAACCCAAAAAAACACACTATTATTGTATTGGGTATTTTTTTTTTAATTATAAAGGAAACAAAAGTTCATTGTTAAGAACCTCAGGCTGGGCACCGTGGCTCAAGCCTGTAATCCCAGCACTTTGGGAGGCCTAGGCGGGCGGGTCACAAGGTCAGGAGATCGAGACCATCCTGGCTAACACGGTGAAACCCCGTCTCTACTAAAAATACAAAAAATTAACTGGGCGTGGTGGTGGGTGCCTGTAGTCCCAGCTACTCGGGAGGCTGAGACAGGAGAATGGCATGAACCCCCGGGAGGCGGAGCTTGCAGTGAGCTGAGATCGCGCCACTGCACTCCAGCCTGGGCAACAGAGCAAGACTCCGTCTCAAGAAAAAAAAAAAAAAGAATCTTGCAATAAAGACAAGGAAGGAAATACATATAAATATTCTTGGAATGGTAGTTCCCTCCACCCATGCTTCCTCCCTAATCATTGCTGGGAACTTTCCAATATACTAGGCTGTGATGATGGGGTTTGTTTTTTTTTTTTTTTCGAGGTGGAGTTTCGCTCTTGTTGCCCAGGCTGGGGTGCAATAGCATGATCTTGGCTCACCGCAACCTCTGCCTCCCGGGTTCAAGCGATTCTCCTGCCTCAGCCTCCTGAGTAGCTGGGATTACAGGCATGTGCCACCACGCCCGGCTAATTTTGTATTTTTAGTAGAGCCAAGTTTCTCCATGTTGGTCAGGTTGGTCTTGAACTCCTAACCTCAGGTGATCCGCCTACCTTGGCCTCCCAAAGTGCTGGGATTACAGGCATGAGCCACCGCCCCTGGCCACTGTGATGGTTTTTAAAGGGCTGCTTTGGCCAGGTGAGGTGGCTCACATCTGTAATCCCAGCACTTTGGGAAGCTGAGGAGGATCACTTGAGCCTTGGAGTTCGAGACCAGCCTGGCCAACATAGCAAGACCCTGTCCCACAAAAAATATAAAAACAAGCTGGACAGGCTGGGCGCAGTGGCTCACGCCTGTAATCTCAGCACTTTGGGAGGCCGAGGTGGGTGGATCACTGGAGGCCAGGAGTTCGAGAGCAGCCTAGCCAACATAGCAAAAACCCATCTGTATTTAAAATACAAAAAAATTAGCCAGGTGTGGTGGTGCGCGCCTGTGGTCCCAGCTACTTGGGAGGCTGAGGCAGAAGAATTGCTTGAACCCGGGAGGCAGTTTGCAGTGAGCCGAAATTGCACCACTGAACTCCAGCCGGGGCAACAGAGTGAGACTCTGTCTCAAAAAAAAAAAAAAAAAAAAAAAAAGCTGGAAAGCTGGGCATGGTGGCTTGCACCTGTAGTCCCAAACTTTGGGAGGCCAGGAATTCTCCCTTTTTTTTTTTTTTGAGACAGAGTCTCACTCTTGTGCCCAGGCTGGAGTGACGTGGCGCAATCTCAGCTCACTGCAACTTCTGCCCCCTGGGTTCAAGTGATAGCGATTCTCCTGCCTCAGCCTCCCGAGTAGCTGGGATTACAGGCACCTGCCCCACACCTGCCCTTTTTTTTTTTTTTTTTTTTTTTGTAGAGACAGGGTTTCACCATGTTGGCCAGGCTGGTCTCAAACTCCTGACCTAAGATCCACCTGCCTTGGCCTCCCAAAGTGCTGGGATTACAGGAGCTCAGGAATTCGAGGCTGCGGTGAGCTATGATCTTGCCACTGCATTGCAGCTTGGGTGACAGTGAGATCCTATCTCTAAAAAAAAAAAAAAAAAAAAAAAATTAAAGTGCTGCTTCAACTGAACTGAGTTGCTGGCTTGTACACCTCTGTGAAGTAAGTGAAGTGACCGATGGTCTTAGCTTCTGGGTGTTGTCTGGGTGTGAGGACGAGGAAGTGCTGAGGCCCAGTTTCGTGGAGTTCCCAAGCTGGTAGAGCCAGGGCTGGACTCTGCCCCAGGCAGCCACAGTGCAGGGAGTGGCTGTGGCCAGCTGCCCAGGCTGGCCCAAAGAGGGAGGTGCTGCAGCCAGGCCCACCAGGAGCACGCTCAGATGCTCTTTTGCATGTTCTTTGCTTCACTGTACACAGGTTGGTCTGCCCCTTTCGATGTGGGCTGCCACACTCGGAGGGCCATGCACTCCACTCCCCTGAGAATGTTTGAGACACATGGCAACCCCTGCTGGCAGCACCCTGGGCTCCTAAGTCTGTCATTTTCCTGATGCAAAGGGTGGAGCAGTGTAAGGTTGGGACACAGCAGGCTCCCCAGCTGACTGCAGCAGTCAGAGCCCCGTGTCTGAGGCCAGCAGTGACCTCAAGCCCAGCCCTGCCTGCCTCGTCTGGGGCTCCTGGAAAAGAACTTTGATAACTCTCCCTCCCAGCTACTCCTGCCTCTACCCTGCTGCCCCTTTGGCATCTCTGGAGTCAGAGGACAACCTTGAGGCAATACAGTTGTCTGTCCCAACACCCTGCCATCGAGGGGTGACCCTGAGTGTCCAGGTCACTGCCCACACGACGCAGGTGAGGTGACTCACAGAAGGGACACTTTATGGACTGACAGAACTCTGTAGTCAAAGTGATCCTTGGAGAGTATTTACAGAAGGGGCAGAAAACTGAGACCAGAGTGAGAAGTTACTTTGCTCCAAGTTAATTGGTAGCAGAGCTAGAGCCATAACACAGGTTTTCTGCCTTTTTGTCCCATATTCTTTTTTTTTTTTTTTTGAGACAGGGTTTTGCTCTGTCACTCAGGCTGGAGTGCAGTGGCACAATCTTGGCTCACTGCAATCTCCACCTCCTGGGTTCAAGTGATTCTCCTGCCTCAGCCTCCCAAGTAGCTGGGATTACAGGTGCCCACCACCACACCCGGCTAATTTTTTTGTATTGTTAGTAGAGATGGGGTTTCACCATGTTGGTCAGGCTGGTCTCGAACTCTTGACCTCAGATGATCCACCTACCTTGGGCTCCCAAAGTGCTGGGATTACAGGCGTGAGCCACCATGCCCGGCACTTGTCCCATATTCTTTCTGCCACTCATTCACTCATCCAGGAACGTATTCATTCAACAAACATTTGTTTAACTGCCCGGTCTGTGTCAGGCACATACAAAGAAGCAGCCATCACCGAGCCCTCAAGTAGACTGGGCTGGGCAGCAGTGACTACAATCATCAACTCTATGTCTATGGACATAGAGTTGTGTTAGAGGGAAAGTATGAGAGCAAACACTGTACTGGCAAAGGAAGCAGGCTGTCAGGTCCCAATATTGGCCCTGGCACTTACTAGCTGTGTGACCTTGGGCAATGTACTTAGCCTCTCTGTGCTTCAGTTTTCTCATCTATAAAATAAAAATAATAACTTGTCTCTTAGGGTTACTGTGAAAACTAACAGTAAGACTGGGTTGCTATATGTGAAGTACTCAGAACAGTGCCTTGCACCTAGTAGATGCCTAATAAATGTCAGCTGCAATAATAATGCACACAGAGCCTGAGGATCACACAGGGAGGAGAATTAACTCTGGCTGGGGTTGCCAAGAAGGACTTCACAGAGGAAGGGCATTTAATCTGGGGCTTAAAGGATACCTAGGAGTTTGCCAGGAAAAGAAGAGAATCCTAGGCAGAGTAAGAACAAGAACAAGGCTGTGGAAGCTTGAGATGTGGAAATGGGTTGCAAGTGGGAGCAGTGACTTTCGGGGGTTGGGAGAGGCAGATGTAGCTGGATCATCTAGAGGGCTTTTCAAGCTACCCATCCGCCCCTGGGACCTCTGAAACCTCTGCACAATTCCTCCAACGGGTGGTTTTTGTGCCCCACTGAAGACCCCTGCTGCAGGGAGCACACTTGTTCATGAGTCGGTCAGGTTCCCCCAGCTACAGTGGGGTAGGAAAAAGACAAGAACCACCAGTGGGAGCCCAGGGTTTGTGGAGTAGGTGGGGAGAAGATGGTAGGAGCTGCAGAGGTCCAACTTATGAAAGTTCTCACAGGCCATGTGAAGGTGTTTGAATTTCTTCCTCTGGACCAATGGAAGGATTCTGAGCCAGAAAGTAACCTGCTCTGAGATACTTTTGAGAAAGAATATCCCTGTGGCAGCTTTGGAGAATGGAGTGAGGCAGAGACTGGGAAAGTATCTGGCATCAAAGGGAGTCTGTTCATCTGGGTGAGGGATGGTGAGGACTGAGGAAGGGCTGAGGTGGAGGGGCAGCAGGAAGGAAGGATTCAGGAAGTGATGGGCAGAACTGGATGACCAGCTAGGTTTGCAAGGTGCCCGAAAAGACAGTGATCCATAACTTGCTGTGGGACCTTGGGCATGTCACTGAATCTCTCTGAGCCTCCATTTCCTCATCTGGAAAATGGCGGTAACAATGACAGCACCTGTCTCATTGGGCTGTTGTGAAAAGCAAATTAGTTAAGTGATAGAAAGTGCTGAAAGAGGCTGGGCACAGTGGCTCATGCCTGTAATCCCAGCACTTTGGGAGGCCAAGGCGGGCGGATCACAAGCTCAGGAGTTCAAGACCAGCCTGGCCAACATAGTGAAACCCCGTCTCCACCAAAAATACAAAAATTAGCCGGGTGTGGTGGCAGGTCCCTGTACTCCCAGCTACTTGGGAGGCTGAGTCAGGAGAATCACTGGAACCCGGGAGTCAAAGGTTGCAGTGAGCCGAGATCTTGCCACTGCACTCCAGCCTGGGCGACACAGCGAGACCATCTCAAAAAAAAAAAAAAAAAAAAAAGAAAGAAAAAAAAAAAGAAAGTGCTGAAAGAGTACCTGATACAGAATAAGTGCTGGCCAAGTAGCAGCTGTTGTTCCTACTGTTAAGATTGGGAGTTTAGGGGATGGGAGAAAGAGGTGATGTCTAGAGGTTACACACATTCTAAGTTGCCCCCAACACTTTTTCTTTTGATTTCTTGTCTTCTGTTTTGTTTAACTTTTTTATTATGATATACATAAGATAAAATTTACCGTTTTATTTATTTATTTATTTATTTATTTTATTTTATTTTTTTGAGACGGAGTCTCGCTCTGTCGCCCAGGCTGGAGCGCAGTGCCTCCATCTCGGCTCACTGCAAGCTCCGCCTCCCGGGTTCACGCCATTCTCCTGCCTCAGCCTCCCGAGTAGCTGGGACTACAGGCGCCTGCCACCATGCCCGGCTAATATTTTGTGTTTTTAGTAGAGGCGGGGTTTCGCCATGTTAGCCAGGATGGTCTCAATCTCCTGACCTCATGATCCGCCCGCCTCGGCCTCCCAAAGTGCTGGGATTACAGGCATGAGCCACTGTGTCCGGCCTTTTAACCGCTTTAAAATGTACAATTCAGTGGCATTAAGTACATAACTTCTTCTTTTCTTTTTTTTTTTTTTTTTTTTTTTGAGATGGAGTCTCACTCTGTCGCCCAGACTGGAGTGCAATGGTGCGATCTTGGCTCACTGCAACCTCTGCCTCCCGGGTTCAAGTGATTCCCCTGCCTCAGCCTCCTGAGTAGCTGGGATTACAGGCGCCTGCCACCATGCCCGGCTAATTTTTGTATTTTTAGTACAGATGGGGTTTCACCATGTTGGTCAGGCTGGTCTCCAACTCCTGACCTCGTGATCTGCCCACCTCAGCCTCCCAAAGTTCTGGGATTACAGGTGTGAGCCACCATGCCCGGCTCTTTTTTTTTTTTTTTGAGACAGAGTCTCTCTCTGTCGCCCAGGCTGGAGTGCAGTGGCACAATCTTGGCTCACTGCAACCTCTGTCTCCTGGGTTCAAGCAATTCTCCCTGTCTTAGCCTCCCGAGTAGCTGGGATTACAGTCGCTTGCCACCACGCCTGGCTAATTTTTGTATTTTCAGTAGAGACAACGTTTCAACACATTGGGCAGGCTGGTCTCAAACTCCTGACCTCCAGTGACCCGCCTGTCTCAGCCTCCCAAAGTGCTGGGATTACAAGTGTGAGCCACTGTGCCCTGCCTCAAGCTTTTCCTTTGTTCTCTGAGGTGAAGAGAGGCAGGTTAGGAAATTCAGCACCCATGGAGATGGATGCTGTCCACACCTGTGCATTTGCACACTGAAATATGTCACCATCCACGCCAGTGCACTTGATGCCAGCTGCCTGGGTGGGAAGCAATTTACCTTCTGAGTCTGTTTTTATGGGACTAAGATTAAAATGAGTTTGCATTTGCCTTCCCTGAAAAAACATCAGTGAAAGGGACAGCTAAGTAAGCCACAGGAGCCCATGTGGGCCCATGTGGGCCCAAGTGGGAAAGAAAAGGGCCAGACAGGGGCTTGGAGAGCCAGAGAGACTATGTTCAGTTCAATACTGGAAGCTTCTGAAGGGATGAGGCTGGCCTTTGGGACTTGCTCCAAGGGCAGACCATGGTGTGTCACAGCACCGCAAGCATGGTGGTGAGGTGGTGGGGGTGCTGTGGGATCCCCTTGTGTCAGAAGAGGGACCTAAGAAGCCAGGGCTTG
This sequence comes from Pan troglodytes, assembly GCF_028858775.2. Classification (NCBI taxonomy): domain Eukaryota; kingdom Metazoa; phylum Chordata; class Mammalia; order Primates; family Hominidae; genus Pan; species Pan troglodytes. The sequence goes on along the minus strand of NC_072403.2, from coordinate 48,004,667 downwards.
GACTGAGCTGTTGTTACAAGCCGCTCCAGAGATGGATTTTTGCCGTGTGGTCTTGGGAGTCTAATGTGTTTTCTAAGTGCTTTTAGATCAAAGGGCATAGTGAGTAATATTACCTTAGGCCTATAAAGTCTATCCGTCTTCCTCCCACACACACCATTAAGCATTCAGGGTAACCCAGAAGGTGCTACTAGACTTACAGGGAGCTTAGCTTTGATTGTTCACGATTTTTTCACTTTTCTGGAAGAGAGGATTACAAGATATAATCCTTCAACTAGCATTGGTTTCCTGGGTTAGGGATATTATCTCATTTGATTCTCATAATAGCCCTGCAAAGTAGGAACTATTGGCTCAATTTTCTTCTTTTTTTTTCTTTCTTTTTTTTCTTTTCTTTTTTTGAGACAGTCTTGCTCTATCGCCCAGGCTGGAGTGCAGTGGCATGATCTCAGGTCACTGCAACCTCTGCCTCCCTGGTTCAAGCAATTCTCCCTGCCTTAGCCTCCTGAATAGCTGGGATTACAGGCACCTGCCACCATGCCTGGCTAATTTTTGTATTTTTAGTAGAGATGGGGTTTCGCCATGTTGGCCAGGCTGGTCTTGAACTCCTGACCTCAGGTGATCCTCCTGCCTTGGCCTCCCAAAGTGCTGGGATTACAGGCGTGAGCCACCATGCCCGGCTGCCTTGGTTTTCTAAGTGAAGAAAATGGGTCTCAGTGATCTGTAGAAAAGGTAAGGTGGAAAGCCTAGGTTTGCACCCTGGCTCTGTGAAGGGATTTGAGGTGACAGCGGTCACACTCTTAGTATAGGGCTATTGCACAGGAGGAGCCTGGACAATGGCTCAACGTCACTGTCCCCATCCCACATCTCCACTGCTCATCCAAGGCTACACTGCTGGCAAGCCTGAGCATGAATGGAACCCAAGACTTTTGATGCTAAGTCCCCAGCCTTTCCGCTTTTCAATTATGTTGAAATTAATCAGAGATCTCAACCCTGGCTTTTGAAGGCCTGGCCTCCATCTCATCAAAATCAGAGTGTGTGTACTTGATGGAGGTTATTAGACCGTCAGTGATTTGCATGTGTGTGTGGCACATCTCAGCATGTCACGGGAGACACACTTCTGATGGGCTGGGTCCCTGTACCTGCCCCTGGTTCCCAATCACTGGGTTTGAGAAAAGTTGAGAACAGGTATGTTGTTGGCCATGCAAATCAAGTAAAGGCAGGAAAAAAAAAAAGACAAGTTGATGGCTCAAGGCCATTCCAGCTTCAGAATTCTTCAAGAACAAGATGAGTGTTTTGCTGATCCCAAGTGACCAGAGTAATTCTGAGATGGCCCTTGGTAACCCAGGGTCTCATAGATATTTCTGTAACATCGACCTTGAGTGCCCTTCTTGTATATTAAGTCCAGAGGGTTAGTACCATCAGCCCATCACTAACAACTGGGCTCACTATGCATCCAGCTTTGGGGGATACCATAAGACATGGTCCCTGGGCTCCAAGGAGCTCCCAGATCTCACTGAAGGAACTAGAGGACAATCTGGAGTGCAAACAAGTGTCTCCCCTCTTTTGGGAGCTTGGCTGTGGGTTGCTCTGGGTAGCAGTGGGTCAGTGTGGTGCGGACAGGGGATGGCTCCCAAGTGCTTTTTGTGCATTGCATCATTTAGTCCTCACAGCTTCCCTACAATGGGTAATTCTATTGTTATCACCATTTCCCAGATGGGGAAACTGAAGCACAGGGAGATTAAGTAACTTGCACAGTCATACACCTAATAGGTAGCAGAGCTGAGATTCAAATCCAGACAGGCTGGAAAGCCAGAGCCAATGCTCTTATCCCCTACCCCTGTTCCATCATCCTAGAGGGGCTCAGCTAATCCTTGAAGGATAAGGGATTTTAGGGAGGCAAAATACTAAGGAGTGGGAGCTCCACAGACCTGGGTTTGGTAGTACTGGTTGTGTGACTTTAGACAACTTACCAAAGGTCTTTGAGCCTCAGTTTCTTCATCTGGTAAATGATGACATCCTCTTCTATACAGAGTGGTGTGACTGAGATAATGTGTTTAGTTAGAGCACAGTGCAAGGAGTATTATGATTATGATTATTGTTATAAATGGAGAGTGGGAATGACAGGTACAGCTGACCAATGCCCAGCATCATGGATGAACACGGACTATATGGGGTGGTTGAAAAGGTGGCAGGGAGGGAATCGGTGAAGCTACAATGTGGGATGGGTGTAATAGGTGAGTGGGAAATAACAGTTGGCTGGGAAGCATGAGGCCAGGTCATTGAGGACCTTGAAAACTATCCTAAAATGCTCTACAGCTCTTCAAAACAGCAGGTGTGTGGACTTTGTTGACATATGGAAATGTGTGTTTGGAAAAAAAAATAGAATGCAAAATAGTATGTACAAACTGACAGCTGTGTAAACATATTATAGCCTCTTAAGCTTAGCGATCAGAAGGGCATCTGTAGAGCTATAAATATTCAAGTTCAGGCTGGGAACAGTGGCTCATACCTGTAATCCCCACACTTTGGGAGGCCAAGGTGGGCGGATTACTTGAGCCCAGGAGTTCAAGACCAGCCTGGGAGACATGACGAAACCACATTCTCTAAAACATATACAAAAAATTAGCCAGGGCTGGGCGCGGTGGCTCACACCTGTAATCCCAGCACTTTGGGAGGCAGAGGTGGGCAGATCACGAGGTCAGGAGTTCAAGACCAGCCTGGCCAACATGGTGAAACCCCGTCTCTACTAAAAATACAAAAAATTAGCTGGGCATGGTGGCGCACGCCCCTGTAATCCCAGCTACTCGGAAGGCTGAGGCAGGAGAATTGCTTGAACCCAGGAGGCAGAGGTTGTGGTGAGCAGAGATCATGCCATTGCACTCCAGCCTGGGTGACAGAGCAAGACTCCATCTCAAAAAAAAAAAAAAAAAAAAATTAGCCAGGAATGGTGGCACACATCTGTAGTCCCAGCTACAGATGGGAAGATTGCTTGAGCCACGAGATGGAGGCTGCAGTGAGCCATGATTGCACCACTGCACTCCAGCTTAGGTGACAGAATAAAACCCTGTCTCAATTAAAAAAAAAAAAAATTCAAGTTCATCACTTTTTATTTTTCTGTAAACACCTAATGAAAACTAAGAACACACAGGAGGCCAGGCTGAGGAGTTTGGCTTTTCACCTGTGGACCTCCATGGAGAGTCAATGCAGATTCTATTTGTTTGTTTTGCTTTGTCTTTTTCATTGAGATGGAATTCATATACAGTCAATCCTCCCTATTTGTGGATTCTGTATTTGCAAATTTGCTTAGTGGCTAAAACGTATTTGTAACCCCAGAATCAATGCTTGTGTTGCTTCTGTGGTCATTTACAGACATGCACAGAGCAGTGAAAATTTTGAGTTGCTCAATGCACATGTTCCCAGCTGAACAAGAGGATTCTATGCCTTCTTGTTTTAGCTGTCATACAAAAACAAGTGTCTTTTTCTGTTTAGTGTCATGTGTTATAGTGCTATCGGCCATGAGTTCAATGTTAACCAACCAACAAAATATATTAAAATGTCTTTAAGCAGAAACACAGCTAAAACAAGGTTATGGTTATGTATTGATCAGTTGACAAAAATCTTGTGACCAGAGGCTCATAGGAACCTAACCCTGTATTTCCCCTAGGAGCAACGGGTCAGTATTTACTAATACTATGTTCATTGCAACTTTATAGAACATAACTATGACAAATAGTGATGATTGGTTGACTGTACCACAAGATTCACTTTTTAAAATCAGCCTTTTATATTTTGGTATATGCACAAGGTTATGCAACCATGACCGTCACTGCAGATTTTCAAGCAGTAAAATGGCCTCAAAGAGCAGCAGTTTGAGAATTATCTGTCCATCTTTCCCTGTCCCCTGATTTCTTTCTGGTCTCTTTCAGAATGCCCAGGAAAACCATGGGCTGGCTGTGCCCACCCCCTCGGTTCCAGAAGATTTTGCAGACAAAGAAGTGACAGGTAAGTGAACCCTGGGCTTGGGGCTTGTCCATCTTTCTTTCCTCCTAGGGCCCTGAGTTCAAAAGCTAAGCATCTGCTCATCTTCACAGCTGGTGACAAAGCCAGAGTCCTCAGGCACAGCCACTCTCGCCATCCTCAGTCATCTTGAACTGGCTGCAGTGGGCTGGGGCAGTGGGGCTGGGAGTTGAGGAGAGCCAGGGTCAGCGAAGGCCCCTTTCTGGCGGGGGAAGGATGGAAAGGGGACAAGGCCAGAGCAGGAACAAGTGCAGCATAAAGTGGGAGAAGGGCCTGGCTTTGAATCCCAGCTCCCCACATATTCACTTTGCTCCCTTGGGCAAGACACTTCACCCCTCCTACCTCTGTATCTTCCAACGAACGATGGGAACAACAGTTCAGTTTGGAGGAGTAAATGAAGTGGTGGATGGGATGTATGTCACGTCTGTCACACCTCTCAGAGGTGCTTCAAACTCGCTAATGGCTTCCCGTGTCACTCAGAGAAAAGGTTCTTGCAAGGACTGCTGGAGTCTGACCGGAGTCTGGCCACTTTGCTTGCTTGCTTTCCCCTCCCACACTGCCCCGGCCACAGCATCTCCTGTTGCTCCTGAAATACCCCAGGCACATTTCCGCCTTGCGGTCTTTGCACTGCAGACCTCTCAGGTTAGAATGCTCTTCTGCGAGGCATCTGTGTGGCCGTCTCCCTCACTCCTCCCTTCTTTGCTCAAATGTCACCTTCTCTGCGAGGACTTCTCAGACTGCTTTATTTATTTATTTATTTATTTGAGATGGAGTCTCGCTCTGTTGCCAGGCTGGAGGGCAGTGGCGTGATCTCAGCTCACTGCAACCTCTGCCTCCCGGGTTCAAGCAGTTCTCCCACCTCAGTCTCCTGAGTAGCTGGGACTATAGGTGCACACCACCATGCCCAGCTAATTTTTGTATTTTTAGTAGAGACAGGGTTTCACCATGTTGGCCAGGATGGTCTCTATCTCTTGACCTCGTGATCCACCTGCCTCAGCCTCCTAAAGTGCTCGGATTACAGGTGTGAGCCACCGCACCCGGCCGGACTGCCCTATTTAAATTGCACCTGCTGCACCCCTCCCCTGCTGGTGTTTTTTCCCATCGCACTCATCCTCTAATGTGATAATAATGTACTCACACATTATGTTCATTGTCCCGTTCAAGCGTAAGCTCCCTAGGAGGACCAGTGTTTGTCTGTTTTTTGTTTTGTTGGTTTTTTTGCTGCTGTACCCCAGCTGCTAACTCCTGCCTGACAGTTGGGTGCTCAGTGAATGTTAGTTTTCCCCTTCCCCACTCTTGGTTTCTTCAGTTTGAAGTCAGGCAGCTGGGAGGAGCCCTTCAGAGCCGCACACTCCCCAGGTTCGCCACACTGTTAGGGACTGAGAGGAGGGGAGCAAAGGATGGGTGCCCCTAAGAAGGAAGTAGACTCTGGGAGAGGGGCTGGGGACCTGGTCCGAGGACAAGAGAGGGATGTGTGCTGCTGGGGCCAGGGGCTCTCAGCATCTCTTTAGCACCCAGATTGTCCAGGCCACCTTCCTTCTGCACACCCCTGTTCTATTCTGCAGTCCAGAATCTGCCTCCATTCTCTATGAAGTGGACAGCTGGGTTCTTAATAGTTTCAGGGTCTTTAGAAAGCAGGAGTAGTTTGTGCAAATTGCTCCCTCCTGCGGGTCTCTCACCCAGCCTTCCTCACTGAGGAGGTCTCTCGCCCCTGCCCCATGACTTCCTATCTCTTTCCCACCTTCCCTGTCTCACACAGTCTGAAAAGTTAAGCACAGATGGTAGGAATCAAAGTGGTTCCATTTTATTAACTGCCTACTGGAGGCCTGGCACCATGACAAGCCCTTTCTGTGTATTTGCATGGATTCTCTCATTTAATCCTCACAACAGCTGTAAGAAGCGAGCACTGACATCATGCCCCTTTGACAGATGAGGAAACTGAGGCTCAGCAAGGTTAATTAGTGTGTTCAAGGTCACTCATCTAATAAGTGGTAGAGCTGGGATTTGAACCCTGGACTTTCTGGCTTGGCCAAGGTCAAGGTCCCAGCAAGAAACAGATGGTGCACTCAAAGGGGATAACTGAAGAGAGTTGAGTAAAGGGACGGTATACCAGAGTGTGAGCTTGGTTAGGCGACTCTTGTCTCCTGGAGACAGTGACACCCAGGGACTGAACATAGTGGGAGAGGGACACCCCAACAGGACCTGTGTCTGCGGGGCAGGAAAGACAGCTGCTGCCAACCTGTGACGCAGCCAGGAGGCAGCCAGAGGAATCAGTGCCCTGGCCCTCTTGTCCCCACCCCCCATCTCAGGGGCCAAGGGAGTCCTGGCACAGGTTAGAGGGTGACTCTGGGGAGGCAAATGGAGGTAATTCCATACAGGCTTCAAAGGCTGTGCCAGGGACAGGCAGGAGACACTCCCTAGAAAGAAGGGGGGACACCCCCAGGACAGCTCAGGAGACTGGACACAGGGCTGCTCCCTCTCTTGGTGTTCAGGAGAAAATGATCCAGTCATTCTCTTGGGTGCCCACCCCTGCCCCTGCCCTGGGTAAACAGAAATTGGCAGGGCTAGTCTGCCTTGTTCCTGCCCCCCATCTTTGCCTCTCCTTCTTTCAGGTACCAGCTCACTAGTCAATGGCAACCTCCGACTGTACAGCTCTGTGGGTGACCTGAGGCCTGGACAATATGGCCAGGATCTACTCATCCCCCCACCTCCCCCAGGCCCAGCCCCAGGGCCCCCTCAGGACATTTCAGAACCTCCAGGGGGGTCGCCACTGCCATCTCCACCTTCCACAGCACCCCCACCACCTCCTCTGCTGCTGGAACCCCCACCCCCGCCCAGCATGGCCCCACCTCCACCCCCAGTATTGGAGGCCCTATCCCCACCACACACTCTTTCCTCCCCATCCATACCCACCCCTCCTGACTTCATTCCCCCTGCCCCACCCTTGGCCTTTCTAGCCCCCCCACCGCCTCCTGTGCCAGCCCCAGCACCCCCAGCTCCAGCATCTCCTCACACAGTGGGGACTCGTCTCTTTCCCCCTGGGGGTGTCACCAAGTGGAAATCAGATGTAGCACTGAATGGCAGGCGGGCAGAGGCCACCAGAGCCAGCCCCCCGAGAAGCCCTGCTGAGCCAAAGGGGAGCGCCCTGGGACCTAACCCAGAGCCCCATCTCACCTTCCCCCGTTCTTTCAAAGTGCCTCCCCCAACCCCAGTCAGGACTTCGTCCATCCCAGTTCAGGAAGCACAAGAGGCTCCCCGAAAGGAAGAGGGGGCCACCAAGAAGGCTCCCAGCCGACTCCCACTGCCTCCCAGCTTCCACATCCGCCCCGCCTCCCAGGTCTACCCAGACAGGGCCCCCGAGCCAGACTGCCCTGGGGAGCTCAAGGCCGCAGCACCAGCCAGCCCAAGGCTTGGCCAGTCCCAGTCCCAAGCAGATGAACGAGCTGGGACTCCGCCTCCAGCCCCTCCCCTGCCCCCTCCTGCACCCCCCCTCCCTCCCCCAGCACCCCCACTTCCCCCAGCTGCACCTCCTTTGCCCTGTGCTCAGAAGGCAGCCCATCCACCTGCTGGGTTTACAAAAACCCCTAAATCCGGCTCTCCTGCTCTCAAACCCAAACCCAACCCCCCCAGCCCAGAGAACACAGCCTCTTCAGCACCTGTGGACTGGAGGGACCCCAGCCAGATGGAAAAGCTGCGGAACGAGCTGGCAGCCTATCTCTGTGGCTCCAGGAGAGAGGACCGATTCCTCAGTCACAGGCCAGGCCCAACAGTGGCCCCTCAGAGCAAGGAGGGCAAGAAGGGCCCCCGCCTGCCTGAGAAGGAGACTCCCCTGAGCCTGCCAGCAAAGGACACTCCCCCAGGTGTTCCTGAGAAGAGTCTTGGCGGCAGCAGCCTGACAGAGACAGAGGCTGCCCCCAGCCTGACCCTGCCCCCTGTGGACTACATTCCCCAAGACTCTCCAACTCCCAGTGTGCGGCAGATCCGGAATGAGCTGGAGGCCCGGCTCTCCTCATCAGCACAGAAGGAGGCTAAGCCCAGCATAGGATCTCTGCCCCCTAAGCCTCGGCTAGAAGGGGGAAGAATTTGTGAAAACGGGGCTGATAATGACAAACTCTCCAAGCCTGTGGCCAAGAATCTGCCACCTCAATCCACCACCCTGCTGCCAACTACATCACTCCAGCCCAAGGCTATGTTGGGACCAGCCATACCACCCAAGGCCACACCTGAGCCAGCCATACCACCCAAGGCTACACTTTGGCCAGCCACACCACCCAAGGCCACACTTGGGCCAGCCACACCACTCAAGGCCACATCTGGGCCAGCCACACCACTCAAGGCCACATCTGGGCCAGCCACACCACTCAAGGCCACATCTGGCCCTGCCATAGCATCTACAGCCACAACTCTGCCCACCACCACATCCCAACTGATGGCAGAGAAGGACTCAGGCCCAGCTGGCCATTCAGAGAAGCCAGCATCTCAAGAAGTTTCCACTCCCTCCCAGGCAAGGGGAGAGGGGTCCCCCTCAGAGGTGACTAGGCTGCCCACACAGGGAGCCCGCTCATCTGCAGCCCTCCCACCAAAGACATCTCCTGGTGGAGGAGAGGTGCCATGTCTCTACAAGCCCCACTGCCACCAGAGCAGCCTCAGCCGTGAGGTTGCTGTGGTGATGCCCACCCTGGCCAGAGGAGGGGCTGCAGGGCCAGGGGAGCCCGTGGAGGTAAAGGAGCCCCCAGGGCTGCCAGCCAAGCCTCCTGCCTCGGCCCAGCCCACTGATGAACTCCTCAGGCACCCGGTGACTGGGGAGGTGGTGGAGCGGGGCTCGCCGATGGCCCTGCTCCTGGCGGCCAGGCAGAGGGCACAGAAGGGGAGGTCTGGAGGGGCTGCCCTGGGTCGGTCCTCTCTGCCAGGAAGTCTCCGTGACCACAGCCACCAAGCCGAGGCCAGCTCTGACAGCATCTTCCACAGCCAGGGCACGCCCAACTCTTTCACTGTGGTGCCCAAGTTACCCAAGGAGGCTGAGAAGGACTCCCCGCTGACGACCGAAATGCCCAATAAGTGGGGGCCGCGGCTGGGAAGAGACGCAGAGGGCACAGAGCTGAGCCGCAGGCACAACTGGACAAAGCCAGAGCCCCAGGCCCCTGTGGCCTGGGAAAGAGCAGCTCCCTCCAACCTCCCCCAGGGCCACCCGCTGCCCAAGTCCTTCTCCTCCCCACCTTCTCCTTCGAACAAGAGGGAGGAGGAGGAGGAGGAGTTCAACTTCGAGGTCATCCCACCGCCGCCAGAGTTCAGCAATGACCCTGAGCCCCCGGCCCCGACCCTCCAGTATCTGGGCCGCCAGAGCTCCCCTCCCCGGAACAACTACTCAGACTTGAGGCAGCTCCCGAACGCTGGCCCCGGGGCGCCCCCGGCTCTCGGCTTCTCGCGCTTTCCCGCGGGCGCGCGCTACGCCGGGGCTGGGGGCCTGGAGCGCTTCTCGGGAGGGGGCCGCTCGCTCATAAAGAAGCGCCTGTACGTCGGGGAGCCGCACCGAGGCCCAGGGCTACCCCACGGTGGCACCGGCCGCAGCCTGAGCTCTCCCAACTGCTTCGGGCCGCAGCCCGGAGGCCCCGAGATGCGGCGCGTGAACTCGGCGGGTCGCGCGCCCCCCGGAGGCCTGCACGCGCCGAGGCTGTCCCTGGAGGGCGTCGCCCGGGGCGCCGCGGAGGCCAAGCACAAAGCGCCCGGCAGCGCCGACTACGGCTTCGCCCCAGCTGCCGGCAGGTGAGCTGCGGGCCCGGCTGGTGCGGGAAGCCAGGAGGGGTGGAAAGCCAGGCGAGGGCCAAGGAGGCCCGGCCATCCGTCAAGAGAAAACATTTGGTTTTCTCCCTTCGGCCTTGCAGGTAGAACGGGGGAGGGAGGCCCACTTACCGGGAGAGGGCGCTGTTGGCGCCTTCCTGACCTGCTTGCTGACCTCCCTTGTTCTCTTTCCCCACCAGCTCCTCTCGTCTCTCTCCCGCCCGCTAGATCCCAGAGGTCACGCTAAGTGTGGGGCGGGGAGAGATCTGAGTGGTCCTTGGGTGGAGGGATTTCCCAACACAGAGTTGGATCCCGACACAGGCCAGGAGTGAAAGAGTTCTGAGTGAAAGGCTGTTAGGCATGTTCTCCGGCCAGCAGGGCCCAGACCAGAATGGGAGCCCTGTTTGTGATGGTCTGCGGTCCCTCCCTGGGGTCGATAAGCCCAGGGCTTGTGGGGGCAAATACAGAAGTATGAGCAGCATCTTTTCCTCTCGGTCCCTGGGGGAGATGAGAGACGTGTTGGTTAACCAGCTGCAGATATTCACCTCACATCTCTTGCTCTCCCCCAGGTCTCCCCACACCACCACCCGCTATGGAAGCCCCATCAACACGTTCACCGTGAGGCCTGGGACCCGCCATCCCATCTCCTATGCCTGCTCAGGGGCCCATCGGAAAGCCACCTCCTGAGCCAGGGGTTCTCTTAGCTCTACTCCAACAAACTGTGTCTTTAAGGATCTGGGCACTTGTTTCTTGTTGGGGGTGGGAGGTACACAGCAGGTGTTGGGCGACCTGACTCAGACAAAGAGGAGTCTTTGATCCCCAAAGACCAACGATGAGAAGCAGTGGCCCAGGAAGACCAAGAGTGGGCTTCTGTTTCCCAAAGCGCTGGTGTGACTGTGGACTGTTTACACGTGGGGGGTGGGAGGGGAAGGAGGGTAGAGAGAAGGAACCATTAAGGACCTGGGCGCTGAGTTTCCGCTCTCTGGTACTATCTGCTTTAGCAAGAGTTAATTAAAACAGTTTTACAAGCACGGCCTACTGAGCAGGTTCTGAAAGCAAGGGGTGGGGCACTGACTGAACTGGAACCCATCGAGATAGCTGTGATTGCCTGTCTGGCCCTTGCAAAGGGCTGAGGCCCAGCTCTGTCCTGGTGGGTGTGCAGGGCACCGAAGGGAGATCTGTAGCCTCCATCACCTGCCATCCCAAGCAAGAGTGGACACCTGGGGTTCCTAGCCGCATTGAGGTGGGACCAGGAATGTGTATGTATAACATGTGGAGAAGGACCATGTGTGGGGTGGGGAGTGAAGCTCCCACATGTGGAATGGAAGCCCTTTGCATTGGCCAAGGGCAGAGGTGGGAGATTGATGGTTCATTTTTCCTTGGCCCTAGCCCTTAGCTACAGGGAGGCCTAGAGAGAGGACACTTGGCAAGTTTAGGATGGGAAACAGGGTTAAGCCTGGCTTTGCTATTCAGACCCGTGCAGCCCTGATTTTGGGGACTGGGCCCAAGGAGCCATGAGTCTCAGGCTTGACACTAGGGGCCTTACATGGCCAGGTCTCATATGGGATTTGGAGAAGGCATTTTTCCTAACACTGATACTACAAGTCACCAATACTCTTGATGCCTTAAGATGCTAGAAAGCCTTGGAGAGTGGAGGCAGCAGAGATGGGAATGGAGGTCTGAAGAAGCTTGCTGCTGTTGGGGAATGTGTTTGGGAAAGTCAAGAGTGGTAGGATTGGTTGGCTGGGCGCGGTGGCTCACACCTGTAATCCCAGCACTTTGGGAGGCCGAGGCCGGTGGATCACTTGAGGTCAGAAGTTCGAGACCAGCCTGCCCAAATGGTGAAACCCCATCTCTACTAAAAATACGGGAAAAAAAAAAAAAAAAAGAGTGCTAGGATTGGGCCAGTTAAGAGCAGGGGAGACCTGGCTGGGCATGGTGGCTCACACCTGTAATTCTAGCACTTTGGGAGGCTGAGGCGGGTGGATCATGAGGTCAAGAGATTAAGACCATCCTGGCCTACATGGCGAAACCCTGTCTCTACTAAAAATAAAAAAATGACCTGGGCATGGTCGTGGGCGCCTGTAGTCCCAGCTACTCGGGGCGCTGAGGCAGGAGAATCGCTCGAACCCGGGAGGTGGAGGTTGCAGTGAGCCGAGATTGCACAATTGTACTCCAGCCTGGCGACAGAGCGAGACTCGTCTCAAAAAAAAACAAAATAGCAGGGGAGACCTATCAGTAGGGTGACCATGTGTCCTTTGCCTGGGCAGTCCAGGTTTATGCTTGTTTTCCAGTGAATTAGACCCCCTTCCACTTTTCAAAAAAGTCCTGGTTTAGATGCTGTGATCACCAAACATATCAGGAAACAATATTCCTTGGTCTTGCTTCCCTATCTTCAGGTACTGGTGGGCCAAATTCCTGGGACCAGGTCAAGGTGGGCTGCCTCAGTAAGAAGGAAGGACTGGAGAGTGCCCATTTCAGAGGAGCAGGCTGGTGGGGGCCAGCCAGAAAGTAGTTCCCTCTGGGGGGAAGATGTTGGACCTTTATTATTTGTGGTAACCAGCCGAGGCTGGTTGTCAGGACAGCAGGTGAGCCACTTTAGGGAAGAAAGTGTAGGGGTGGGTGGATGCCCAGATTACCAAGGCCAGCCACCCTGATGGGGTAGGGTCTGGTTATCTGTGTTCAAGAAGCAAATCCCACCCCAGCCCCAGCACTAGCTCTCTCTCTATGTATGTATTTTCCCTGTACAATGTTTTATAAAAGAGATCATTAATTTATCTGCTATGTTAAGGCTTGAGGGGTGGGGCGTAGACTCTTAGCTGTATATTGCTCTGGGGTGGGCAGGGAAGGCTGAGTCTCACTTGACTTGGAAGATAAACAGGCCAGTTTGGACTGGCCTCCAGCTCCGTGGCTGTGTTTGTCTAACAAGGATTTGGGTAACTACTGGATACAAGCCACTGTGCTTAGTATGGATAGACTGCCATCAGCTCACCCACATGACTCCTGTTCATGGCAAGCTAATAGTCTGTCTGGTGGAAGAGGATTGAAAAAGCACACAAAAACATCAATTACAAGGAGTAGTAAGAAGGAAAAAACAGGGAACGTGAGAGAATAACTAGCCAGTGGGGAGAGGAGTGGATTTACTTTAACAGGGTAGTCAGGGAAGGCCTCTTGTGGTGGTGACATACTGATTTAGGCAAAGCATTCAGCACATGCCTAGCACTTAGTAGTTGCTCAGCAAATGGCATCTTTGGGTGATGAATACCTCACATTTGTATATGGCCTGTCACAGTTTTCCATAAAGCTTTTTTTTTTAAGGCCATCTTGACGTCATACTTTTAGAATATTTTATTTTATTATTATTATTATTTTAGATGGAATCTTGCTCTTTCACCAGGCTGGAGTGGAGTGGCATGATCTTGGCTCACTGCAACCTCTGCCTCCCAGGTTCAAGCGATTCCCTGCCTCAGCCTCCTGAGTAGCTGGGACTACAGGCACGCGCCACCACACCCAGCTAATTTTTGTATTTTTTAGTAGCGATGGGGTTTTACTGTGTTGGCCAGGCTGTTCTTGAACTCCTGACCTCATGATCCACCCACTTCGGCCTCCCAAAGTGCTGGGTGGGCGTGAGCCACCGCACCCGGCCCCCATTTTTTTTTTTCCAAAAAAGTAAACAACCAGAAAAGTCATCTCAAGACAGTGTTAGAGAAAGCGTTGTGTTTCCTCCTCTGAGTCTTTTGTGGGGGCTTTATGGGAAAGGGAGGATGACTCACTTACTCTGAAATCTGGGCTTCCAGGAAGGGCCTCTCCCATCGTTGGAGCCTCCTCATTCTCCTGTCTCTCACTGTCCCCCCACCTCTACCATGATGTCCTCATTCTGGAAACCCCGAGCGGGGACAGTGGCTTGGGCCCTTCGTCTGGCTTTTCTCCCCACACTTGCTCCCTTCTAACATTTTCTCCCTCATCTGACATGGAAGGGGCAATGGTTAACCCAGGAGGGAGGGCAGAGAACAAGGGCCCCACATCCTGGCTCTGCCTCTGACAAGCTGTGTGACCTTGGGTATCAGCTGACTCATCGGAGAAGTGAGGAGGACGGACTTGGGCCGTGTCTGGATATTAAACTTTGTTGGGTCCCTGACCTCTTTGAGAAACTGATGCGTGCTTCTCAAGAGGCCGCAAGTGCATTTTACACACTATTTCAGGCACCCCACCGATCCCCCAGATTCAGGCTCCACAGGCTTCATGTTGAAAACTCCTTAAGTGACAGTGGTCAAGGTACCCACCAACACTTATTTAACCTTGACAGTTTGCAAAGTTCCTTCTCTCTCTCGTTTACCTGTGACAGTCCTCTAAAATGTGCCAGCCGTGTAATACTCCTAATTGGATTTTGTTGTTGAGGAAATGAAGGCCCCGGGAAGAGACGTGAGTTGCTCAGAATGGCCCCTCTGACTGGAAACCCTGTTCTTTCTGCGTGAATCATCACAGCTGCCTCCCTTATAGCTGTAACCACTCTCCCCACCCACTTATCCTCTCCCGGTTGTACTCCCCAAACTTTACCTCTATTAGAGTGGTGGAGAAGAGGCTGAGTAGGCTAAAGCTACCCTGGTGCCAAAAAAGGTTAATGGGCATGGGTGGGGCAGATGTTCCTGGATCAGATTAGCCACACCTTGGTTTCTGAAGCCGTTTCACTGTTCCCTGGGCCAGAACTCCACCCCACCTCTCTTGTGAAGCCCAGCCTGGCCGAAAGCAACAGCTAGGACAGGTCCCGGGAAAAGCTGAGCTGGAAGCCTGGGGCCTGGCGCCAGCAATATATAAAGGGGCCTGTCGTGAAAAAGGTCAAGCTCAGCTTTTGTCACGGCCAGGCTTGTTCAAGGAGAGAGGCTTCCCCTCACTCCAGGTGAGCCCTTCTATGCAAAGCTGTAGGACAGAGGTGACTCCAGAACCTGGAGGGGTGAGGCAGAGGCCACCTCGCTGCTGAGCTGTCAGGCAGGCCTGCCCCCACCTGCTCACCCACCTGCCTACCCAGGCAGACTGTGGCCACTTCCCTTTCAGCAGCTCAAAGGCCATGCTCATGCCCCATCATCAGTCAGCTGTACGGGAAGGGTGGACACTGGCACCCATCAGAGAGCCTGGGCCCCCTCCCTCCGAAGCCCCAGGGATGGCCAGAGTCTGAGCCCTGCTGTTGGGGCCTCTGGGATGCTTTTTGCCAGCAATGTGAGAAAAGGTGCTCTTCTGGGAGAGAGGAAGAGACCCAGGCAATTTATTATGAATGCTCCCCGTTGCATGGATAATCCTGTGCTCCTCTGCCCAGTTCCCGCACCTCTGGAAACTTCATTCACATTTGGCACAGATGAGCCACTCCTCCCTCCTTCCCCTTGAGAATCGTTCTCTGAGCCTGTGCAGAACAAGTTGCTCCGATCCTCTATCTTGCACACTGGCTCCTTTCCTCCCCCCAACTGTCTCCCTGTCCACCCTGTCGTCGGCTCTCCAGTCCTCCTTCTGTAGTTTCTTCCTCAGAAGACAGTGTCGCCCCTCATGCTCACCTGTACCAGGGGTCCATATTTCTAACTTTGGAAGTGCCTCCTGGACATGTCCATGTGGTTGCCTGGCCATCCACTCAAATCCAGCCTCTCCAAAAGGAATGATTCTCCCCTACTTCCTTCTCACACAATTGTGTGGCCACAGTAGCCGGACCAATGGCTCCAAACTACCCCCAAATACTCATCCCCGCCTCACTGCTTGGGCCCCCTTGGCTTCCCCTAGGCCAGCTCACACTCAAGGCCCAGCTTGGATCGGAGCTCCTACAGGAAGCCTTCCCCAGCCCTGCTCTGCTCGGAGACCTCTTCCTCCTCCATACCTACCTCTCCCACTTCTGTGGCAGGCTCTTCTTTATCCTCAGGCTTCAGCTCATACATCCCTCACCTGCTAGGCCACAGCAGCTCCTGCAAAGCTTCCCACAGTCCCTGCTGCTCTCCCTCCCACCAACTAGTGTTACTTGGTCTACATCTCTCTCCCAGCAACTTGTAAGCTCCACAACGTAAGGACGCCTCACTCATCACAGTATCCCCAGCATCTGGTGCTGCTCCTGGCACCAGCAGGTGCTCAGTATATTGAGTTTATTGATGAATACAAGTTAGTACTTAATCAAATATCATCAAGCACTGTGTAAGTTCCTTGGCTGGGCGCGGTGGCTGACACCTGTAATCCCAGCACTTTGGGAAGGTCGAGAGGGATGGATCACGAGGTCAGGAGTTCAAGACCAGCCTGACCAACATGGTGAAACCCTGTCTCTACTAAAAATACAAAAAAATTAGCCAGGCGTGGTGGTACACGCCTGTAATCCCAGCTACTCAGGAGGCTGAGGCAGGAGAATCGCTTGAATCTGGGAGGTGGAAGTTGCAGTGTGGAACTTAATCTAATGCTGAGGTTATCAGGCTGCGGGAAGGTTTAGTTTTAGGGATGAGTCTCTAAGGTCTCATCATAAAGGTGTCCAGATGCCTTGGAGTGGCTCCTGCCTGGTGGGCTGAGATACTGCATCCTCTAAGTAGAGACATGAGCTAGGATGTTATGGCACCAGGTGAGGGAGTCCTGGTCCTCAAAGGATCTCAGGCAGCCCTCTACACCCCACCAGTGAGCCAGCCACAGGGGCGGCCAGCTCCAACAATCCAAGTGACTTGCACTCTGTTGCTTTTTCCCTTTTGAGCTCCTTTGGTCTTCAGCAAACTTACTTGGTGCCACAGCCTATCTCAGCTGTGGACCAAGGGTAAAGTTTCCATTACATGTGGGCCGGAGAATTGAGAAGGAAAGCACCTCTGGGGGCCAGGGTGGCAGAAGCCAGCCAGGTCCGACCTGTTCACCAGCCCTCCCCACCTGCAGAGCCCACCTTCAAGAGGAAAGCCTTACAGTTCTAGGTTTGGTTTTTATTAAGGAGTGAGCTCCCTGCACAAGGTTTTCAGGGCCTAGCAGGGGTCTAAGCACAGAGTGGGGACCCAGTAGACTTGCTGTTTTGAATCTCTTCCATCTCAGCATAGGATCATTAGCCCTAATGCTACTCTCAGAAGTGGGACACTGGCTTCTCATTTTCTTTTCTTTCTTTTTTTTTTTTTTTTTCCTGAGGCAGGGTCTTGCTCTGTCGCCCAGGCTGGAGTGCAATAGTGCCATCATAGGTCACAGCCTCCAGAGCTCAAGTGATCCACCTCAGCCTTCCTGGTAGCTGGGACTACAGGCATTCACCACCAGGCCTGGCTAATTTTTTTTTTTTTTTTTGAGATGGAGTCTTGCCTTGTCGCCCAGGCTGGAGTGCAGTGGTGTGAGATCGGCTCACTGCAACCTCCACCCCCCATGTTCAAGCAATTCTCTGCCTCAGCCTCCTGAGTAGCTAGGATTACAGGCGCCTGCCACCACACCTGGCTAATTTTTGCATTTTTAGTAGAAACAGGATTTCACCATCTTGGCCAGGCTGGTCTTGAACTCCTGACCTTGTGATCCACCCGCCTCAGCCTCCCAAAGTGCTGGGATTACAGGCGTGAGCCACCGTGCTCTTCCTAATTTTTGTCTTTATTTTTTGTAGAGACACGGTCTCGTTAGGTTGCCCAGGCTGGTCTTGAACTCTTGGGCTCAAGCAATCCTTCTGCCTCAGCCTCCCAAAGTGCTGGGATTACGGGCAAGAGCCACCGCACTTATACTCCCTTCTCATTCTTGAAAATGGAATGTTTTCAGTCTTGTCTTCTACAGACTCAGCCTTCTGACTCCTTTCAGCTTTCCTCACTGCAGAGAAGCATCTCCTGCCGCTTTTCATTGTTGCCTTAGTTTATTTTCTGAGCCATTCAAGAGGGTTTGGTAGGCTCCTACTTTCTCTGTCTCTCTCTGGGCTACCCCATCTGTCATCTTCCTGCCTTTTGGTTCACAACTTTCCAGCATTTGTTCTAATAGCTAAGGGCAGCACAGAATTCCACCAATGCAATTCAACACTGCGAGGGGGCGCCACTCAGTACAAGCCAAGGAACCTCGCAAGAGGCTCACAGTTGAGTGTGGAAGACAGACATACACACAAATAACTGGACTATGGAGCAGGAGAATGCAAAGCTCTTCCACCCAGGAGAGCCCGGTGGCCCAAGAGAGCACGGGACCACATGGGGCACTGTTGGGTTGTCCTTGTGGGTGTCCTCTCTTGCTGGCCTGTGACCCTTGTGGGAGCACGTGCATGAGCTGGGCAGAGGAATGAGGGATGCCCTTTGTGTGCTTATTTTTCCTACAGAGTGAGTTGTTGTCTTTCAGTGACCTCTCTTGGCCATTTAAAGCTGCCCTTGACATTCACTTTAACTGGATTCTCCAGGGAGAGGAGAGGGGAGTGCCAGAAGGCACCTGTGTAATTTACCCTGGTGTCCAGCACTGCAGTCTTAGCCTGGCATCCCCGTGTGTGCATGTGGAGTGGGCATTAGCCAACAGGTGGCACTTTGCTCACAAGTGCCTGAAGTTTGTGTGACTGGTGGGCTTCAGGTTCAGACTGAGATCCATCTGAGGTTGACATGGCTTCTCCTAGTATCCAGGCACAAAGCTAAGTGCTGTCCGGCACACCAGTCATTCTCAAAACTCAGAAGTGCATCAGAAGCACTTGTCAAAACACAGGTGTGTGGGACTTGTTCCAAAGCTCCTGATTCAGTGGGTTTGGGATGGGGCTGGGGAATTCACATGTCTTTCTTTTTTTGTTGTTTTTTGAGATGGAGTCTCACTCTGTCTCCCAGGCTGGAGTGCAGTGGTGCAATCTCGGTTCACTGCAACCTCTGTCTCCTGGGTTCAAGCAATTCTCCTGCCTCAGCCTCCCGAGTAGCTGGGATTACAGGCACCCACCAACATGCCTGGCTAATTTTTGTATTTTTAATAGAAATGGGGTTTCATCATGTTGGTGAGGATGGTCTCGAACTCCTGACCTCAGGTGATCCACCCACCTCGGCCTCCCAAAGTGCTGGGGTTACAGCGTGAGCCACCACACCTGGCTGGGAATTCACATTTCTAACAAGTTTCCAGATGAGGCTGCAAGTCCTGATGGTACAGGGATGGCACTTTGAGAACCCCTGCTGTGCAGTGTCATGTGTCATCACCTCATCTCCCTTAGGGCAGATAGTGCCACTCCCAGCTTACCAAAGAAGAAACTACAGCCTCCACAGGCCAAGTGACCTTGCCAAGGCCACACAGCTGGAGGGTGCTAGGGAGCCAAACTGCACCTGCTGCACTGCCTTTTGCCCCCAGGGCAATGTGGCTGGGGTGGGTGTGACAGCATCTCTCCAAATTTTTGTTCCAGAGAGGGCAGTAAGTAGAGAGGGCAGGCTTGGGGTAAGCAGTACTGGGAGGTGGTCATAGAGTCACTGTTAGGCTAACAGTCATTCCTTGGGTGGCCATAATGTTTTAAAGACACTTTCAGCAAGGCACAGTGGTGCATGCCTGTAGCCCCAGCTACTTGAGAGGCTTGCTTGAGCCCAGGAGTTTGAGACTGGCCTAGGCAACATAGTGAGACCTCATCTCAAAAAATATTTAAAAATAAAAATAAGATACTTTTGCTTCTATCTATCTATCTATCTATCTATCTATCTATCTATCTATCTGCCTACCTATCTTAGAGACCGGGTCTTACTGTGTTGCCCAGGCTGGTGTGCAGTGGCATGACCATGGCTCACTGAATCCTTGAACTCCTGGACTCAAGTGATCCTCCCACCTCAGCCTCCTGAGTAGCTGGGACTACAGGTGCACACCACCATGCCTCACTAATTAAAAACATGTTTTTTTTTAAAGATGGGGTGTAGGCCGGGCACGGTGGCTCACGCCTGTAATCCCAGCACTTTGAGAGGTTGAGGTGGGCAGATTACGAGGTCAAGAGATCGAGACCAGCCTGGCCAACATGGTGAAACCCCATCTCTACTGAAAATACAAAAATTAGCTGGGCGTGGTCACGCGCACCTGTAGTCTCAGCTACTCGGGAGGCTGAGGCAGGAGAATCACTTGAACCCAGGAGGCGGAGGTTTCAGTAAGCCGAGATTGCGCCACTGCACTCCAGCCTGGCGACAGAGTGAGACTCCATCTCAAAAAAAAAAAAAAAAAAGATGGGGTGTCGCTGTGTTGCTCAGGCTTGCTTCTGTTTCAATCAAGCCTCATGATACTGGTCAGCAAGCACTCACAATGGGTGCTACACTGTCTCCCTGACTCTCTCCCTTTCCAGGACTGAAGCTTTCACACCCCCAGCCAGCAGCTGGCAGTCCCTCCCCAGGAACTGTCCTTCCCGGGAGAGCCACCTCACCCAAGGTCACGCCCACACCCTAGAGGCAGCTCACATTCACTAAGTCCCTCCCCTCAATGCAGGACAACTCTGAAGGTCCTTGCAGACCAGGGCGCCCCTCCATTGCAAGTGCAGGCAGCCCAGCTTTTCCCTGTGCTCACTTCTCCCTCTCCCATGCCGGTGTGCGTCTTGAGGGCACTCCCAGCAAACTTGCTGCACACAAACCTCAGTCTCCTGGGGAGCCTGTCCTGCAACAGCTTATTAGGTACCAGGCACGATCCTAGGCACTTTATGCATATTATTTCATACTATCCTCCCAACAACCCCAAGAGGCAGGCACTTTTATTATCAAAGGCTATGTAACTTGTCCAAGGTCACAGAGCTAGCAAGCCAGAGAGCCAGGGTTGTTATGCAGGGAGTTGGGCTCCGGGGCTCTGAAATGTTACAACACTGTCTTAATTCCTATAGTCTAGCTTGAGGAAATTAGACAGAAGAAACAGTGAAGATGTATTCTGATTTGAGGGGGGAATAAATCTCAGCCGGGCACGGTGGCTCATGCCTATAATCCCAGCACTTTGGGAAGTTGAGGCAGGTGGATCATTTGAAGTCAGGAGTAGAAACCAGCCCCATTTCTACTAAAAATACAAAAAAAAAAAAAAAAAAAAATTAGCCGCGTGTGGTGGTGGGTGCCTGTAATCCCAGCTACTCAGGAGGCTGAGGCAGGAGAATCGCTTGAACCCAGGACACAGAGGTTGCAGTGAGTCGAGATCGCGACACTGCACTCCAGCCTAGGGGACAGAACAAGACTCCGTCTCAAAAAAAAAAAAAAAAAAAAATCTCTGTTGCCCCAGTTTTCTACCAGTCTCGCTTTAGTTTCTGAATATGCAGCCCCCTGGTGTCTTAGTTTACTTTAATGGTTCTTATCCAGGGCCAATTTTGCTTCCCAGAGGATATTTGGTAATATCTGGAAGATCTGGAGACATTTTTTCATTGACATCCTAGAGGGATAGTAAGGGCATTCAGCAGGTAGAGGCCAAGGGTGCTACTAAGTGTCCTACAATGTACAGGGCAGCCTCCCACAACAAATCTAGCTAAATGTTGGTAGTACTGAGGTTGAGAAACCCTGTGCTCTAGCTGGAAGCCTGGTCTCCTGGCTGGTTTTACCCTGAAGGAGTCCCAGTGTGATGACTGCTTGGGAGTGGACTTTGGTGAAGGTGGTGAGAGATACTTGAGCATGGGAGTGGAGAGGTTTGGAGGGCAAACCTCCAAGGATTTCATGATCCTTGAAGGACAAATATTATCCCAAGTTAGTTCAAGGGAAGATCACACAGAGCTTCTGGTTAATAGCAGTGGCTGAGCTCTGAAGGCACCCCTTTTCCTCGACCAGGAAGCTCCTAGGGTAATGTAGTGGACCAGGCATTTCCTACCCTCCTCCCAACTCCCCTGTAAACGTGTACACTGATGGCCGGGCACAGTAGCTCACACCTGTAATCCCAGCACTGTGGGAGGCTGAGGCAGGCGAATCACTTGAGGCCAGGAGTTGGAGACCGGCCTCACCAACATGGCAAAACCCTGTCTCTACTAAAAATACAAAAATTAGCCAGCTGTGGTTGTGCACGCCTGTAATCCCAGCTACTGGGGAGGCTGAGGCAGGAGAATCGTTTGAACTCGGGAGGTGGAGGTTGCAGTCAGCCGAGATCACACCACTGCACCCCAGCCTGGGTGACAGAGCGAGATACTGTCTCTAAAAAAAAAAAAGAAAAAAAAATTAAATATCTAGAATGGGCAGGGGGTTGTGGGGGATCCTTCTCCCTAAGCGCTTATCTTGGTGCTTCCAGCTCAGTCTGGCCAATTCCACCTCTATGAGATAAGGAGGGTTCAGAGAACCCAGTCACTTTGCTGTTTTTCTGCCCACAAGTTTCTCTAATAAATCTTATTCTATGTCTACACAGCATGGCTAGAGGTGAGTGTTCTGAGCCCCTGCATGCCCAGGCCTTACCAAGGAATACCACCTTAAACAGTCAGTTCACTACTTCCCTACCACATGGTACATTTGTCTAGGGAAGCTAAGAGGGGGCGGGGAATAGTGGCCCACTGCGGAACAAAACAAAATAAAACAATATGACAAAAACAAAGAGAACACAACCACCAGATGGGATCAAGCTGTTCGGGAAGGCAGGGAACTGCAGCCCAACAATCCTTCCAAGTATTCTAGATGGGTTCTTTCCTTGGATCTATCGAGAGGTAAGCCTGGGATAACAGACATGACGTCCTCAACTCTCACCCACCCTGATGACTTCCAGCCCTCCCCCGAATGCCACTCATGGAGCCAGCTACCAACTCAGTGTTTCCACTTGGCTGCCTAATGGCATCTCGCACTTAACAGGTGCACAGCTGAGTGAGCACCTGAGTCCCGCCTGGCCTCCCACACCCAGAGCCTTCTCCACCTCAGGGCGCGGAGCCGCATTCTTCCCTGACCACTCTTCACACACCACTTCCAATCCCTTGGCAAATCTTGTCAGTTTAACTTTAAGATACACCCACCATTTCTGATTTTTTTTTCTTTTCTTTTTTTGTTTTGTTTTGTTTTTTGTTTTTTGTGTTTTTTTGAGACAAGGTCTCACTGGAGTTCCGTGATGCAATAATAGCTCACTGCAGCCTTGACCTCCTGGGCACAAGTGATCCTCCTACCTTAGCCTCCCAAGTAGCTGGTACCAGAGGCACACACCACCATGCCTGGCTAATTTTTTTTATTGTTAATTTTTTGTAGAGATGGGGGTCTCCCTATGTTGCCCGAGCTGGTCTTGAACTCCTGGGCTCAAGCGATCCTCCCACTTTGGTCTCCCAAACTGCTGGGATTACAGGCGTGAACCACCACACCTGGCCCCTGATTATCTCTTACCTCCTCAACTGTCACACACTTAGTCCAAGCCACTATCATTTTTTTGCCTTCTGCCTGGTCTTCCTGCTGCTACATTTATGATGGAAGTCAATTCTTAACACAGCGTCCAGGATGAGCTTGTTAAACCTAAGTCAGGTGATCTCACTCCTCTGTTTGGCCCATCCCTTCATGGTAAACACTGTTATCATTAGGATGCCCACAAGACCCCACATGCTCCAACGCTCTCTTACTCCTGCCCCTTACCACTCCATGCTGGCCACACTGAACTCCTTAAATACGCTAAGCCCACTCTTGCCTCAGGGCCTTTGCACTGGCTATTCCTGTGTCACTCAATGCTCTTTTCCATTGGTCTCAATTCAAATGTCACCCTCTTGGAGAGGAGAGGACTTCCGTAATCACTCCATTAAAGGGCCATACCCCAGGCTGGGCACGGTGGCTCATGCCTGTAATCCCAGCACTTTGGGAGGCTGAGGTGGGTGAATGGCTTGAGACCAGGAGTTTGAGACCAGCCTGGGCAACATGGTGAAACCTCGTCGCTACTAAAAATAAAAAAATTAGCAGGGCATGGTGGCGTGCGCCTATAGTCGCAGCTACTTGGGGGGCTGAGGTGGGAAGACTGATTGAGCCAGGGCAACTGAGTGAGCTGAGATCACGCCACTGCACTCCAGCCTGGGTGACACAGCGAGACCCTGTCTCTAATTAAATAAATAAATAAATGGCAATGCCCTTCCTCCTCCACACCCTCTATTCTCGTTACCCTGCTTAATTTTTTCCCTCAGCATTTATTGCCATCTTATGTATATTTATTTGTTTATTCCTGGCCCTCTTCCTCCTCACGCCCAAATTGACTTATCTAAAGTCCATTTTCCACTGGTTCTGCTTTTTAATTTCTTTCTTTTTCTTTTTTCCCCAGATGAAGTCTCACTCTGTTGCCCAAGCTGGAGTGCAGTGGCGCGATCTCGGCTCACTGCAACCTCCACTTCCTGGGTTCACACGATTCTACTGCCTCAGCCTCCCGAGTAGCTGGGACTACAGGCACGTGCCACCATGCCTGGCTAATTTTTCTGTATTTTTAGTAGAGACGGGGTATCACTATGTTGGCCAGGCTGGTCTCAAACTCCTGACTTCGTGATCCGCCCGCCTCAGCCTCCCAAAGTGCTGGGATTACAGGCGTAAGCCACTGCGCCCGGCCTGCTTTTTAATTTCATAGATTGTTGTTATTTATTGTTTTTGTTATAAGCTGTTTCTAATCCATTATGGAATAAAAAGATACGTAACAAAGGAACCAGATCATTATCACCCGGCTTAAGGCAGAACCATTAATTAGACCAGTGCTTCTAATATTTTTCCTCCCAGATTGCCAAAACAAACAAAAAAAGGAGCAAATAGACATGCCCTCCCACCCCCTCGAGCTTTAGGAGAGAAGCCTGAAGCTGCCACTAAAAAAGCAAAATGTCCTTGAGACTTTACTTTTCATGGGCATTCTACACTATATTTCCTAATATATTTACATGTATTCAATTATAAAACTTCTCCTCAAAATTTTCCAGTAAAAATAACCCCACCAATAATGTGTTCCATGTAAAATGCTACTGATGTGGAGTCCCGGGGCTCCCTGTCCACCCGCGCCTCAGGGACCTTCACCCACGGTTGGGAGTTGGCCAGGAGGGACTGGAAACATCCTTTCCTTTGGGCAAGTGAATTGGCTGGATCTGGGTAGGGCCTCGCTGGAGTCTTGAGTTCTAGTCCCAGCTCTGGCACCTATTACAGTAGCTCAGTGACCTTGGGCAGGTCCCTCCATTGTAGTTTGGCCTGAGTTTCCTAAAAGGTTTGGGGTTTTGTTCGTTTGTTTGTTGAGACGGAGTCTCACTCTGTCTCCCAGGCTGGAATGCAGTGGTGCCATCTCAGCTCACTGCAACTTCTGCCTCCTGGGTTCAGGTGGTTCTCCTGCCTCAGCCTCCCGAGCAGACAGGATTACAGGCACCCGCCACCACCTCTGGCTAACTTTTGTATTTTTAGTAGAGATGGGGTTTCACCATGTTGGCCAGGCTGGTCTTGAACTCCTGACTTCAGGTGATCCATGCACCTCGGCCTTCCAAAATGCTGGGATTACAGGCGTGAGCCACCGTGCCTGGCTGGGTTTGGGTTTTTAAGCTTAGTTCCCACCAGGCTGAATGTAACCATGGGCCTTACACTTCTGAACACAATCAGATGGAAGAAGAAAGAAGATGGTGTCCGGGCACGGTGGCTCACGTCTGTAATCCCAGTACTTTGGGAGGCCGAGGCGGGCAGATCACCTGAGGTCGGGAGTTCGAGACCAGCCTGACAAACATGGAGAAACCCTGTCTCTACTAAAAATACAAAACTAGCTGTTCATGGTGGCACATGCCTATAATCCCAGCTACTCGGGCAGCTGAGGCAGGAGAATCGCTTGAACCCAGGAGGCGGAGGTTGCAGTGAGCCGAGATCGTGCCACTGCACTCCAG
Organism: Pan troglodytes; assembly: GCF_028858775.2. NCBI lineage: Eukaryota > Metazoa > Chordata > Mammalia > Primates > Hominidae > Pan > Pan troglodytes. Next base: position 47,979,217 of record NC_072403.2, on the reverse strand, counting down.
CCTGGGCAGCAAGAGCAAAACTCCGTCTCAAAAAAAGAAAAAAAGAAAAGAAAAAGAAAGAAGATGGTGGTGAGAGTGGGACTGGGGCTGGACAGCTGGCAATTGCATTGGGTGGCTGGCAGATGCCCTGGCAGGGCATGGGCTGAGGCAAGGAGGCCTCAGGGGGTTGGTGCTCCTGGGAGGACCCAGAGCTGGGGCCTGCTCAGGCTTGGATCTCTTCTGTGCCGTAGAAAGCTCTGCAGTGAAGGGGGCTGGAGGGCCCAGGCTATTTCTGGGGCAGGGCTTTCCTGGAGGTGGGGAGGGTGCCCATCCAATCTTCCAAAAGAGGGCAGAGCTACCACCTCATCAGTGCCAACATCTGAATCACAGGCCAAGAATGCAGCCCTCCTAGGTCACCTTCTCTCCCTTCCTGCTGAGGCACCTATGAACCACAGTGCAACACTTCCCATTCCTGCATGTCACTTGCACTCTCAGGAGGGTGTGCTTGGTCCATAGCCCAGCCCCTGCCCACCCATCAGGTGACCACATCTCTGGGGAGGGAGGAAGCTCGCCTGGGAAGAATGTCAATTAATTCTTCCGCAAGGATCACGCTTGTCATCTCTTCTTCTTTTTTTTTTTTTTTTGAGATGGAGTCTTGCTCTGTCGCCAGATTGGAATGCAGTGGCGCGATCTTGGTTCACTGCAACTTCTGCCTCCTGAGTTCAAGCGATTCTCCTGCCTCAGCCTCCTGAGTAACTGGGACTACAGGCACAAGCCACCAAGCCCAGCTAATTTTTGTATTTTTAGTAGAGACGGGGTTTCACCATGTTGGCCAGGATGATCTCTATCTCTTGACCTTGTGATCCACCTGCCTCTGCCTCCCAAAGTGCTGGGATTACAGGCTTGAGCCACTGCGCCCGGCCCACACTTGTCATCTCTAATACCACATCTCTCCATGACACCTTTGAGGCATTACGAGCCTGCTTTAGCGATGAGGAAGGTGAGACTCAGAGCAATTTGGTCACTTGCAGCTAACTGAGCTGTCAGGTAGGGACTGGCCACAGATGTGCCAGGCATCTTTCCTCCCTGTCACCGTGCTCAGAGTTTAGGGGTGGGAAAGGGGGTAAGAATTTCAGGGGAGTGAAAAAGAAAACCAGGAAAACTTAAACAAGGACACGGAACATGCATTTCATAAGCCACCCCTTGTGTAATAACGAAAGAATAGATACCTGTGTGCTTATATATTCCTAGAATGGCTTTGAAGGAGCACGTAAGACCAGTGATAGTAGCTGTTTCTGGAGTGGGGAATGGGGTGACTGAAGAAATGGAATGAGAAGGAAGAAGGCGTAGTTTTTAACTGTTTTATTCTTTTGTACCTTTTGAGTTTTGTGTTGTGTCCATTTATTATATGAGTTAATATAAAGTACTTAAATTAGTACATCGCACATAGTAAGTGCTATATAAATGTAAGCACTATGTAAATGCAAGCTATTATTATTTTAAAATCATGTAAAATTCTTTTGAGGAGAGACCGGAGAAGGGAGTGGGTGAGGCACTGTGCAGGGCTTTGGGTTGGAGCTGGCTATATGGCCAGGCCCTGTGAGGAGAAGCAGGGTTCCTGGGCACCTCCAAGAGCTCAGGAGGGATGCAGGCCTCCTCCAGACAAGCTGAGGACACACTCCCTGACCAGACCCCAGAGTTCCAGAGCATTCTGTGAAGCCAGAGGAAGGCTTCAGGTGAGGCCACAAGACATGGTGCACTCAGGCTCTCGAGGGAGGGCTCTGAGAGGAGGGAGAGTATTTCAGAGGGCACGGCAGAACTCGCCCTGCACTTGTTGAGGACAGGGTCTACATCCTCTGGGTTGGCTGAATGACCTTCCCGATGGCTGCGCCTGGCCCGTCACCTGGGCGATCTGACAAGCTTGTGGGGTAGCACCTGCACCAGCAAGGGCTGGAAGGAGCACACAGCCTGGGTTTGCTTCCGTGTGTGTCTTTCTTGACCTTTGTGGCTGCTCTCCTGGTGACCGATCTCCTTGGGAAGCACTTGGCAGCTTAGGGCAAAGTCTCACAATTCTCTAGAATGTATCCGGCCTGAGGAACGTAGGGTGAAAAAAACCGCTTTGCTCATTCTATTTGGATTGTCAGGAGAGGGTGGTGGAAGAGGGGGCAGCTTCTGGCACTGGAGAGGGGGTGCCGCAGATCAGGGTTGCTGCTTGTGATGATTTAAAAGGTTTGTTTCTCCCCAGGAGAACTCAGAGTTCCTGAAGCAGTTGCTAACCTCACACATGTGCACCCCTGGAGGACAATCCCTGAACTGAAAACACGTGGTGGCCACGGTGCTCCCGGCACAGGAGAGAGAGCCACATCCTGTTCAGAACTTCTTGGCTCTCTCCTCAGCCACACTTACCGATGAGGACACCGTATTTCAAAATCACAATATGGAAAAGCTCACCTCAATCATAATAACAGAAATTCAAGCGAAGGCTATTCCGAAAAAGCATTTTTCACTTATCAGATTGGCAAAAGTGTAAAACACATGGCGTTGGCTAGGGTGTAGGGAAATGGGCTGTTTTTCCGGAGGAAGGTGACATTGGCATGGCCTCTATGGAGAGCATTTGGCAATAGCTGCTGTCCTAGTCTGCTCAGGCTGCTCCAACAAAGTACTAGAAACCGGGTGGCTTATGAACAACAGAAATGTATTTCTCACAGTGCTGGACACTAGGAAGCCCAAGATCAAGGCTGATTCGGCATCTGGCTCTCAGATAGTGTCTCCTCACTGTGTCCTCACATGGTGGAAGGGGAGAGGCAGCTCTCTCTTTTCTTTTTGTGATGGAGTCTCGCTCTGTCACCAGGCTGGAGGGCCATGGTGCGATCTTGGCTCACTGCAACCTCCGCCTCCCAGGTTCGAGCAATTCTCCTGCCTCAGCCTCCCGAGTAGCTGGGATTACAGGCATCCGCCACCATGCCCGGCTAATTTTTGTATTTTTAGTAGAGAAGGGGTCTCACCATGTTGGCCAGGCTGGTCTTGAACTCCTGACCTCAAGTGATCCACCCACCTCAGCCTCCCAAAATGCTGGGATTACAGGCGTGAGCCACTGTGCCTGGCCTCTCTGGGGGCTTTTAAACTAATTAATTGATTTTTAATTTTTATGGAGATAGGGGTCTTGCCATGTTGCTCAGGCTGATCTCAAACTCCTAAGCTCAAGTGATCCTCCTGCCTCAGCCTCCCAAAGCACTGGGATTGCAGGCATAAGCCACCGCGCCTGGCCTAGAGGCACCAATCCCATTCACAAAGGCTCTACTCTCATGACTTAATTACCTCCTCAAAGGCCCCACCTCCTAACATTATCACCTCGGGGATTTTAACATAAATGTTGGGGGGACACAAACATTCAGACCATAGCAGCTACCAACACAGGCTGGGAATTCTGCTTCTAGGAAGTTGGCCTGCAGATACCCCAAAGAACGAGCATCATGTCAGCGCAGCATTGTTTGCTGGAAATAGTCTCAATTTCTCTAAATAGAAAACCGGTCATAAGTTAGGATAAGACATACAATGGAACACTCTGCAGCCATGAAAACAAATGAGGAAGTTCTTTACATATCAGGAGTGACCTCCAAGAGATAGTAAGTGGGGAAAGAAGCAAGTGCAGAAGAGCTTATGCAGTATGCTACCATTCATGTATAAAAAAAGGGAAAAATGTGTCCGTATTTGCTGGATATGCACAGACTGCCTCTAGAGGATGCTTCAGAAACTGGTATCACTGGTTGCATATTTCAAGGGGACGTGGAATCTCAGAACAGCTTTTGCTCTTATGGAAGTCTCCATCTCCTTTAGTCTGGAGAGAGGCAATACCCCCCAACTCATCCAAGAAAGGAGCCCACTCTGCTGCTCTCCAGATGCGATGGGTAGCCACATGGTTAGGAGAGAGCAGGGCAGGGTCATGCCATGTAGTGGCTTGGTGACCTCACACAATGTACTTAGCCTCTAAGTCTCTGTTTCCTCTTCTTTTAAACAGCAAAAATAATACTACTATTAATAAATGAGGCCAGGTGCAGTAGCTCATGCCTGTAATCCCAGCACTTTGGGAGGCTGAGGCAGGTGGATCACCTGAGGTCAGGAGTTCAAGACCAGCCTGGTCGACATGGTGAAACCCCATCTCTACTAAAAATACAAAAATCAGCCAGGTGCGGTGGCATGTGCCTGTAATCCCAGCTACTCGGGAGGCTGAGGCAGGAGAATCGCTTGAACCCAGGAGGCGGAGGTTGCAGTGAGCCGAGATCGCACCACTGCCCTCCAGCCTGGTGACTGAGCGAGACTCCAGCCTGGGGACAGGGTGAGATTCCGTCTCAAAAAAATAAAAATAAATAAATAAATAAGTTGATACATGTGTAAGTGGGGATAATAATTTTCCCAACCTCATTAGGATATCATGAGGATGAACAGTTAATTTATGTGAAGTGCTTAGCACCGTGCCTGGCATATAGGAGGTGCTCAGCAAATGAATTTGTTCCAAATACACCGTGTTTTCTCCTCTGCACTTCTGACCCCTATGGGATCAAAATGGAAACTCCTCTACCAGGCTAATGAGGCCCTTAGGGTCCATCTTTTTTTTTTTTTTTTTTTTTGAGACAGAGTCTCGCTCTGTCGCCCAGGCTGGAGTGCAGTGGCACAATCTCGGCTCACTGCAAGCTCCGCCTCCCAGGTTCAGGCCATTCTCCTGCCTCAGCCTCCCGAGTAGCTGGGACTACAGGCACCCGCCACCATGCCCGGCTAATTTTTTGTATTTTTAGTAGAGACGGGGTTTCACTGTGTTAGCCAGGATGGTCTCAATCTCCTGACCTCGTGATCCGCCCGCCTCTGCCTCCCAAAGTGCTGGGATTACAGGCGTGAGCCACCGTGCCCGGCAGGTCCATCTTTAACCTTCACTGCCACACTCAGCCCTTGCCACTCCCTTGTATCCTATGTCCTCTGTTCACTCTGCCTAGAATGTCCTTCCTTCCTTTGCTTGTCTTGGTAAAAGTCCAGCTTAAATGTCACCAGCCCTGGGACGCTCTTCCTGAAGTGCCAGCCCAGAAAGAGATTGTGTTCCCTCCTCTGTGATGGCAGAGTCCCCGGGTGCCCCTCTGTGGGGCATCATCACACAGAACGGTGACTATGTTCCTGGTTCCAGCTGATACACACACACTTGTTTGTTAAAATAGAAGGAATCCAGGGGGAAAAAAATTCAACTCCAACTCAAATAAAACCGCAATAAGACACAGCGTTCTATCTATCAGAGTAGCAAAGTTTAAGGAGTTCTACACTGAGGTGGCAAGGAGGCAGGCACTCATGCAGGATAGCCAACTGGTACACATTCTGAGGGCTGGGCGACATCTGTCCACGTTCAATGGACACCCATAACAAAACGCCACAGGCAGAAAGCTGCTTGTTGCATCAATGCTTGAAAGAACAGAGGGCTGGAAACCACCTAAATGCCCATCAGCTGGGGGCTGGGAAATAAGTTATGGTAGAACTATACAACAAACATACAGCCACGAAACAGAGAAGCTGTTTATTACTGACATGGAACATCACCAAAAAATACACTGAGAAGTAGAAAATATAAGTATTTGCATTTGATGCACAGAATACTTCTGGAAGAATACATAAGGTCATATTGACAGTAACATAATAGCAGCTGCCAGGGATGAGGTCTGAGCCTCTGGGAAACAGGGGAGGAGGAAGATATTTTGTTATCACTTATATCTTTCTCTGTCTTTTAAATTTTATACTGTATACATATATTATCTCTTCAAAATAAATAACTGTTTAACAAAGGAGAAAAAGAAAAGCTAGTAATCAAATGGAGATGAGGTAGGCCACAAGCTCCAAGAGGAGGAAAAATACCTTGAATTTTTTTCCAGGAGCGCCAGGGTCCATGGCAAAGCTCTACCCTGGGCCAGCTGCCCCCGCACTTGCACCTGGGCACGGGAAGTTGATGTTCGCAGAATTAAGAACTTTTTTCAGTATGCGCCTAAGTAAAACAGAAGGATGAGAAACCCACTATCAGTAGCTGAGGAAAACTCATAAATGAATGCATCACAAAGTTCAAAAGAAATAGAATGTGTGGCCCCAGGAGTCTTTCATATTGTGGCAAAAACTGACAAGGCTCAGGGTGTTCTTCTTGTACCCACAAAGCTACTTGTAAGAGCCTCTGAAGCCCCTGACCATCTATTTATTATTTATTTAGTATATGAATTTATGTACAATATATTTTAATCATAGTATACACATTATTTTTACATCCTGATATTTTCATTTAATATACAATTGACATTTTTCCATTTCATTAAGTACTCTTCCAAAACATAATTTTTAATGGTTCCACATTATTGAAACTTATGGATATATAATCGTTTATTAATAAATATCCATTGTTGGGGGCTGGGCATGGTGGCACACGCTTGTAATCCCAGCACTTTGGGAGGTCAAGGCCAGCGGATCACTTGAGGTCAGGAGTTCGAGACCAGCCTGGCCAACATGGCAAAACCCCATCTCTACTAAAAATACAAAAATTCACCGGGTTGGTGGCAGGTGTCTGTAATCCCAGCTACTCGGGAGGCTAAGGCAGGAGAATCGCTTGAATCCAGGAGACGGAGGTTGCAGTGAGCTGAGATTGTCCCACTGCATTCCGGCCTGGGTAGCAGAGCGAGACTGTCTCAAAAAACAAACAAACAAAATAATTCTCCATTGCGGGACATTTAGCTAATTTCCAGTCTTTTGCTCTTATAAATAAAGCTATGATGCACATCTCTGTTTATAAATCTTGCTTTTTTCAACTTTTATTTTAGATATGGGGGATACATGTACAGGTTGGCTACACGGTCATATTGCACCCAGGTAGTAAGCATAGTACCCAACAGGGAGGTTGCCTACCGAGGCCCTTTCCTCCCTCCCTCCCTCCCTCCCTCCTCTCGTGGTCCGCAGCGTTTAGTGTTCCCATGTTTATGTCCATGGGTGCTCAATGTTTAGCTCCCACTTACAAGTGACAGAACATGCAGTATTTGGTTTTCTGGGTTCCTGTGTTAATTCGCTTAGGATTATGGCCTCTAGTTCCATCCATGTGGCTGTAAAGGACATGATTCTAATCTTTTTTATGGCTTTGCACTGACCGTCTATTTAAGAGCCTCTGAAGATCATCAAGAACTCACTGGGTAAAGGAGCTGGCGCGGGGCCCTTTCCAACCCTGGACCCCAGACGACCATGATGGGAAAGACCCTCCAGAGAAACCTACAGGAGGACCCACCAGTTCCAGTGACTCCTTCCGGGGGGCAACCCTGATTCGGAGCTGGCATTCCCAAACTGAACCTGCCTGGGGGAGGGACAATCTGAGGGCCAATGCTGCTGAGGGAGCCTCTGCTGGCTTTACAAGGGAGAAGGCTGGTTTCAGCTGACACTCTCAAAACAGATATTACAAGAGGGACTCGGAAGCCTCAGGAGCTGTGCTGGGGCACCCCAGACACCCCAGTTCAGTGGCTGAGTCCCCGCAGGCTGGGTGAGACAATACCCCCCTCACCTGCCCTCCCACCTTCCCCCACGCCATCTCCGCCCTCCCGCTCCTTACTCACCTCTTCCTGAAGCTTCACTTGCTAACCCCACCCCATTCGGAACTTGGCACAGGCTTCAGCCCTTAAGTCCTTTTTTTTTTTTTTTTTTTAGACGGAGTCTCACATTGTTGCTTGGGCTGGAGTACAGTGGTGCGATCTCAGCTCGCTACAACCTCCACCTTCTGGGTTCAAGCAATTCTCCTCCCTCAACCTCCGGAGTAGCTGGGATTACAGGCGCCTGCTACCACGCCCAGCTAATTTTTTTGTATTTTTAGTAGAGACCAGGTTTCAGTATGTTGGCCAGGCTGGTCTCGAACTCCTGACCTCGTGATCCGCCCGCCTAGGCCTCCCAAAGTGCTGGGATTACAGGCATGAGCCACTGTGCCCGGCCTCAGTACTTAAGTCCTAAAGTCCAAACTTCCAATGACAGTTGTTCTCCTCTGTCTTGGTGAATGGAGTTAAAACAGGTTCCTGTGTGTTTGCCTGTCTCCCTGACTACACTGCTAACTCCCTGGGGGAGGGGAGTCATCTGCGGGTTTATATTTCCTCCCTCTCCCTTGGTACAGGCTCAGGCTATGGTGAGGAGTCACACTTGGCCTTGCTGACAGGCTGGCCGGCTCTCTTGGGGCCAGGACTAACCTCCCCCGGGTCTTAGGGTGGCTAGCTGTCCCCTTACTGAATCGTGTTTGGCAAATGCCAAACTATGTGGACCTGACTGTAAGAGAAATACTATCCCCCATACCTGCTCCAGCCAGAATGATCCTAAGTCAGCTCCTGTCACTCCCTTTCTATCTGTCTCCATCTGAATAACATCAAGCCCATGAGGCTTTGCAGGTGCGGCCCAGCTCCTCCCCGACCCCTGCCCCACTCCTCTCCTGCTCCTTCTGCTCCAGACACCCGGCCTCCTGTGGTGAAGTCACACACACTCCTGCCTCAGAGCAGTATGCCTGCTGTCCCCTTTCCCTGGAATGCTTCTCCATGTGGCCAGCCCCTCAAAGCATTCAGGGCTCTGTTCAAAGAGAAATTTCCTTCCCACCCCTCCCAAAACAGCAACCCCTGCAGCAAGTGCTCCTTCCCCTGCTGCCCTATTGTGTGGCAATCATTTCTTTCATCCGCCCCTCCGGATGCACCCTCCTAGGCCCTGGCAGGCTGGCGCTGGTATGGCCCACATCAGCAGACCCCGTCCCCCCTGGCTTCCATTCAGCAGAGAGCCGGCAGGACAGTGTGGGAGGAGGGAAGGAGAGTGAGGTGAGCTTTCACAGAAGCCGGGTTGGCTCTTTCCCTGCAGGGCTCTGTGTGCTGGCAGGGCTCCTGGACCTGAGGCCTGGGCTCTTGCAGAAGCCTCTCCCATGGGCTTCTCCCCAGGTTCTAGCTGTCCCTCCCCTTCCCTGTTCCCAGCCCGCGTGCTACATCAACCCTTGTGCTTCCCCTGGACCTTGCCTGCACCTTTGGAAGCAATCCCTTCATTAAACCTTCCTCAAACATCCAACCCAGGCACACTGTCACCTTCCTTCCAGGACCCTAAATTCACCATCTGACATGACAGGTCTGTTTGAGAGAAGAGAGACAGACCCTCTTATATTGTTTTATACTCAGAAAAGGAAAAATAAGTGAAACTAAATGCAGGTAGCCCGGTGCCTAGGAACCAGACCCGAAACCAGGCCTGGGCCTGCCTGACCTAAGCCTGGTAGTTAAAGATCGACCCCTGACCTAACTGGTTATGTTATCTATAGATTCCAGACATTGTATGGAAGAGCATTGTAAAAATCCCTGTCCTGTTTTGTTTTGTTCTGATTACCGGTGCATGCAGCCCCCAGTCACGTACCCCTGCTCGCTCAATCGATCACGACCCTCTCACGTGGACCCCCTTAGAGTTGTGAGCCCTTAAAAGGGACAGGAATTGCTCACTCAAGGAGATCGGCTCTTGAGACAGGAGTCTTGCCGATGCTCCCGGCCAAATAAACCTCTTCCTTCTTTAACTCGGTGTCTGAGGAGTTTTGTCTGCGGCTCATCCTGCTACATGCTGTTGGTGAGCTGTCTGTCCCCCAGCTAGCCCACAAGCTCACAGGAGGGGAAACCTTGTTTTAGTCGCTGCTGTATCCCAACATCTGTATCAACACTGTGTGTAGCAGAAGCTCGATAAGTGTTTGTTGAATGTTAGAGCTGGAAGCCATGGCTCATTCCTGTAATCCCAGCACTTTGGGAGGCTGAGACGGGCAGATCACTTGAGGTTAGGAGTTCGAGGCCAGCCTGGCCAACATGGGGGAACCCCCCCCCCAACTCTATTAAAAATACAAACATTAGCTGGGCGTGGCAGTGCATATGTGTAATCCCAGCTACTCAGGAGGATGAGGCAGAAGAATCACTTGAACCTCAGAGGCGGAGGTTGCAATGAGATGAGATTATACCACTGCACTGCAGCCTGGGCGACAGAGACACTGTCTCAAAAAAAAATTGTTTAATGAGTGACTGAACAAGGGGAGGATCAACGTAATCTGGAGAGGCTACAGAGGCTGGAAAGTCAGGCAAGATTTTAGGAGGTGATGGGGAGGAAGAGCTCTAACAAAGGCAGGGGATACAGCAGTGATGAAAATGGCCTCCTCTCAGGGCGTGAAGACCCTCGCTTTTGTCCTTCTTAGCACCCCTCCACTGTCTGTCATAATTTTGGGTTTGTTTTCTTTGTATGTCTTCCCACTGGAATGAATTCCCTGCAGGCAGGACCCATGTCTGTCTTGTTCGTCATGCTATCTTCAGAACTGGCACAGCGCCTGGCATGCCCAGATTGATAGACTGATATTTAATAAATGAAAAGAAAAATGAATTATCCAAAAGAAACAATGAATTGGCAGAGGACCTCAGAAGCCTGGCTGGGCCATTTGGACTTGGAGTGAAAAGCAGGAGGGAGGAACTGCAAGTCCTACTGCAGGGGAGAGAAGACAAGGTGAGGGCTTATGGGAAGACGGCCCTGGCAGGGATGGAGGCTGGGGAAGAGCAAGGTACCTGCTCAGCCACGTGGGGAGGCAGCATCAGACAGGCCAGGAAGGAAGAAGGGGCAAAATTCAGTGACTGTCTTGTCACTGATTTCAGTGTCTTGGTCCAGGGGACCAAGCGGGGGGCTGGGAAAATGAGATCGTGCCATCCAGCCTGAGGTCCCAGGCCAAGGTAAGCACTCGAGGGTTAGCTGCCGTTATCCTCACTGTTTCTAACCTCTGTCTGAAGTGGGAAAGCTTTGGAGTGGAAGTGGTTTTTGGGAAAGGGGAGATCAACTCTGGCCATGTTGAAATCAAAGTATCACCAGACAGCTGGATGCCGAGGCATCCTGGAGAGATGATGGCTGGAGGTGGAGAAGCAGACGAGCCATCTCCATGCATACACAGCGGTTGAGTGTTTGTGACCATCCACGGCTAAGAGGACTGGAGGGAAGAGCCAGGAAAGAAAAGGAAGGCCAAGAATAACAAGGAAAGTGGGGCAGTGTCATGGAAGTCAAAGGAACAATGTGGAAGAAGGAAGGGGCAGCCAGCACAGTCACATGCCAGAAGCAAAAGAAGCGGGCTGGACCCCACTGAGGGGCCCCCATCCTGGAGGAGCACCTACCTGCTGGCCTCTGGGATGGGCTGGGAGAGCTAATGGTGCAAGTCAGGGGGTGCATTGTTAGTAGAGGGCTTGCTGCCTGTCCCAACAAGACATTCCTGGGCATACACACTCAAACCTCATTTATGACAGAGACTGCCAACTGTCCCACAAATCCACTTTTTCCTTCTTCCCATGGTGACAAAGCTCCCAAATTTTACCTAGACAGAGCCACCCAGGTAAAGACCACATTTCCTTGCTTCCCTTGCAGCCAGGTGGGTTCGTATTACTAGGAGGGTGCAGCTTCCAGGTCCTGCTTAGGAGCAAGGTGAAAGTTTGCCCTCATACACCTCCCTTCTCCCCCAACGCTGGAATCTGGGCCCAGCAGATGGGGTGGCCACCATACTCCGTCATGCAAGCAGCACCCAAAGTGACAGAGGAGTCAAGAGGCAGAAGGGACCTTGACACCACCAAGTCACCCAGACGGCCTGGACCACTCACCCAGCTTTCACAGAAGCCATATGCCTCTGACTTAAGCCACTTGATTTTGGGGACTTTTTGTTAGGGCAGCCTAACTCACATGGGAACACAAGCTTTAATCCAGCAGAAATGCCACCTTAGATCAGACCAAAAGTTGCTCAGCTCATCTCTGCTAGGAGCCCCAGGGGTAGTGAGGGAGGTCACCGGCATCTCCCTTGACAAGATCCTCACTCTTCACCTACCAGGAAATCCTTAGTCTCCTTAACACTGTTACAAAGCCGTCATTCATAAACAGATCAAAACCTTTCATAAGACTGGGCAAAGTGGCTCACAACTGTGATCCCAGCACTTCAGCAGGCTGAGGCGGTATGATCCCTTGAGGCCAGGAGTTAAAGACCAGCCTGGCCACATAGGGAGACCCCATCCCTACAAAAAATTTAAAATTAGCTGGGCATGGTGCCGTGTACCTGTAATCCCAGCTACTCGGAAGGCTGAGGTGGGAGGATCACTTGAGCCCAGGAATTCTAGGTTACAGTGAGCTATGATAGTGCCTGTATACTCCAGCCTGAGAGCAGGACCCTGTCTCTAAAACAAATAAATAAATAAATAAAAAATCCTTAATGAAAGCTTTTTTTCTCCCTATCTACTTAATCAAGGAATGAACATGAGCTGTGATCAGTGCCCTCAGCCTGCCTCACATCACCCCTCTTTTTTTTTTTGAGACGGGGTCCCGCTCTGTCGCCCAGGCTGGAGTGCAGTGGCGCAACCTTGGCTCACTGCAACCTCCACCTCCCGGGTTCAAGCGATTCTCCTGCCTCAGTCTCCCAAGTAGCTGGGACTACAGGCGCGCACCACCATGCCTGGCTAATTTTTGTATTTTTAGTAGAGACGGGGTTTTACCATGTTGGCCAGGCTGGTCTCCAACTCCTGACCTCATGATCTGCCCTCCTCGGCCTCCCAAAGTGCTAGGATTACAGGGGTGAGCCACCGTGCCCAGCCACATCACCTCTCTTAACTGGTCCCATTTCTAGCTTCCTTTCTCCTCCCACCTACAGGCCAGTTGAATGCATGGGTGGGTGGTGCACACAGCAGTGCTCAGTGTCACTAAGCCTCAAAACAGGAACAGTTGTGAGGCAACAGCGTCAATCAGCTCTGGAGCAGAATGCCTGGGTGCAGACGGCAGCTGAACTACTCAGCAGCCAGGTGGGCTGACTTGTCACCGATCTCTCCAGGCCTCCATGTCCTCGACTGCAAACAGGAACGGTCAAAACATTAGCTTTCAGGGTAATTGTGAGGATCAGATGAGTCCGTATGTGTAAAACGCTTAGAACAGTGACTGACAAGAGTTCAGTTCTCCATTAGTATTAGCTTTTATATATTTTTTTTCATATTGTCATGAGGCAAGCAAGCTTTTATAATTTTATTTATTTTTTGAGACGGAGTTTCACTCTTGTTGCCCAGGCTGGAGTACAATGGCACAATCTCGGCTCACTGCAACCTCCACCGCCAGGGTTCAAGCAATTCTCCTGCCTCAGCCTCCCAAGTAGCTGGGATTACAGGCATGCGCCACCACACCCTGCTAATTTTGTATTTTCAGTAGAGATGGGGTTCTTCCTGTTGGTCAGGCTGGTCTTGAACTCACAACCTTAGGTGATCCGCCCACCTCGGCCTCCCAAAGTGCTGGGATTACAGGCGTGAGCCACTGTGCCCAGCCGCTTTTATAATTTTAAAAGCAATGGAAAGAAAAGAAGGGTCTGGTAATGGAATAACACTCATGTATAAAGCATGGCCATACTTTATTTTAATGATAAAGACATTCCATGAAATCCCTTCAACAAGGTATCCTAATGATCCCGTTCTGTAGAAACTGATTTGGAAGTTTAGTGATTTGCCCCAGATCCACAGATGGTTAAGTGGTGGACAATGCATACAAATGTCACCAAGCCTTATTTTACTGAGCCACATGAATCGAAGTAGAGTGACTTCAAGATGCCAGAAAAACAAAGCTCAGGTTCATCTTTTTTTTGTTGTTGTTGAGACGGAGTCTCGCTCTGTAGCCCAGGCTGGAGTGCAGTGGTGCGATCTTGGCTCACTGCAACCTCTGCCTACTGAGTTCAAGCAATTCTCTGCCTCAGCCTCCTGAGTAGCTGGGATTACAGGTGCCCACCACCATGCCCAGCTAATTTTTGTAATTTTAGTAGAGACAGGGTTTCACCATGTTGGCCAAGCTGCTCTTGAACTCCTGACCTCATGATGTACCCGCCTCAGCCTCCCAAAGTGCTGGGATTACAGGCGTGAGCCACCGCGCCCGGCCCCACTCAGGTACATCTTTCACACTTGTTTCCCTGAAAGCCAGCCAGTGTTGCTACTGGTCTCTCAGAATAACCTGCCAGTCACCACTTAACTGCCTCCTGGTCAGAAACAGAGGAAAGGGGCTTGCTGAGAATCCTCACTCCAAAGCCAGAACTGGGGCTGTGATGCAGAGGGGGAGGTTAGACGTTAAGGAAATGCAAATTAATATAAGCTATTACAACACACCCATCAGAATGGCTAAAATAAAAAATAATACTGAATACTTGTGAGGATGTAGAGACACTGGATCACTCAACATCGCTAGGGAGAATAAAAAAAATGGTACAGCTGGCTGGGCACAGTGGCTCCTGCCTGGTCAGGAGTTCAAGACCACCCTGGACAACATGGTGAAACCCCACCTCTACTAAAAATACAAAAATTAGCCGGGCATGGTGGCATGCACCTGTAGTCCCAGCTATTTGGGAGGTTGAGGCAGGAGAATCACTTGAACTGGGAGGTGGTGGTTGCAGTGAGCCAAGATTGCACCACTGCACTCCAGCCTGGCAACAGACTGAGGCTGTCTAAAAAAAAAATATATATATATACACACACACACACACACATATATATATACACACATACATATATATACACACACACACATTATATATATATACACATACACACACACACATATATATACACACATATAGTACACCGGCTCTGGGAAATAGTTTTGTCAGTTTCTTACAAAATTAAATACGCAGTTACCATAGGACCCAGCAATTGCATTCTTAGGTATTTATTGCAGAGAAACTAAAACTTGTTTACACAAAAAACCTGTACACAAGTGTTATAGCAGCTTTGTTCACAGTAGCCCCAAATTGGAAACAGGCCAGATGTCTCTCAATGCGTGAATGGTTAAAGAAGCTGTGTTAAACTATGGTGCCTCCATGCTACTCAGCAATAAAAAGAAAAGAACTACTGACACACACAACCACCTAGATGGACCTCAAGAGAATTATGCAGAACTGAAAAAGCCAACGTCAAAAAGTCCCATACTCGGTCAGGTGCGGTGGGTCATACCTGTAATCCTAGCACTGTGGGAGGCTGAGGTGGGCGGATCACTTGAGGTCAGGAGTTGGAGACCAACCTGGCCAACATGGTGAAACCCCATCTCTACTAAAAATACAAAAGTTAGCTGGGTGTGGTGGCACATGCCTGTAATCCCAGCTACTTGGGAGGCTGAGGCAGGAGAATCTCTTGAACCTGGGAGGTGGAGGAGTTGCAGTGAGCTGGGATCGCTCCACTGCACTCCATCCAGCCTAGGCGATAGAGCAAGACTCTGTCTCAAAAAGAAAAAAGTCACATACTTTATGATTCAATTTATAACATTCTTTCAGTAACATTAGAGATAGAGAACAGAGTAGTGGCTGCCAGGAGAGAAGTGGAAGAGCAGAGAGGTGGATGTGATTGCAAAGAGACAGCATGAGGGAGAACTGTACTGATGCAATGGTTCTGTGTCTTCACCATTTGTGTGGTGGTGGTTACACAAATCTACACGATGAAACTGCACGGAACAACACACACATAACACACACGTGCACATGGTGAAAACTAAGCTCTATGGATTGTACTAATATACAATCTACATTGCACACTGAAACTGAATGCAAGGGTTTTGATATTGCACTACAGTTATGCAAGATGCTACCACTGGGAGAAAGTGGGTGATGGGTACATAGGATCTCTCTCAACATTTTTTGCAACATCTTGTGAATCTATAATTATTCCAAAATTAAAATTTAAAGAAAGATCAATCAGAGATACATATAGACACATTTAGATTAAATGACACAGGTCTGGGGTTTGCATTTAAAAATACTCCATAAGAGCCAGGCGCGGTGGCTCACGCCTGTAACCTCAGCACTTTAGGAGGCTGAGGCAGGTGATCACCTGAGGTCAGGAGTTGGAGACCAGTCTGGCCAACATGGTGAAACCCCATCTCTACTAAACCTACAAAAAATTAGGCCAGGTGCGGTGGCTCATGCCTGTAATCCCAGCATTTTGGGAGGCCGAGGCGGACGGATCATGAGGTCAGGAGATCGAGACCATCCTGGCTAACGCAGTGAAACTCTGTCTCTACTGAAAAATACAAAAAATTAGCTGGGCGTGGTAGCAGGCGCCTGTAGTCCCAGCTACTTGGGAGGCTGAGGCAGGAGAATGGCGTGAACCCAGGTG
Organism: Pan troglodytes; assembly: GCF_028858775.2. NCBI lineage: Eukaryota > Metazoa > Chordata > Mammalia > Primates > Hominidae > Pan > Pan troglodytes. The sequence continues at coordinate 47,963,066 of NC_072403.2, read as the reverse complement.
GCGGAGCTTGCAGTGAGCTGAGATTGCACCACTGCAATCTTGACAATCCACTGCAATGCAGCCTGGGCGACAGAGTGAGACTCCGTCTCCAAAAAAAAAAAAAAAAAAAAAAAAAAAAAATTAGCCAGGCGTGGTGGTGGTAGATACCTATAATCCCAGCTACTCAGGAAGCTGAGGCAGTAGAATCATTTGAACCCGGGAGGCAGAAGTTGCAGTGAGCCAAGATTGCACCATTGCACTCCAGCGCGAAACTCTCTCACACGCGCGCACACACACACACACACACACTCCAGGAGGAAAGAAAATAAAGGACAAAAAGTGGGAGAAACAGATGAAACAGAATCAACAAGCTATTGACAAGTGTGGAAGCTTGATGAGGCATATACAGGGGTTCATATATTTTGCTCTCTAATTTTGTATTTGAAAATTTCCAAAATAAAAGTTTTACTAAGTTCCCAGGTGTGCTTAGGCCAACACAAGGGCTAAGCCTGACTTATTTGTCCACATTGCTGTTAACTTTTGAACACAAATTAAGTTCAAAGCTTACAGTTCTATTTATTTACAAAGTTTTTATTATGAATTTTTATTGAGATTTTCATAAACATTTTTAATCTGCATGTTTACTACTTTTTGCCTCTAAGAAGTCCCATAAAGTTATAAAAAATAGAAATTTATAAATACACATTGAGAATTATGCATTTTTATACAGGGTCAATGTTTCAAGTTGTCTAACCCTTTCCCTGTCTCCCCTCAGAACAAAATTATGAGTATAGCCTCTGAGGCCAGGCGCGGTGGCTCATGCCTGTAATCCCACCCACACTGGGAGGCCGAGGTGGGTGGATCATCTGAGGTCAGGTGTTCGAGACCACCCTGGCCAACCTGGTGAAACCCCGTCTCTACCAAAAATACAAAAAAAATTAGCCGAGAATTGTGGTAGGTGCCTGTAATCCCAGCTACTCGGGAGGCTGAGGCAGGAGAATCCCTTGAACCCAGGAGGTGGAGGTTGCAGTGAGCCGAGATCACGCCATTGCACTCCAGCCTGGGCAATAAGAGTGAGATGCCGTCTCAAAAAAAAAAAAGAAAAGAAAAGAAAAAAAAAAAGAGTATAGCCTCTGAAATCTCAACAGCAGAAATAGCAGCCCTTTTCCAAATCCCACCTATAACTCAGCACATCTGCATTCAACAGGTGCTTACACTGGATAACAACAACAAATGGGAGCTGCAGAGACACTGACTGGGACAACACCTCCCAAGAGCAGTGAGAACAGCTGGGATTGGCCACGGCTTGAATGTGGGGCTGTGTTCATAAACTTATCAGGCCAAGAATCGCTAAGAACTGAATCACAAACCCTGAGAAGGCCACATAGGCCAGTCTAACTGCTTCGATCTAGGAGAGTTTCACGTTACTACAAACCTGAAAAACTCCTATTTAGTCCAGTTGGGGAATCCAATTTTTTTTTTTACTAGCGTCCCCTCTTCCGTTCCTGACAAGCAGCTCTTTCCTTACACAGTACAGTGAGGCCAGAAGAACATGGAGCCTGCTGTCAAGTCCCCAAGTTTTTCAAGTTTCCAAATTCACCAAGGGAATGGAAGACTAAGAGATGGGCTGGGCACCGTGGCTCACGCCTGTAATCTCGACATTTTGGAAGGCCGAGGCGGGTGGATCACTTGAGGCCAGGAGTTCAAGACCAGCCTGGGCAACATAGCAAAATCCCATGTCTACTAAAAATACAAAAAAAAAAAAAAAAAAAAAAATTAGCCAGGTGTGGTGGCAGGCATCTGTAATCCCAGCTACTCTGAGAATTGCTTGAACCCGGGGAGTGGAGGTTGCAGTGAGCCGAGGTAGTGCCACTATACTCCAGCTGGGGCGACACAGTGAGACCCTGTCTCAAAATAAAAGGAGTTGAACTGTGGAAGCCAAAGGGGAATACATGAAGCTAAATATGGACGTTAGGATTCTAACTTGGGAAACAGCTTATTCATCCAGTGTTCACTTCCACGTGTTGTTGCATTTTTCTTCCTTGGATTTAGTTTTAAAAACTCTTCCTTAGGAGACCAGAAAAGATATCAGCATGCCCAGCATCTTCCTTAAAAACTTGTTTTCTGGTTTGTAGGGTATGTTAAGAATGAAGTTGTTCTCCCCACAGGATACAAAGTGGTTGGACAGACTCAGACCTGCTTCTTGGAGAATGCCTCAGCTTGGCTCACTCCTGCCCATCCACCAGCCTTCCAGCTGACCAGCCGTTTCTCAGCTTTCAGAATACAAGATGAGGCCAAGCCCTCAACACCCCACCCTCACCCCACCAAATCCTTTCCTATTGTTTACTTTATCCTTTTTTAATTTTTTTGAAACGGAGTCTCGCTCTGTCACCCAGGATGGAGTGCAGTGGCACGATCTCGGCTCACTGCAACCTCCGCCTCCCAGGTTCAAGTGATTCTCCTGCCTCAGCCTCCTGAGTAGCTGGGATTACAGGCTTGAGTAACCACACCTGGCTAATTTTTGTATTTTTAGTAGAGACGGGGCTTCACTATGTTGGCCAGGCTGGTCTCAAACTCCTGACCTCAAGTGATCCACCTGCCTTCGCCTCCCAAAGTGCTGGGATTACAGGCGTAAGCCATTGCGCGTGGCCCCTCTTTCCTACTGTTTAAACCCCATGGCTCCTCTATCAAGTCCCAGCATAATGGAGCCGACGCTCTAGGCTCTTGTCAGAGAAAACCTCTTCTTCCAGAAGGGGTAAGACTTGGCAGTTCCCAAGCACACGTTCCTCAGAGGGGCAATAAATGGTAAATCTCTCAGAAGGAGAGTGCTGCCCCGCTTCAGGGAGCTTTCGTCAAATGCCGACGGGAGGAGAGGTGCAGCCCCGACATGTCGTTCTTCTTCACAGTGATGCATCGGCTCAAGACTCCTGACTCCTGCCCACCCCAAACAAAGCTGTGCTGTGTGGCCTCCCGTTTCCAACACGTTGAGGGAGTACAAAGAACTTTTCATCAGCTCAATGGAGCACTTGGGAGCCCAGATGAGGAGAGAAATAAGAATGAAGTTCTGGGATGAGAAAGTGGTGCCACAAATTGTGAGTCAATAAAAGGGATCCAGATATCCTGAAATACATGCTGGACAGTCTTCTTTGTAATAAGCACAGCAGCAAAGAGCCCTTTCCTTCCTGTCACTTTCCCTGGTCTCTTGAGTTTCAAAGGAATCAAATCCTGTGATAATGAACGAAGTCACTGGCTGCTGCTATGCCCCACCACATAGCCTGATTGATTAAGAAAGTCTCTGGTGAGGTGCGGTGGCTCACGCCTGTAATCTCAGCACTTTGGGAGGCCGAGGCGGGTTATCACTTGAGGTCAGGAGTTCAAGACCAGCCTGGCCAACATGGCGAAACCTTATCTCTATTAAAAATACAAAAATTAGCTGGGCGTGGTGGCTCACACCTGTAATCTCAATGCTTTGGGAGGCCAATGCCGGTGGATCACTTGAGGTCAGGAGTTCAAGACCAGCCTGGCCAACATGGCGAAACCCTATCTCTACTCAAAATACAAAAATTAGCCAGCATGGTGGCGCTTGCCTCTAGTCCCAGCTACTCGGGAGGCCAAGGCAGGAGAATCACTTGGACTCAGGGTTGCTGAGACTGCAGTGAGCTGAGATCACACCACTGCATTCCAGCCTGGGTGATAGAGTAAGACTCCATCTCAAAATAAAAAAAAAAATTCTCATTATTCTGTTCATATCTTCCTCAACCCAAACATCCAGTGAAAATAGGTCATCTTAATAGACGGTTTGCCATGAAAATCATGTCCGATCACACCCTGCAGCCTCGGCTTGGCCATGAGAAGGTCACCCTCTTCTTCCCTTGAGTGGCTTTAACTCCCCGGGAGGGTGGAATCTGCGCCCCTGTACAAGCCAGGTTTCCTTCTCAGCTCAGGAGAGGGACCTAGAAAGAAGAGGAACCATGGAGCCTCCTGGTGTGGGCCCTGTCTGCTCTCCTTCTAGGGGAAAACAGCTCCAGTGCTGTGAGGGTTGGTCCCTAGACTGCAGGACACTCAACCACTAAGGAACAAGAGCTATGTACGGGAGCCAAGTAAGGACAGGAAAAGGGAGACTATTCCCTCTCACCAGAGCGGCTTTCCCCAAGGCTCAGCCCCACTGAGGAGACTCTTCCAAGAAGCAGAGAAGACCACCTCGGTAGGACAGTGAAGGCTCTCTGGACCCCAGCCTCCGACTCACTTCTTCCTGCGGATCTTGGGCTTCTTCACCGGCCGCAGATAAGGGTTATCGATGATGTTCTCCTCCCCATTCCGGCTACCCGACAAGGAGGGGTTCTGCTGCAGGACAGAGGTGTTCTCCTTCTCGGCTCCAGAATCCTCCTTTGAGCAAAAGCCAAAATAAAGCACAACATCAACAGCATAAGGAAAGAGATCATGCCCATAATTGGAATGACCATTAGCATCCTCTAATTGAGAAATTAGAACCTGGGAAGCACCTTCTTTCCAACATTCCTATCTCTGCCCCGATGAAGCGAGGACCAGGCAGGGGCTGGCTATGAAGGGAAGGCAAGACTAACAGCCTTGACCCAAGAGAGCACACAACAGAGTCCAGAGTTTTGAACCTCTGGAGAAGGCAGGGACAGGGGTTAGAAAGAACAGACACCTGGGAGGGACAGGAATCAAATTCAGATGCCTCAGGGAGGATGCCCGGCCAGGTGGGGAGATGAAGAAGAAAAGTGATCCTGGGTGCCCTGCACGACTGGGAGATACAGGATCAGAACACATCATCTGCATAGCGCATCTCCTGGCCAAGCTAGATAGACTAAGTCAGAACAGATTTCTCCCTCAAATCCTCACATTTCTGGTACTTGCAACATGGTACCAACAATCACATCCCAGCATAGGCTAGAAACTTCTTGAGCCTTGAGGGTTCCACTAAGGGACGCAGAGCCAGCAGGTACCAGCACATGCACATCATTGGTAATGCCTATCTGCAACCTATGAGGCAGGGTTTGTTTGTTTGCCTGTTTGAGATGGAGTCTCCCTGTGTCACCCAGGCTGGAGTGCAGTGGCGTGATGTCGGCTCACTGCAGCCTCCATCTCCCGGGTTCAAGCAATTCTCCTGCTTCAGCCTCCCAAGTAGCTGGGATTGCAGGCATGTGCCATGACGCCCGGCTAATTTTTGTATTTTTAGTAGAGACAGGGTTTTACCAGTTGGCCAGGCTAGTCTCGAACTCCGAGGCAGGGGTTTTTACTGTTCATTTTTTTTTTTGAGATGGAGTCTTCTTCTGTTACCCAGGCTGGAGTGCAGTGGTGTGATCTCAGCTCACTGCAAGCTCCACCTCTGGGTTCAAGAGATTCTCCTGCCTCAGCCTCCCAAGTAGCTGGGAGTACAGGTGCCTGCCACCACATCCCGCTAAGTTTTTTATTTTTAGTAGAGACGGGGTTTCACCATGTTAGCCAGGATGGTCTCGATCTCCTGACCTCATGATCTGCCAGCCTTGGCTTCCCAAAGTGCTGGGATTACAGGCGTGAGCCACCGCGCCCGGCCGCTTTACTGTTCATTTTCTGAGAAAAATGTGTTTTTTCAGAAAAGTTTGTAAGTTCACATGTAATCAGTATGATCAAAATTCTTAAAAAGTCACAGTTGTGTATAGACACAGAAAAAAAGGTAATATGCTGACATTTTAAAAACTGTTCTGGAAGTATGAGCAGTCAGTTATCCTGTCTTTATTCACAGCCTCCTTTATTTTCCACGTTTGGTCGGGCTGCGCCCCCTGGTGATGGGCCAAGGGGAAGAAGTTCTTCCACGGGGAAGAAGTCATTGAGATTCCTGTTCTGCAACTTGAGGCTAAAGAGGCCCTCACTGACCTCAAGCAGGAGAGGCTGCTGTCAAAACAGACAGAGGACGCCATGACCGGATGGCATGAAATGAATAGCAGGTTCCCCTGACAGGACAGCTGGCCTAGGGCATGGACACCAGTCTCAGGTTTAATGAGCCGGAAGAAACCAGATCACATCTAGGTTCCCCTGCGTGCCCTCTCTCTGTCCTATCAATTGTTCTCTTCAAAGACTTAGCTCCATTGGCCCAGTATCAGGGCCTGTGTGTTTTCTCTCTCCAGCACCCAATCCAGTGGGACCACAAGGTGACCCAGAGCCACTGGGGCCTTCCAGAGACTCTTGAAAGCAAGTGCTGCAGGACCAACCTAGTTCAGGCCAGACCAGGTGCCGGAAAAAAGGTCTGCCCACAACCAGACCTCCCTTGGGTATCTGGCATCCAACCTTTCTGAAGTTCCTAATGGTACAAATGAGTAGTATCTCCTCGCTCCGTCCATCCTATCATTTCTCTACAGTAGACAGCCTATCTTCAAAGTTACTGGAAGCTCACTTCAACCGTGCCTTCAATGTTTTCTGAGATACACATGGAGGTAACACTGTTAGAGGTGCTGAAAACGCCAGCCTCAAGACACTGCTGGAGGGTAAAAAGGCTCCCTCTATTCGGCCCACCATGGCTCACGAGAGCTGGACGACAGGCTTCCTTCTCCCAAGCAGGCCTCATAGAAATGTCCCCTTCAGGGACAGGCAGCATTGAGATGGTTAGGGGTGGGGAAGTCAGTCAGTTAAAAAAAAAAAAAAAAAGTAGGCCAGGCATGGTGGCTCACGCCTGTAATCTAGCACTTTGGGAGGCCAAGGCAGGTGGATCACCTGAGGTGAAGAGTTCGAGATCAGCCTGGCCAACATGGTGAAACCCTGCCTCTACTAAAAATACAAAAAAATTAGCCGGGCATGGTGGTAGGCGCCTATAATCCCAGCTACTTGGGAGGCTGAGGCAAGACGGTCGCTTGAACCCAGAGGTTGGAGGTTGCAGTGAGCCGAGATTGTGCCACTGCACTCCAGCCTAGACGACAGAGCGGGACTCCGTCTCAAAAAAACAAAAAAGTAAAGTGTCAAACTGACCCAGAGATTTGTAAAAAAAGTGGGAGCAGAATGGTCTGTCAGGAGCTCCCTGAATTGCCTGTGAGCTCTAGCAAGGCCTACACCCTCTGTGGTGACTGCATCCAGTCTCCCAGCTCTCAGTGCCATCTCCACGCCAACAGCTCCCTGGAGTAAAATGCCAGCCCTAACCTCTCCCGACTTCCAGGCTCATGCAGCCAGCTGCTCACTCAGCATTTCCACTGGGGTATCAGGTAGGCAATTCAGACTTCAGGCACCTAAGTCTGAATTGGGGACCTTCCCCTGTGGTGTAAACGGCGCTTCTCAGTCCCTCCCATCACAAGTGATGGCAACTCCATCCTTCTAATGGCTCAAGTCACAAACTCTGTGGTCATTCTTGCTTGTTTTCTTTCTTTTATTTTTAAACAGGGTCTCACTATGTTGCCCAAAACTGGACTCAAATTCCTGGGCTCAATCTTCCTGCCTCAGCTTCCCAAGTGACTGCAACTATGGGCATGCACCACCACACCTGGCACACTCCTTTTCCTTCACTGACATCCCACACCCAATCTGTTAGCACAGCCTCTTGGACTTACCTTCAAAATTCAGGCAGGCACTGACCACTTCCACCACCTCTGTGGCAACCACTCTACTTGGGCCTACCACTGCCTCTCGCCTAGGCTATAGCGACAGCTTCCTGACTGATCTCTCTAGTCCGTTCTTACCGAGCCATCAGAGTGATGCTTTAAGAAGCTCAGAAACGTCCCTCCTCTGCTCCACGCCCTCCCACAACTCCCATCTCACTTAGTTAAAAGCCAGCTCTTAAAACAGCCTACAAGGCCCTACCCAATCTGACCCTCCCTCCCACAAGCCACTCACTATTCCACAGGGCCTTTGCACTGCCCATTCCCTCTGCCAGAACACTCTTCCCCAGATATCCACATGGCTCACTCCCTCACCCATTTCAAGCCCCTGCTCAGATATCCCCTTCTCAGTAATGCCTACTCCGAGCACCCCACTTAAAAACTGAAGACTCCTCCTCACCCCGGATCTTCCCCTACTGTTTTTCCCCTGCATGGCACTTTCATTTCTGATATACTATGCAACGATTTATTAATATATTATGTTTAGTATCATTCTCCCACAGCCAAACATAGGCTCCTAAAAGGCAGAGGTTTTCTTTGTTTTTCTCACTGCTTTATCCCAAGCAGCCAGAACAATATCTGGCACATACTAGGTGCTAAATAAACACTGGTTGAGTGAGTGACTGGTATATTTTTCATAAAAGAGTAAAAGCTTAGATATCTGGGTTGGCTGCAGAAAGCAGCTGGTTCAAATGTGTGAGAAAAGAATCTATTATACATGAATTTAAATTATACATGAATTTAAAATGAATAGCTCCTTTATGTTCAAGTAAATGGAGAAACTAGAACCAGGTTAAATAATGTACTGCCTAACAACAGACCTTGAGAGGTGCACTGTCATCAAGAGATAAAATAATAATTTAAAATACCAGTTATTGGCTGGGCGTGGTGGCTCACGCCTGTAATCCCAGCACTTTGGGAGGCTGAGGCAGGCAGATGACGAGGTCAGGAGATCGAGACCATCCTGGCTAACACGGTGAAACCCTGTCTCTACTAAAAATACAAAAAAATTAGTCGGGCGTGGTGGTGGGCGCCTGTAGTCCCAGCTGCTGGGGAGGCTGAGGCAGGAGAATGGCGTGAACCCGGGAGGCGGAGCTTGCAGTGAGCCGAGATCGCGCCACTGCACTCCAGCCTGGGTGACAGAGCGAGACTCAGTCTCAAAAAAAAAAAACAACAAAAAAAAAACCAGTTATTTACTTTGCTATAACAATGTCTGTAAATGGTAAAGACAGAAAACAACCTAAGTGTTCATGGGGGACTAGATAAATTAAATGGTTACATCCATACAATGGAAGATAAAGTAGCTGTGAGGAACGATGCGGCTCCTCCCTTACAGATGTGGAATGACCGCCAAGATACAGCCAGGAAAAAAGCAAGAAGAGAACAGTTTGTGATCTGCTGTTTCAGTTCAAAATAACAATTAAAAAAAATGTCTCTAGAAGGCTACATAAGAGGCTGGTGAGACAGTTGCTCTGTGGGAGGGAAAGTGGGTAACAGGGAACAGGATGGGAGGCATTGTCATCATACATCTTTTTGCACACTCTGCATTTTGAAACATATGATTGTATTTCCTAGTCTAACAAAATAACATTAGGTCCAACTGACTGCAGTAAATTGTCACTAGAATCTTTGTCTTGGAGTCATTTTATTTTATTTTTCACAGAAGGGCATATGGTTAGATAGCCTAAAACAGCAGGGGAGGGAGCAGTGTGTGCTAGGAGCTGCCACATGCCAGGCACCTGATAGATACCAGCTCTATCTCAGGCTCCCCCCGTCCCTTGAGGTAGGTGTTTCCATTTCTCCTTACAAGAAAATAGACTAAGGCGTAAAGTAACACAATCACGGTCACACATGTGGCAAGCAGCACAGCCTGGATTTGAAGCTAGGCAAGTGTGACTCTAAGACTCAGGCCTTCCTACACTCCTGCTGTCTGCAACCCTGGCTTGGCCTCATGGTATTCAAGAGTCCTCAGGCAGTTGCTGACGCTCTTTAGGTTCAATTACCACCATGACCTCACATCACTACGGGACCGTCAGTGAATGCATGTCCAAGCCCTTTAACTATATTGTACTTACAAAGGTATGATGATGTTTGTTTACATGATTCCTCTTTCTCATAAGGTGAACCTCAACTTAGTCCATGACCCAATCACCATATCTCAGCCCAAATTAACAGAAGCGTACAATAACAATTTCCTCTGCTTTATTTAAAGCCATGGTCTCCCAGCCCTAATTCTGAAAGGAATAATTCAATATTAAAAAAAAAAAAAAGTATATCCAGGCCGGGTGTGGTGGCTCACGCCTGTAATCCCAGCACTTTGGGAGGCCAAGGAGGGTGGATCATGAGCTCAGGAGTTCAAGACCAGCGTGACCAACATGGTGAAACCCCGTCTCTACTAAAAATACAAAAATTAGCCGGGCATGGTGGTGCGTACCTGTAATTCCAGCTACTCAGGAGGCTGAGGCTGGAGAATCGCTTGAACCCGGGAGGCGGAGGTTGCAGTGAGCCAAGATCTTGCCACTGCACTCCAGCCTGGGTGACAGAGCGAGACTCCATCTAAAAAAAAAATATGTCCAGGCAAATAAGACCTTCAGCAAATAGAGATGGCACAGGCATATTCCACTAGCAAACCAGAGTGGCTGGCTGCCATTTGGTGTATCACATCTTAGAGAACATAAGGGATGCTCAGTCTAACTACAGCCACTAAGGCATCCAAACTAGTGCTGATTTTAAAGGATGGTTGAATATGGTAACCTGACTATATAACCCTATTAGCCTTGAGGGCATTCCAGCTTCTGGCGGTTCTGTGATTGTACTTGGCACTTTCTCCAAGGGTGCAGGAACAAGAGGGGGCTCTTATCCTTTCACTCGCTGAGTATGACACACCGGTGAGCAGAAAAGAAAGTATACCCTAAAACAAACTAGGACTAGAACACCTCCTTGCCCACCTTTGTCTCTGAACCCACATATTGTCTCCTATCCTGGGTATGAAATGTCCAGAAGAAGGCTAGTCCCTCCATTTGGTCACGGGCCCATCCCCTCTCGTCTACCAAATGACATCATTCCCAGACTTTTCTTTCTCTCCTGTATCCATTTTCCCTTTTGACCAGATCATTCCCAACAGCATACAAACATGTTATTTCTTTTATCTTAAAAAATAAAAACACAAAACACCTCTCTTAATTCCTTCATTTTCCCCCTTTTAGTTACCACTGCATCACTCTCCCTCCCTGTACTGCAGGAACACCACACGACTTTCTGTGCCAATGGAAATGTTCAATATTTGCACTGCCTAGTAGAGCAGCCACTGGCCGTATGTGGCTATCAGACACTTGAAATGAATGTGGCTAGTGAGATTAAGAAACTGATTTTTAGTTCTTTTTTTTGAGACAGAGTCTTGCTGCGTCGCCTAGGCTGGAGTGCAGTGGCACGATCTCGGCTCACCGCAAGCTCCATCTCCCAGGTTCACGCCATTCTCCTGCCCCGGGCTCCCAAATAGCTGGGACTACAGGCGCCTGCCACCACGCCTGGCTAATTTTTTTTTGTATTTTTAGTAGAGATCGGGTTTCACCGTGTTAGCCAGGATGGTCTCGATCTCCTGACCTCGTGATCTGCCCGCCTCAGCCTCCCAAAGTGCTGGGATTACAGACGTGAGCCACCGCGCCCGGCCTTTAGTTTTATTTCATTAATTTAAATTTAAATACCTACATGTGGCTAGTGGCTGCTGTAATGGACAGCACAAGTCTATACTCACTGACTCCTCTTCTCTCCTCCCATTCTCTCTGAATTTACTCCAGGTCTTCGCTCTCATTCTTACTGAAATGGCTCTCATCAAGGTCACAAATGACATCCACACTGCCAGATCTAATGGTTGAATTCTCAGTCCGCCTACCATTGGAGCCACCCACAGCTTTGGACACAGCTAATTGCTCTTTTCTCTCTGAAACACTTCCCTTGGCCTCCAGGACACAGCCCTCTTCCAGTTCTCCCACCTCCATGCTGGTTCTTCCTCATCTCTTCAAGCTCTACACACAGCAACAGCTCCAGGACTCAATGTGCCTCCTCTTCTTATCCTCACTCATCCCTGGAAGAGCTCATCCACGCTCATGTTTTTAGACACGACCTACAGGCTGCTGGCTCCCAAATATGCATCTCCTGCCCTAACTGCTCCTCAAACTCCAATTATATATCCAATTCTTCACCTGACATCACCGCCTGATGTCTAACAAGCATCTCAAACTTAACACATCTATGTTTAAGACACGAACATCAACTCCTGACTTCCCCCACACACCTGTTCTACCCGGTGGTTGTTCCTATCTTGGCTGAAGGCAATTCCATCTTTCCTATTGTTCAGGCAAAAAACCTTACCGTTTTCTTTAACTCTCATATCGACTCTATCAACTGGCTCTGCTCTGAAAGTGATCTAGAATCTGACCAAATAATCTAGGTGACCATATCTCCTTATTTTTGCTCCTCCTACCATCTCTCAGTTTACTGTGACAGCATCCTAACTGGTTTCCCTGCTTCTGCCTGCCCTCTATAGCCCATCCTCAGCACAGCAACCTGACTGACCCTGTTAGCAAACCTACCTCGGATCCTGACCCTCCTCTGCTCAACATCTCCAGTGGGTCCACCTTACTGAGTAAATGGCAAAGTGTCTAATCTAACCTTTAAGACCCTATAAGATCTGACTCCCCGTGGGCCCTCTCGGACCTCATCCCCTACTGTTCTCCTCCTTGTTCACTCCACTCTGGCCACCCTGATGTCCTTGCTGTTCTTCAATACAACAGGGGAGCTCCTGCCTCAGGGCCTTTGCATCTGCTGCCCCTGCTGCCTAGAATGGCTCCACCCCCAGACATGTCCATGCCTTGTTCCCTTCCGGTCTTTACTCAAATGCCCCCTTCTCGGTCACTCTACCTAATACTGCATCCCTCCCATTCCCATCCCCACTTCCTATCTCCTCATTTATTATTTTTCACTAGCCCCATGAGGACAGGGAATTTTGTTTATTTGGCTTCCTACTAATATCCCAGCACCTGGAACTGTATTTGTTGAATGAATGAGTGAATCCCCAGGACACGGATGTGTCTCCAAGCAGGAGATCGGGTCACATCTGGATCATCACACAAGCCCTTATGCAGGCCCCTAACAGAAAGCCAAAGAGACCTGAGGTCGATCATGTCCAGGTCCCAGGGTGACAGACTGAGGGCAGGGTGCGACAGTTTGGGGGATACTCTGAGGTAGGCAGAAGGTGGAACCCACCATGCTGATATGAAGAGCAAGGTTCTCTGTGTCTGTCTGTTCATCCTGCTCCGAGGAATCTGTCTCTTCCATTTGTTGCATCTCCAGTTCAGACGGAAGAAGAGCTGTCAGGTAGGGGATGGTGAAAGGTCTGGCAGCAATCACTGGCGAATTGGAAGAGAGGCATGAGTCCACTGTCACAGAGACCTCGCAGCTGGCTTAGAGTCCTAGAGCCTCACAACAAATCAGTGAGCAGCACCAGAAGATAATACTAGCTAACTCGCTCCAAGTACTTACACAACAGGCCAGGCAATGTTCTACGGGCTTTACTCATGTTATCTTTCATCCTTGCTCCCATCCTATTAAGTACGATTAGGCACAGAGAGGTGAAATGACTTTCCCAAGCATGCTAAAAATGGCAGAATGGGATTCTAACTCAGGCAGCATGACTTCAGAGTCTACTTTTTGCCAAGTACAACTGAGATAAGATGGAAATGAGGCTATAGATAGAATCCTAGCAACACATAAATTTTGAGATCTTGCACCCAAGGTCAGTTAAACCCCTCTAAGCTTCACTTCCAGAGCAGGAATATTGATTCTTTTACCCTGAAAGACTCAAGTCCAAAGGCTGGATTTGAGCACTCTGCATATATCCATGTCCACTGAGCTGTAAGACACTCTGGTCAATGAGAGTTCTAGCTCTTCCAAAAAGCAATGAGGATGAGAGGAAGAAATTGATTAAAAAATAACATTAAAAGAAAGAAGGCCGGGTGTGGTGGCTCATGCCCATAATACTAGCACTGTGGGAGGCTGAGGCAGGAGGACTGCTTGAGCCCAGGAGTTTGAGACCAGCCTGGGCAACATGGTGAAATCCCGTCTCTAGGAAAAATAAAATTAGCCAGGTATAATAGTGCATGCCTGTAGCCCCAGCTACTAGGGAGGCTGAGGTGGGAGACTCATTTGAGTCCAGGAGGTCCAGGCTGCAGTGAGCTGTTTGTGCCACTGTACTCAAGACTGGGCGACAAAGTGAGATCCTGTCTCAAAACAGAAAAAGAAAAAGTCTCTGTGTATACTTCTATGGTAGAATGTGACTGTTAGAAAATACTCTAGAATTGGCTGGGTGTGGTGGCTCATGCCTATAATCCCAGCACTTTGGGAGGCTGAGGCAGGCAGATCACTTGAGCTCAGGAGTTCAAGACCAACCTGGCCAACTGGGTGAAACCCCGTCTCTACTAAAAATACAAAAAATTAGCTGGGTGTGGTGGCTCCTGCCTGTAGTCCCAGCTACTTGCTGAAGCAGAAGAATCGCTGGAACCCGGGAGGCGAAGGTTGCAGTGAGCAGAGATTGCGCCACTGTATTCCAGGCTGGATGACAAAGCAAGACTCTGTCTCAAAAAAACCCACAAAAACTCCAGAATTATTTTTGCTGTGGGTCAGATGTGGGGTCCTGCAGTAAGAGCTAGGTTTGAATGATGTCTACTAGCCATATTCCTTGAGGAAGTGACTTCATTTCTCTTCTCTTGTGCCTCATTGAAGGGTTCCTATGAAGGTAGTGATATATCAGTTCCCAACTCAGAGGCTCACAAGAGGATTTAATGAGATAATGTATGGGAAGTGATGAGCACAGTATCTGGCACTTAACAACCGGCAGCTGCTGTTATTCCAGAGCCAGGCACACAGGCATTCCACAGGAGCTTGCTGAATGAATGAATCACCCAAACCAACCTCCCTCACTCACATTTGTAAAAACTGAGGTCTTTGGAAATGAAGTAGCTTGGTCAACATGGCCAAATAGTGCTGAGATGCCAAGTTAAATGAGGTGGGACCTACGAGGGAACATCACGATGGGCAACTGACCCCTGATGCCAATGTTCTTCTACTACCTGGGCTGCCACCAAGTGTCTCTGATGCCTAGGCCTAGGCTACCCTCAAGGTAACTCTATGGACCTCAAGCGGCCAGTCCTAACAGAGACCATTACTGTTTTGGAGTCGTCAGTTAAGGACAGACTCTTAAGACCTGGAGAAGGGAGCCAGAAATCTGAGAGGCAAGCTGTACCCAAGGGAAGGACAAAAGCTTATTTGTTTCTTCCTACCATGCTAAGAGAAAGAAAAGATAATGTGAGTGTTTCAAATAAGACAGGGTCCACACAGTGGGGCAACTCTCACATGGAAATGTGCTGACGTCATCTTTGAAAAGACTCTGAGTCTCGCCTGTCTTGGCCATGAAACGGGTAAGTGCCCGCTCCACATCGCGCCTCTGGGATGCAGCCTTCTCCCGCAGGACCTGGTAGTCTGACACGGGCTCACGGTACGTCTACGAAGAGAACAGCAAAGACACTGGGGTGATGCCGAAGTATCATTCTGCTTTCGTCGGCTCCCTGGCTTGCTGTTGCTATGCCCTATTCTCTAAAATGACCCAATACCAGGCCAGGCACAGTGGCTCACGCCTGTAATCCCAGCACTTTGGGAGGCCAAGGCTGGTGGATCACCTGACATCAGGAGTTTGAGACCAGCCTGGCCAACGTAACGAAACCCTGTCCCTACCAAAAATACAAAAATCAGCTGGGTGTGGTGGTGGGCACCAGTAATCCCAGCTACTTGGGAGGCTGAGGCAGGAGAATCGCTTGAACCCAGGAGGCGGAGGTTGCAGTGAGCCGAGATTGCATCATTGCACTCCAGCCTGTGCAATAGGAGCGAGACTCTGTCTCAAAAAATAAATAAATAAATTAAATTAAATTAAATGACCCAATACTATTAGTTAGAGCCAAGATCACCAAAGCACAGTAGAAAGGTGGGAAAACAATGTAACTACATTAATATTCATTTCTAATTAAAAATTAAGAAATGTACAAATATTTACTGTAGAGATTGTCTTGGAGCCTTCATTCAGCTCCCATGACAGATCGTCTCGGGTCTAAGAGACGCATCCTGAAGAAAGAGTGGGAGTGCCCCCAGGGAAGCCCTGACGGGGACCACAGGTTCCATCAGCGCAATGTGACCTCCTGCAGTATGGGAGTGGCTGCCTATGTGGACTTGTGGATTATACCATCCCATCTTATTAAATCAATCCTCACAATATGGATACATTGTTCCAAAAAGATTCCCTCAAAGAAAGAGAGGCTGAAGATCTTATTATACATGCAAGGGACCAAGAAAATGGCAGGCTGCTACTCTTCCTCCTAATTATGAGCTTTCTTGCAATCAAGTTATGGAGTGAAAATGATTGAGATCAGAATGAGAAATGAGCCAAAACTGTTTATTTTATTATTTTTATTTTTTGGAGACAGAGTCTTGCTCTGTCACCCAGGCTGGAGTGCAGTGGTGCCATCTCAGCTCACTGCAACCTCCACCTCCTGGGTTCAAGTGATTCTCCTGCCTCAGACTCCTGAGTAGCTGGGACTACAGGCACGTGCCACCATGCCCAGCTAATTTTTGTATTTTTAGTAGAGATGGGGTTTCATCATGTTGGCCAGGCTGGTCTTGAACTCCTGACCTCAGATGATCCACCCACCTTGGCCTCCCAAAGTGCTGGGATTACAGGTGTGAGTCACTGTGCCCAGCCGGAAAACATTTTAATTGGTAATGGCAACGGTGACATTTTAACAACGACCAATAAAGTGACTACTCTTTATGATATTGAGATACCATTTTTTTTTTTTTTTTTTTTTGAGACAGAGTCTTGCCCTGTCACCCAGGCTGGAGTGCAGTGGTGGGATCTCTGCTCACTGCAAGCTCCGCCCCCCGGGTTCCTGCCATTCTCCTGCCTCAGCTTCCCGAGTAGCTGGGACTACAGACGCCTGCCACCACTCCTGGCTAATTTTTTTCTATTTTTAGTAGAGACGGGGTTTCACTGTGTTTGCCAGGATGGTCTCGATCTCCTGACCTTGTGATCCGCCCACCTCGGCCTCCCAAAGTGCTGGGATTACAGGCTGAGATAGCATTTTTAAAGAAGGCACCTGGAAATGTTTCTTTGTTGTCACCATCAGTTCAAGTGTGTCACCTATACAGTTCTCACATCTGTACTTAAACAAAGAAACAGAATTTTCTGACATGTTAAAAATCTTCCCAAAAGGCTGGGTGTGGTGGCTCACACCTGTAATCCCAGCACTTTGGGAGGCCGAGGCAGATAGATTACCTGAGGTCAGGAGTTTGAGACTAGCCTGGTCAACATGGTAACACCCGGTCTCTACTAAAAATACAAAAATTAGCCAGGCGTGGTGGTGGGCACCTGTAATCCCAGCTACTTGGGGGAGGCTGAGACATGAGAATCGCTTGAACCTGGGAGACAGAGGTTGAAGTGAGCCGAGATCACACCACTGCACTCCAGCCTGGGGGACTGAGCGAGACTCTGTCCACCCCCCACAAAAAAACCCCAAAACTTCCCAATAATAAAATGAGTGGATTTTGAACATATCATACTTGTTAAAAACATTAAAATGCAAAATCTTGTAATGATTCCTAAGACAACTTTTGGCACTCAATAAATTAGAAATTTAATAGAAAATTTTCAACCAAATTCTTTGGATATGAGTAAATGAGGATGAAAAAAATTAGTTTTATGATTTATTAAGAGCAGCCAATGATGTTACATATCTTTGTGATGTACCATTTTCAACTATGAGAGCCATTAAAGTATCAAAATAAACTAATCTTAGATTCTGACCTCCAACTTACTATTCCATCAAGTATTAAACCAAGATTTCTAGGCTGGCATGGTAGCATGTGCTTGTGGTCCTAGTTACTCTGCAGGCTGAGGTGGGAGGACTGCTTGAGCCCGGGAGTTCAAAGCTGTAGTGCCATGATTACACCACTGCACTCCAGCCTGGGCAACAGAGCGAGAACTCCACCTCTAAAAAAAGACTGAGCACAGTGGTGCATGCCTGTAATCCCAGCACTCTGGGAGGCCAAGGTGCAAAGACTACTTAAGGCTAGGAGTTCAAGACCAGCTTGAGCACCACAGAAAGACAAAAAACCTGTCCCCATCTCTATAAAGTAACAACAACAACAAAACAAACAAGAACAACAAAACAAACAAAAACCCTATGATTTCAAAAAATAAAAAGCAGAGGCAATTGCTCCCGCTAGAAAAGGTTATAGGTTTCCTGAACATTTTAAAAGGGTAAGATTATCTTTTAATGTACATTATTTTGTACAATGTTACATTATAATATTCACATAAATAAGCAAACATATACTGGAGTATGTACCCATGCCTGGGTGAACTGCTTGCGCCCAGGAGTTTGAGACCAGCCTGGGCAACATGGTGATATCCTGTCTCTACAGAAGATACAAAAATTAGCTGGGCATGGTGGTGCACCCCTGTAGTCCCAGCTACTCGGGAGGTTGAGGTGGGAGGATCACTTGAGCCTAGGAGGTCGAGGCTGTGGTGAGCTGAGATCGCCCATTGCACTCCAGCAGCCTGGGCAACAAAGTGAGACCCTGTTTCAAAAAAAAATGTTACAGATAGGGATACACTATATAAAAGAGTTAAAGAATGTTATGGGTTGAACTGTGTCCCCACAAAAAAACATTTTTGATATGTCCTAGTACCTCACAATATGACCTTATTTGGAAATAGGGTCACTGCAGATGTAAGCACAGTGAAGATGAGGTCTTACTAAGGTAAGGTGGGTCCCTAGTGCAATATGACTAGTGTCCTCCTAAGAAGCTGGCCACAGGAAGACAGAGATAGAGAATGCCATGTGAACTTGGCATAGCTTTAGCCATAGCTTTTGTTAAAGGGAATGTAATTTTGTCTAGTTCAGAGGGTTTTAAAGATTGTCTTGGCCAGACACGGTGGCTCATGCCTGTAATCCCAAAACTTTGGGAGGCCAAGGTAGGTGGATCACAAGGTCAGGAGTTCGAGACCAGCCTGGTCAATATGGTGAAACCCCGTCTCTACTTAAGAAAAAAAAAAAAATTAGCCAGGCTTGGTGGCAGGCGCTTGTAGTCCCAGCCACTTGGGAGGCTGAGGCAGGAGAATCACTTGAACCCGGGAGGTGGTGGAGGTTGCAGTGAGCTGAGATCGCGCCACTGCACTCCAGCCTGGCAACAGAGCAAGACTCTGTCTCAAAAAAAAAAAAAAAAAAAAAAGATTGTCTTAACCTAAAAGAGTAACAGAATCGAAACTGAAGATTTAAGCAAAGTGAAAAAGGTTTGTAAAGGGTTGATCGTGTAAAAATTCTGTGGGTATCAACAAGTTGGCTAAGATTTAAAAGAAATTATTTAGCTTTTTTCTGTAGGCTAAAACATTAAAATCATACTGATGTGGGGCCAGAATCTGGACCCATGTGTCTGAATAACAGGGTTTTCTTAGAAAATTGACCTACTGTTTGGTGGAAAATTGTAAAGGGTTCTAAAAAGTTTATGAAAATCTTACCATATGGTCAAACTAATTAAAACTGGGTAGAGATATAAAATTTTATTTAAAAAACTAGCTTTAACATTAAAGATGCGCTAGTGCAAATATGAAATTTGTTTTTCTCTTCTGAAGATGATTTTTATGTAATGTTAAAAGATAATGAAAGGGTTTTCTTTTCTCCTTTGGGTGAATGGCAGGGAAAAAAAAGAGGAGAGGGAGAGAAGAGACAGATTCAGTTGGCCTCGTGCTATCTTCATCGAGTCTTGTTTGGAAAGCTAAGTCTCCTCTAACAGAGTAAAAGTTTTTCTTTATAAAAAAATTTATTGGAGTTATCATTTTGGCTAAACGAATGACTTATGGTGACCTGGGATTCTATTTTGTGATATCCAGTGTTTTAAACCTTTGATATTTGACAAACTTTCCAAAATCCAATTAAAAATTATGTCTCTTTCTAACCTAACATTTTAGATATTAGGTCCTCTAAAGCCCAAAAATGACATTTGGCTTATCTGATACAAAATCATACAGGAGGCATTGTCAAATATGAAATGGTGTTTGGCTTTCTTTGGTCTATATTTGTATAAATGTTATTGGTATATGTTACAAAATTACATAAAACTTGTATAATTCTAATATGACTTAGTGTATGTTATCAGTAATAATTATAATGATTATGTTAACAGACTGTGTGCCACAGAGGTAACAAATTTCCTTGCCAATTGTGCCTTTAACTGTGGCTGCCCTAAAATGTTTTTGTCATACACTTGTCTCATTTTGGTCCTCTTTAAAAGATGGTTTTATAATCAGCTATAAAATTTAACAGGTGCTAATAAATGCAGGTTTCTGATTAATAACTCTGGAGATTGTGACATTAGAATAGAGGAAAAACTTTCAAATAGAAGAGTGAATTGTGTTTGGTTTACTTTAGACTGTATTTGTATAAATATATTATTAGTATGTGTCCAAAATTATGGGAAACTTCTATAATGTTGATATAATTTAGTGTACATTAATAATTATAATTGTTATGTAAAATTGTTGTATGCCACAGAAGTAACCAAAATTCCTAGTCAATTGTAGCTTTAATAGTGGCTATAGACTTTTGTCATCCACAGACATTTTATCTTGCTTTGGTCCTTTTCAAAATGCAGTTTATAATCAAATATAGGACTCTAAGTGCAGGTCTCAGATAACTTTAAGAACTGTGCTATTGGAATAGAGGAAAAAAACAAACTTCTAGGACTCTCACGGAGAGCTAATGTGTTAAACATTGCTAAACCTTTTGTTTTCAGAGTCAAGAGAAATTATTTCTTTAGAACTATTTGCAACTTTTATCATGTGAGTAAAATAAACTCCTGTGAACAAAATTTACAGCATATTGTTCCTCTCTACCTGATTTCTCCAGAATTTGGAAACTATTTGTGAATATTCTCAATTTATGGCAGTATAGCTAATTGCATAAGTGCAATAAGAATCTGTTTTCTTTTGTAACAGGCCACAGTTGGAGAAATTGGTTATTTTACCAAGGCTTTGACTGGAATGGCATGCTTTTTTTTAAAGAATCAAAGTTGACTTATATAGCCAATTAAAGCCCGCTGGGGAATCTGGCCTTATACCCCGTCCTTATACACAGAGTCTCTGTACAAGGTTCCTGACCTGTGGTAAGTAAAGAATGTCACTTTCAAACAGGCTCAGGAACCCCAAGCTATCTTGGGACCTCAAGAGGAGACAAATTTGCCCAACTCATAGGTATTTGAGGGTACAAACCCATGGCTGGGCTCGGC
The DNA here is from genome assembly GCF_028858775.2 of Pan troglodytes. Lineage (NCBI taxonomy): Eukaryota > Metazoa > Chordata > Mammalia > Primates > Hominidae > Pan > Pan troglodytes. The sequence continues at coordinate 47,942,115 of NC_072403.2, read as the reverse complement.
TTTTAAAAAGTCTTATCTGAGATTCTTCATGGAACAGAGTTCTATCAAAGCCAATTTAAAAAGTCTAAGTGAAAAATAATTATTCTTGCTGCACTTTATGCAAATAATCGGGCCAAGTACAGTAAGACTAAAGTTTATTTTGTAAACAAATCAGTTGTATCATGATTTGTTTTTCATAAAAATGGGGACTGGAGACAGAAAAATTATGCTTCAAAAGAAAAACTATAGTACACTGTTGTTAGCTGTTCTTGAGGTTTTTTCTGCAGTTTAGACTAAATTCTAAAGTCTTTGTGGGTTAGAAGTCCCCAAACTAGTGTTTCCAAATCTTTGCTTTTAAAATTGGGAATTGTACTCCTCATCCTAGGACTCGTTATTTACCTTATAGTGGGCTGTTTCACTTAAACACTGTAGTAAAACTACAGAGTACTAATGTTTGTGCCATGCAAGCCATGAACGCCCAGCCAGGCCTGCATGAGTACACTCAGACAGTTGCAAACCAGTTCCACTCTTCTCACCTTGGGGTTCACTCCCATTCCCATAATGTGCCCTGTCAGCAGGAAGAAGCCAGAGCAATTGATGGCCTTTTCCCATCTTCACAGCCTACACCTTAAGATTAAGGTGTTATAAAACCCAAAGGGAAGGACTGAAACCACGTTTGCAAAATTATGACTGAGACGGTGAAAGAGATCTAACTTAACTGACTCCATCTTGCTTCTAACCTCCAAGCTGTCCTTGTTCATTCCTGGGCGTAGGCTAAACTAACTTTGGGAGAAACTTAGTTTAGAGTTTAAACAAAGACAGTGACACTCCTTTTCCCAAAGAAGACCTCCATCTTGCCTGGAGACTAGATTGCCTTTGTAGGACTAACATTAGCCACAAGATTGGAAATTATGGTTTAGAAGTCATGCAGCTGGAGGCTACAAGATTCTGACCCTCCCTATACTGTTCCTGAGATCAGTGTTCAGACACCTTGCACTTGATGGATCAGCTGGCACCACCCAGATCAATAAACTGGCTCATCTGATCTTGTGGCCCCCACCCAGGAACTGACTCAGTGCAAGAAGACAGCTCTGAGTCCCTATTATTTCTTTTTCTTTTTTTTTTTTCTTGAGACAAAGTCTCGCTCTGTCGCCCAGGCTGGAGTGCAATGGCGCAATCACAGCTCACTGCAAGCTGTGCCTCCCGGGTTCACACTATTCTCCTGCCTCAGCCTCCCGAGTAGCTAGGACTACAGGTGCCCGCCACCATGCCCGGCTGATTTTTTGTATTTTTAGTAAAGACGGGGTTTCACCATGTTGGCCAGGATGGTCTCAATCTCCTGACCTCATGATCCCCCCACCTCGGCCTCCCAAAGTGCTGGGATTACAGGCGTGAGCCACCTTGCCCAGCCCTGAGTCCCTATGGTTTCATCTCTGACCAATCAGCACTCCTGGCTCACTGGCTTCCCCTGACCTACCACATTATCCTTAAAAACTCTGCTCCCCGAATGCTGGGGAAGACTGATTTGAGTAATAATAAAACTCCAGTCTCCCCCTCTGCCCCCCGACCACACACAAAAAAGAATGCCATGTGAAGACAGAAAGCTGGAGTGATGCATCTATGAGCCAAGAAATGCCAAAGAATGCTGGCCAACCACCAGAAGCTAGGAAGAGGCAAGGAGGGACTCCCCTACAGGTTTCAGAGGGAGCATGACACCTTGATTTTAGACTTCTAGCCTCCAGAACTGTGAGACAATAAATTTCTGTTGTTCTAAGTCACCTGGTTTGTGGCATTTTGTTACAGCAGCCCAGGAAACTAATAGAGAGATCTGACCAAGGGCAAGGGCAAGGGCTATGTTGCATTAGCTGGGCAGCTACTATTCCCTCTCCCCCACCCTAAGGTATGGAAAAATGCCCAGAGGACGTGAGGGCTTGCCATCACTATATGGTATGCAGTGATGCACTATATGGCCATCACTATATGGTATGCAGGCAGAAGCAAAGGAAGCGTGGGAGGGCACCTTCCCAACGGAAGGTAAAACTGCCATTCAGGCAAATTAGAACACATTCAAACCACAGAGGATAATTCATCTTCTCCTCATTCAGACCTAGAGCTCAGAGTGATAAGTTCCATTTCATTATCATTACTAATTTTTATTTCTTTCTTTTTGAGACAGAGTCTTGCTCTGTCGCCTAGGCTGGAGTGCAGTGGCGCAATCTCAGCTCACTGCAACCTCTGTCTCCCATGTTAGATTCTCCTGCCTCAGCCTCCTGAGTAGCTGGAACTACAGGTATGTGCCACCACGCACAGCTAATTTTTGTAATTTTAGTAGAGATGGGGTTTCACTGTGTTGGCCAGGCTGGTCTTGAATTCCTGACCTCAGGTGATCCATCTGCCGCAGCCTTCCAAAGTGTTGGGATTAAAGGTATGAGCCACCGCTCCCGGCCATTACTAAATATTTTTAAAGTAACTTTTCCCCCAATTGAAAAAATAATTTTCCTATTATGGAAAATTTGGAAAACTCAGAAAAGTAAACACAAAACAAAATGACCTATAATCTCAACCCAAAATTACTATGAACATTTAGTGGAATACCTTTTCAGTCTTGTTCCTATGTGGCTATGTACTTTTGTGTTTTAGTAGGACAGGCAATACTGGGGCCAGCTTCAATTTCTTTGTTAATTATACTTTAGCTGGCAAACTTGAGAACATAATTCTCATTTGCCAAATTGTTTCTCAATGAGGAAAGATAATCTGAATTCTTTTTTTTTTTCTTTCTTTCTTTATTTTTCAAATGAGACAGGGTCTTGCTCTGCTGCCCAGGCTGGTCTTGAACTCCCGGGCTCAAGTGATCCTCCTGCCTCGGCCTTCTAAAATGCTGGGATTACAGGTGTGAGCCAATGTGCCCGGCCACATTCTGAGTTTTGAATCACTCTTTCATCAACAAGCTTTTGGACTGGACTCTGCCACGTGACAGTCAGTAGGAACTGACTCCGTGCTTTACACCACGCACAGTCCCAGTGCTTCATCACTCACCGGAGTTTTGATGTAGGTGTGGGGATCAGGGAACTCAGGAAAATGGCTGGGGATGTGCGGTGGGTGGGGTCGGTTCTGCCCTGCAGTGAGGGCCTTGGGGGTCACTGGCTGATTGGTCACCGGAGCTGCAACAGAGTCACAACTGATTACCCCTCCACCCAAGACCCTGATTTCTACAGATTATGGTCTCTCCCCAAAGCCTCCTTTTCTCAAAAAAATGCCAGACCTCAATTTTCTAAACAAGTTGCATTTTGTATTTCAATCGATAAAAGGTCTTTGATGGCTTACAATGCCCAGCCCTGCTGGCTAATCTTGGTTGACGTTCCCTTTCACAACAATCTGCCCACAAGCCTCTTAGGTAGAGGTGGGTGGCTGTGGCCACAGTAACTACGTAAAACAGCATGCTGAGGAGCTACGCAGGTTACATGGGCTGCTGGTTCTCTTTTCAGAGACCTTGGATAACAAAAAGGAACAATGAACTGGGGAAATTAAGTGTGAGCTTAATCATTACAAGAGGGGATTGAAAATGGCACCTTCCACTGCTATGTTGAGAGGGAGTTTTTAAAAAAATGCCAACAAGAAAAAAGTGACTTTAAAGAAGAAATCCAGGCCGAGTGCAGTGGCTCACGCCTGTAATCCCAGCACTTTGAGAGGCCGAGGCAGGCGGATCACTCGAGGTCAGGAGTTCGAGACCAGCTTGGCCAACATGGTAAAACCCTGTCTCTACTAAAAATATAAAAGTTAGCCGGGTGTGGTGGCGGGTGCCTGTAATCCCAGCTACTTGGGAGGCTGAGGCAGGAGAATAGCTTGAACCTCGGAGGCAGAGGTTGCAGTAGTCAGCCAAGATTGTGCCACTGCACTCCAGCCTGGGCAACAGAGCGAGACTCCATCTCAAAAAAAAAAAAAAAAAGAAAGAAAAGAAAAAAATCCAGTTAACTCTCTCCAGGTCCTACAAGCCCAAACTGGTTACTCTCTACTCAGCTTATGGCACCCAGGTTTACTTAAAGTAGAGGTCATCAAAGTTTGTGTAAAGGGCCATATAATAAATACTTTAGGTTTTGCATGTGGTACAGTCTCTACCACAACTAAACTATGCCATTATAGCATGAAAACCACCACAGATAATAAGTAAATATGGCTGCATTCCGATAAGACTTTATTTACAAAAACAGGAGGCAGGCTGCATTTGGCCCATAGGCCACAATTTACCAACCCTTAATCTAAGAAGAACAAGAACTTTCATTTTTCCAAGCAGCATCATTTGCCCTTCTGGGGCTAGAACACAAGAAACACAGCAATATCTCAAAGATGGTTTACCTTTTGGTGACTGAATTTCACATGCTAATCAGACTAGCCCAAATAAAGATTATATTGTAGGTAGCCCCAAACATTGGAAGAGAGCCCATAACAAGGAAGTAGCTACTAATCCAATCCCTACCATATTCAATTACTTCATTCCACAAGCATTAATTGAAAAATTGCTAAGTACCTCAGTTCAAAGTCACTTACGAGCAGTGATGACCATCCTCTGAGACCGTTTTGCATAAGCAGGGAGAGTGTCCACATTGAAACCTAAGAGACAGGAAAACAAAAATCACTGCCCAGACCACTGGATATTGAATACAGAAAGAATAGTAGTAGTATGGACAAATGGCTTAAACTCTGAACTCAGTGACCTTGCAGCCACGCAAAAGAAGCTCTGGCAGAATTCCCTAACAGGGAATTATGAGGCCTCTTAGATGTGTTCAGAGGAATCTCTCTTGATAACTCTCTCAAGCTCAAAGCAAATCAAGAGAACCATGAGGGAAACCAAGAACACTTAGCAGACATGCCTGATTCCTAAGGACTCCTCTCCCAGTTGCATCGAAGAACTGGAAACTGAAGGTATACTCACCCATCTCAACAAGTGTGACCACGATATCTGACAGTGTGGGCTGGGTCCTGGCTGTGTGCTCACAGTAAGACTTGGCACTTCTCCCAATTTCTGAAATGTCTAAGAGGGGATTAAAGGCATAAAACTTATTCTCAGTTCCTCAGAAAGTTAAACATAGAATTACCAGATGAGCCAACAACTCCACTCCTAGGTATATACATAAATGAACTGAAAGCAGGGATTCGAAAAGCTACTAGTACACCAATGTTCACAGCAGCATGATTCACAGTAGCCAAAAGGTAGAAACAACAGGTGAATGAACAAACAAAATGTGCTGTATACATACAATGGAATATTATTCAGCCTTTAAAAGGAAGGAAATTCTGGTAATGTCATAGCATAGATGAACTTTGAAAACATTATGCTAGACCAGGTGTGGTGGCGCAGGCCTGTAATCCCAGCACTCTGGGAGGCCAAGGCCAGTGGATCACCTGAGGTCAGGAGTTTGAGACCAACCTGACCAACATGGCGAAACCCCTTCTCTACTAAAAATACAAAAATTAGCCAGGCCTGGTGGTAGGCGCCTGTAATCCTAGCCACTTGGGAGGCTGAGAAATAGCTTGAACCTGGAAGGAGGAGGTTGCAGTGAGCAGAGATTGTGCCATTGCACTCCAGCCTGGGCGACAGAGTGAGAACTCCTTCTCAAAGAAAGAAAAGAAAAGAAAAAGAAAACATTATGCTAAGGCCAGGTGTGGCGGCTCATGCCTGTAATCCCAGCACTTGGGAGGCTGAGGCAGGTGGATCACTTGAGGTCAGGAGTTCGAGACTAGCCTGGCCAACATGGCAAAACCCCAACTCTACCACAAATATAAAAAATTAGCCAGGTGAGGTGGCACACACCTGTAATCCCAGCTACTCAGGAGGCTGAAAATCGCTTGAACCTGGGAGGTGGAGGTGGTTGCAGTGAGCCGAGATGGCACCACTGCACTCCAGCCTGGGAGACACAGCGAGACTCCATCTCAAAAAAAAAGAAAAGAAAAAAGAAAACATTATGCTAAGTGAAATAAGGTAGACATAAAAAGACAAATAAAGATTCTACTTATATGAGGTATCTAGAGATGGAAAGTAGATTAGAAGTTACCAGGGGATGGAGGGGGAGGGAGAATGGGGAGTTATTGTTTATGGGTACAGAGTTTCTGTTTAGAATGATGAAAAAGTTCTGGAAATAATGTAAATGGCTGCACAACATTGTGAATGTACTTAATACCACTGAATTGTACACTTAAAAATGGTTAAAATGATAAATTTTTTTATGTATATCTCACTACCACACACACAAAAAGGTCTTATTCTCTGATGGGCAATTTTTCTTTCTTCTGCCTGAAGCTGAACCTCTATTTAAGAGTCACATTAAAGTCTTTTGGGGAAAGGGGGAAGGTTTCTAAGATGGAGTTTTTGAAGCTCGGCTCTGTGAATGAGCTTCCAAGGTGGACGGGAGGTTTCATGAATACTCTGAAGCTGTGCTGAATTTTAAACACAAAAAAAGCATTTTTGGGGGAATGGGTCCACAGATTTTATCAAATGTACAAAGGGGTCTCAAAAGGTAAAGAACTCCTACTTTAGGGGCCCAGTGGCTCAGAAAATAAAAGCAAGTGGTACTTGACAGGGAAGGGTGTCTAACAAGAGACCTACCACCTACCACCAACTCCCCTGCTACACTGAGCAAGTCACTAATACCAGCCTCTAGACATGACTTTTAAACTCTAAATTCCAAGATTGTTTCAAGAACTGCATTCTTATCTCTTGGGAACTATTAATTCATTCCTTTAGGACAAAGTTCAAAAAGTAGTAGCCTGGGAACCTGTGGCAGGCCCCAAAATCTTTTCTAAAGTCCACAGGTCAAAACTATTTTCATAATAAAATTAAGTCATTATTTGACTTTTTCACTCTCATTCTCTCAGGTAGTTTTCCTGAGTCTATGTGACTTTTGATGACATCATGGGTCTGATGAATAACAGAATATGTGAGTGTACATTCTTATTTTCAAAATTTCTTCTTTTTCTTTTTCTTTTTTTTTTTTGAGACGGAGTTTCGCTCTCGTTGCCCAGGCTGGAGTACAATGGTGTGATCTTGGCTCAATGCAATCTCCGCCACCTGGGTTCAAGCGATTCTCCTGCCTCAGCCTCCCGAGTAGCTGTAATTACAGGCGCCCGCCACCACACCCAGCTAATTTTTTGTATTTTTAGTAGAGACAGGGTTTCAGTATGTTGGCAAGGTTGGTCTTGAAACTCCTGACCTCAGGCGATATACCCACCTCGGCCTCCCAAAGTGCTGGGATTACAGGTGTGAGCCACCATACCTAGCCCCAAAATTTGTTTTTTCTAACGTGGCAAATACACATATACAAAAGCTACTTGGGGTCCTCAATGTTTATTAATATAAAGGGATTCTAAGAGCTGGGTGTGGTGGCACATGCCTGTAGTCCCAGCTATGTGGGAGGCTTGGGTCCAGAAGTTTGAGGCCAGCCTGGGCAACACAGCAAGACCCCATCTCTAATTAATAAGAATAAATAAATATAGGAGTTCTGAAGCCACAATGATTGAGATCACTGCTTTAGGAAAACATTTGGTATTTAAAAGTGCCAAACATCAGCTGCAGAGAGCCACCTTGCCCAAGATCACCCTTCCTGGGGTAACCCACATCTACTGTTTGATCAAGACCTGAGTATAAAGGCAGGGCCTTTTCAGCTTGATGGGCAATAATGCTCCAGGGGTCCTGGCTAAGTTGTCCACTTCTTTATTGGGCCTGCATTGCACTCCACATTTCCCTCTGCCCAAACCTTTCTCCTACTTCCTTTCATAGTTGTTGATCCCTAAGAAACACCGTAAATACTTCCATCCCTCATCCCATCCCATCCCCCAAAAGTTCAAAACAGGGAAATATGTTGTACATGCAGAAAAGCCTCTGTAAGACCACACCCGGGCTTCTAAATCTCAACACATTTCCTTTTAAAAGTAGCTTTTCAGCTGGGTGTAGTGGCTCATGCCTGTAATCCCAGCACTTTGAGAGGCCAAGGTGGGTGGATCACCTGAGGTCAGGAGTTCAAGACCAGCCTGGCCAACATGGTGAAACCCTGTCTCTACTAAAAATACAAAAATTAGCCAGGCGTGGTGGTGCACGCCTATGATCCCAGCTACTTGGGAGGCTGTGGCAGGAGAATTGCTTGAACCTGGGAGGCGGAAGCTGCAGTGAGCTGAGATTGTGCCACTGCACCCCAGCCTGGGCAACACAGTGAGACTCTGTCTCAAAAAAAAAGGGGGGGGGCTTTTCCCCTTCATTCTTTGTATCACACAATCTAGCATTTCATTACATAATGTGATGATATCTATTGCATGGGGAATTAGTCCTGACTCCCCAACCAAAGTCCTTAAGGGCACCCATAACTCACCAAGAGCTTAAAATCTCCCCAGCACTGAATGTTTTATATATACATCTCACTTACACTCACAACTCCATGAGGTAGAAACTGTTATCCCATTTCAGAAATGAGGAAATTGAGGTTCAGGAGATTCAGTGGCTTGCCCAAGCTATTAAGTGACAGAGTGATGATGTACACCAAGTCTATCTGATTCTAAAGCCTGTAAGTCACTTCATTATGCTCTTTTCTGTTTTTGTTGTTGTTGTTGTTGTTGGAGATGGAGCCTCACAGGCTGGAGTGCAGTGGTGCGATCTCAGTTCACTGTAACCTCTGCCTCCCAGATTCAAGCGATTCTCCTGCCTCAGTCTCCCGAGTGGCTGGGATTATAGACACCTGCCACCACGCCCAGCTAATTTTTTTGTGTGTTTTTTAGTAGAGACGGGGTTTCGCCACGTTGGCCAGGCTGGTCTTGAACTCCTGACTTCAGGTGATCCACCCGCCTCGGCCTCCTAAAGTACTGGGATTACAGGCGTGAGCCACCACGCTCGGCCCATTGTACTGTTTTCTTTTCTCAACTTTTTACATTAAAAAAAAATTTTTTTCTCCCCTCTTAAGAAAAAAGTTTGTATCTTAAATCCTCTCAAACACTATCACAAAGCAGGGCACAGAACTGATGTTGGGGTTGACTCCAAGGCCAAGTGTTTCCATGTACTCACAGCTCTGCAGCATCTCTGTCAGCGTTTCCACGGATGCTTTCTCGGCACTCTCAAACCCTGCCTCTGTCAGCAAGGAGCTCACAACCACCTGCAGAGTTCTCCTCCGGGCCAGATGATAGTTATCGGCAGGGTTAGTGGACTGTTTACTTCCCGATCTCTGTGAATCAGCAGAGAGATTTTCATCCACAGGAGAAGGATGCAATCACATAGTTCATACGTGGTCAACGGCAAGCAAAGTTATTTTACTAAATAATTTTATTTTAAAAATCAGTGCTTAATGTTTAGATTTACGGATCTTGGCCAACTGAGTAAAAATTGAGCACCCAAGGTGCTTTAAATACAGAGACCACTTTTCCGCTTACCTAAAACGTACGGTCCCAATGAGATAAAATAGCAGGTCTTTTACTTTGTACTTTAGCAGATTATTAGAATACATAGCTGAAGAAACACGCATGATGGGATTAAGACGTGTCCCCCAGAAAAAAACAGGATCCCTCTCTTGTGCCTCCCATCTTCACACCATTTCATTGAAAGGGAAAATGAAAACAGTAACAAGAGGTGACCGCGAGGAGACGAGGGCAAAAAGATAAAAGCACAAAAAAGTAAGAAAGCTAAATATTTTGAAACGGGAATGCCTTTCAACTTTGGCCGGCCAATAAGAAGGCGAAAACGGCATCTTCAGACCAATCAGGGGGTGTTCCGGGCTCCCAACCCCCAACAGCGAACGAGCCAATCAAGACACAGGTCCGCCAACTCCGGAGGCCGCAGCCAAGTCCCAAGGAGGGGGCGCCTACGGCCTGAAAACACCCTCCGCCAGTCGGAGCTCATGATGCGGCTGAATTTCTGGGCATTATCTTGTTGCTCAGTCGAGGGGAAAGTTGCAGGATACCCAAACTCTCTCGGCTCCGAGCCCGCGCTCCCTGCCCTTACCGTTCCGGAGCCACCGGCCCCAGCTGTGGCCGCCGCGTCGGCCATCTTGCTCTGGCGTAGTGTGCGCGAGCGCGGGGCGCGATGGGACTTGTAGTCGCGGGGCGGGGCGGGGCGGGGCGGGGCGGGGCGGCGTGCGCCCCTTGGTTTTCCGAAGCCCAGTCGGTTGGGGGACGCCTCCGGTGACCCCGGCTCACGTGACTTTTTTTTTTTTTTTTGGATAGAGTCTTGCTCCGTTTCCCAGGCTAGAGTGCAATGGCGCGATCTCGGTTCACTGCAACCTCCACCTCCCAGGCTAAAGCGATCCTCCCGCCTCAGCCTCCGGAGTAGCTGGGATTACAGGCGGGCACCACCACGCCCCGCTAGTTTTTGTATTTTTAGTAGAGACCGAGTTTCGCCATGTTGGCCAGGCTGGTCTCGAACACCTGAGCTCAAGCAGTCCGCGGCCTCGGCCTCACAACGTGCTGGGATTACAGGCGTGAGCTACCGCGCCAGCCTCACGTGACCTTTTGAGAGTGAAGTGTTCTGGGGCCTTCAGTGGCTTGGTTGTGGGCCAGGAAAACGCGCCCGGTTTCACTGAGTTAAAAGAAACCTATTTTAATATGAAAATCGGTTCTTATAAAGAGCATACCAGGAGGTCATCTACACTCGCAGGGTTTTCCAAACTTGTCTTATTATTAGTAACACCTGGCTGGGCCCAGCCCAATCCCAGTGACTTCACTCTCTGGAAGAGGGGCTTGGGAATCTTTCTCATTAAGGAGCTCCCCAGATGATTCTTCTGAGCGAGTAATGTTGGGAAACCCCGGAGCATCCAGCCTGGTGATTTTGTGCTGAGGGCCGCCCCACCTGTCAATGGCCCACTTGGAAGTAGAGCCTGGACCACCTAGTCCAAGTCTATCGCTGCATCCTGCTGCCTTCGCGCCCTCGACCCGCAAATATTTGCGAGGCAAGTCTAGGGGGCGGGAGACTTGTCCCTTGTCGCCTCACTCCCAGGGCGTGGGGTGCCCGCGGCTGCCAGTGGTTTTCTCCCTAGCTGCGCCTAGGGAGAAACCTAGTGGGTTTCTCCCTCTGGCTGCGCCGTGTTCGTCCCCATTTGCAGGTGCCTGGCAGGACGCAGATTCTGGGCTTGGATCCTAACACTAGCCAGCTATGGTACTGCGGGCACTTGACCTTAATCCTCAGTGTGTCTCAGTTTCCTCTTCTGTAAAACTGGGGGAAAGATGAGATGATACACAGAAAGAGTCTGTCACAGTGCCTGACGTGTAGTAAAACTCAAGAAATCGGCCGGGCGAGGTGGCACTCGCCTGTAATCCCAGCACTTTGAGAGGCCGAGGCGGGTGGATCACCTCAGGTCAGGAGTTCGAGACCAGCCTGACCAACATGGTGAAACCCCGTGTCTACTAAAAATACACAAAATTAGCCGGGCGTGGCGGCGTGCGCCTGTAGTCCTAGCTACTCGGGAGGCTGAGGCAGGAGAATAGCTTGAATCCGGGAGGCGGAGGTTGCAGTGAGCCGAGATCGCGCCACTGCACTCCAGCCTGGGCGACAGAGGGAGACTCCGTCTCAAAAAAAGAAAAAGAAGTCGCTCCTCATGATGTTGTTTACTTCCTGGATAGCACGTGGAGGAGTTGCCAACGCCGGGAGGCAGCGGTCCGGGAACCCGTGCTGCCCCGGCCCCGCCGCCCACACCTGAGCCTCCGTGGCGCCCCGTCCCCGCACCTATGCCGCGGGGGGCGGGGGCTGCGAGCGGGGGTGCGCGGCGCCGGATGAGCCTCCTGGCCTCGCCGAGGGTGTACAGGGGGTGGGAGAGTCAGGCCGGGGACCGAAACTTGGCTGAGCAGAGCACCAGCCCCTTTGTCTCCTCCGCCCCCTCTTCCCCACTTCCTGCCCAGCTCTGGATCGGCGGCGCGGCGCGGACTTTGTAAACACTTCGCCACTGCAGGGGTGGAGACTGGCTCTGTTCGGATGCCGGCCGGGGGGGAGAGGTGCAATCCTCTCCTCGCGGCTGGTGGTTGCGACCACCCCCACTCCCCAAAGGCAGGCTCCGGAGGCGGCGGGACAGAGCGCCTGCGACCCCAGTCGGTGCTCCGGGGAGGTCACCTGGCGAGGAGGTAGGCTTGGGTGCTGGAGAAACCGGGGTAGATGGGATGTCAGCTCAGGCTGGAGACCATGCGTTGGGGATCGGCGCTGGGTGGGTCAATGGGGTCGCCGCATCCTCATCACTTCCCAGTTGGCACCGAAAGCTTGGCTCACTTTCCCACTGAGTGAGGTGTTCTGCACAGAATTGAAGGGCAGAGAAACCCCCAAAGGCCCTGAGCCCTCTGTATGTACACACATCGGCACAACCCCCTCCAGCTGATCTGGAAGCCCCGTGGCTTTACCGGGCTGTTGGTCTTCTCATGCCTCAAAGATGGGGTGGAAGGCCAGTAGGAGGGCAGACCAGTGTGGATGGGGAGTCTGTGAGTGCTCTGGCAAGTGCACCGGGATGAAACTGGAGGGAGGGACCCTTCAGTGGTGTCTGATTGATACATAGATGATGATCTTAGCTTCTTCTGTGTCTCTTGAAGTGCCAACAAGAGGAATAACTGAATAAATTGGTTGCTGTTACTAAGGGAGCATTAAGTTACTCATTTGCATTGATTGAACACCTACTATGTGCCTGGCATTATATGGAATGCTGAGGGTGCAATGATGTTATTCATCCACAGCTAATATGGATCACAAAACAATAGACATAGACGCCAAGTACACTGGCTGGGGTGGCTGGGAAGGCTTCAGAGAGAAAAGGACATTTGAGTTGGGTTCAGAAGGATGAAAAGCATGGAAATCTTTGGGGGCACTTATTCCACAGAACTGGATTGAACCCCAGCTGTGGTGTTGGACACTGGAATATAGGGGTGACCCAGAAACAATTCCTGCTCCCTTTAATCCACTGTCTAACCATCAAGGGAATGAACAGGATGAATCCCAGAAAAGGCAGTTTTCTGGGCTGGGTCCCAAGAACCCAGGAATTCCCAGCTGGGTACAGCTGGGAGGGTCCACCTGGGGGTGATGTGACGGTCCACACAATCCTGGGCACCCCCTCCTCATCCCTGGACTCTGAGACTGTTTCCTCTGACGAGTCCTTGCCCTCTGCCTACCACCTCATTTCTCTTTGGGACCAGACGTGGATAGAGAAGTGGATCTCCCTTTGCTTCCTCACAGATTCTTCTGGCCGTTCAATTCTGGGGCTCCTTCGGGAAATGACTGACACAGCAATTTATGAATTCATTCAGCACCTATTTGCTATGGCCATACTCCATCTGCACAGGCTATTCCCACAGCTGTTGGGGATGTCATGGTAATCAAATCAGAGTTTCTTCCCCTGGAACTTAACACTGAAAGCCTCTGATAATTGTAGCAGAGTCCTAGTCTATGCCAGTTATTGAGATCATGACCTCCATGGTCCCAAACATCTTCTCCTTCCGGCTTCCCCTTCCCTCAAGGGCTTAGAATACTAGCTAACAGTTACATAACACTGTCAGGTACTCTTCTAAGTGGCTTAGAGATCATATCTCATTTAAACCTCCTAATATAGTCCTATGAGGTAGGCATTAGGATTCTCTCCATTTTATAGACGAGGAAACGCAGGCACTGGAGATAAGTAATCTTCCTTCAGACACAAGAAACAAATGGCAGAGCTGGGATTTAAACCTAGGTCACTTGATTTGGGAGGCTTTATTCTTAACCGTTAGGCTAGCCTGCCTCCTTCGCTGACCACAAAAAATGTGCACTTGAGCCAGGAACTTAGGAGTTTCCTAAAGGGAGTCTGTGGTCCTGTATCTTGGATGATACAGCCATCTGTTAGCTGAGCCATAGGCTGGTACTGTTTACAGTGAGCCCAGCAGGCCTGGAATAGGGTTGTGGGAACTGCACAGAGCTGGTATCCTTTCCTGATGGCTGTGTGTGTGTGTGCGTGCGTGCGCGTGTGTGCGTGCACACAAACGTATGAATGTTTTCCCCTGTGTAAGCCTCACTCAAAGGGAAAGGGGGAATATGAATAAACTGGGAGGAATGAACTAAGATTATATTCAAGAAAGAACTTCTCAACTTGGACGTGATGTGCCAGAATCTGGGGATTTGGGAAACCAAGACACCTCTTTTGTTGGGAATTAAGAATAGCAGAGATGCTCACATTCTAGATGTGCATTCCAGCTTGGTAGATGAGTAAGGAAGATGGCCAAGGAGTGGGTCCAGGCTTAAGATGCTCACACCTCTCTTTCCCACAGCTCCTGCTTCCAAAGCTGCATCTGTATATCCTACCCAGTCCCTCCAGACAGGCTGGGATAATGCTGGTGATGCAAGCGAGAGCACAGGACAGTTTCCATGGATTCCAGCCCCTTTTCCACCTCCTTTCTGAAACGCTTTTAAATTTCTTACAAGGGCCCTCCCCACAGGTTTGGGGAGGCCTTGAGGCGGTCCCTCTCTGCCTGCAGTCAAAGCACTTCGTGCATCTGTCTTTGAGAAAGGGATGTGTGTTGGGGGCATGGGTATTGATGCTGGGAGTCGAGGGTGGGAACTGGGTGGAGGGTGGCTGCACTGAGAAAACGGGTAAGCAGGATGTGAACCTTAAGAACTATAAACCTCCAAGCTGCTCTTCTCCCACGCACGCACCTTCCTCCCTCACTCGCTGGTAGGGTGGGGTGCAGCGGAGCCCTTGGCACGCCCTGGCCCCCTGCCCCAGGCACTGGCTTGGCTGTGGAGAACAGGTTGTACTCTTGAAAAACCACAAGAGGAAGTTTAGGGAGGGCTGGGGGTGGGGAAAGTTCTGGGGCCCCTGCCAAGTTTCCCTTTCCCTGCTGAGCAGTAGATGTGTTTATCTTGCCCTCAAAGACATTTAAATTTTAAATCCTCAAGTTTCAAAGAGCTGTCAAGGCCTGCCCCTTTCTAGGGGTGGCAACAGACACTGCTAGAAATGGCATTGGAACAAGTTACCCATCTGTTGGAATTCACCTGGGATTCGTGCAGGTTGAGAAAGGCTAATTCCAGAAAGTCTCTTCTTTGGCCCCTTCACTTTTCTCTTCCCCAAAGCATTTCCTACAACCTTTAAACTCAGAGGAATGTGGCTGTAATTGCCACTTAGGAGCTGAATGGTGTTGTGGGAGCTGTCCCTAAGTTTTTACCTGTACTGTCTCATTTAATATTTATTCACCACAACTCTAGGTAGTAAACACCTCTATCTCCAATTTACAGATAGGAAACAGGCTCAGAAAGGCAAACTTGCTCAAAGTAATTTAGCTAGTAAGTGGCAGAGCTTGGAGTTGAACAAGGATCTATCTGATTTCAAAGTCTAGGCTCTTTACTCGTGAATTAACTCTCAGTCTGAGCATTGACTTTCCTAATATATCAAACACTGAGACAGGGAGGCTGAAATATAAAGGGATTTTTTTAAATGCTGCTGCTAGTATGGGAGAGGGATAGAATTGGAAAGGATTCCTTGGAAGTTAATGTATTTAAGAAAGGATAGCCACCGGGCATGGTGGCTCACGCCTGTAATCCCAGCACTTTGGGAGGCCAAGGTGGGTGGATCACGAGGTCAGCAGTTCGAGACCAGCCTGACCAACATGGTGAAACCTCATCTCTACTAAAAATACAAAAAAAAAAAAAAAAAAAAAAAGTTAGCCCGGCGTGGTGGCACGGGCCTGTAATCCCAGCTACTCAGGAGGCTGATGCGGGAGAATCACTTGAACCCGGGAGGCGGAGGTTGCAGTGAGCCAAGATCACGCCATCGCACTCCAGCCTGGGCAACAGAGTGAGACTCCGTCTCAAATAAATAAATAAATAATTAAAAGGAAAGAAAGAAAAGAAAGAAAAGATAGCCAAGTTAAAAAAAGATGCAGGAGGTGAGAGGTCAGGTCAAATTCTGGAAGATTGCAGCAAAGGGGAAGATTTAGGAGGAATACTATAGCTGTATGCAAATATTTAAAAGTTTGCCCTGGCAAACCTTGAAGTAGGGGGTTAGTGGGACTAGTGGAGGCAGATTTTCAAAAAACGTAGAACTTTCTAACAAATGGGGCTTAGAGCTCTTGCTATAAGAGGGGCCTCTGCCAGCAAGACGACCTCAAAGCCCCTTCGCCTGTAAACCCCTGATGTGATTTTCCCCCTGCTTTCCTCTTCTATGTCATTCTTTGCTCTCCCATACTCCCTGGCCCATGGTAGTCCCTGATCGTCCACCAGGTGGAGCTGTTGCCCAGTGTGTCACCCTGGGGTGACTGGATTGGGTGAAGAGTGTTGCCCGGTTCTTCAGGCGCTGACTGGTTTCAAGGGGCCTCTGCTCCCAGCCCATCACCAGCTGTTTACACACCGGGGCCCAGAGAACTGCTTTTGATCCAGCAAAGCCCCCATAAAAGGTGCTCTTCTGTCTTGTCCAGGCTCCGGCCAGAATGTGCAGGCCTCCGCCTCTGCGGCATACACCCGTCCCCAGGTCAGGGATTTCTTCCACATCTTCTCTTTCCCCTTCCTGACTGTCCTTTCCCTTTGAGAGAGAGGGACCTGTGTGTCCAGAGCAGAGGGCAGGACCAACGGCCCTGCGAGCCAGCAGGGTAGCTAATGTGGCATGGCCTTTTATGCCCTTCAAAGGGCATGACACCTGTGTCATCTCCCGGAAGGGGCCTCAGGAGCCCCACCTCTCTGAAACTATTTGCACTCAGTGGCCTGACCAGTTCTCCCACCCTGGGTGAAATTCCCCAGGACAGTCGTTCCTGAGGTGAGGGCTGAGGGGTTATCTCTGGAAGGAGAGGGTTGCTGGTACCTCCATCGTTGGCCCAGATCTGCTTGCTGCCTGCTCAGACCTTTAGAGAGGCACAGAGCCACTGGGCCTCCAGGGACACAGAGGCAGAGCCCAGAATGAGCAAGGACACCCTGATTTTTTTGAGACAGGGTCTCACTCTGTCGCCCAGGCTAGAGTGCAGTGGCGTGATCTCGGCTCACTGCAGCCTCGACTTCCCAGGCAGAGTTGATCTCCCCATCTCAGCCTCCTGAGTAGCTGCGACCACAGGTGTGGCGCCACCATGCTCAGCTAATTTTTTATTATTTTTTTGAAATGGAGTCTCACTCTGTCGCCCCGGCTGGAGTGCATTGGCACGATCTTGGCCCACTGCAACCTCCGCCTCCCAGATTCAAGTGATTCTCCTGCTTCAGCCTCCCAAGTAGCTAGGATTACAGGCACCTGCCACCACACCCAGCTAACTTTT
Source organism: Pan troglodytes (assembly GCF_028858775.2). Classification (NCBI taxonomy): domain Eukaryota; kingdom Metazoa; phylum Chordata; class Mammalia; order Primates; family Hominidae; genus Pan; species Pan troglodytes. The sequence continues at coordinate 47,924,934 of NC_072403.2, read as the reverse complement.
TGTATCTTTGACGGGGTTTCACCATGTTGGCCAGGATGGTCTCGAATTCCTGACCTCATGATCCATCCGCCTCGGCCTCCCAAAGTGCTGGGATTACAGGTGTAAGCCACCGCGCCCAGCATACTCAGCCAGTTTTTTGTAGAGATAGTGTTGCAGTTTCACCCTGTTGCCCAGGCTGGTCTTGAGCTCCTGGACCCAAGCAGTCCTCCTGCCTCGGCCTCCCAAAGTGCTGAAATTACAGGCATGGGCCACTGTGCCTGGCCAGAGACACCCATTTTGCAGGTGAGCAAACCAAGGTACTGAGAGGTCTAGCAGCTTGCTTCCGTACACACAGCCCATCTGTGGCTGAGCTGGAAGTCTGACTCAGCCATTTGGCTGTAACATTTGTGCATGTAACCACTAATCTGTGCCATCTCTCATGGAGTGGTCGAGAGAGCCTCTATAGACAAACGACCCCACTTCGAGTCCTAGCTCAGCTCCTTTCTGGCTGTGTGAAAGTTTCTTTGTCTGTAAAATGGGCATAACTATAGACCCCACCTCTCTGGGTAATGGCGAGAATTAATAATAACCAATATTAGTTGAATGCCTACTATATGTCAGGTATCTTTTTTGCATCCTCACAGCAGACCATGAGGGAGGCATTATTATTCTGCTTTTTATACATAAGGAAACTGAGGCACAGGGGAGGCAGAGAGACTGCAGGATTAAGACTTCCGGCTGGGCGCAGTTGCTCATTCATGTAATCCCAGCACTTTGGAAGGCTGAGGCGGGTGGATCACCTGAGGCCAGGAGTTCGAGACCACCCTGACCGACATGGAGAAACCCCGTCTCTACTAAAAATACAAAATTAGCTGGGTGTGGTGGTGCATGCCTGTAATCCTGGCTACTCGGGAGGCTGAGGCAGAAGAATCGCTTGAACCCAGGAGGCAGAGGTTGCGGTGAGCCGAGATCGCGCCATTGCACTCCAGTCTGGGCAAGAAGAACGGAACTCTGTCTCAAAAAAAAAAACCCACTTCCGAGCCTACACTTCCCTAGGATTATGAGGCAGTACACACAAAGCCCTGCTGAGTGGTGGGCAGGCCATACGTCCTTTGAGTGATAGCTGCTGTCATTATCACCATATCATGGGCATCATCGTCTCCCAGACAGAGGTCCTCGGGGTGGATATGGGGCCATCTAGATCCAAAGAGACAGCCCTGGTTTCTTTCCTCACCATCCCACCTATGGCTTCATGTTACCCTCTTTTCTAAAATAAAAATCGGTCCACAAGTTCTGGCCTGTGGTCAGACAGTTGGACAGAATATTTGAAGCTGGGGCTGTCCCAGAAACTCCCAGTTCTGGCCCCAGCTTTTGCTGCTCCAACTCACCCTCCCTCTTGTTCTCTGTTCTCTTCCTTCTCTGCTGTTCCTCCCTGCCACCTCCCCTGAGGTCCCTGAGTTCTGGGAAAGGAAGCCGGAGCAGGGGCCTCAGACAGATGCAGACCTTGAGCTCCAATTTGGGCTCCAGATGGAGGAGGGAGGACCAGCCAGGGGCAGGAGCATGAGGCGCAGAGGGCCCCCAGTCCGCCTGTCCCTGGGAAGACGTCTGTTTATTATTCGCAAAGTCTTAAGCTCTGGTTTGTTAAGCTTTGCCATGCTGGGTGCTGTGGAATCCACTGGGAATAAGGCCCAGGGGAGGTTTATTCTACTCTGGCAAATGGCTATCACAAAGCTGTCTTTGGGTTATAGAGGGGAGGAGTGCTGTTTCCTCCCAGCAGCGGGCCCCTAGGATGCAAGGCTGCCTTTTCCTTTCCTCCCAGCTCCATTGTCTTTTCTGTAAGCAGTGTCTGCTATAGAACCACAAACTTGGAGACCCTTCAAATGTGGCATCTATTTTCATCCTGGGGTTACAAGCCCTCAGATGTACTGAGTGACTGAGCGTAGGCCAGGGCATAGAACATGCTAGTTTTCTCCAGGCCTTCTCTTCCTTCTTTCCAGTCAGCTGGTACCTGCTGGTCCTGGGGGAACTCCCATCTTTTCTTTGAATTCTACCTCTAGGACCCAACTGAGTTTTTCTCTCATATCCCTTGATCTCCGAGGGTACAGCCTTTTCCGGCCTGGGCCCAGCCTTTTGGGTTCTTAAAACTTTTTACAGTCACTGGACTTGAGCTGGGTGCCTCCTGGGTGGTCCTCAGAAAGTTTTTCCTCCCCCCTGTTTCTTCTCTGCCTTTCCTCTGACACAGGTTCTAGAAGTCATTTTTGGTGCTTCTTGTGGGAATCTGTTGTGTGGCTTTTCTCTGAATCCTCATGTGTTCCCAGACACATGGCACTCAAGATGTTGGTGATAATAATAGTGCATCTTTACACAACACTTCCATGTGCCAGGGGCTGTTATAAGTGCTGCCATATCCTGTATGCCATTTGTACATAAGTCAGTTTATAATAAGTATGGATATTTATTAATCCATTTCTCAGCTATTCCTCACAAACATATCCTATGAGGTTTTTTTTTTTGTTTTTTTGTTTGTTTGTTTGTTTTTGAGATGGAGTCTTGCTCTGTCACCCAGGCTGTAGTGCAGTGGCACGATCTCGGCTCACTGCAACCTCTGCCTCCTGGGTTCAAGCAATTCTCTGCCTCAGCCTCCCTAGTAGCTGGGATTACAGGCACCCACCACCACACCCAGCTAAATTTTGTATTTTCAGTAGAGACTGGGTTTCACCATGTTGGCCAGTCTGGTCTGGAACTCCTGACCTTGTGATCCACCCGCCTCAGCCTCCCAAAGTGCTGGAATTACAGGCATGAGACACTGTGCCTGGCCGAGGTTTTTTATTTCGCAGATAAAGCCCCTGAGGCACAGAGGTTAAGTATCTAGTCCAAAGTCATATAGCTGGTTGTATTGAGAGCCTGGTGGCTGAAATAACTCTGACCTCAGTCAGACTTTTCTTTTTTGTTGTTTTTGTTTTTGTTTTGAGACAGAGTCTCGCTCTGTTGCCCAGGCTGGAGTGCAATGGCACGATCTCAGCTCACTGCAACCTCCACCTCCTAGGTTCAAGTGATTCTCCTACCTCAGCCTCGTAAGTAGCTGGGATTACAGGCTCCCACCACCATGCCCAGCTAATTTTTGTATTTTTAGTAGATACAGGGTTTCGTCATGTTGCCCAGGCTGGTCTTGAACTCCTGACTTCAGGTGATCCACCCGCCTCAGCCTCCCAAAGTGCTGGGATTACAGGCGTGAGCCACTGTGCCCGGTTCAGACTTTTCATGCATACTGTGTGCACCACACACGTGTGTGTGCACATGTGTATCCACCTACCAGGGAAAGTGTGAGATTACACTGGGTTCCCTGTTGAGACATTGTCACGTACACAGTCTCAGGACTAGTAGAGCAGGCTGGTAGGCCCCTGACTGCCTGTGTGCGTGACATGCAGGGATGCATGGAGATGTGATGGTGTTGACACGAATCCCCCCGGGCAAGCCCAGAGCATCCTGGATCCCCCAGTGCCTTCTGGCCAGTGCTTTAGGATTGTCCACTAAGCCAAGAAGGTGGAAGGGAAGGAGCAAGGGTGCCCCAGCCCTGCCACAGCAGGAAGGTCAGGTGTCACACACAGCCCCGGAAGCAGGAGTGGGTGGTGGTGAATGTGAGCTCTGCTAGGTGGGGCTGGGCCCTAACCTATCTGGGGAGCTCTGGTTGAATCAGCCCAACCACAGCCACCCCAACTGCGGCAATGGTGCAAACAAGCTTTTCCTCCAGCTGCCCCTCCAATGCTCATTTTCCTTTCCTCGCTCTTGTATGAGACTCAGGCTTTGGGAGGAGTGTGCGATTAGGCCAGCAGCTGAGAGCGTAAGTCTGGAGGGGGAGGTTCAGCTGGGTCCTAGTGCAGGACCTCTCACCTTGGCCTTCAAGTGACACCTGAGACCTTCACCCAGCAATGGGTGGCAGCCCTGGCCTAGAGGGGATGCCACATACCCTGTCCAGAGGACAGGACTACATGGGTCGAGGACTCCTGGGCTCAGTCACCTAGTATATTCATCCAACATCTGTAAGTCTCAGAGGTCTTGGAACCATTCACTTGTCCATTCTTCATGTAGTGGAGCCACATTTGACGCAGTGTTGGGTTCAAGGTCAGTGTAAAAACAAGACACACATCAAAGTTACTATTAAAGTCTCTATTTTAAAGAGACTGCTCATAAAACACAGGATACATGATTTGGACATTCTCTTCCATTTCTAAGATTCCTCAGCATGGCCAGTTTTTGTTAGAACACAGGCTCTGGTCTTTGGTTAAGCATTATGTTAAGCCTGGGTGAAGGGATCACATCATATAAATAGTACATAGGTTTCTGTGGTTGGTTGGTGTCTCTTCCAGTAGATATAACTGAATTTATGACCGTTAAATATGCACATTTAGGAATTCAGTATGCATACTTTTATGGTCTAGCTGGGCCTCAAGAAAGGTTTCAACTACAGTGCTGTGGGAATCTGGAGGAAGGAGTGGTTGCTTTTGCATGGGTTAACCAGGAATTTCTTCTCAAAGGTGCCATTTGAGGAGATAAAAGAAGAATGGATTAGATGAGAAATTATTCCGGAGCAGTTTTAAATGGTGGTTGCTTTTGGGTCTTTTTACTCTTCTGAATGTTCTGAGTTTTTTACTGAAGGCCATATTATAGAAATAATTTTTATGTTATTTCTATGGCAATTATTAGGCTTATTTCTTATTCTTTTTCTATAGTATTACTGATTATTTCTTATTTCTAAAAGAACTGGTGGTTATTTCTATAATCACTATTATTTGTAGAACAATAATTATTTTTGATATGCCCACTTCTTGCTTTTTTTTTTTTTTTTTTTTTTTTTAAGTTGAGATGGGGTCTCACTCTGTCACCCAGGCTAGAGTGTAGTGGCACAGTCTCAGCTCACTGCAGCTCCTGCCTCCTGGGATCAAGCAGTTCTCCTGCCTCAACCTCCCAAGTAACTGGGACCACAGGCACAAGCCACCACGCCCAGTTAATTTTTTGTATTTTTGGTGGAGACAGGGTTTTGCCATGTTGCACAGGCTGGTCTTGAACTCCTGGGCTCAAGCGATCTGCCCACCTTGGCCACCCAAAGTGCTGGTATTACAGATGTGAGCCACTGCACCCTGCCCTAATATAGTTAAAAAAAATCCAGCAGCACAATGGGGCCAAGAGGTAAAAATGTGAATAAGGGTAAAGAATACCAAGAACTAGATAACCAGGCTTGGAATTGGGCATTTTATAGACTGACATATTAGGTCTACTGCAGCAATTTTTAAGCCTTCTGATCTCAGGACCACTTTACATTCTGAAAAATTATTGAGGATCCCAAAGAACTTTTTTTTTTTTTTTTTTGAGACCGAATCTCACTCTGTCGCCCAGGGTGGAGTGCAATGGCGCAATCTCGGCTCACTGCAACCTCCGCCTCCCGGGTTCAAGCGATTCTCGTGCCTCAGCCTCCTGAGTAGCTGGGATTACTGGCATGTGCGACCACACCCGGCTAATTTTTGTATTTTTATTAGAGACAGGGTTTCACCATTTTGGTCAGACTAGTCTTGAACTCCTGACCCCATGATCCGTCCGCCTCGGCCTCCCAAAGTGCTGTGATTACAGGCGCATGCCACTATGCCTGGCCAGAACTTTTGTTTTTTAGGCTATACCTAATAATCGGTGCACCCGATATGGCATTCCCTGGAATAAATACTATAAGCTTTTGACTTGTCCCTCCCTATACCTGTTGATATTTTGTTTCTGATAAAAAATTTGATATGAGAAATTTTAAATATTAATTTATTTAAAGTAACAATAAGAAACTCATTGCATGTTAACATGAGCATTGTAAATTTTTTTTGGCCAGGCACGGTGGCTCATGCCTGTAATCCCAGCACTTTGGGAGGCCGAGGCGGGCGGATCACAAGGTCGGGAGATTGAGACCATCCTGGCCAATATGTTGAAAACCGTCTCTACTAAAAATACAAAAATTAGCTGGGCATGGTGGTGCATGCCTGTAGTCCCAGCTACTTGGGAGGCTGAGGCAGGAGAATCGCTTGAACCAGGGAGTCGGAGGTTGTAGTGAGCCGAGATCGTGCCACTGCACTCCAGCCTGGTGGCAAAGCGAGACTCCGTCTTAAAAAAAAAACAAAATGGCCGGGCGCAGTGGCTCACGCCTGTAATCCCAGCACTTTGGGAGGCCAAGGCGGGTGGATCATGAGGTCAGGAGATTGAGACCATCCTGGCTAACACGGTGAAACCCTGTCTCTACTGAAAAATACAGAAAAATTAGCCAGGTGTGGTGGCGGGCGCCTTTAGTCCCAGCTACTTGGGAGGCTGAGGCAGGAGAATGGCGTGAACCCGAGAGGCAGAGCTTGCAGTGAGCTGAGATCACGCCACTGCATTCCAGCCTGGGCGACAGAGCAAGACTCTGTCTCAAAAAAACAAAACAAAACAAAAAACCCATAAGCATTGTATTTTTTTTAAATGAAAACTATTTTCCAAAACAAAAATAATGAGAAGTATAGCCTTGTTTTACATTTTTGCAAATCTCGTTAATGCCTGACTTCATAGAAGACAGCTGGATTTTCATCAGTTTCTGATTTAATCTGTTGCAGTATGTTTTCATTGATGTATATGAAGAAAATTTGGCCTCAGGCAGGTATCTCATTAGAAAAGAGAGGACTGGCCAGGCACAGTGGCTGATGCCTGTAATCTCAGCACTTTGGGAGGCCAAGGCGGGCAGATAACTTGAGCCCAGGAGTTGGAGACCAGCCTGGAAAACATTGCAAAATTTTGTCTCTACAAAAGACCCAAAACTTAGCCGGGCTTGGTGGTGTGCACCTGTAGACCAGGAGGAGGCTGAGGTGGGAGGATTGCTTGAACCTGGGAGGTAGAGGCTGCAGTGAGTAGTGATTGTGCCACTGCACTCCAGCCTGGGTGACAGAGGGAGACCCTGTGTCAAAAAAAAAAAAAAAATATATATATATATATATATATATGCACTCCAGCCTGGGCAACAAGAGCAAGGCTCCATATATATATTTTATATATATATATAAATAATAATTTTTAGGCCAGGCATGGTGGCTCACACCTGTAATCCCAGCACTTTGGGAGGCCGAGGCAGATGGATCACTTGAGGTCAGGAGTTCAGGACTAGCCTGGCCAACATGGTGAAACCACATGTCTACTGAAAATACAAGAATTAGCTGGGCATGGTGGCACATGCCTATAATCCCAACTACTTGGGAGGTGGAGGCAGCAGAATCGCTTGAACCCGAGAGGCAGAGGTTGCGCAGTGAGCTAACATTGGGCCAATGCACTCCAGCCTGGGTGACAGAGCAAGACTCTGTCTCAAAAAAAAAACAAAATAATAATAATAATTTTTAGGCCGGGCGTGATGGCTCACGCCTATAATCCCAGCACTTTGGGAGGCCGAGGTGGGGGGATCACAAAGTCAGGAGTTCAAGACCAGCCTGGCCAACATGGTGAAACCCCGTCTCTACTAAAAATACCAAAATTAGCCGGGTGTTGTGGCGGGTGTCTGTAATCCCAGCTACTTGGGAGGCTGAGGCAGGAGAATTGCTTGAACCCTGGAGGTGGAGGTTGCAGTGAGCCCAGATCGCGCTACTGTACTCTGGCCTGGGAGACAGAGTGAGACTCCGGCTCAAAAAAAAAAAAGAAAAGAAACTAGCTGGGCGCGGTGGCTAACACCTGTAATCCTAGCACTTTGGGAGGCTGAGGTGGGCGGATCACGAGGTCAGGAGATCGAGACCATCCTGGCTAACACAGTGAAACCCCGTCTCTACTGAAAATACAAAAAATTAGCCAGACGTGGTAGTGGGCACCTATAGTCCCAGCTACTCGGGAGGCTGAGGCAGGAGAATGGCGTGAACCCAGGAGGCAGAGCTTGCAGTGAGCCGAGATCAAGCCACTGCACTCCAGCCTGGGCGACAGTGTGAGACTCCGTCTCAAAAAAAGAAAAAAGAAAAAGAAAAGAAACTAGGGTGACGCCAGTAGAAATGGAAACAAGGGGGTGATCTGGGAAACTATTTTGAAAGTAGAAGCAATGGAAATTAGTAATTATTTGGTAGGAAGATCTGAAGAGTCCTCTGCCCTTCCCCGTGAGGCACCATGCATGCTTCCGCAAGGGAGTAGGTTGCCCTGCGCTGTAGTTTGCTGCTGGCATTCCTTCTCTCCTAATAGGCCCTGTGCTCCAGGAAGAGCATGAATGAGAAGAATCAGGGACTACCCTTGAACTTTCAGCCTGGATGACTGGCAGAATATTGGTTGCATTAACAAGTTTTAAACCAGGAGGAAAAGATGGCCATTACCATTTACCATCATTAACTGAAGAATAGGGAAAGGTGTCAGGCTATGAATGGGGGAAAATAATGGGTGGACCTTGAAATATAGCACTCTTGGCAAGGAAGTGTACTTTTCTAGGTACTAAAGATTTGAGGAGAAATATAAAAAACATCTAGGAAGGATTGCTCTGTTCTTTATTCTCAAGTAACTTAAGTTCAGTTAGGGCAATGTTTTTCAAAACTAGAAAAAAAATTTGTTTAAGAGACAGAGTCGGCCAGGCGCAATGGCTCAAGCCAGTAATTCCAGCACTTTGGGAGGCCGAGGCGGCCGGATCACTAGGTCAGGAGATTGAGACCATCCTGGCCAAGATGGTGAAACCCCATCTCTACTGAAATACACACACAAATAGCCGGGCATGGTGGCACGAGCCTGTAGTCCCAGCTACTCGGGAGGCTGAGGCAGGGGAATTGCTTGAACCCGGGAGGCGGAGGTTACAGTGAGCCGAGATCGCACCACTGCACTCCAGCCTGGCAACAGAGCAAGACTCCATCTCAAAAAAAAAAAAAAAAAAAAGAGAGTGACAGGGTAGGCCAGGCACGGTGGCTCACGCCTGTAATCCCATAATCCCAGCACTTTGGGAGGCCGGAGCGGGTGGATCACCTGAGGTGAGGAGTTCGAGACCAGCCTGGCCAACATGGCAAAACCCTGTCTCTACTAAAAATACAAAAATTAGCCAGGTGTGGTGGCGGGCACCTGTAATCCCAGCTACTAGGGAGGCTGAGACAGGAGAATTGCTTGAACCCAGGAGGCAGAGGTTGCAGTGAGCCGAGATCGCACCACTGCACTCCAGCCTGGGCAACAAGAGCGAGGCTCCATCTCAAAAAAAAAAAAAAAAAAAAGACAGGGTCTTGCTCTGTAGTCCAGGCTGGGGTGCAGTAGTGCAATCGTAGCTCACCACAGCCTTGGGCTCAAATGATCCTCCCACCTTAGCCTCCCCAGTAACTAAGACTACAAGTGCATGCCACCATACTTGGATAACTTAAAAATTCTTTTGGTAGCAACAGCGTTTCTGCTATGTTGCCCAGGCTGGTCTCAAAATCCTGACCTCAAGTGATCCTCTAGCCTTGGCCTCCCAAAGTGCTGGGATTATAGGCATTAAAATTAAATTTAAAATGTTTTAATTTTTTTTTTTTTTTGAGACGGAGTTTCGCTCTTGTTGCCCAGACTGGAGTGCAATGGCGCAATCTCAGCTCACCTCCAAACCTGCACCTCCTGTTTTCAAGTGATTCACCTGCCTCAGCCTTCCAAGTAGCTGGGATTACAGTATGCACCACCATGGCCAGCTAATTATTTTGTATTTTTAGTAGAGACGGGGTTTCTCCATGTTGGTCAGGCTGGTCTCGACCTCCTGATCTCAGGTGATCTGCCCGCCTCAGCCTCCCAAAGTGCTGGGATTACAGGTGTTAGCCACTGCACCCAGCTGAAATGTTTTAATTTTAACCCATTTTATACACATGCATACAAACACACATCTATGTGTGCGTGTGTGTGTGTGTATGTGTGCATATATATACACATATATATATATATATTTTTTTTTAGATGGAGTCTCGCTTTGTCACACAGGCTGGAGTGCAATGGTGTGATCTCAGCTCAATGCAAACTCTGCCTCCCGGGTTCAAGTGATTCTCCCGCCTTAGCCTTCCGAGTAGCTGGGATTACAGGTGTGCACCATCACACCTGGCTAACTTTGTGTTTTTTTAGAGAGGAGGTTTCACCACATTGACAAGGCTGGTCTTGAACTCCTGACCTCAGGTGATCCACTTGCCTCGGCCTCCCAAAGTGCTGGAATTACAGGCGTGAGCCACCATGCCCGGCCAATATATTATAAAACAAGACTCACTGAACAATACTTACCCTGGCCACAGTTGATATACTTTTGATGTTTTAAAATTCTATTTTGCTGTTTCATTTTTAAAACGTGCTGGTCATGATTAGCTTCATGACTTCATGAACAGTAAAATGACTTGCCATTTAAAAAGCACTAAGTTGGGGAGGCATCACTCTCAAAGTTCTATTATCAGCAGAAGTGGACTGACTAATATAAGGCAAAGGGAATGTATTGGAAGAAGGTCAGAAACTCATAGACTCACTAGGAAAGCTGCAGAACCAGGCTTGGAAATGGACAAAGTGTCAGGGGCTCGAAAGAGAGAACTACAGGAAGATGAGGGCAGCTGGCTGTTACCTCTGCCAGTCTGCACATGGTGGAAATGGGTAGGTTTCTGTGGTGCACATCAGGCAGCCTGGCTCCTGGATTTACAATAGGGGAAATGGAACTCCCAGAGGGAAGTGGCTGTGCTGTTGGGGAGGGGGCTGGACACCCAGCAGCCAGAGAAGAATAAAGTCTACCAAAGGTAACAGGACATGGGCACATTAAAAAGATACCTCACTGTGAGTGGTATACTTAACATGGCAGTCTAGGCGGGCGTGCCCGTGCCCGGCTTGTGGCCTTCTCATGTGCTAAATTCTACCTTCAGAAACCAATTGGCCATAGGTATTGAAATCAAATGCCTGCAAAAGATCCCAGGCCTCTGCCTTGGTAATTCCACTTTCCAGCCTCTGTCCTAATTAAATAATTCTAAATGCAGAAAAAACCTTGTCAGCTGGGTGTGGTGGCTCACGTGTGTAACCCCTAGAAGTTTGGGAGGCCAAGGCAGGATAATCGCTTCAGGCCAGGAGTTCAAGGCCAGCCTGGACAACATAGCAAGGCCCCATCTGTACAAGAAATAAAAAAGAGTAGTCAGGTGTGGTGGCATGTGTCTGCAGTCCTAGCTACCCAGGAGGCTGAGGCAGAAGAATCGCTTGAGCCCAGGAGTTTGAGGCTTCAGTGAACTGTGATGGCACCACTGCATTGCAGCCTGTGTGACAGGGCAAGACCTCGTCTCTTAAAAAAGAGTCGGCCAGGTGCAGCGACTCACGCCTGTAATCCCAGCACTTTGGGAGGCCAAGGCAGGTGGATCACCTGAGGTCAGGAGTTTGAGACCAGCCTGACCAACATGGTGAAACCCCGTCTCTATTAAAAATACAAAAAATTAGACGGGTGTGATGATGCGTGCCTGTAATCCTAGCTATTTGGGAGGCTGGGGCAGGAGAATCGCTTGAACCCAGGAGGTGGAAGTTGCAGTGAGCTGAGATCGCGCCGTTGCACTCTGTCTCAAAAAAAAAAAAAAAAGAGTCAGTTGCAAAATATATGTGGTAACATGAAAATTATATGGTAACGTTAAGAGAAAAATCAGGATGCAAAATTGTACATATATTTACAACTCTGTATTTTAGACACACACACACAAAGACTTGAAGGAAATATACCACAGAGTTAACAGTGGTTATTTCTTGGGGGAGCAGAACTAAAAAAGTTTTGTTTTTCTAGTGCTTTTTTCACTTTTTGAAATGTTCATGAAAAATCAAAAACATGTCATGAGTTGTGTTTCCATAAGTATTTGGAAAATTAGTCTTCTTACTTTAATAGCATCTCACAGGGGACAGTAGGTGCCGAGAGTAAAGTTGGCAGGAAGGAGTACAGTGTGAAGGCCCAGAGAAGTACCCTGTGAGGTCACAGCCGCCTCCGCCCCACGTTTCCAATAAGCCTGCACTATCTGCCAGCCCTGCAAGTCCTGGGCCACCAGTAAAGTTGTGAAGTATCCAGGTGACTCTGGGGTGACCGGCTCCCGTTGTCATGGCAGTTAGGGGTGGGTGAAGTCAGGTGAGGGACAGATGACTCAGCTTCAAGCCCCAATAACCTACGGATGGGCACAGAGTGGGTCTGAAGTGGAGCACACATTTCTTTTTGAGGCCTGCTTTTCCCCCTTGTCCCTTTTAGCAGGCTGTAGCGGGGAACTAAGGTGGCCAGAGCAGGAAGTCTCCCATAGAGTCTGCCTCCCCAGCTCAGCAACAGAGGAGGAGGTGGAGTCTGGATTGAGCCCCAAGATAAGGAACATGCAGCAGCTGAAGAGGGAGATCAGAATAAACAGCTGTGCCCCCAGGAGAATGAGCTCCACATTCCACTCTTTGACCCCACCCCCAATTCCCACTTCTCCCAAGTGCCTTCCTGCACCCCACCCCCATCCACGCACACTCAGTGTTCCTACCCGCTCCAGGGGCCTCCCCTCCAGCCTTGGCTCAGCTCCCTTAGAGCTGCCTTCCTTCCCCCAGTCCCCTGAACCAGAGGCTCTGGGGCCGCTCTCCAGCTGTCTGGAAGGAGTGAGTACTCAGGACAGGTGGCCGGAGGCAGATGGAAAGGGGCCTCTTCCAGGCTGGACTCCACCTGCCGGGCTGGGCCACCCTCAGACTCTCCCCTGGGCCACTCCAGGAAGGCCTGGGAACACAAGAGGGCCAGACTGTGGTGGTGAGTCTGGGGAAGGCGAGGCAGGACCTGGGGCATAGAGAGGAGACAGTGGAGTGGTCCTGGAGGCCGAGTCTGTGCACATCTGGTCAGCCTCACTGTGGGTGGGCCTTGCCCTCCAGGAGCCCACAGTCCAGTAGGGGAGGTACCTACTGGACACAGCAGGTACCAGATGTGCCTCCTGAGGTGGTCTCTGCACAGCTCTGGGAGGTCATGCCTCATCATAGCCTCATCATAGTGTCTAGGGGTATCCCCAGCTCCAGAGAACCACCAGAAGGCTCCATATTTCCTGAGGGTTCAAGTCACTGCCCCAAACACCCCATATTACTTTCTAGACATACTACCCTGGGATTTAAAATTTAAGAGAAGGAGCAGATATTTCTGTCTCCTGGAGCTGGACCAATTCCTCAGGCCACCACAAGTATAATGAGCACCCCTTCTTCTGTGCTACCCCCATACCAGCTCCAACCTGAGCGGCAAGACCCAGATGGACATGGGCACCTAGGGGCTTTGGGGCAGCACTGGTTTACCACGTGTCCCTCCATATCCTGAAGATGTAGGCCTCCATGGACACACCTGTATTCCTGAGCTTTGCATGGCCTCTGTCCTGGGTGCACAGAGGATTGGACCCACAGGGCAGATGGGTGAGTGTTTGCCTCAGGTACATTGGACATCTTTGCCCTTGGTGGGAGAATGGTTGAAATAGGGAGGCATGGTGCATTCCAGAGGCTGCCCATTGTCCTGGCTGTCTGCAGGGAGGGCACCCCCATCCATCCCCAGTGCCCAGTGAGAGGAATTTTTTTTTTTTTTTTTTTTTTTGAGACAGAGTTTCACTCTTGTCGCCCAGGCTGGAGTGCAATGTTGTGATCTTGACTCACTGCAACCTCCACCTCCGAGGTTCAAGTGATTTTCTTGCCTCAGCCTCCCAAGTAGCTGGGATTACAGGCATGCACCATCATGCCTGGCTAATTTTGTATTTTTAATAGAGACGGGGTTTCACCAAGTTGGTCAGGCTGGTCTCAAACTCCTGACCTCAGGTGATCTGCTCATCTCGGCCTCCCAAAGTGCTGGGATTACAGGCATGAGCCACTGTGCCAGGCCCCAATGAGAGTATGTGTGGGGGTCTCACTGCCCTCTTAGTCTCTAATTGCTGGCAACCTGGCATGGTGCCACATCACTGTATTTAAATCCCTCCTTTGAGGCTCCCAAGGCCCTCTAATGTCCCACATCTTTAACAAACTACTGGACAGGTGTCCCCTTCTATAGCCACTGCCAGCCAGCAGACTCAATAAATATATGTTAATAATAGCCAGGACTAGCTACATAGTTTGCAGAGCCCTTGTTCAAAAACTATTAAGAATTTCAAGGCTGCATGCAGTGGCTCATGTCTGTAATCCCAACATTTTAGGAGGCAAAGGCGGGAGGATCTCTTCAGGCCAGGAGCTCGAGACCAGCCTGGGCAACATAGTGAGACCCTGTCTCTAAAAAATAAAAAATAAAATAAAATAAAATTAAAAAACAAAATAGCTGGTGGTGCCTGCTTGTATTCCTAGCTACTCAGCAGGCTGAGGTGAGACAATCACTTGAACTCAGGAGTTCAAGGCTGCAGTGAGCTATGATCATGCCACTGCAATCCTACAGTCTTGGCAACAGAGTGAGACCCTGTCTCTTAGAAAAAAAAAAAAAAACAGTTTCAAGATGGTGGTGACAGAGCATTAACCAAGTTTGGGACCCCTCCTGAGCATGGGACCCTGTGTGGCTGCACAGGTCACATACCTATTTGGCCTTGATAACAGCGAACACGAACATGTATTGAACACTTGCTGTGTGCCAGATATTGTGCTGGGCTGGATGCTTACCACGCATAATCTCATTCCTTCTTCTCAACAGCCCTGTTATCCCTACTGTGCAGATAAGGAAACTGAAGCTTTAGCTGAGTCATCTCCCTTGCTGAGGTCATCCTGCTCCTAAGTGCTAGAGCTGGGAACGGAACCCAGCTCATCTGTCTTTGGAGCCTGAGCTCTTTACCCATGCCTGTGGACAGCTTCAGCCTTCAGTGGCAGGGAGGCTGCTGGCGGAGGGCAGCTGCTTCCCTTGCCACCTTCTGCCATATCATGAGCAGGAAGGAAGATGAGGCAAGAAATAGCAGCCGACAGTGTGGCAACGGTGACCGTGGTGGTAAGGGTGTCCAACCCGGCAGAGGCGATGGGCAGACAAAAATGAGATGGGCACAGGAATTGTCTGAGCTGGAGGCAGCTGATAGATAGCACAGCTGTGCTCTCCACACCTCGCCCAGCATGGCCATCGCCGAACCCACTCCTCTCTCTCCCCTGATGTCACCTCCAGCTCTGCCTCTCTCTTCCTCTTTATGGCCACAGTTTCCTCTCCCCAGCTCTGTCTTCCACTCCTTCCCTGGCCACCCTCCACCAGGGAGGTCATCAGGTCTCCTCTCCAGCTGTGTCCTCAGTATTCCCATACTTAGCATCATAGTAAGAGCAGCCACGATTTAGTGAGCACCTACCACATGCTAGGCACAGTGCTAGGGACTTTACAAGTTTGTAATCTTCTCTCCACAAACCTGTAAGCAATTTTTACCCCCATTTCATAACGGGCGGCCGGGCGTGGTGTCTCACGCCTGTAATCCCAGCACTTTGGGAGGCCAAGGCGGGCAGATCACCTGAGGTCGGGAGTTTGAGACCAGCCTGACCAACGTGGAAAAACCCCGTCTCTACTAAAAGTACAAAATTAGCCGGGTGTGGTGGCAGGAGCCTGTAATCCCAGCTACTTGGGAGGCTGAGGCAGGAGAATTGCTTGAACCCGGGAGGCGGAGGTTGCCGTGAGCTGAGATTGCGCCATTGCCCTCCAGCCTGGACAACAAGAGCAAAACTCTGTCTCAAAAAACAAAACAAAACAAAAAAAAACACTGAGGCTTAGAGAGGCTAAGAGATCTGTCCAGGGTTACACAACTGGTGAGCAGTGAGGAGGAGATTTGGGCTCTGGTGTTAAGCCCACACACTTTCTGCCCTCCTTACCACCTTCCCCATAGGACGGGTTGGCCTGAGTACAGTGGTTTCCTGAGCAGGGAAGGAGATACGCAATTGAGAAATGGTCAGTTCGAGGGAGGAATAAATTGGGTATGGTGAGAGAGACATTCACCTCCAACCTCATTTGGCATTAGGTGGGGGTGGAGTCAGGGGTGTCTTTTTTTTTTTTTTTTGAGATGGAGCCTCGCTCTCTCACCCAGGCTGGAGTGCAGTGGCGCGATCTCCGCTCACTGCAAGCTCTGCCTCCCGCGTTCACGCCATTCTCCTGCCTCAGCCTCCCGAGTAGCTGGGACTATAGGCGCCTGCCACCAAGCCTGCCTAATTTTTTTGTATTTTTAGTAGAGACGGGGTTTCACCGTGTTAGCCAGGATGGTCTTGATCCCCTGACCTCGTGATCTGCCCGTCTCGGCCTCCCAAAGTGCTGGGATTACAGGCATGAGCCATCGCGCCCGGCCTAGTGGTGTCTTAACCACCTGGAAGGCACTCAGACACTTGGGAAGCTGGCCTGATGGAGGTGAAGGGCTGGAGACATGGATGAGGACAAGGCCCCTTTTTCACGCCTTTACCCATCAGCATCTTGGCACCAAAGAATGGGCTGGGATAGGCACTAGGGGAGGTTAGGCTGCTGTAACACAGACTCCAACAAGAGTGGCTTAGCAAAATGGAAATTTCTCCCATACAGATCCGGGTGGGTGATCTGACCCCTTGGTGGTGTTGAGGGCCCAAGCCCCCCTCCTGTGCCCTTGTGTGTGGGAAATGGCATCCCACCATGGCTGCTGGGTCCGTCAGCCAGCCAGTGGGGAGGGAGGAAAGTGATGAGAAAGAAAAGGCACTGCCCTTCCTTTTCAGAGCATGACCTCAAAGTTGCCAGATGACATCCCTTTGGTCACCAGCTGATCACATGCCACACTTAGCTGACAGGGAGTTTGGGGAACATACATAGTGGAGCTTCTAGTACCAAAGGTACAAGACGGGAAAGTGGATTTTAGGGGACAGTTGGCAGTCTTTGCCATGAGATCTAGATGAGAAGGGTATGGGGAGCCTGTGTCATGTGGGTGAGGATGGCTTTCCTATGGGGACCTGCTGGGAGAAAAATGTTCCTAGCTGGACTTCTTTTTGTGAGGGGCCTAGAGCAGAGGGACCAGAACCCCCTTGGCTAATGCCCTCACACTGGACTCCCTCCCCTCTGGTCAAAGGTGGAGGGTCTGATTCTCCCTCGCCTTGACCAGAGGCCCCTTGGAGGTCATCATGGAGCCCTTCTTCCAGGAGCACCCTGTAGGATCAGGGTGAGGTTCATTGAGGAGCCCCATATTTTCCCCTTGGCAGGGGGGCGGCGGGGGGAGAGGGTCTGCGCTGTTCTCTGATGAGGTAGAGGAGGGTCATGTCTCCATCCCTTAGAGAGGTCGTTGAGAAGGTCAAATGTAATGTGAGCAGGGTCGAGGCAGGGAGGTCAAGGTTTGTCAAAAATAGGGGAAAAAGAGGTTTATTTTCGAACAAGACCTAACAATTGACAGATAGCTTATCCCTTTGATCACCAGTTGGTCACAGGTCACATTTAGCTGACAGGGAGTTTGGGGAACATACGTAGTAGAGCTCTTCTCTGGAGGTGGGAATCTCCATGTGGCTAGAGGCTGACAGGCAGCCTTGTGGGTCCAGTGCTAACTCATTCATTCACTCACTCATTAATTCACTCATCCGCTCAGTGTCTGTTTATTAAGTGCTTACCATGGATACACCGGGTACCATGTTCCGTGTGTGTGAAAAAGGAAAGAACAAGATGGGCACAGTCCCTTACCTCTGTAGCTTATAAGCCTTGTTTTCCCTGGTTCCCTTTCTGCCTCCCTGGGGTGGAGAGTCCAGGCCATCACAGCTCTGAGAGAGCCACCCTTGTGACTCAGAGCCCAAAAGGCCCTAAGGGAGCCCATGAATGCATCTGATAGGCCCTCACCTCTGAGCCCGCCATCGTGGGGCGGCCGGGGTGCAGGATGGGCCAGAGTGCCGGAGGGGAGGGCAGTGGAGCATTGGAGGTGCGGTTTCACTTCCCTCTCACACCAGGCGTGGAATCTGATTTTTCTCAGTTGGTGAGGTGTGTGACTTCTTCTGTGAGCTGAGGGGAGATGTCCTCACTCACCCCTCCTCCAACTCTAGCTGTCCCTCCAGTGTTCCAGGTTGGATGGGATCTCTCCTTCCCATTCTTCCCATTACCCGTGGCCCTAGTTCACCAACTGCACCTCTTTGCTCCAGGAAAGAAGGTGGTGTGGCAATTGGAAATCTCTGTGGAGACACTTCCTCTGTGAGGCCTTGGTCTCTCAGACTTCTCCCTGGGGCTTGGCTTCCTGGGCCCCTCTTGGCCTTGCTGGAAGAGAGGCCCCCCTGCCCTGGCCTGCTCGGAGAGCTGTCAGGCTCCCTGTTTCCTCTCACAGTTAGATCCCAGACCTTCTGTCTGCCTGCGTGCATGGGTCACTCTCACTTTATTCCCCAAGGCATGGCCTCATGCAGGCTCTGCTTTCCTCCCTGGATTTCTTTTTTATTTTATTTTATTTGACTTTATTTTTTGAGATGGAGTCTCACTTTGTCACCCAAGCTGGAGTGCAGTGGCGTGATCTCGTCTCACTGCAACCTCCACCTCCTGGGTTCGAGCGATTCTCCTGCCTCAGCCTCCCACGTAGCTAGGATTACAGGTGTGCACCACCACACTGGGCTAATTTTGTATTTTTAGGAGAGACGGGGTTTCTCCCTATTAGTCAGGCTGGTCTTGAACTCCTGACCTCAGGTGATCTGCCCTCCTCAGCCTCCCAAAGTGCTAGGATTACAGGCATGAGCCACTGCACCCAGCCCCTTAATTTTGTATTTTTAGTAGAGACAGGGTTTCACCATGTTGGCCAGGCTGGTGTCAAACTCCTACCCTCAGGTGATTCACCTGTCTCAGCCTCCCAAAATGGTGGAATTACAAGCGTGAGCCACCATGCCTGCCCTGCTTGCCTGGACTTCTGAGTGGCCCCAGCCTCGCAATGTCACTTCATGCTTTCCTGCTACTGAACAGTGCCAGTGGCATGGCTAAGGAGAGGGACCCTCCTCATCATTGAGGGTGGACTGAGATCCTCACAAGATGCAGGTTCTCCTTCCATGTCACTGGAGGTGCATAAACCCCTCTGCCTCTTCCACACACCAGCTGTGTTATCAGGGTGAATTCTTTTTTTTTTTTTTTTTTTTTTTTTTTGAGACTGAGTCTTGCTCTGTCACCCAGGCTGCAATGCAGTGGCGCTATCTCCGCTCACTACAAGCTCCGCCTCCTGGGTTCATGCCATTCTCCTGCCTTAGCCTCCCAAGTAGCTGGGACTACAGGTGCCCGCCAACATGCCTGGCTAATTTTTTGTATATTTAGTAGGGATGGGATTTCACCATGTTAGCCAGGATGGTCTCGATCTCCTGACCTTGTGATCCACCCACCTCGGCCTCCCAAAGTGCTGGGATTACAGGTGTGAGCCACCGCACCCAGCCATGGGGTGCATTCTTAACCTCTCTGTGCCTCAGTGCCCTTATCTGTAAGTTGGAGATAATAATAGTGTCCACCTTACAGGGCTATTAGGAGGATTACATGAGTTGTTAGGAGGCTTTATGCACGTACAGCACTCAGAACAGTGCCTGGCCCTAATAAGTGTATGTATTAGGCTGTTATTGTGACACAGGTGTTTGCCTGATGTAAACACTGGCAAAACTTTTAGGCCCCAATGCTAGTATATCAACCTAGGGATCTAAGCCAAATAAAATAATAAAACCTTCAGAGTCAGTCTTAACGTACAGATTCCCCTATTGTACAGTTAAGATGGTCAGTGACAGGGTCAGGACCCTGCTTGCATCCTGTATTTTTTGCTTTTAGTGTTGGATTTTGTACTTAGTGGGTGTTTAATAGATGATAGATGGCGGATGGATGAGTAGATACAGACTGGCATTCACAGGTACCCAAAGGATACGGCTACCCTAGTTATTATAATATTTAAATACTACCAGTTCTCGCTATTCTCACCAGTTATATTCTGTACAGTCACCACGAACACCAAACTGGTGAACACTGGCCCATTGCTCCTAGGGGAAATACAGGGTTAGGTTTCTGTGAGCCACTGGTCACAAGACTTTCATCAACTAATCAATACATAACTTTGTTTTCTGTGTGTTTCTGTTTGAAGACACCTTATTGAATATATAGTTAACTCATTAACATTGAACTCTTGCCCCATAGCACGATAATTCATGCCCAAACAAACCTGATCTAATGTATTTTCTCTGTAAGGCGCATACAGTCATCTTGTACTTGGAAACATTCGCCAGCACGTCAGCCCTAGGCTCGGGGGCCATTTCAAACAGCGAAATCAACAAAAAACCCAGCAATGCAGAAAAGGTGGCACTAAGTAGACTGTGACAAGGACACTTGTTTACATTACGAGAGCTGAAACAGGCAGAGCACTGCCCTGTCCCACCTCAGCCAGGAACATGCATGTTGGGTGACTCAAATTTTTCATGGCTTTGCGCATGTCTGTGAAAGATGACAAAGCACCTCAAGTATTGATTTCGGGGTCACAAATTTTAGCAAGGAGGCAAATTCACACATACAGACTCCATGAATAATGGGGATTGGCTGTACCCGTACATGGTCCCCCTCTTAGTCCTATCCCCACAAGATGCAGCCATCTGCATATCTACTGCTTGGCCCAGCATGGGGCCTCCAGCACCCCGAGCCAGCTCTTAGGCCAGCGCCATCCCACTTGTTGACTCTCCCATCTCTCTCCTGGTGGTATAAATGTTGCTGCCCTGGCTGCACTGGCAGAGGGGTGAGGAAGCCCTGCCCTGCCACCTTTCCCCTTACGCTACTTCCCCACTGCACATGGGGCCTCCCTTGCGAGCCAGACCCACGCATGTGTAAAGGAAGGCGGGATGACACACAAGCAAAGGCCACCTGTGACTGCTCCAGGCCAAGTGCTGCATCAACACCTGGGGAAGACCCCCTGGCGGTTGGGGGGAGCCTGTTTTGACCTGATCTTTATTTACCCCTCAAAGGAAGTAAATAAATAGCTCTTTGTTTCTCTTTGTGGATGTGCCTGTACCACACTGGATGTGCCCGCTGCACACCGTTAAAAACCATGACCCAGCCCCAGAGGAAGTGGTAATACAACGATTGTTTGTTTTATTTTCCATTTATTCTTACATCTCCTCCCCGCCTCCATCCTCCACCCTTTTTGTGTGTGCTGAGAGGTTTTCTTTACCAACCTGGGATCCAATCATTTGTTCATTCATTTCTTCATTCACTCATTCCAGTGTGTACTGAACCATCATAGTGCTAGATACTGGTAAATATGAAAGACATTATAGGAGAAAGTGAGGGTGCTTTGGCCTGTGGATTCAGGCCAACTTGGATTCGGATCCTTGGAACTGTTTCCTGGCAAGATGATCATGGATCTCTCCCAGCAGAATCATGGGCAAACTTCAGCCTTGTGGAACTCAATCTGCAAATTGAGATCATACTGTCTCATCTCACACGACTGTTTCAAGGATTAAAGACAGAGCAGTGATTTCCCCATGGTCAGCACTTAATATGTGATGCTTGCTTCCTTTAAGCTAGCAAGGTGGTAACAAAGCTTGGAATTTCCCCTCCGTCTCTCTTCCCTGTGGCTGCCAGCCTCCTTCAGCCCTTTATGGGCACCCACCTGGATTACTGTACATTTCTAAAGCTCAGAGACTGTTAGAGGCTTCCCAGGGCCTGCAAAATCAAATTCACCTTCTGTTGGTGTTCTGTTCTCCTAGGATCTGGGCTCAACTCACCTTTCCAGGCCTTTACCCACAGTGAATCTTTATAACCCTCTCCCTGCTAGCTAGATCTGATAGATCCTGCGGTGTTCCTGCTTCCATTGCTTTGTGCACACTGTCCCCCTTCCTGGAATGCCCTTTATCCTCCTCTCTCCATCCAAACTTGACCAGTTTTCAAAGCCCAGTTTAAATCCACCCAGTTCCTCCTCCCACATACCCTGCCTCCTGGGTGGTGTTTCCTAGTGTGTATTATGTGTGGATAACAACACCTATTATTGTCCTTACTAGACTAGGAGCTCTTTGAGGACAGGCTCTGTGTCTCATTGGTTTCCACCCTTCTCTCATTCATTCAGCACATGTGAAGGATGACTGCTCTGTGCCTTTGGGCCCGTCCATGTTTCTCCAACAGTGCCCATCACTCTGTAGGATATTCTCTTAGGAAAAGTTGGTCCAACAAATGAGTGAGGGGAAACAGAACAGAAGGTGGCAAATACTAGTCCCCCTTATTCACAGATCCCTAGTGGATGCCTGGAACAGCGGATAGTACCAGACTCTCTGTATATTATGTTTCTTCCTATACGTACATACCAATGATAAAGTTTAATGTATAAATTACGTACAGTAAGAGATTAACCACAATGACTAATAATAAAACAGAACAGTTATATATTGTAATAAAAGTTGTGTGAATGTGGTCTGTTTCTCTCTCTCAAAATATCTTTTTGTACTGCACGATGGGTAACTAAAACCAAAGATAGTGAAACTGAGGCTGGGCACGGTGGCTCACGCCTATAATCCCAGCACTTTGGGAGGCCGAGGCACGCGGATCACCTGAGGTCAAGAGTTTGAGGCCAGCCTGGCCAACATGGAGAAACCCTGTCTCTACTAAAAACACAAAAATTAGCCGGGCATGGTGGCACGTGCCTGTAATCCCAGCTACTCGGGAGGCTGAGTCGGGAGAATCACTTGAACCCGGAAGGCAGAGGTTGCGGTGAGCTGAGATCATGCCATTGCGCTCCAGCCTGGGCAATAAGAGCGAAACTCCGTCTCAATAAATAAATAAATAAAGTGAAACTGGATAAAGGGAGTGGCTGCTCATGAAGTCTTGGAGTACAGGCTCTCTGTGCTGTGGGAATTCTGAGAGAAGGGGAGTAGGGGAGGCTACGGGTGAGGGGAAGGCTTCCCGGAGAGCCGAGTGGTCTTTAGAGGTTAACTGGTAGAGTTTGGAGGGCTGGGATGCAAGGCAAGGGCAGGGTGGGAGCCATGACCATCCTGGCAAGGCCAGGGATTCTTGCTTCAGCCCCTCACCATCATCCCAAGTGTCTAGATCTGGGGAGGGCATGTGGATGAAGGCTGGAACCATACAGAGTCCTTCCGGGGACCTGATCAACACAGTGGAGCAAGGGAGGACAGAGAGAGAGCCAAGAACCTTCTGCATGTTGGGTCAGTTGCAGGCGCCAAGAAGGGCTAGGGAAACGTGCATTCATTTATTAAGACTTTGTTCTTAAGGTTTTTCTTTTTTCTTTTCTTTTTTTTTGAGACAGAGTCTCACTCTGCCGCCCAGGCTGGAGTGCAGTGGCACGATCTCTGCTCACTGCAAGCTCCACCTCCTGGGTTCGTGCCATTCTCCTGCCTCAGCCTCCTGAGTAGCTGGGACTACGGGCGCCGGCCACCATGCTCGGCTAATTTTTTTGCATTTTTAGTAGAGACGGGATTTCACCTTGTTAGCCAGGATGGTCTCGATCTCCTGACCTTGTGATCTGCCCGCCTCGGCCTCCCAAAGTGCTGGGATTACAGGCGTGAGCCACCGCTCCCGGCAAGGTTTTTAAAAAAATTATAAGATGATTATTTTTAGGAATTTGGACAATATGGAAAATAGGAAAAAGTTAGAAAAATCACCCATAGTTCTTATCACCCAAAGACAGCCCTGGTTTACATTTTGTGATTTCCTTCTAGTCTTACATCTTTATTAATTTAAAAATTATTAATTTTTAGATTTAACTTTTAAACTAAATAGTAAAAATTGTAATTATAAATATAAAACAAACTTCCTTATTGTAAAAACACATTACAAATAGGAAGAAAATAAAAGTTTAAATTCCACCCCAATCATTAAGTCCTATCCCTCAGGGAAAATCAGTGTTAACGGTTACTAGATGTCCTTCTGAACCTTTTTTTCTGTGCCTACAAACTCACTGATAGTTTCATTCTTTTAAAATAGGATCATAGAATACTGCTCACATGCAATCATTTCTCTTTTTACAAAGTTAGGACCATTTTGCATGCCTGGTGTTATATTTCCTTTCCTTTTTTTTTTTTTTTTTTTTTGAGACAGAGTCTCGCTCTGTCACCCAGGCTGGAGTGCAGTGGTGCGATCTCGGCTCACTGCAACCTCCATCTCCCGGGTTCAAGCAATTCTCCTGCCTCAGCCTCCCAAGTAGCTGGGACTACAGGTGCACACCACCACACCCGGCTAATTTTTTGTATTTTTAGTAGAGACAGGGTTTCACCTTGTTGGTCAGGCTGGCCTCGAACTCCTCACCTCAAGTGATCTGCCTGCCTTGGCTTCCCAAAGTGCTGGGATTACAGGTGGGAGCCACTGCTCCAGGCCTACATTTCCTTTTTGTTTTACATTTTTTATGCTATGTGAGTTTACTTAAGTATCTGACATTATACAAACTGAATCCATACCATTGATGATATACTTATTTATAGATTGCAATTTTATAACAACTGATAGAAAATATGGAGTAGTTTGCCCCAAAACACAAGAATATCTAATTTGTATATTTTAGAACATGACTGAAATGTTCCATTGATTAATCAAAATGAGTTGAAAACCTTAACATTTAATATTTAGTTACAGTATTTAAAAAGTAGTGGGAGATATCTTTTTCTTTTTCTTCTTTTTTTTTTTTTTTAACATGGAGTTTCGCTCTTGCTGCCCAGGCTGGAGTGCAATGGCACGATCTCGGCTCACCACAACCTCTGCCTCCTGGGTTCAAGTGATTCTCCTGCCTCAGCCTCCTGAGTAGCTGGGATTACAGGCATGCACCACCACACCTGGTTAATTTTGTATTTTTAGTAGAGATGGGGTTTCTCCACGTTGGTCAGGCTGGTCTCGAACTCCCGACCTCAGGTGATCTGCCTGCCTCAGCCTCCCAAAGTGCTGGGATTACAGGAGTGAGCCACCAGGCCCGACTGGAGATAGCTTTTTAAATTTTGTGTCAGGTATATAAAACTAAAGGAAAAGGCATTTTTCTGAGATCTCTCAAGTGAAATAAAAATGGCCTCTCAGGTGCTCACTTTCGCAGCACATATACTAAAATTGGAACGATACAGAGAAGATTAGCATGGCCCCTGCGCAGGAATGACATGCAAATTCGTGAAGCGTTCCGTATTTTTTCCTGGCTAACACGGTGAAATCCCGTCTCCACTAAAAATACAAAAAAATTAGCCGGGCATGGTGGCAGGCGCCTGTAGTCCCAGCTACTGGGGAGGCTGAGGCAGGAGAATGGTGTGAACCCGGGAGGCGGAGCTTGCAGTGAGCCGAGATTGTGCCACTGCACTCCAGCCTGGGTGACAGAGCAAGACTCTGTCTCAAACAAACAAACAAATAAATAAAGGCTTCTCAGGTGGACATTTTACTTTTATTTATTATTTATTTTGAGACGGAGTCTCATTCTATCACCCAGGCTGGAGTGCAGTGGTGCGATCTCGGCTCACTGCAACCTCCACCTCCCAGGTTCAAGGGATTCTCCTGCCTCAGCCTCCTGAGTAGCTGGGACTACAGGCATGTGCCACCATGCCCGGCTAATTTTTGTATTTTTAGTAGAGATGGGGTTTCACCAGGGTGGCCAGGATGGTGTTGATCTCCTGACCTTGTGATCCGCCTGCCTCGGCCTCCCAAAGTGCCGGGATTACAGGCGTGAGCCACCACACCCGGCCACATTTTGTTGCTAAAATATAAAATGTTAATTATTATTTTGGAAAAAGTTAAAATTTCCAGCCTTTGCCTTCTACCTACACAACCTTTTAATAAACTGTTTTTTGTATGTCAATATATAGATTTCTTAAATGCCTATGTCACATTCCACCCATATTTTACTCAGGTCATCGCACTATTTCCATAGACGCTTCTGTTTTGGGCTAGGTCCATGAGACACAATGCCTGCCTTCTGAAGCTCACAGGCTGATTGGGACCCCACAACCTGACCAGTTTCCACTTAGTGCAATACATGGCAGTAGTGGATCTTGTGCTGGATGCAATGGAAGCTTGCAGGGTGTGGGGTGGCTGGGGATGCAGTCAAGGAAGCCTTTGTGGAGACAAGACATTTTTGCAGTGGATCTTGAAGGACAAGCAAGAAGTCCCAGATGCAGAGGCCAGAGGACTGAGTGGAGAACTGCCAGCAGCAATGTGACTCATTATCAGCCAGCTCCCCTGGTTCTGTGGTTTGTTTCTGCTTTTCCTTTAGAGATGACAGATTCTGTGAACAAGAGCTCCAGCTGTTTATCAGGGGCCCTCCCAGGCCCCAAGTGCCAGGGGCTCCCACTCCCTGCTGGAGAGGCTGTGGGCCCCTGATTAGGGAGACAGCTGAGGCAGGGGACCATGGGCACTGCAGGCGGGAGTACTGGCAGGGCACAGTGAGGGACAGAGGTGGAGACCTGCAGGATGCTGTGTGGGGGAGGGCCAGGGCAAGGGACAGAAACAGACCTTGTCCCTCTGTACTTCCAGGACATGCCCCTGCCCTCCTCTGCCAGGTGAGATGCTGCTCTATCAAGGCCCCTTCAGACGTCACTCATCTGTGACTCCACTCATTTATCTAACGTTTCCCCATGGCATCATTCAGAATTAATTTTTCTCCTTTGCCCACTTAGCAGGTCATTATGTTGTAGTTGAGAGTGTGAACTTTGGAATCAAGAATAGTAATAGACTGGGTGTGGTGGCTCACACCTGTAATCCCAGCACTTTGGAAGGCCATGGTGGTTGGATAACTTGAGGTCAGGAGTTCAAGACCAGCCTAGCCAACATGGTAAAACCCTGTCTCTACTAAAAATACAAAAATTAGCCGGGCATGATGGCGGGTGCCTGTAATCCCAGCTACTCGGGAGGCTGAGGTGGGAGATTGCTTGAACCTGGGAGCTGGAGGTTGCGGTGAGCCGAGATGGCGCCAGTGCACTCCAGCCTGGGCAATAACTCCGTCTCAAAAAAAAAAAAAAAAAAAAAAGTAATAGATAGTAATAGCAGCTAACATTTATCAAGCATTTACCATATGCTAGGCACCGTGTTGAGTGTTGTGAGTCTACTTTCTCACTTAATACTTCCCAACTGTCAGTGAGGTAGGAGTTATTATTATCCCATGTTGTAGAGGAGGAAACTGAAGGACAGAGATATTAGTAAACTTGAATTATCACAGCAGAGATTCAAACCCCTGTCTGAATCTCAATTTCCTCATTTATAACACAAAGATGAAAATGATATCTTTTTATGTTGGCCAAAAGATACAAAAATTCAGCTAGATGGGAAGAATAAGTTCAAGAGACGTATCGTACAACATGGTGACTATGGTTAGTAAAAAACATACTGTGGCTGGGCGCAGTGGCTCACGCCTGTAATCCTGGCACTTTGGGAGGCCGAGGCAGGTGGATCACCTGAGGTCAGGAGTTCAAGACCAGCCAGGTCAACATGGTGAAACCTCTTCTCTACTAAAATACAAAAATTGGCTGGGGGTGGTGGCACACAGCTGTAATCCCAGCTACTCAGGAGGCTGAGGCAGAATTGCTTGAACCTGGGAGGCAGAGGCTGCAGTGAGCTGAAATCACACCACTGCACTCCAGCCTGGGCAACAGAGTGAGACTCCATCTCAAAAAAAAAAAAAATAATAATAAATAAATAAAATAAAAACGTATTGTATACGTGAAAACTGCTAAGAGAGCAGTGCTTATGTTCTCACCACGCACACAAAAAAAGTGAGGCAATGCATATGTTAATTAGCTTGATTTAGCCATTCCACAATATATATATATTTCAAAATATCACATTGTACACAATAAATATGTACAATTTTTATTTGTCAATTTTAAAAGACACAACTTTTTTTTTTTATTTTTTGAGATGGAGACTTGCTCTGTTGCCCAGGCCGGAGTGCAGTGGCGTGATCTCCGCTCACTGCAAGCTCCGCCTCCTGGGTTCATGCCATTCTCCTGCCTCAGCCTCCGGAATAGCTGGGACTACAGGTGCATGCCACCATGCCTGGCTAATTTTTTAAATTTTTAGTAGAGACGAGATTTCACCGTGTTAGCCAGGATGACCTCCATCTCCTGACCTTGTGATCTGCCCGCCTCAGCTTCCCAAAGTGCTGGGATTACAGGCATGAACCACTGCGCCCACCCAACTTTTTTTTTTTTGAGATGGAGTCTTCCTCTGTCGCCCAGGTGGGAGTGCAGTGGCGCGATTTAGGCTCACTGCAACCTCCAACTCCAGAGTTCAAGTGATTCTCCTGCCTCAGCCTCCCGAGTAGCTGGGACTACAGGACGCGTGTGACCATGCCCCACTAATTTTTGTATTTTTTAGTAGAGACGGGGTTTCACCATATTGGCCAGGCTGGTCTCTATGATCCTCCTACCTCGGCCTCCCAAAGTGCAGGGATTACAGGCATGAGCCACTGTGCCTGGCCGTAACTTTTTTTAAAAATAAAATATTTTTTTGCAAGGGTAGTTGCAGGACCTGAATGAGGTAATGTATATCAAGCACTTGTCACATAGTCCTCATTCAGCTAATGTCGACTCCCCTGCCTCCTGTTACAGCCCCCACCACTCACTCAGAATCATCAATCCTTGGGTGGCGCTACTTTGAGTTGACATGCATGGCAGAGTGGTTAAGGGTGTCCATTCTGGAGCTGGACTGCCTGGGTTTAAAATCCTGGCCCAGATTCATGCTAGATGTATGACCTTGAGCAAGTTCTTTTAACCTCTTTGAGCCTCAGTTTCTTCATCTAGAATATGAAGATAAAAATGGAAGGATTGTTGTAGGATTAAAATGAATACGTGTGTGTTTGTGCATGTACATGTATATTTGCTATTGATATTGATTAGAAACTTTTTGAGGGCAGGATCAATTTCAGGAAGGTGTCACCTGGGTTCTCACTACCTTAGTGAAGATATGTATGGCTGAGTGATCCAGATGATGGTATAATAACAAGGATAACAAGTATATATGTTGGAAATACTTGCTTATTATAAAAAGAGATTTTGAAAAATATAATGAATAAAATGAAAATGAACCACTACTCAGAAATAATCACTGTTAACATTTTGGTATATTTCCTTCTAGTCTGTCACCCAAGCTGAAGTGCAGTGGCTTGATCATAGCTCAATGAAGCCTCGAACTCCGGGGCTCAAGCCATCCCCCAACCTCAGCCTCCCAGTGCTGGGATTACAGGCATGAGCCACCATGCCCAGCTCCTTCCCATCTTATTTCTATGTAGACAACTATTTTCCTGTAACTGGGATCATGTGCTGTGTTACAGTTTTGTATCCCCCAATGACCTGGTATGTATATAGGATGAGCATTTTCCAATGCCATTAATATATTCTTTGAAATAGAGTTGTTAATGGCATTTTGTTTTGTTTTACTGATTGAAAGACTATACACTAAGGGAGTTAATATATTGTTGCCATTCTGGAGATAGGGAGGCATTTTGTTTTGTTTTGTTTTGTTTTGTTTGAGACAGAGTCTCGCTGTTGCCCAGGCTGGAGTGCAGTGCCGCCATCTCGGCTCACTGCAGGCTCCGCCCCCCGGGGTTCACGCCATTCTCCTGCCTCAGCCCTCCCAGTAGCTGGGACTAAGGCGCCCACCACCTCGCCCGGCTAATTTTTTTTTATTTTTAGTAGAGACGGGGTTTCACCGTGTTAGCCAGGATGGTCTCGATCTCCTGACCTCGTAATCCGCCCGCCTCGGCCTCCCAAAGTGCTGGGATTACAGGCGTGAGCCACTGCGCCCGGCCTTGTTTGTTTTTTGAGATGGAGTCTCCCTCTGTTGTCAGGCTGGAGTGCAGTGGCACGATCTCGGCTCACTGCAACCTCCGCCTCCCGGGTTCACGCCATTCTCCTGCCTCAGCCTCCCTGGTAGCTGGGACTACAGGCGCACACCACCACGCCCAGCTAATTTTTGTATTTTTCGTGGAAATGGAGTTTTACCATGTTAGCCAGGATGATCTCAGTCTCTTGACCTCGTGATCCGCCTGCCTCGGCCTCCCAAAGTGCTGGGATTACAGGCGTGAGCCACCACGCCCGGCCCTGAGTCATTCTTGAACGAATGGCTTGGAGCTGGAAGGGACTGCTGAAATGTAGATTGAGAGAGCCAGAAATTAGATCTCAATAGGCTGAACTAATGATGAAAATTTAACAATATAAAATTCAACAAGAACAAAGTTTATTCTGAAGTTAACAAAAGGATTCTGCAAAGCAATCACCTCAAACCTCTCTTGTTAGACGACTGGGTGTGAATTACAAATAAATTATAGAAATACAGGATAAGTGAGATGTGGCTTAACAGTTATTTATTTGCTCAACATGTATTTATTGAATGTCTACTATGTGCCAAGACTTGTTTGTTCTAGGTGTTGGGGATTCAGAACAAGCCAACAACCCTGCCCTCCTATAGCTTACATTCTAGCAATATCTAGAGACAGACAATAAGCAAACGAACATACAATGGGATGTCTCATAGTGA
This sequence comes from Pan troglodytes, assembly GCF_028858775.2. NCBI lineage: Eukaryota > Metazoa > Chordata > Mammalia > Primates > Hominidae > Pan > Pan troglodytes. Next base: position 47,894,660 of record NC_072403.2, on the reverse strand, counting down.
AAACTGCTGAGACCAACGGCAGTTAACCATGGTTCACAAGAGAAAACCGTGGTTTAAGTTGGCTCTAAACTCATGAATCAACTGTGTGATTCAATTTTGAAAAAAGCCCAACTCTACCTTAGGCTGTGTGAATGGAATGTCCAGCACTTGGGAGATCATGTTCCCTCTGCTATCTGATTATCAAGTTGGATCCTGGGGCACTGCATTTACACTCTAGAGAGACACTGATGAACTGGAACTTATTTAGGAAAGGATGACTAAGATCATTAGGGGTCCCGTATTGCCTCTAAACAGGCAATAGGACCAGGATCAGCGGGTAGAGGCCCCACTACCCAGAAAACAGGACCGGACCAGTGGGTAGAGGCTCCAGGAAGGAAGGTTTCAGCTCAGTAGGTCAAGGAATGTTCTAGTGGTCAGAACTGACCAGTAATAGAACAGGCTGTGAGAGGGGGTGACTTTCCCATCTCCAGAAGTATATAAGAAGAGCCTGGATTCATCTGTGTCAGGATAGCATATAATGGATCTGGTAGAAGCTTGGATCAATTTATATGTGCAGCTCCTTTTAGTTCCAGGTCATACTATGCATGAGAAGAAAAAAGGATTTTCTGCAAAGATCTTGTAATGTACATAATTCCACACTACCCACATTTTAATAGCCAACAACCACCAAGGGCATAAGCAGAATTCCAGCATGTAGAAATCACAAGTTCTCAGAACTCCTTCACTCATCATTTTATTTTATTTATTTATTTATTTGAGAGGAGTCTCACTCTGTCTCCCAGGCTGGAGTACAGTGGCACCATCTCTGCTCACTACAACCTCCACCTCCCAGGTTCAAGTGATTCTCCTGCCTCAGCCTCCCGAGAGCTGGGATTACAGGCACGTACCATCACGCCCGGCTAATTTTTTTGTTTTTGTTTTTTATTTTTATTTTATTGTTGAGATAGAGTTTCTTTCGCCCAGGCTGGAGTGAAGTGGTGTGATCTTGGCTCACTGCAACCTCCACTCCCCGCCCCCATCCCACCCCAGGTTCAAGTGATTCTCCTGCTTCAGCCTCCCAAGTAGCTGGGATTAGAGGCGCCCGCCACCACGCCCAGCTAATGTTTCTATTTTTAGTAGAGATGGGGTTTTGCCATATTGGCCAGCCTGGTCTCCAATGTTATGCTTTACAGAAATGAAAACAAAGTCCCAGATCATGGATTATATTCAGTTGTCCTGTCTCCCCAAGTTTTGTTTAACCTGAAATGATTCCTTAGTTTTTGTCTTCCATGACATCAACATTTTTGAAGAGTGGGCAAGGAACTCTTAAGCAAAGTCAAAAAATGAGCTAATGCAGCTGGGCATGGTGGCTCAATGCCTGTAACCCTGTTTGACAGAGCCCATCATGCTCCGAATTTGACAGATGAGGAAATGCAGGCATGGAAAGGCTACCTTGCTCAGGACCTTACCTCGAGATGATCCTGTGACATTTTCCTGGTGTATTTCCTCCTCGCTGAGTCTTTGCAGGTTTCTGTAGAAGGGAGCTCAGCGCCGGCGAGCGCTGTCGTCGGTGGCCTCTTACTCTGAGATTTTCAGGGCTTGGGAGTACCCCTCTCCCTCCACTGCCTCAGTTTACACCCATCTGTTCATGGCTGTCTGCATTTGCAGGTGGAGGGCTCAGTACTCTGCATCTTCAATTCTGGGGTGGTGGAGGTAGGAGGATTTTGGTCCTTAATGTTCACTGCTTCCTTCCTTCCCACCAGAGCAATTTACTAACCCTTTGTATCTCACACCATGCCTGAGTTTCTCCAGTTAGGGCCCATTATGTCAAATGTATCATCTCCTAAAGACTGTGTCAAAAATACATAATCCCGGACCCCACTCCAGACCTCCTGAATCAAAATCTCTGGTGGAGTGACCAGGGCTTGCCTCTTTAATAAATTCCCAGTTAGTCAGCCTTGGTGGCTCGTGCCTATAATCTCAGCATTTTGGGAGGCTGGGGCAGGAGGATTGCTGGAGGCCAGGAGTTTGAGACCAGCCTGGGCAACAAAGTTAGATCCCGTCTCTACAAATAAATTTTTAAAATTAGCCAGGCATGGTGGCCTAGGTACTTGCTGTGGTCCTAGCTACTTGGCAGGCTGAGGCAGGAGAATTGCTTGAGCCCAGGAGTTTGAGGCTGCAGTGAGCTGTGATTGCACCAACATACTCCAGCCTGGGTGACAGAGTGAGATTCTGTCTCAGTCAATCAATCAGTCAATGAAAAATCCATTCATTCATTCATTCATTCATTCACTACCAGTTATTCTTACAGATTCGAGAATCACTTTTGAAAGCCTTAATTGGATCCTTGTGAAATGACCGATTGACTGCTTGGACGAACTCCTGAAGTGTTTCTATGGAGGACAGACCAAGAGGAAACTTAATATTTCCTCTCAATTTTCCTGTGAAACTAAAACTGCGCTAAAAAACAGTCTATTTAGAAAAAAAGAAGAAGATAGTTGCCTATAGAGGAACTAAAGAATGTTGTGGAATGTTATAGGGCTTAACCACCCGGAACCTCCTCAGTGCTGATGGCAGTGATGTCACTTTCAGTAGGAGAAGGTGTCTGAGCAGGTCCCAACCTATCTGACTCCTGCTGACCTTGCTGAGGCTCTGAGAGCCTGGGGGTGACAGAAGACAGTTGCTCCACCCCGCAGAGGAGCACAGCTGTTTCCCCAGCCCCTCATTCAGCCACCTGAAATCATTCAGTTTTCCTGTCAGTTAACCCGGCCCTGCTGCAGTGTGGGAAGGGGCCCCGCTAGATGGGGTGGGGCCGTGTTTCATTTACTATCAGGCTTGGTGTCTTTCCTTGGGCCTCATCTGAACAGGTGCAGCCCCAGGCAGCTGGGTGAAATGAGGACATTCTTCCTCTCCTTCCCTCCTCTCCTTCCAACTCCCTCCCCCAACCCAGCCACATGAAGCCACATCCCATTTCCTCCCCCTCATTCAAAAGCTTCACTCCCTACTCTGTCCTCCATGCTGCAGAGGGCAGTGCCCCAGGGCAGGGGACACAGTTACAGGAAAGTGGAAGGCAGTAGGTTTCCACTGCCCCTCTCCCTTTCTGTTTTATTTGGGGGGCGTGTGAAGAGATGGAAGTGTTGTCATGAGAAGAGAGGGAGGGCTCTCCCAGGTACTACCTAGGTCACTGACTTTGCCTGCAACCTCTAAGCTCACAGAAGAAACCACTTATGAAGTTGATAACCCATCCCCTTCAGGGCTGACTCCTACTTGTCCTCTAGGAGAATGAACATGGGGGTGCCTGAGGGATGAAGAAATCACACCCAAATCCACATTCTAGAACAAAGGTTCTCCACGCTTAGCCTGCATTCCTTGGAGGGCCTGTTAAACACTGATTGCTGAGAGATTCTGATTCAGTAGGACTGAGTGGGGCCCAGTAATCTGCATTTCTAAGTTGTTGATGCTGCTTCTCCTGGTATAGGGACCACACTTTGAGAATCACTATTCTAGGGCTCCCCTTAAGGTTTTTGTTTGTTTATTTGTTTTGAGACAGGGTCTCGCTCTATCACCTAGGCTGGAGTTCAGTGGCACAATCTTGGCCCACTGCAACCTCCACCTCCTGGGTTCAAGCGACCTGCCCACCTTAGCCTCCCGAGTAGCTGGGACTATGGGCGTGCGCCACCACCCCCAGCTAATTTTTGTTTTTTGTATTTTTGTTTTGTTTTGTTTTGTTTTTTTGTTTTGAAACGGAGTTTCGGTCTTGTTGCCCAGACTGGAGTGGAATGGCGCAATCTTGGCTCACTGCAACCTCCGCCTCCCAGATTCAAGTGATTCTCTTGCCTCGGCCTCCTGAGTAGCTGGGATTACAGGCATCTGCCACCACACCTGGCTAATTTTTGTATTTTTAGTAGAGACAGGGTTTCACCATGTTGGCCAGGCCGGTCTTGAACTCCTGACCTCAGGTGACCCGCCCGCCTCGGCCTCCCAAAGCCCTGGGATTACAGGCGTGAGCCACCGCTTCTGGCCCAATTTTTGTATTTTTTGTAAAGACGGGGTTTCACCATGTTGCCCAGGCTGGTCTTGAACTCCTGGGCTCAGGCAATCCAACTGCCTCGGCCTCCCAAAGTGCTGGGGTTATAGGCATGAGCCACCACACCCAGCCTCCCCTTAAGGTTTCTGATAAGTAGGCCTGACCTAGGCACAGTTGAGGGAAGAGCAGTCCACTGAAGGAAGTTGAGCCCCCAGTAGTGACCCTTATCACTCAGGCTCTAATCACAACCCTTCCCCCATACACTTCTGTATACCTTAGCTACATTTGGATGGGACTCTGGCTTAAGAGAAGAAGGCGGAAAGAAGACCCTCTCTGTCTGCATGTTCCCTATCCCCACGGGCAGCCCCCCTCCAAGCAATACCTCCTTCCATCTTGAACCTTTTGTTTCTAGAGCTCCTTTCCTGCCAATTATAGGGAAAGAGATGCCCCTGTGTTCCCTGAAGTTTACCTTTCAACTATATTCTGTGGAATGTTAGGCAGTGGTGACTTGGGAGGGATCCACCATGATGTAGCATGAAACTGCTCAACTATAGGTAGGAAATGTTCCTGCTTCTGTAAAAACAACCAACCATAAAACCATAAACGAATATATACATAAGTATTTACATGCACATAGACCCTTTCCAGACCAATCAACAGCAGTCAGCTCTGTTGGGAGATTTCAGCAGGATAGAATATTTCACTCTTTATTTTCTCTAATCCTACATTTTAACAAGCCCATCTTACTTTGTAATTAAAAACCAGCCTATCTTACTTTGTAATTAAAAATGAATGCACTGCAAGTAAAAGAAAATGGTGCAGCTCTGGAAAGCTGCACACTAAGCTGTTGACAGTGGGGACTAGGGGGTGAGGCTGAGGGTTCTGTCACTTTATACATACACACTCTGGACTGTTTGAATTTGTCTCAAGAGGTACTTTTCTTTTTCTTTTTTTTGAGACAGAGTTTCGCTCTTGTTGCCCAGGCTGGAGTGCAGTAGCATGATCTCAGCTCACTGCAACCTCTGCCTCCTGGGTTTAAGTGATTCTCTTACCTCAGCCTCCCGAGTAGCTGGGATTACAGGCGCCCGCCACACCCAGCTAATTTTTGTATTTTTAGTAGGGATGGGGTTTTGCCATGTTGGCCAGGCTGATCTCGAACCCCTGACCTGAGGTGATCTGCCCACCTCGACCTCCCAAAGTGCTGAGATTACAGGTGTGAGCCACCGCGCCTAGCCAAGAGATACTACTATTTTTTATATTAAAAAATAAGGTAGAGCTATAGGCAATAAAGGAAACAGAACAGCCTCCTTTCTTCCTCTCCCCACTTCCCCCAGCCCCCGGCTCCCCCGCCAGCTGCTGTCCCCAGCCTTCACACCCCGCCAGCTGCTCTGCCGGCTCATTTCTTCCTGTCACCGTCAGGTTTCTTCACTGAGTGGCCTTCACCTGCTGTCTCCATTTCTTCAACAGCCACTCTTTTTATTTTAAAGCAACATTATGTGCTTTTGTTTGTGGATCGCCAGCATTCCAAAAAAAAAAGAAAATCCCATAGACTTTAAAGCAGCATCCATGAGCTGCTCTCGATCCTGTCCAGCCCTTTCTGGCTCTCGCAGCACACGCATGTCCTTTCATAATTGTAATCTGCACAAATGCTATTTTGTGTCCTGAAATTTTTTACGTCACCTAATTTTATAAGCCCGCCTATGTATGGACACAGCATCATTTTTTCTATGAATGGTACTATGGTTGCTTAGCCAGGCCCTGATTGTTAGGCCCTTGGGTAGTTTCCAATTTTTTGCTATTTATTCGTTCACCATTTAACCCCCTGCATTTGGGCTCCGCCTTCTGCCAGTCTTTAAAAATTGCCCATTTAAAGGTCAGTGCTATCAGACTTCCCTCCAATTCTACCAGCCTCTGCTCAGTCCTTGACTAAGCCCTTGTCCTGACTTCAATTGGACTTGGCCTTACTAGCCACCCTCATGGCCATCCACCCGCCCATCTATCAAGCTGTTGGTGAAATTCCAGCCTCCCTTCATTTCCTTTTGTTCTTTTTCTTTCTTTAACCATTTTTAAAAACACAGACCTTTTTACATTTTTGTTGTAAAACAATGAAACAACCAATAAGTGTACAATATAGAAAGTAAAAACATGTTGTTTCAAATGTTAAAATTGACTTATGAAGCATATATACACAAAAGAATATAAGTGCGTATATATGTATGTAGGTGTATATATACATGTGTGTATGTATATTATGAAGTAGTATAATAAAACTAAACATACCCTGCAACTTGAGAAATATGTCACCAGTTATATAGGAGCTTCCTGTGTTCCCTTTTCTGTGCCATCCCTCTAACAAATCTCATTGAGATACTATGAATTGTGTTCATTTTATCATTCGCCTAATTAATTTTTCTTTTTTCTTTTTTTTGAGACAGAGTCTTGCTCTGTCGCCTAGGCTGCAGTGCAGTGGAGCGATCTCGGCTCACTGCAAGCTCTGCCCCCCGGGTTCACACCATTCTCCTGCCTCAGCCTCCCGAGTAGCTGGGACTACAGGCGCCCGCCACCACGCCCAGCTAATTTTTTGTATTTTTAGTAGAGATGGGGTTTCACCGTGTTAGCCAGGATGGTCTTGATCTCCTGACCTCGTGACCCACCGGACTCAGCCTCCCAAAGTGCTGGGATTACAGGCATGAGCCACCGCGCCTGGCCGCCTAATTAATTTTAATAATTTGTGGACTTGAAGAGATTCCATGTAGACAGTCATATCATCTATTAATAATGAAGTTGTTTTTTTTTCAATTCTATACCTTTCATTTATTTTCCTTTGTTTTGTGTTTTGCTAGAGCCTCCAATTTAATGTCAGCTAGAAGCAAGGACAGCAGGCATCCTTGTCCTACTCCTGAACTTAAAGGATAATGCTTCTAATGGCTTCCCACTCATAATAATGATTGCTGTAGGTTTAGGGTAGGTGCTCTTTAATAGATAAAGGAAGTTTCCTTTATTTCTAGTTTGTTGTTAAATCTTTTTTTTTTAAACCTCTAAATCTACCTTAATGTTGTTAAATCTTATCACATGCTTTTTCTACATCTATTGAGATGAGATGATGTGAGTTTTTGTTTTTCATCTATGAGTGTTATAAATTACATTAATAATAATTATTATTATTATTTTAAGACAGGGTCTTGGTCTGCACTCAGGCTGTAGTGCCACGGTGCAATCATAGCTCACTGTAGCCTTGAGCTCTGGTGCACAAGGAATCCTACCCCCTCAGCCTCCCAAGTAGCTGGGACCACAGGCACACAACACCACACCCTGCTAATTAAAAAAAATTTTGTGTGTAGAAATGCGGTCTCAGGCTGGGCGCGGTTGCTCATACCTGTAATCCCAACACTTTGGGAGGCTGAGGCGGGTGGTCACCTGAGGTCAGGAGTTCGACTAGCCTGGCCAACATGGTGAAACCCCGTCTCTACTAAAAATACAAAAAATTTGCCAGGCATGGTGGCAGGTGCCTGTAATCCCAGCTGCTTGCGAGGCTGAGGCATGAGAATCGCCTGAATCTGGGAGGTGGACGTTGCAGTGAGCTGAGATTGCGCCTTTGCACTCCAGCCTGGGCAACGAGCAAAACTCTATCTCAAAAAAATAAGAAATGGGGCCTCACCATGTTGCCGAGGGTTATCAAAATTCCTGGCTCAAGTGATTCTCCTACCTTGTCCTCCTCAAGTTCTGAGATTACAGGAATGAGCCAATGCAATTGGCCTACATTAATTCTTTTTTTTTTTTTTTTGAGACAGGGTTCACTCTGTCTCCCAGGCTGGAGGGCAGTGGCACGATCTCAGCTCATAGCAACCTCCGCCTCCCAGGTTTAAGCGATTCTCATGCCTCGGCCTCCAAGTGGCTAGGACTACAGGCGTGCACCACCACACCCAACTAATTTTTGTATTTTTAGTAGAGGCAGGGTTTCACCATGCTGCTCAGGCTGGTTTCGAACTCCAGACCTCAAATTATCCACCTGCCCTGGCTTCCCAAAATTCTGGGATTGCAGGCCTGAGCCACCACACCTCGCCCCAGTAATTTTTTATGTTAAATTTTCTTGGCATTTCTGGGATAAATCCAATTAGGACATGATACATTATCTTGTTTATATACTGCTGGGTTTGGTTTGCTTATATTTTGAGCAAGGTGTCAGCATATATGCTCATTAGTGACATTAACCTTTAATTTTTCTTTCTCATACTATGTTTGGCTGGTTTGGAATTAAGATTTTACTAACCTCACTGACTGAGTTGGCAGTATTTCTTTTTTAATACCTGTGAAAGTCAACATAAAATTGGAATTGATGCTTTCTTTAATGTTTGATAGAATATTCCTGTAAAACATTCTGAGTCTGTTTTCTTTGTAAGAAGATTTTAAATTACTGATTTAATTTGTGTTTATGACTATAGATAAATAGACCATATGTCCTTGTTTGCTTGGGCTAGTGCCAGGTTATAGCTGTTATCCTGGCATATTTATAAATGGTACTCCCTTTCACTTTAAAAGATATACTGGTTTGGATAATAATAAATAGTTATTCTTTCTTTTTCTTTTTTTTTTCCTGAAATGGAGTCTCACTCTGTTGCCCAAGAAGGAGTGCAGTGGTGCAGTCTCAGGTCACTGCAACTTCTGCCTCCCGGGTTCAAGCAGTTCTCTGCCTCAGCCTCCGAGTAGCTGGGATTACAGGTGCCCACCACCACACCTGGCTATTTTTTTGTATTTTTAGTAAAGACAGCGTTTCACCATCTTGGCCAGGCTGGTCTTGAACTCCTGACCTCGTAATCCACCCGCCTGGGCCTCCCAAAGTGCTGGGATTACAGGCATGAGCCACCATGCCCGGCCATAAATAGAGTTATTCTATATATATAGGACTATTGAGGTTTTTTCTTTCTTCTTGAGGTAGTTTTTGGTAAATTATGTTTTTCTATAATATCATCTAATTTGTCTGTATCAAATTTATTGGCACTAAGTTGCTTATAGTTTTCTCATCTTTTAACCCTCTGCCATAGATTTAAACATATCACTTTGGACCAGGAACTGTGGCTCACGCCTGTAATCCCAGCTACTGGAGAGGCTGAGTGAGGGATGAGAAGCGCTTGAACCTGGGAGGTGGAGGTTGCAGCGAGCCAAGATCCCACCATTGCACTCCAGCCTGGGCTACATAGTGAGACTCTGTCTCAGGAAAAAAAAAAAAAAAAAATACATACACACACACACACACACACACACACACACATATATATAACTTTTAAGGTCTCTAATGTCATTGATCTGAATCTTCTTTTTATTGATCATATTACCTAAGTTTTGTTTGTTTTGTTAGTCTTTTTGATGTTAAACTTTTTTTTTTTTTTTTGAGATAGGGTCTCACTCTGTCGCCCAGGCTGGAATGCAGTGGCATGATGGTTTACTACAGCCTCAACCTCCCAGGCTCAAGTGATCATCCCACCTCAGCCTCCTTAGTAACTGGGACTACAGTCACATGCCACCACCAAGCCCAGCTAATTTTTGTGTTTTTTGTAGAGATGGAGTTTCACCATGTTGCCCAGGCTGGTCTCAAACTCCTGATCTCAAGTGATCTGCCTGCCTCAGCTTCCCAAAGTGCTGAGATTACAGGCCTGAACCACAATGTTAAACTTTTAACTTTACTGACCTTTTCTACTGTTTATTTTCTGTCTCATTATTCTTCTGCTTTTATTGTTTTCTTCTCCTTAAGACTTATTCTGCTGTTCTTTTTTTTTGTTTTTTGTTTTTTTTTTGAGACAGAGTCTCACTCTGGTTGCCCAGGCTGGAGTGCAATGGCTGGATATCAGCTCACTGCAGCCTCCACCTCCGGGGTTCAAGTGATTCTCCTGCCTCAGCCTCCCGAGTAGCTAGGATTACAGGTATGCTCCACCACGCTCGGCTAATTTTGTATTTTTAGTAGAGATAAGGTTTCTCCATGTTGGTCAGGCTTGTCTCAAACTCCTGACCTCAGGTAATCCACCTGTCTTGGCTTCCCAAAGTGCTGGGATTACAGGTGTGAGCCACCGCTCCTGGCCTCTGCTGTTCTTTTTTTTTTAACTTCTTAAGTTCTGTGCTTGGTTTATCAATTTTGAATATTTCTCTTTTTTTTTTTTTTTTTTTTGACACGTTGTTTCACTCTTGTTGTCCAGGCTGGAGTGCAGTGGCGCGATCTTGGCTCACCTCAACCTCTGCCTCCCAGGTTCAAGTGATTCTCCTGCCTCAGCTTCCCAAGTAGCTGGGATTATAGGCATGTGCCACCACACCCAGCTAATATTGTATTTTTAGTAGACACAGGGTTTCTCCATGTTGGTCAGGCCGGTCTCAAACTCCCAACCTCAGGTGATCTGCCTGGCTTGGCCTCCCAAAGTGCTGGGTTTACAGGCATGAGCCACCCCGCCCGGCCTCTCTTTTCTTTCTTTTTTGTTTTTTTGAGATGGAGTCTAGCTCTGTTGCCCAGGCTGGAGTGCAGTATCATGACCTTGGCTCACTGCAAGCTCCGCCTCCCGGGTTCATGCCATTGTCCTGCCTCAGCCTCCCGAGTAGCTGGGACCACAGGCGCCCGCCACCACACCAGGCTAATTTTTGTGTTTTTTTAGTAGACATGGTATTTCACCACGTTAGCCAGGATGGTCTCAATCTCCTGATCTTGTGATCCACCCACCTCGGCCTCCCAAAATGCTGGGATTACAGGCGTGAGCCACCGCGCCCAGCCTTCTCTTTTCTAATACATGCACTTAAGGCTATATATTTCCCTGTAAGTGTTGTTTTAGCTGCATTGTATAAGTTTGCTTTCTTTATTGAATGTACATATCATAAAATAAATACATAGATTTTTTTTTTTTTTTTTTGAGATGGAGTCTTGTTCTGTTGCCCAGGCTGGAGTGCAGTGGCACAATCTTGGCTCACTGTAGCCTCCCAAGTTCAAGCGATTCTCCTGCCTCAGCCTCCTGAGCAGCTTGAACTACAGGCATGCACCACCACACCCAGCTAATTTTTGTATTTTCAGTAGAGACAGGATTTTACTATGTTGGCCAGGCTGGTCTCGAACTTCTGACCTCAAGTGATCCGCCCACCTCAGCCTCCCAAAGTGCTGTGATTACAGGTGTGAGCCACCATGCCTGGCCAAAATATACAGATCTTAAGTCTACAGTTCTATGAATTTTTTTTTTTTTTAAAGAAAGTTTTGCTCTTCTCACCCAGGCTGGAGTACAATGGCGCTTTCTCAGCTCACTGCAACCTCTGTCTCCCAGATTCAAGCGATTCCCCTGCCTCAGCCTCCCAACTAGCTGGAATTACAAGCATGCACCACCACGACTGGTTAATTTTTGTATTTTTCATAAGGAAGGGGTTTCACCATGTTAGCCAGGCTGGTCTTGAACTCCTGACCTCAGGTGATCCACCCACCTCGGCCTCCCAAAGTTCTGGGATTATAGGCATGAGCTACCGTGCCCGGCCCTATGAATTTTGACAAATGTAAACATCCACATCCATGTTGCCATCATCTGAATCAAAATATGGGACAGTTCTATTATCCTAGAAAGTTTCAGGCACACTCCGTCCCCCACCCCGCTTTTTTTGAGATGGAGTCTTGCTGTGCTGCTCAGGCTATCCTTGAATTCCTGAGCTCAAGTGATCCTTCTACCTCAGCCACCCAGTAGCTGCGATTACAGATGTACATCACTGCTCCCTGCCCATGGGGCCCATTTTGGTTCAGTCTCCTTTTTATCACCAGAGTTTACCCCTGTTAAGACTATACATGTATAGAACCTCATCTAAAAAGAATCATGCAGTATCAGTTCTCTTTGTGCCTGGCTTCTTTCACTTAGTATATGTGGTATGTGTTAGCAACCTGTTCCTTTTTATTGCTAACTTGTATTGCATTGTATGGATGTATATGCACTATTTGTTTATCCATTCTCTTGTTGATAGACATTTGGGATGTTTCTAGCTTTTGACTATTAGCACCTATGTATATCCTTGAGCAAGTCTTTTGTAGACATACGTTTTCATTTCTTCTGGGGAGGTACCTATAAGCTTTTTTTTTTTTTTTTTTTTTTTGAGATGGGGTCTTGCTCTGTCGCCCAGGCTGGAGTGCAGTGGCATGATCTGGGCTCACTGCAACCTCCACCTCCTAGGTTCAAGCAATTCTTGTGCCTCAGCCTCCCCAGTAGCTGGGACTACAGATGCACCACCATGCCTGGCTAAATTTTTGTATTTTTAGTAGAGATGGGGTTTCACCATGTTGGCCAGGCTGGTCTTGAACTTCTGACCCCAGGCGATCCGCCCGCCTCGGCCTCCCAAAGTGCTGGGATACAGGCATGAGCCACCGTGCCCGACCTATAGATGTCCTATAAGTTTTAATATGTGATATTTTCATTATCATTTAAGTTTTAGTTCTTGAAAAGTTTCCATTAAAGATTTGTTTCATGGCCAGGCGTGGTGGCATGCCTGTAATCCCAGCACTTTGGGAGGCCGAGGCAGGCGGATCACCTGAGGTCGGGAGTTCGAGACCAGCCTGACCAACATGGAGAAACCCCGTCTCTACTAAAAATACAAAATTAGCTGGGCATGGTGGCACATGCCTGTAATCCCAGCTACTAGGGAGGCTGAGGCAGGGGAATCGCTTGAACCTGGGAGGCAGAGGTTGTGGTGAGCCGAGATTGCGCCATTGCGCTCCAGCCTGGGCAACAAGAGTGAAACTCCGTCTCAGAAGAAAAAAAAAAAAAAAAAAAAAAGATTCGTTTCACCCAGTTATTAGAAAGTATGTTTTCAGGCCGAGCGCGGTGGCTCACGCTTATAATCCCAGCACTTTGGGAGGCCGAGGCAGGCGGATCACGAGGTCAGGAGATCGAGACCACGATGAAACCCTGTCTCTACTAAAAATACAAAAAATTAGCCGGGTGTGGTGTCGGGCGCCTGTAGTCCCAGCAACTCGGAGAGGCTGAGGCAGGAGAATGGCGTGAACCCGAGAGGCGGAGCTTGCAGTGAGCCGAGATCGCGCCACTGAACTCCAACCTGGGCGACAGAGACTCTGTCTCAAAAAAAAAAAAAAAAAAAAAAAAGTATGTTTTCAAATTTCCACGAGACTTGATGATTTCTAACTTTCTTGGATTTGGGTCCTTTAATATAATCTCTATAATACTGATTTTTTTTGAAATGTTTTTGAGACCTGCTTTATGACCTAGTATGTAGTAAATTTGTACCCTGAAAAGAATGTGTATTCTCCAATACACATATGCACACACACATACACAGGCCTATATAAATATATCTACATCACTTTGATCAAGCTTATGGTGAAATCATCTAAATCCCTACCGAATTTTGTGTGCCCTCTCTATCAATTACTGCAAAAGATGTATTAAAATATCCTACTCCGATGGTGGATTTATTTTATTTTATTTTAGTGACAGGGTCTCATTCTGTCTCCCAGGCTGGAGTGCAGTGGCACGATCATAGCTCACTGCAAACTCAAACTTCTAGGCTCGAAGAATCCTCCTGCCTCAGCCTCCAAAGAAGCTGGGACTGTAGGTGCACACCACCATGTCCGGCCTTTTAAATTTTTTGTAGAGATGACGTCTCACTATGTTGCCAGGCTGATCTCAAACTCCTGGGCTCAAGTGATCCTCCAGCCTTGGCTTCCCTAAGTGCTGGGATTATAGGTGTGAGCCATGAGCCACCAAGTTTAGCTTTATGTATTTTGTACCTTTGTTATTTGCGAGATGGAAATTTATAATTATTATATTATTATAGGAAACAAATTATTATTGTATCAAAATTTAGAATAATTATCGGCCAGGCACGGTGTCTCATGCCTGTAATCCCAGCACTTTGGGAGGCCGAGGCAGGTGGATCACCCATCTCTACTGAAAATACAAAAATTAGCCGGGCGTGGTGGTGGGTGCCTGTTATCCCAGCTACTTGGGAGGCTGAGGCAGGAGAATCACTTGAACCCAGGAGGCGGAGGTTGCAGTGAGCCGAGATTGCGCCATTGCACTCCAGCATGGGCAGCAAGAGTGAAACTCCATCTGGCAAAATACACAGATCTTAAGTCTATAGTTCTATAATTTTTTTTTTTCGAGACAGAGTTTTGCTCTTGTTGCCTAGGCTGAAGCGCAATGGCGCTATCTCAGCCACCATGCCCAGCCACAGCACAAATTCTGATGGGTTTACATCCTATGTTGGCCACTTCTAGCTGTGGGACCTTGGGCAAGTTACTTAATCTTTTCATGTCAGTTTTCTCATCAGTAATATAAGGATAGTAATACCTCTCTGGGTTTTAGATTAAGGAAGTTAATATAATAAAAAGCATAGACCAGCCAGGCGCGGTGGCTCACACCTGTAATCCCGGCACTTGGGGAGGCCGAGGTGGGCGGATCACCTGAGGTTGGGAGTTTGAGACCAGCCTGACCAACATGGAGAAACTCCGTCTCTACTAAAAATACAAAATTAACCAGGTGTGGTGGCACATGCCTATAATCCCAGCTACTCGGGAGGCTGAAGCAGGAGAATCACTTGAACTCCGGAGACAGAGGTTGCGGTGAGGCAAGATCGCACCATTGCACCCCAGCCTGGACAACAAGAGCGAAACTCTGTCTCAAAAAAAAAAAAAAAAAAAAATGCATAGACCAGGGACTGGCATGATGTAAGTGCTATAAAATTTTGGGTATCAGCTGGGCACGGTGGCTCACGCCTGTAATCCCAGCACTTTAGGAGACCGAGGCAGGCGGATCACCTGAGATCAGGAGTTCGAGACCAGCCTGGCCAACATGGTGAAACCCCGTTGGCCAGGCATGGTGGTTGGCACCTGTAATCCCAGCTACTCAGGAGGCTGAGGCAAGAGAATCACTTGAACCCGGGAGGTGGAGGTTGCAGTGAGCTGAGATTGCACCATCGCACTCCAGCCTGGGGGACAAAAGCAAGACTTCGTCTCAAAAAAAAAAAAAAAAAAAATTGGATATTGTCACATTAAGGAAAAGAAAATGGTCACCTGAAATTCTTTTTTTTTTTTTTTTTTGAGGTGGAGTCTCGCTCTGCTGCCCAAGCTGGAGTACAGTGGTGCGATCTCAGCTTTCTGCAACCTCCGCCTCCCAGGTTCAAGTGATTCTCATGCCTCAGCTTCCCGAATACCTGGGATTACAGCCATATGCCACCACATCCAGTTTATTTTGTATTTTTAGTAGAGATGGGGTTTCACCATGTTGGCCAGGCTGGTCTTGAACTCCTGACCTCAAGTGATCTGCTTGCCTTGGCCTCCCAAAATGCTGGGATTATAGGAGCGCCACAACGCCCAGATAATTTTTGTAATTTTTTTTTTTTTTTTTTTTTTAGTAGATACTGGGTTTTGCCATGTTGGCCAGCTGATCTTGAACTCCTGACCTCAGGTGATCCACCCGCCTCAGCCTCCCAAAGTGCTGGGATTACAGACATGAGCCATTGTGCCTGGCTGTTACCTGAAATTCTAAAATTCCCGTTGGGAATGGACCTTAGAGATGATTGGATTTAATCTCTACATCCCCATGGGGCTCTTCTGGATGGTGGTGAAGCACATCCAGCCAGATTCTCATGCCATAACTGGGTTGTTTTTGAGGTCTCACTGTGTTGCCGGGGCTGGTCTCAAACTCCTGGGCTCAAGTGATCCTCTTATCTTGGCCTCCTGAGTAGCTGAGACCACAGGCATATGCCACTGTGCCTGGCTCCTTCCTGGTTTTGAGCTCCCACTTTGGCTTTAAGCTGTTTGGTAAAGTAGGTAAAATTTATTGTAATGGCCTCTTAAATGAGGAAGAGGCCATTGTAATTTACCCATTACCCAGCCCTTGTCCCCTTGCCGGTTTTGCTCCCAATCTACCTTTTCTACCCCAGAGAACTCACACTATTTCCCACTACTCACATCTTCACTCTGCCACCTGCTTCCTACTGCACCTTAGTTCTCTTGAGTCTCTGTTCCTGAGTCAGATTCTGCATGCCTGTTAAGGTGCCAGCTAGTTACTCTGATAAGCTAATTCCTCTGAAAGTACTAACTGGAGACAGTGCAAAGGTTGCTGCTTCATACAAAGGTGCATTATGACATGGGTCCTTCCAGAGAAAATGCCCTGCCCTTTGAGTCCTGGTCTGTGGGAGGAAGAGATGGAACAGCATTCAAGCTAGGAAGTCAGAAGAGAGTATTAGATCATCAGCCTCCTTTGTCAAAGAAGACAGGTCCTTTCTGTGCATCCGTTGTGTGGGCTGGCTGGGGACAGACAGGGATACTGGCAGGGATGTGGCAGGGACATTTGATAATATCTTTCTAGGTGCAGGCCTAGTTGCTGGAGGGGGTGGGCAGCAGGATATAAAAATGGGTAAGATGGCCAGGTGCTGTGGCTCACGCCTGTAATCCCAGCACTTTGGGAGGCCAAGGCGGGAGGATCACGAGGTCAAGAAATAGAGACCAGCCTGGCCAACATGGTGAAATCCTGTCTCTACTAAAAATACAAAAATTAGCTGGACATGGTGGCACACACCTGCAGTCCCAGCTACTTGGGAGGCTGAGGCAGGAGAGTCGCTTGAACCTGGGAGGCGGAGGTTGCAGTGAGCTGAGATCGTGCCGCTGCACTCCAGCCTGGCAACAGGGCAAGACTCCGTCTCAAAAAAAAAAAAAAAAAGGTAAGATTTTTCCCTACCTTCAAGGATTGAGGGAAATGTTAACTACACTGGTAATAAATACACTATAAACTATGATAAATGCTAGAAGAGACATAAGTGAGACTGTAGATAAAAGTGAGCAGTCTATTCAAACTGGAAGTTTTGAAAGGCTTCATAGAAAGGCTGATGGTGGCCTTAGATCCACATATGAGGAAGATTTTTACAAAATATAAATATATCAGGCTGGGCGCGGTGGCTTACACCTGTAATCCCAGCACTTTGGGAGGCTGAGGCGAGCGGATCACTTGAGGTCAGGAGTTCAAGACCAGCCTGGCCAACATGGTGAAACCCCATCTCTACTGAAAATACGAAAATTAGCCGGACATGGTGGCGTGTGCCTGTAATCCCAGCTACTCAGGAGGCTGAGGCTGGAGAATCACTTGAACCTGGGAGGCGGAGGTTGCAGTGAGCCAAGATCATGCCAGTGCACTCTAGCCTGGGTGACAAGAGTGAAAGTCCATGTCAGAAAAAAAAAAAAAAAAAAAAAAAAAAAAAAAAAATATATATATATATATATATATATATATATATGAGAGCAGATTCTCTACTAATACTAGAAACTACAAATAATAGAATACAGAAAGAAAAGAAAATCCTCTACCGTCTTCCTATTCAGGGCAACTTGTATTATCTCCAGATGATAGGATTTGGGGTGATTTCTGTTCTCTGTACATTTATGTATTTTAAAAAAATGTTATTAACATTTTAAAATTTATAACTTAAAATTTTTAGTATTATTAAAAAGAAATAGAGACAGGGTCTCTCTGTGTTGGCCAGGTTGGTCTTGAACTCTTGGCCTCAAACAATCCTCCTGCCTCGGCCTCCCAAAGTGTTAGGATTGCAGGCATGAGCCACTGTGCCCAGATCATTTATGTATTTTTATCTCTCATGTGTTTTAGAATAAAAAGAGCACACATTTATAAAAACAAAATTTAATGCCCAAAGACAACTCAGTGCTAACATTTTAGCATATTGTCTTCCTAGTCTTTTTGCAATACACAATTTTATCATTCCATTTATACAATTGTTTATACTGCTTTTTTCAATTTCTCAGCATTTGTCCTGTTGATTAGAAATACTTCGGGCATGTGCAGTGGCTCACACCTGTAATCCCAGCACTTTGGGAGGCCAAGGCAGGCAGATCACAAGATCAGGAGTTTGAGACCAGGCTGGCGAATATAGTGAAACCCCGTCTCTACTAAAAGTACTAAAATTAGCCGGGTGTGGTGGTGGGTGCCTGTAGTCCAAGCTACTTGGGAGGCTGAGGCAGGAGAATTGCTTGAACCCTGGAGGTGGAGGTGGCAGTGCGCTGAGATCGCACCACTGCACTCCAGCCTGGGCGACAGAGCAAGACTGCACCCCACCCCCCACAAAAAAGAAAAACCTCATACATATAACTGAGTGGTTGTGGGATGTAGTTTATATAGCCATTTCCCTCCCATTGGACTGTAAGGTTGTTTACAAATTTTTTGCTATAATAAATAACCATTTGTATGTTCTTATGCATAAATAAAAATTTTAACTAATATACTTTATTTATTTATTTATTTTTGTTTATCTATTTTTGAGACGGAGTCTCACTCTGTCGCCCAGGCTGGAATGCAATGGCACGATCTCGGCTGACTGCAACCTCCGCCTCCTGGGTTCAAGTGATTCTCCGGCCTCAGCCTCCCCAGTAGCTGGGATAACAGGCGGCTGCCACCACGCCTGGCTAATTTTTGTATTTTTAGTAGAGACGGGGTTTCACCATGTTGGCCAGCCTGGTCTGGAACTCCTGACCTCGTGATCTGCCCACCTCGGACTCCCAAAGTGCTGAGATTACAAGCATAAGCCACCGCGCCCGGCCTATACTTTATTTTTTAGAGTAGATTTGGGTTCACAGCAAAATTGAGCTGCAAAAGTACAGAGTTCCCATATAATTCCTACCCCATACATGCACAGCCTCCCTCACTACTGACACCCTGCACCCTAGTGATGTATTTGTTACAGGTGATGAACCTACGTTGATATATTATCACCGAAAGACCAGCATTTACCTTAGGGTTCACTTTTGGTGTCCATTCTTTGGTTTTTGACAAACATATGACATGTATCCACCATTGTAGTAATATACAGAATACTTTCACTACCCTAAAAATCCTCTGTGCTCTGTTTGTTTGTCTCATGCTTTCCCCCAATTCCTGGGAAGCACTGGTCTTTTTGCTCCCTCCATAGTTTGGCCTTTTCCAGAATGTCATCTACAATCATGCATCACTTAATGAGGGGGGTATGTTCTGATAAACGAGTTGTCAGGTGATGTTGTCATTGTGTGAACATCATCGAGTGTACTTACACAAACCTAGATGGAATAGCCTCCTACACCCCTTGACTATATGGGATAGCCTATTGCTCCTAAGCTACAAACCTGTATAGCAGGTTACTGTACTGAATTCTGTAGGCACCTGTAACACAATGGCAAGTATTTTGTCTATCTAGAGGTGGAAAAGGTAGAGTAACAATAAGATATTATAACCTCATGGGACCACCGTCATATATGCAGTCCATTGTTGACCGAAAACTGTGTGGCATATGACTGTATTTGGAGTCATCTAGTATGAAGCTTTTTCAGATTGGCATTCTTCACTAAGCAATATCCACTTAGGTTTTCTCTATGTCTTTTCATGGCTTGATAGCTCTTTCTTTTTTTTTTTTTTTTTTTAAGACAAGAGTCTCTCTCTCTCTGTCACCCAGGCTGGAGTGCAGTGGTGTGATCTTGGTTGACTACAACCTCCACCTCCCGGGTTCAAGCTATTCTCCTGCCTCAGCCTCCCAAGTAGCTGGGATTATGGGTACCCACCACCATGCCCAGCTAATTTTTTGTGTTTTTAGTAGAGACAGGTTTCAGTATGTTGGCCAGGCTGGTCTCAAACTCCTGACCTCGTGATAGTGAACCACTGCGCCCAGCCAGCTTTTTTTTTGGAGGCCTAGGTGGGCGGATCATCTGAGGTCAGAAGTTCAAGACCAGCCTGGCCAAATCGTGAAACCCCATCTGTATTGAAAATACAAAAATTAGCTGGGGGTGGTGGCGCATGCCTGTAATCCAGTCACTCCAGAGGCTGAGGCAGGAGAACTGCTTGAACCCAGGAGGCAGAGCCTGCAGTGAGTTGAGATGGTACCACTGCACTCCAGCCTGGGCGACAGAGCAAGACTCCATCTCAAAAAAAAAAAAAAAAAAAAAAAAGAAGACATGAGCTTAACAAATATATGGATATATGGAAAAATGTTCAACATCACTAATCATCAGGGAAATCCAAGTAAAACCACAATGAAGTATCATCTATGCTGTGAGGATGAGGAGAAAAGGGATCTCATAGACTGTTGGTGGGAATATAAACTATTGCAGCCACTATAGCAAACATTATGGAGTTTCCTCAAAAAACTGTAAATCGGACCAGGTATGGTGGTTTCCACCTATAATCCCAGAGCTTTGGGAGGCCAAGGTGGGGAGATCACTTGGAGCCAGGAGTGCAAGACCATTTTAAGCAACACATCAAGACCCTGTCTCTACAAAACATTTTTAAGCCAGGCATGATATAGTGTGCCTATAGTCTTGTTACTTAGGGGCTTAGGTATGAGGATTGCCTGAGCCCAGGAGTTCAAGGCTACAGAGAGCTATGATTGTACAACTGCACTCCAGCCTGGATGAAAGAGTGAGACCCCATCTTTAAAAACAAAAATAAAAACAAGGTCAGGCACAGAGGCTCATGCTTGTAACCTCAGCACTTTGGGAGGCTGAGACAGGAGGATTGCTTGAGCCTGGGAGGACGAGATTGCAGTGAGCCATGATAGTGGAACTGTACTCTAGCTTAGGTGACAGAGTGAGACCCTGTCCCAAGATAGATAAAATATTGCTGGGCGTTGTGGCTCACACCTGTAATCCCAGCACTTTGGGAGGCCGAGACCAGTGTATCACAAGGTCAGGAGTTCGAGACCAGCCTGGCCAACATGGTGAAACCCCGTCTGTACTAAAAATACAAAAATTAGCTGGGCGTGGTGGCGCATGCCTGTAATCCCAGCTACTCAGGAGGCTGAGGCAGGAGAATTGTTTGAACCCGGGAGGTGGAGGTTGCAGTGAGCCACTGCACTCCAGGCTGGCACAGAGCAAGACTCCATCTAAAAAAAAAAAAAAAAAAAAAAAACCGGCTGGGTGTGGTGGCTCATGCCTGTAATCCCAGCACTTTGGGGGCTGAGGCAGGCGGATTACTTGAGGTCAGGGGTTTGAGACCAGCCTGCCCAACATGGTAAAACCACGTCTCTACTAAAAATGCAAAAATTAGCCGGGCATGGTGGCAGGCACCTGTAATCCCAGCTACTTGGGAGGCTGAGGCAGGAGAATCTCTTGAACCCAGGAGGTGGAGGTTGCAATGAGCTGAGATCGTGCCACTGCACTCCAGCCTGGGCGACAGCGTGAGACTTCTTCTCAAAAAATAAAAAATAAATAAAACAAAAAAACTACAAATCAAACTACCCTATGACCCAGCAATCCCACGACTGAGCATTTATCCAAAGGAAAGGAAATCAGTATATTGATGAGACATCCACACCTCCATATTTACTGCAGCGCTATTGACAACAATCAAGATATCGAATCAACCTTGGTGTCCAACAGCTGATGAATGGATGAAGAAAATGTGGCACATACACAATGGAATTCTTTTCAGCCATAAAAAAGAATGAAATCCTGTCATTTATGTCACCGTGGATGAAACTGAGGACATTATGTGAAGTCAGATAAACCAGGAATAGAAAGTTAAACACCGCATGTTCTCACTCACACGTGGAAGCTTTAAAAAGCTGATGTCATAGAAGGAAAAAGTAGCACAGAAAATACTAGAGGATGGAAAGGGGAGGGGAAAGGAAGCATAGGGAGAGATTTGTTAAAGGTTACAAAATTACAGCTACATAGGAGGAATAAGTTCCAGTGTTCTATGCCACTGTTGGATGACTACAGTTAAGAATAATAATAATAGTTTCAAACAGCTAGGTGGAGGATACTGAATACTCCCAAAACAAACAAAATGACAAATGTTTGAGATGATGGATATGCTAATTACTCTGATCACTGTACATTATATGTATTGAAACGTCACTATGTACCCCATAAATATGTACAATTATTATGTATCAATTAAAAAATACAATTATACTAAATTAAAAAGAAACAAACTGGTGCATCCAGACAATGGAGTATTATTCTGTGGTAAAAAGAAATGAGCTATCAGCTGAGCTATGTACCTGAGCAGGGCTGGGCATGGTGGCTCACGCCTATAATCCCAGCACTTTGGGACACCGAGGCGGGTGGATCACCTGAGGTCAGGAGTTTGAGACCAGCCTGGCCAACATGTGAAACCTTGTCTCTACTAAAAATACAAAAATTAGCTGGGTGTGGTGCCACATGCCTGTAGCCCCAGCTACTTGGGAGGCTGAGGCAGAAGAATCGCTTGAACCCGGGAGGCAGAGGTTGCAGTGAGCTGAGATCACGCCATTGCACTCCAGTCTGGGCAACAAGAGCGAAACTCCGTCTTCAAAAAAAAAAAAAAAGTTTTCCCAGCACCATTTCTTGAAGAGACTATCCTTTCCCCAGTGAGTGTTCTTGGCACCTTTGTCAAAAATCAGTTGGCTAAGCCAGGGGCAGTGGCGCACACCTGTAATCCCAGCACTTTGGGCGGCTGAGGTGGGCGGATCACCTTAGGTCAGGGGTTCAAAACCAGTCTGGCCAACGTGGTGAAACTCCGACTCTACTAAAAATACAAAAATTAGCCAGACATGGTGGCAGGTGCCTGTAGTCCCAGCTACCCTGGAGGCTGAGGCAGGATAATCGCTTGAACTCCGGAGGCAGATGTGCAGGGAGCTGAGATCTTGCCACTTTGCCACTGCACTCCAGCCTGGGTGACAGAGCAAGACTCCATCTCAAAAAAAATCGGTTGGTTATAGATTCATGGACTAATTTCTGGGTTTTCTATTATTTTCCATTGGTTTATGTGTCTATTTTTATGTCACTACCATGCTATTTTAGTTACTACAGCTTTGTGGTATATTTTGAAGACTGGTAGTGTAGTGCCTTCAGCTTTGTTCTTTTTGCTCAGGATTGCTTTGCCTATTTGGGGTCTTTTGTGATTTCTTATGAATTTTAGGATTTTTTTTCTATTTCTATGAAGAATATACTGACATGTTGATAGATAGTACAGTGAATCTGTAGATTGCTTTTGGTAATACGATCATTTTAACAATATTAATTCTTCCAATCCATGAACATGGGCTGTCTTTCCATTTGTATCATCTTCAACTTCAATTTCTTTCATCAGTGTTTTGTAGTTTTCCTTGTAGAAGTCTTTCACCTCCTTGGTAAAATTTATTTGTAGGTTTTTTTTTTTAGAGCTATTATAATGGAATTGCATTCTTGATTTCTTTTTCAATTAGTTCATTGTTCATGTATAGAAACACTACTGATTTTTGTATGTTGATTTTGTATCCTGCAACTTTACTGAATTTGTTTATCAGTTTTTTGGTAGTCTTTAGCTTTTTCTATGTATAGGATTATGTCATCTGCAAACTGGAACAATTTGACTTCCTTCTTTTCCAATTTATAAGTCCTTTATTTTTTTTCTCTTGCCTAATTGCTCTGGCTTTGGTATCCATTCACTTACTGAAGGACAACTTGGGCCTCAGAGTTTTGACAATTATGAATAAAGCCACTATCAACATCTGTGTGCAGGTTTTTGTGTGCATGTAAGTTTTCAGTTCATTTGGGCAGATACCAAGGAGTATAACTGCCGGGTTATATAATAGTACTTTTAGTCATATAAGAAACTGTTAAATTGTCTTCCAAAGTGAATATACCATTTTGCATTCCCACCAGCAATGAATGGGAGTTTTTGTTGCTTCACATTCTCACCAGCACTTGATATGCCAATGTTTGGTATCTCAGTCATTCTAATAGGTGCATAGTGGTACATCATTATTGTTTTAATTTGCAATTTTCTAATGACATATGATTTAGAACACCTTTACATATGCTTATTTGCTATCTGTAGATGTTTGGTAAGATATCAGCTTGGTTCTTCTGCCCACTTTGTAATCAGATTGTTGTTTTCTTTTCTGTTTTTTTTTTTTTTTTTTTTGAGACAGAGTTTCACTCTTGTCACCCAGGCTAGAGTACAATGGCGCAATCTTGCTCACTGCAACCTCCATCTCCCAGGTTCAAGTGATTCTCCTGCCTCAGTCTCCCGAGTAGCTTTTAATATACCAAAGACCACACCCAGCTAATTTTTGTATTTTTAGTAGAGATGGGGTTTCACCATATTGGCCAGGCCGATCTCGAACTCCTCACCTCAGGTGATCCACCCGCCTTAGCCTCCCAAAGTCTTGGGATTACAGGCATGAGCCACAGTGCCCAGGTTGTTTGTTTTCTTATTGTTGAGATTTTAAGAGTTTTTTTTTTGCATATTGCAAATAACAATCCTTTATCAAATGTGTTCTTTGCAATTATTTCCCCCTAGTCTGTGGCTTGTCTTCTCATTCTTTTGACATTGCCTTTTGTGGAGCGGAGGTTTTAAATTTTAATGAAGTTCAGCTTATCGGCCGGGCGAGGTGGCTCACGCCTGTAATCCCAGCACTTTGGGAGGCTGAGGCGGGCGGATCACGAGGTCAGGAGATCGAGACCATCCTGGCTAACACAGTGAAACCCCGTCTCTGCTAAAAATACAAAAAAATTAGCTGGGCGCGGTGGCAGGCGCCTGTAGTCCCAGCTATTCGGGAGGCTCAGGCAGGAGAATGGCGTGAACCCGGGAGGCGGAGCTTGCAGTGAGCCGACATCGCGCCACTGCACTCCAGCCTGGGCGACAGAGCCAGACTCCGTCTCAAAAAAAAAAAAAAAAAAAAAAAGAAATTCAGCTTATCAATTATTTTTTCATAAATCATGCCTTTGGCATTATATCTAAAAAGCCATCCCCCATGAGGCCAAGAGGCCATGGCCATGTTAGCCCAGCTGCAAGGCTGGCCATCAGTTGTAGGAAATCCGTACTCCTTTAGGAACAGTATTGTGAATACATTTAGAAAAAAAGGAAAATGATCCAGCAGTTAAAATTCAGAGCTGGTTTACAGGATATTGACATGTTCAGGCATACATTAGGCATTTAAAAGAATTGTAATAACTATTCAAAAATGGGGTAGTTATTTAGGCAGGCAACATTATCAACTAATTGTGAAGGTAGCATATTATACTGTGAAGATGAATCTCTGTAATGCAGTGGCTATCAGGATTGAGAGAAGATGGCGAGGGGCTGTAAGAATGAGAAATACTGTTTTCATTTTTATTATTATTATGTTTTGAGACAGAGTTTCACTCTTGTTGCCCACCCAGGCTGGAGTGCAATGGCACGATCTCAGCTCACCACAACCTCTGCCTCCCGGGTTCAAGCAATTCTCCTGCCTCAGCCTCCCGAGTAGCTGGGATTACAGGCATGCGCCACCATGCCTGGCTATTTTAGTAGAGACAGGGTTTCTCCATGTTGGTCAGGTTGGTCTCGAACTCCTGACCTCAGGTGATCCACCTGCCTTGGCCTCTCAAAGTGCTGGGATTACAGGCATAAGCCACCGTGCCTGGTCTGTTTTAATTATTTTTATCTGAAGGAGTACCTGAGAATGGTTTGAGGAACCAGTGATGCAATTTAGGGAGGCACTAGAGGAGTTTGCAGAGATAAAAAAGAGAGAAAAGAACAAAGCTAAGCTCAAAAAGGAAGTGAAGAAAAGAGATCACTAAGTGTAAAAGATGCATTTTCTCCTCAGCACAAAGCAGATTCCAGGTGTATATAATTCACCATTCAGAAAAAAATTCCGTGGCCAGGCATGCTAGCTCACACCTGTAATCCCAGCACTTTGGGAGGCCAAGGCAGGAAGATCACTTGAGCCCAAGAGTTCGAGACCAGTCTGGGCAACATAGCAAGACCCCCCTCTCTATTAAAAAAAAAAAAAAAAATTAGCTGAGTATGGTGGTACACACCTGTAGTCCCAGCTACTTGGGAGACTGAGGCTGGAGGATCACTTGAGCCACTGGCAGCCTGAACGACAGAACAAGACTCTGTCTCTAAAACACACACACACACACACACACACACACACAGAGAGAGAGAGAGAGAGAGAGAGAGAGAGAGAGAAAAGCCTGGTCCATGGGAGTTGTGGTTACAGAAGGCAAAGCTTTTAATATACCAAAGATCTAAAGTTAAGCAGAAGTACTCCATAAGCCTTACCAATTGGCTAGCTTGTATAAGCACCCAGTCTTTTCTGAAGTGCTGCTACCTCTCAATAGGAAGCAATATTGGGGTCCTTCCAAGGTATCACTGAAGTATTAGGACAATGCCACAAGCCTTTGGAGCCAATGTTACAGGCACCAGAACCAATCAGTGAGTTAAAGTTAAAGTGAGGAGCTCAAAAGAGAGGAATGAGTGCGAAATGTAATTGACAATATGTTTTTGCCATTTTCTTCCTACCGTAAAAATAGAAAGTCCATCCCATTAATCCAGAGTTAATTAATATCCAGAGCTGGTTTACAGGATATTGACATGTTCTGGCATACATTAGGAATTTACACAGAATAGTAATGACTATTCAAAAACGGGGTAGTTATTTAGGCAGACGACTTTATCAACTAATTGTGAAGGTAGCATATTATACTATGAAGATGAATCTCTACAATGCAGTGGCTATCAGGATTGCATTAATCATGCAAGTATGGGCCTGATTCTTATGGAGAACATTTCCAAAGTGAAAATCCTCAGAAATAGATCCGTGACAAGGAACAAGACAAGGATGCCCATTCTCACCACTTTTATTCAATATAGTATTGGAGGTCCTTGCTAGAGCAATTGGGTAAGACAAATAAATGGCATCCAAATTGGAAAAGAAGAAGTAACATTGTCTCTGCAGATGACATGATCATATATTAAAAGAAACCCCAAAGACTCCACCAAAAAGCTGTTAGAACTAATAAATTTAGTTAAATTATGGAATACAAAATCATCATACCAAAAGTAGTAACATTTCTATACACTAACAACAAACTATCCCCCAAAGAAATCAAAACAATAATCCCATTTATAATAGCATCGACAAAAATAACATACGTAGGAATAAATTTAATCAAGGAGGTAAAGGACTTGTACATAGAAAACTATAAAATATTGATGAAATAAATTAAAGAAGACACAAATAAATGGAATGATATTCTGTGTTCATGAATTGGAAGAATTAATATGTTTAATTATTACCTGACGTTACCTACAGAGCAATGCAATCTCCATCAAAATTCTAATGACATTTTTTACAGAAATAGAAAAAACAATCCTGAAATTCATATGAAACCACAAAAGATCATGAATAGCCAAAACAATCTTGAGGAAAAAGAACAAAGCTGGAGGCATCTCACTACCTAAATTCCAAATATACTGTAAAGCTATGGCAATCAAAATAGCATGGCACTGGCATAACAATAGACATATAGACCAACGGAACAGAATAGGGAACCCAGAAATAAGTCCACACGTTTATGGTCAATTGATCTTAAACAGAGGTGGCATGTATGCACACTGGGGATAGGACAATCTCTTCAATAAATGATTTTGGGAAAACTGCATATCCACATGCAGAAGAATGAAATCAGACCTTTATCTTAGACCACCTCAGAATAGATTAAAGACTTAAACTGGCCAGGCATGGTGGCTCACGCCTGTAATCCCAGCACTCTGGGAGGCCGAGGCGGGTGGATTACCTAAGGTCAGGAGTCCGAGATCAGCCTGGCCAACATGGTGAAACCCCGTCTCTATTAAAAATACACAAAATTAGCCAGGCGTGGTGGTGGACGCCTGTAATTCCAGCTGCTCGGAAGGCTGAGGTAGGAGAATCTCTTGAACCCCGGAGGCGGAGGTTGCAGTGAGCCGAGATCAAGCCATTGCACTCCAGCCTGGGCAACAAGAACGAAACTCCATCTCAAAAAAAAAAAAAAAAAAAAAAGACTTGAACTGAGACCTGAAACTGTAAAACTACTGGAAGAAAACTTAGGGAGAAAGCTTCTTGACATTGGCCTGGGCAAAGATTTTTTTGGATATGGCCCCATAATGACATAGGACAGGCAACAAAAGCAAAAATGGATAAATGGGATTGCATCAAACTAAAACTCTGTATAGCAAAGAAAACAATCAACAGAGTGAAGAGACAACCTACAGAATGTGAGAAAATATTTGCAAACCACACATTTCATAAGAAATTAATATTCAAAATATATAAGGAACTTATATAACTCAATAGCAAGAAAACAAATAACCTGATTTAAAAATGAGCAAAGGTCAGTTGAGAGAGGAAGAGAAAAACAATATGAGTAAAAGACTTTAATAGACCTTTCTCAAAAGAAGGTATGTGCATGGCTGATCTGTGCATGAAAAGGTACTTAACATCATTAATCATCAGAGAAATGCAAATTAACATCACAATGAGGTATCGCCTCACACCTGTTAGAATGGCTACTATCAAACAGACAAAAGATAAACATTGACAAGGGTGTGGAGAAAAGGGAATGCTTGCACACATTCCCGTTGGTGGGAATGTAAATTAGTATAGCTACTATAAAGGAAAGTATGGTGATTCCTTGAAAACTTAAAAACAGCAACTACCCGCCGAGAGTGGTGGCTCATGCCTGTAATCCCAACACTTTGGGAGGCCGAGGCAGGTGTATCACTTGAGGCCAGCGGATCACTTGAGGTCAGGAGTTCGAGACCAGCCTGGCCAACATGGTGAAACCCCATCTCTACTAAAAATACAAAAAATTAGCCGGGTGTAGTGGCAGGCGCCTGTAATCCCAGCTACTCAGGAGGCTGAGACAGGAGAATCACTTGAACCTGGGGGGCGGAGGTTGCAGTGAGCAGAGATTGTGCCATTGCACTCCAGCCTGGGCAACAAGAGCGAAACTGCGTCTCAAACAAACAAACAAACAAAAAAACAGAACTACCATATGATCCAGCACTCCAACTTCTGGGTGTATATCCAGAGGAAATCAAATCCGTATGTCCAAGAGATATTTGTACTTCTATGTTCATAGCAGTGTTATTCCCAATTGCCAAGATATACAATCAACCTAAATATCCATTGAATGATCAATAAAGAAAATGTGATTTATATATGCAATGGAATAATATTCAGCCTTAAAAAAGAAAGAAATCCTGCCATTTGTGATAATATGGATGAATATTGAGGACATTATGCTAAATGAAATGTCAGGCACAGAAAAATCAATATTTCATAATTCACTTATATGTGAAATTTTAAAAAGTCAAACTCTTGGGAGTAGAGAGTGGAATGGTGGTTGCCAGGGGATTGGTGGGAGGGGAGAATGGGGAATGTTGGTCGAAGGGTACAGTTTCAGTTTGATAGGATAAATAGATTCAGAGATCTATTGTACAGCATGGTGGTTTGCTTATTTTTAATTTTTATTTTTTGAGACAGAGTCTCACTTTGTTACCCAGGCTGGAGTACAGTGGTGTGATCTCAGCTCATGTAGCCTTAACCTCCCAGGCTCAAGCGATCCTCCTACCTGAGCTTCCCGCAGCTTCCTAGCTGGGACCACAGGCAGGCACCACCATACCCAGCTAATTTTTGTATTTTTTGTAGAAATGAGGTTTCACCATGTTGCCCAGGCGGGTCTTGAATTCCTAGGCTCAAGCAATCTAATCTGTCTGCCTTGGCCTCCCAAAGTTCTGGGATTACAGGTTTGAGCCACCTCACCTGGCCACATGGTGATTATAGTTAATAATGATGATATTTGTATACTTGAAAATTGCTAAGAGTATAACTCAGGAATGGTTTTACCACAAAAAAATTATAACTATATGTTATGGATATGTTAATTAGCATGATAGTAGTAATAATTTCATTATATATATACCACTAACATACACCTTTTTTTTTTTTTTTGAGACAGAGTCTCACTGTTGCCCAGGTTGGAGTGCAATGGCACGATCTCGACTCAGTGCAACCTCCTGGGCTCAAGCGATTCTCCTACCTCAGCCTCCCGAGTAGCTGGGATTACAGGCTCCCGCCAGCATGCCCGGCTAATTTTTGTATTTTTAGTACAGACAGGGTTTCGCCATGTTGGCCAGGCTGGTCTTGAACTCCTGACCTCAGGTGATCAGACTGCCTTGGCCTCCCAAAGTGCTAGCATTACTGGGGTAAGCCACTGCACCCGGCCAACATATAACTTTTTATTTGTCAATTATACCTCAGTAAAGCTGAGTGATGAAAAGTCATCACTCTACCCAAGGTCATCTAGATTTTTATCTGTGCTATCTTTTAGGAGTTTTATGGTTTTGTATTTTACATTTAGGTCTATGATCCATTTTTAGTTGACCTTAGTGTAGAGCGTAAGATCTGTATCTAGATTCTTTTTTTTTTTTTTTTTTTTGCATGTGGATGTCCAGTTGTTCCAGTGCCATTTGTTGAAAAGGCTATCTTCACTTCATTGTATTGCCTTTGCTCCTTTGTCAAAGATCAGTTGACTGTATTTCTATGGGTCTATTCCTGGGTGCTCAGTTCTGTTCCATTGATCTATTTGTCGAGTCTTTTGCCAATACCACACTGTTGTGATTACTGTTGCTTTATATTAAGTCTTGAAGTCAGGTAGTGTCAGCCCTCTGTCTTTGTTCTTTTCCTTTAATATTATGTTGGCTACTCTGGGTCTTTTGCCTCTCAATATAAACTTTACAATCAGTTTGTCACTACCTGCAAAATCAATTGCTGAGGTTTTAAGTGAGATTGCATTGAATCTCTAAATCAGGTTGGGAAGAATGGACATTTTGACACCATTGAGTCTTCTCTATTGATTGAGTTCTGCTTTGATATCTTTCATCAGAGTTTTCTAGTTTTCCACATATAGACCTTGTACATATTTTGTTAGTTTTAAACTTATTTCATTTTAGGGGTTCTAATGTACATGGTAATGTGTTTTTCATTTCAAATTCCACTTGTTCATTGCTAGTATATAGGAAATGATGAACTTTTTTTTTTTTTTTTTTTGAGATGGAGTCTCACTCTGTTGCCCAGGCTGGAGTAAGTATAATGGCACAATCTCTGCTCACTGCAACCTCAGCCTCCCGGGCTCAAGCGATTCTCCTGCCTCAGCATCCCAAGCAGCTGGGACTACAGGCACCCACCACCACCCCCAGCTAATTTTTGTATTTTTAGTAGAGACAGGGTTTCTCAGTGTTGGTCAGGTTGGTCTCGAACTCCTGACCTCAGGTGATCCGCCCGCCTCAGCCTCCCAAAGTGCTGGGATTGCAGGCATAAGCCACCGTGCCCGGCCATGATTGACTTTTTTAAAGAGATAGGGTCTCACTATGCTGTCCAGGCTGACCTCAACCTTCTGGGCTGAAGCAATCCTCCTGCCTCAGCCTTTTGGGTAGCTGGGACTACAGGTGTGTGCTACTGTGCCTGGCTTTGACTTTTGTATATTAACTTTATATCCTTGGCTGGGCACAGTGGCTCAGGCCTGTAATCCCAGCACTTTGGGAGGCTGAGGTGGGCGGATTGCCTGAGCTCAGGAGTTTGAGACCAGCCTGGGCAACATGGTGAAACCCCATCTCTACTAAAAATACAAAAATTGGCTAGGTGTGGTGGCACATGCCTGTAATCTCAGCTACTCAGGAGGCTGGGGCACAAGAATCTCATGAACTCCAGAGGCAGAGGTTGCAGTAAGCCGAGAACACGCCACTGCACGCCAGCCTGGGTGAAAGAGCAGACCCTGTCTCAATAAATAAATAAATAAATAGGCTGGGCGTGGTGGCTCATGGCCGGGCGTGGTGGCTCAAGCCTATAATCCCAGCACTTCCAGAGGCCGAGGCAGGTGGATCACGAGGTCAGGAGCTCCAGACCAGCCTGGCCAACATAGTGAAACCCTGTCTCTACTAAAAGTACAAAAATTAGCCAGGGATGGTGGTGGGTGCCTATAATCCCAGCTACTCAGGAGGCTGAGGGAGAGAATTGCTTGAACTGGGGAGGCGGAGGTTGCAGTGAGCAGAGATCACACCGATGCACTCCAGCCTGGGTGACAGAGGGAGACTCCATCTCAAAAAAGTAAATAAAAATAAATAAATAAATATTTTTATATCCTGCAACTTGCTATAATTGCTTATTAGTCCCAGAAGGATTTTTTTTGGTCAATTCTTTTGGATTTTCTACATAAATAATAATTTTATCTTCAAACAAAGATAATTTTATTTCTTCCCTCCCCATCTTATGCTTTTTATTTTCTTTTCTTATTGCATTAGCTAGGACTTCCAGTACAATGTTGAAAGAAAGTGGTGAGAGAAAACATCCTTCCCTTGTTCCTGGTCTTTGTGGGAAAGCTTCTAGTTTCCCACCATTGAGTGTGATGTTAGTTGTAGGGTTTTTTGCAGATGTTCTTTATCAAGTTGAGAAAGTTCCCCTCTATTCCTAATTTGGTGAGTTTTTATCATGAATGGATGTTCGATTTCATCAGTGTTTTTTCTGCATCTCTTGACGAGATCATGTGATTTTTCTTTTTTTAGCCTATTGATGTGGCGGATTACATTAATTGATTTTCAAATGTTGAACTAGTTTTGCATACCTGAGCTATATTCCACTTGCTCATAATGTATAATTCTTTTTATACATAGTAAGATTAAATTTGCTTATATTTTGTTGAGGATTCTTGTATCTGTGTTTATAGGAGATATTGGTCTATAGTTTTCTTCTAACATTTGTGTCTGCTGTTGATATTAGGATAATGCTGGCCTTATAAAATGAGTTAAGAAGGATTTCCTCTGCCTCTGTCTTCTGAAAGAGTTTGTAGAGAATTTGTATAATTTCTTCCTTAAATGTTTGCTAGAATTTTCCAGTAAGGCCAGGTGCAGTGGCTTACTCCTGTAATCCCAGTACTTCGGGAGGCTGAGGTTGGACAATCACCTGAGGTCAGTAGTTCGAGACCAGCCTGGCCAACATGGTAAAACCCCGT
This sequence comes from Pan troglodytes, assembly GCF_028858775.2. Lineage (NCBI taxonomy): Eukaryota > Metazoa > Chordata > Mammalia > Primates > Hominidae > Pan > Pan troglodytes. The sequence continues at coordinate 47,861,880 of NC_072403.2, read as the reverse complement.
CTCAACTAAAAATACAAAAATTAGCCAGGAGTGGTGGCAGGTGCCTGTAGTCCCAGCTATTCAGGAGGCTGAGGCAGGAGGATCACTTGAACCTGGAAGGCAGAGGTTGCAGCGAGCCAAGATTGTGCCACTGCACTCCAGTCTGAGCAACAGAACAAGACTCTGTCTCAAAAAAAAAAAAAAAAAAAAAAATTCCAGTAAACCTATCTGAGCCTGATACTTCCTGTTTTTAAGATTTGTTTTTTAAGATAGATAGAGGATTAGAGGATTCTGGTCAAAGATTTGATTGTGTGTGTGTGTGTGTGTGTGTGTGTGTGTGTGATTTTGAAAGCAGCATATGTTCATTGTTAAATAAACAAACCATGTAGAAATATACCAAGTAAAGAAGTGAAAGTTGGCTGGGCACAGTGGCTCACACCTGTAATGCCAGCACTCTAGGGGGCCGAGGCAGGGGGATCACTTGAGACCAGGAGTTGGTGGCCAGGCTGGGTAACATGGCAAGACCCAGTCTCTATTAAAAAACAAAAAAAAATAAAAGTTTCTCAACACCCACCTTCCCCAGACAGACTCCACAGGAGTGATCACTGTTAAGGATTTGCTAAGGAATTTTTTTCAAACATTTCCTATGCCTGGTTTGAAGAGAGATAGATAAATAGATCCATATATATATATATAGAGAGAGAGAGAGAGAGAGAGAGAGAGACAGAGAGAGATTTTTTCCTTGTCTGACAATGGAAGGTATTTTGAATATATTGAATATATATTTTTTTTTCTTTTTTTTTTTTTTTTGAGATGGAGTCTCACTCTGTCACCCAGGCTGGAGTGCAGTGGCACAATCTCAGCTCACTGCAAGCTCCGCCTCCCAGGTTCATGCCATTCTCCTGCCTCAGCCTCCCGAGTAGCTGGGACTACAGGTGCCTGCCACCACACCAGACTAATGTTTTGTATTTTTTAATAGAGACGGGGTTTCACCGTGTTAGCCAGGATGGTCTCGATCTCCTGACCTCGTGATCCACCCGCCTTGGCCTCCCAAAGTGCTGGGATTACAGGCGTGAGCCACTGTGCCCGGCTGTTATTTTGAATATTTTTAAAAGCCTTGATAAGTTACTTTCCAAAAGAACAAGTCAGGATTTTTTTTTTTTTTTTTTTTTTTTTTTTTTTTTTTTTTTTTTTGAGACAGAGTTTTGCTCTTACTGCCCAGGCTGAAGTGCAATGGTGTGATCTCGGCTCACTGAAACCTCCAACTCCTGGGTTCAAGCGATTCTCCTGCCTCAGCCTCCCAAGTAGCTCGGATTACAGGCATGCACTACCACACCCAGCTAATTTTGTGTTTTTAATAGAGACAGGGTTTCTCCATGTTGGTCAAATTGGTCTTGAACTCCTGACCTCAGGTAATCCGCCTACCTCCCAAAGTGCTGGGATTAAAGGCGTGAGCCACCTCGCCCAGCCAGGATCATATGTAGTAGGAATGAGATTTAAACTTTTTTCACTTTTTTCCTAAGTATAGAAATGCAACATGTCATTGTAGAAAATAAATAACATTTTTAAAGAAAGGATTTTAAATCACCCCTAACCACCTATATAGAAATGACCAATAGTAATATTTAGAGTATTTCTCTCTGGGTGTAAAACAGGGGCACAAGTCATAGCTTTCATGAAAGAAGCACAGGACGCCAGATCAGTAGATAGAACACATCAGCACCACACTTCCCCCAACACCTCCCCACCCATGTTTTGTATTTTAATGTGGTAGGAATCCTCTTTTCAACTCAGGTAGTTTTGAGGGGTTTGTTGTTGTTGTTATTGTTGAGACTAAGTTTCGCTCTTGTCACCCAGGCTGGAGTGCAGTGGCACACTCTCAGCTCACTGCAACCTCCACCTCCTGGGTTGAAGCGATTCTCCTGCCTCAGCTTCCCAAGTAGCTGGGATTACGGGGATGCGCCACCACGCCTGGCTAATTTTTTTTTTTTTTTTTTGAGATGGAGTCTCGCTCTGTTGCCCAGGCTGGAATGCAGTGGCCATCTCAGTTCACTGCAAGCTCCACCTCCCGGGTTCATGCCATCCTCCTGCCTCAGCCTCCCGAGTAGCTGGGACTACAGGTGCCCGCCACCGTGCCTGGCTAATTTTTTATATTTTTGGTAGAGATGGGGTTTCACCATGGTAGCCAGGATGGTCTCGATCTCCTGACCTTGTGATCCACCCGTCTCGGCCTCCCAAAGTGCTGGGATTACAGGCATGAGCCACCACGCCCGGTCAAAAAAAATCTGAATGGTTAGAGTTTTTTTCTTTTTTTGAGACAGGGTCTCACTTTGTCACCCAGGCTAGAGTGCAGTGGCATAAGCTCGGCTTGCTGCAACCTCTGCCTCCTGAGCTCAAGTGATCCTCCCACCTCAGCCTCCCAAGTAGCTGGGACTACAGGCTGGTGCCGCCATGCCCAGCTAATCTTTGTACTTTTAGTAAAGATGTGGTTTCACAATGTTGGCCAGGCTGGGAGGTTAGAGTTTTTGAAAATAATTGGGCTGTTTCAAAAACCTTCAGCTCTCCATCATTGAAGAAGTTCAAACAAGGGCTTCATGGTCGATTCGGGAGGCTGGTAAAGGACTGTGGTTCCAAATTAGTGTCCACCAGATAATGCACTGAATTTTTCATATAAGAAAATGCATTCCATTTAAAGTACAGTTGGCTGGGCATGGTGGTTCGCGCCTGTAATCCTAACACTTTGGGAGGCCGAGGTGGGTGGACCACCTGAGGTCAGGAGTTTGAGACCAGCCTGGCCAACCTGGTGAAACCCTGTCTCTACTAAAAATACAAAAATTAGCTGGGCGTCGTGGCAGGTGCCTGTAATCCCAGCTACTTTGGAGGCTGAGGCAGGAGAATCGCCTGAACCTGGGAGGTGGAGGTTGTAGTGAGACGAGATAGCACCATTGCATTCTAGCCTGGGCAACAGAGCCAGACTCTGTCTCAAAAAAGAAAAAAATAAAGTACAGTTATTTGTTCTGAGCCTTCCTCAAGGGTCTGGTGTTCAGGCATTCTTTATTTTATGAAATGCAGTATATATAGACTATGGGTTTTTTCTCTCATAACCTTACTTGGCAACAACCTTACTTTTTGGTCTCAAAATTTTGGGGGAAATTTTATTGGTCTTTGAAATGTAAATTTCTGGGAAGTATGGTTGTGGGGAAAATGAATATTTTGGTTAGGTTGAATTAGGTGCCTCTGAGACCCCTTTCTGACCCTGAGATTCTCTCAGGGCTGCAGGCTGGATTCCTTATGCCAATGAGTCATTCAACAAACGTGAGCTTTTGGATAGGAGAGTGGGTAAAAGATGTAGGCGGATCAGCACAGCTCTGCTGCTACAACTGTTGTACAGTTCTTTGCATATACACTCCTGGCAGTGAGTCAGTCTGGTTTAGGGACTGCTGCCCTATGACCCTGAACAAACAGCAGCCTCAAGCATCCTTCCATTCAAATTAGCAAGTGTACGCTGATGGGAAAGCTCTGTGCTGTGTGCTGTGGGCCAGGAGGCATCATTGAGGTGAGTCTGGGGGTATCTAGCCCCCAGGAGCTTATAGTCTGATATCCTTCATATATCAAAGACAGTTTTGTTATCACAACTTATCAAAGCCTCAATTTCTTCATATATAAAATGGGAATAAGAATAATGCATCTAAAAGCCACAGAGATGCATCTCTCCCTCCCTCCCTTACTTCTACCTGAGCTGGAAAGAACCAGACTCTGAGAGGTAGACAATGTAATCAAAACAGAATGGATGAGCTGGGCGCAGTGGCGCATGCCTGTAGTCCTGGCTACTAGAGAGGCTTAAGCTCAGGAGTTTGAGTCCAGCATGGGTGAGTGACTGAGACCGTTTTTATTTTTAGAGATGGGGGTCTCCCTCTGTCACCCAGACTGGCTCAATCACGGCTCACGGTAGCCTTGACCTCCTCAGCTCAAGCAATCCTCCCGCTTCAAGTCCCCAAGTTTCTGAGACTACAGGTGTGTGCCACCACACCTGGCTAATTTTTGAAGTTTTCATGGAGATGGTGGTCTCGCTGTGTTGCACAGGCTTGCAACACACTCCTGGGCTCAAGCCATCCTCCTATCTCAAGCCCCAGAGTATCTGGAATAACAGGTGTGTGTTATCACACCCAGCTAATTTTTTTTTTTCTTTTTTTGACAGAGTCTTGCTCTGTCGCCCAGGCTGGAGTGCAGTGGTGAGATCTCAGCTCGCTGCAACCTCCACCTCCCAGGTTCAAGCGATTCTTCTGCCTCAGCCTCCTGAGTAGCTGGGACTACAGGCGTGTGCCACCATGCCCAGCTAATTTTTGTATTTTTAGTGGAGACATGGTTTCACCATGTTGGCCAGGCTGGTCTTTAACTCCTGACCTCAGGTGATCTGCCCACCTCAGCCTCCCGAAGTGCTGGGATTACAGGTGTGAGCCACAGCGCCCGGCCAGACCCAGCTAATTTAAAATTTTTTTTTATAGAAACAGAGTCTTGGTATGTTGCCCAGGCTTGGTCTTGAGCTTTTGGGTTCAAGTGATCCTCCTGCCTCAACCCTCTGAGGATCTGGGAGGACTGCTTGAGCCTGAGAGTTTGAGGCTGCAGTGAGCCGTGATCGGGCCACCACACTCCAGCCTCAGTGATAAAGCAAAACCCTGTCTCAAAAAAAACAGACAAAAACAGAATGGCTTCCAATCAAGGCTTGGTTGTCACTAGCCCACAAAATTCACATATCTAGGAAGAAAGGTTCATTAGCCCTCGATACTTAAAAAAAAAAAAAAAAGTCGCACAAGCAAGAAGTCAGTGAGTGGAGAGGTAGCCTGGCGTGGCCTGGAAATTTTCACTACTCCCAGTGAGTCCCTGGAACCCTTTGGCTGCCTCCCTTAATTCTCCATCACCCACCAAGTAAGTCCCCTTGGGATTCCCCACTGACTATCCCTGGGGAAGATCCTACAGTAAGATAATGTGCCAGCCGAGGCCCCCAGCACCTCTGTTTACCACCATCTGTTTAGATGTGGCTGTGGGGGTGTGCCACTGTCTTAGGGTGCTGGTTACCATGAGTCCAGCCTGGGAGTAGGGGCCACTCTGGATGTATTGCCAGCTTATATTTTGGAGCCTGTGAGGCTGAGGAGGTGGGCCTGGGAATGAGATACCCGCGCTTGGGTTGCACCACCCATGTGGCCACAGAGCCAACCTCCATAGGCAACACCCATCTCCACGGTTTCACCTCTCCCTTGCTTGAGTTTCTCCAACTCGAAGCTCACAGTGTTCTTGTGAAGATGAATCAGTTAGTGGAAGAGAAAGTGCTTTCTAAAATAGTTAAGCATTATATACATGTAAATTATGACATTCATGTATGTATAAACTCTTTGAAAAGTATAATGTACCATATGAATTACCCTAATTCTGTTGGAAGCCAAGAACTGTGGGGGCCAGGCACGGTGGCTCACGCTTGTAATCCCAGCACTTTGGGAGGCCGAGGCAGGTGGATCACGAGGTCAGGAGTTTGAGACGAGCCTGGCCAACACAGTGAAACCCTGTCTCTACTAAAAAATACAAAAATTAGCTGGGCGTGGTGGCAGGCGCCTGTAATCCCAGCTACTCGGGAGGCTGAGGCAGGAGAATCGCTTGAACCTGGGAGGTGGAGGTTGCAGCAAGCTGAGATCTCACCATTGTACTCCAGCCTGGGCAACAGGGCTAGACTCCGTCTCAAAAAAAAAAAAAAAAAAAAAACAACAACTGTGGGGAATTGACAGTTAGGCTTAAGAGAAATACCAGATTGGCCACCCGCCCCATCCCCCTTTTGGGGTTAAATTGATAATAGTGTCAGAGTTTACCCAGAGGAAGAACTAAGATGGGAACTGAACGGTGCTGTGGGTTCAACAGGTGGCTGCCTCTCTGTGACCCGGCTAAGTTGAGCTGTTGTTGAGTAATAGCGTGGGCACTTGGGACCCTCCATCAGGAGCCCTCTGCAGACAGCTGTGGGTTTCCAGTCAAGTTCAAAGGCAGAATGCACCATCACGGGGCTCACTGTACACTGAGTGAGCCCTAGCAACCCCCAGCTACTCCTATCAGAGGGGAGAGGGCTGGCACCTGGTTACCCAGTTCTTAATGATGATGATGATACCCCCTGCCAGAAAGCCCACCTGAGATGGATGCATGCTGATGTTATACATCTGGTGTAGCACAGGTGTTCCTTTTCAAGATGGTGCACTCTAAGTGACTTGGATGTGTGTTTATATTTAGAAATCACTTGTGGAGTTGGAAGTGGGGTGTGGGTGCACGAATGATAGTATCACATGAGTTGTGCTAGGCACTGTTCTTTTTTTGTTTTGTTTTGTTTTTTCGAGACAGAGTCTTGCTCTGTTACCCAGGCTAGAGTGCAATGGCACAGTCTCAGCTCACTGCAACCTCCACCTCCCGGGTTCAAGCGATTCCCCTGCCTCAGCCTCCCGAGTAGCTGGGACTACAGGTGCACACCACCACACCCGGCTAATTTTGGAATTTTTAGTAGAGATGGGTTTTTGCCATGTTGGCCAGGATGGTCTCGAAGTCTTGACCTCAGGTGATCCACCCACCTCAGCCTCCCAAAGTGTTGGGATTACAGGCGTGAGCCACTGCGCCCGCCCACTAGGCACTGTTTTAAGGGTTTTACTTGTGTTATCTCTTTTAATTCTCACCCAGGAGAAAACCCTGTGTGGTATATCCTGTTTATACATGAGAAGACTGAGCAACAGAAAGCCTAATTAACTGTCCATGATTGTACAGCTATTAGAAAGTGACCGAACCAGGATTTAAACCAGGCAGAAAATCTGACAGTGAAATCAGGGCTTTTTATTATTATTGTCATTTTTCCAATGCACAACTAAGGCGGAGCAAGACTTGTCAAGGTCATGCAGCTGGTACGTGGTGGATCTGGGAATCAAACCCAGGTCAGTCCAACTCCAGGATTTACAGTGATAACCACTACTCCATTCTACATCCATGGTTGCTTTTAATATTCAATCATAATATGGAACATTATAGTACAGTAGTCTATATAACATAGTACAATTTTCTATTATAGAGCAATATTCTATTATAGGGTTATAATTATTTAATGAATCCTCTATGGTTGGATATTTTGATTGTTTCCATTTTTAAACTATTATAAAATGCTAAGATTTTAAAAAAGAGAAATGGCAGGAATGTTGTTTGGCTTATCAGTTTGTTTATTTTAAAGGATTTAGGGCAGATGAGCTGAACTTTCAGAAGCTGGAAGAATTGGAGGCTTTGGATTGACTGCTTAAGTGGAGAATGAAATTCTGATTAGGAATTGTGCCGGTGTTAGAGAGAAGGGAAGAACAGACTGTGTTTTACCCCAGGGATTTGTCATTGCCTGCTGAGACAGAAAATTTGGGGATGCATTTCAGAAATAACTGTAATTCTCCCTTTGGATATTTTAGTGTTCTCTACCATTTTCCAGCCCAACATCTCATTGACATTACCCAGAAACACATGGGTGGGGTTGGGCAGAGAGGAAAGCTGTTCTCTTCCCCAGCTTAGCCATGTGCATTCATCTGGAATCACACCATCTGGCCATCCCATGTCCCTTGCCCCTTCTGCCCCTCTCCAACTCAGTCATATATATATATTTTTTTGATTTTTAAATATATATATATATGTAAATTTTTTGTAGAGATGGGGTTTCACTCTGTTGCCCAGGCTGGTCTTGAACTTCTGAGATCAAGCGATCCTCCCATCTCAGCCTTCCAAAGGGCTAGGATTACAGCCATGAGCCACTGCACCTCAGTCTCCCTTTGATGTTACCCCCTCAAATTCTACATTCAGACCCAAAACAGACAAGGAGGCGTGAGGCTATCAAACGTAGTAATGCTGAGTCCTCAGCACAGTACTGTGCACTTTCCAGGTGCCATCTCTGTCACAACAGCTTTAGGTGATGGGAACCTTTATGCAACCACCATTTTATAAAGGAGGAAAAGGAGGCTTTAAGAGGTGAAGCCTGGTTATGTGTCCAAGGTCACATAACCGGGGCTTGATGGAGCTGGGATTCAGAGCCAAGGCTATCTAAACTCCATGGCCACATCATGTTTACCACCACATATTCTTTGCAGCCTTCATGATGTAGTATAAGCAGAGGACGTTGTAGCTCTAGGGGAAAATCTTCAGAAAAATCAGCAAGAACACATTCAGTTAGCTGAATTATGTGTATACAGAATGGGCTCACTTACAGAATGTCAGAACTGCAAAGGATTCTGGAAGTATCTCTTTTCTTTTCTTTTTTTTTTTTTTTTTTTGAGATGGAGTCTCGCTCTGTTGCCCAGGCTGGAGTGCAGTGGCGCGATCTTGGCTCACTGCAAGCTCCACCTCCCAGGTTCACGCCATTCTCCTGCCTCAGCCTCCCGCATGGCTGGGACTATAGGCGCCCGCCACCACGCCCAGCTAATTTTTTTGTATTTTTTTAGTAGAGACGGGGTTTCACCATGTTAGCCAGGATGGTCTCGATCTCCTGACCTCGTGATCCACCCGTCTTGGCTTCCCAAAGTGCTGGGATTACAGGCGTGAGCCACTGCGCCCGGCCGGAAGTATCTCTTTTCTACCTTATTTTAAAATTGGGGCAAATGAGACTAAGGAGATACGACAAGTAAATGCAATGTGTGATCACACCAAAAATAAAGAAAAAGGAAGGCCGGGTGCGGTGGCTCACACCTGTAATCCCAGCACTTTGGGAGGCCGAGGCGGGCGGATCATGAGGTCAAGAGATCGAGACCATCTTGGCCAACACGGCGAAACCCCGTCTCTATTAGAAATACAAAAATTAGCTGGGCGTGGTGGAGCGCCTATAGTTGCAGCTACTCGAGAGGCTGAGGCAGGAGAATTGCTGGGAGGTGGAGGTTGCAGTGAGCCAAGATCATGCCACTGAACTCCAGCCTGGCGACAGAACGAGACTCTATCTCAAAAAAAAAAAGAACCTGGGTTCTGACACCAGGCAGACCTGGATTCATATCCAGGTAAGGTACTCCACCTCTCTCAGCCTCTGTTTCCTTATCCACAAAATGGGGATTATAAATACATAATTATCATCTTGGAGCCAGGCTCAGTGGCAGGTACCTGTAGTCCCAGCTACTCAGAGGCTGAGGCAGGAGGATGGGAGGATCACTTGAGCCCAGGAGTTCAAGTCCAGTCTAGGCAACGTAGTTACACCCTGTCTCTAAAAGCAAAACAAAACTGAAAAACTAAATACTTATCATCTAGAGCCACTGTGAGAATGAAATGAAATAATGCTTCTAAAGAAACTGGAGGCTGGGCGCGATGGCTCATGCCTGTAATCCCAACACTTTGGGACGCCGAGGCTGGTGGATCACCTGAGGTCAGGAGTTCGAGACCAGCCTGGCCAACATGGTGAAACCCTGTCTTTACTAAAAATACGAAAATTAGCTGGGCATGGTGGCGTGCACCTGTAATCCCAGCTACTCGGGAGGCTGTGGCAGGAGAATCGTTTGAACCTGTGAGGTGGTGGTTGCAGTAAGCCAAGATCGCGCCACTGCACTCCAGCCTTGGTGACAGAGCAAGACTCTGTCTCAAGGGGGAAAAAAAAAAAAAAGAAACTGGAGCAAGTTTGTGGAAAAAAGAGAATTTTGGGGTTGAGTTGGTGGAAAAAAAAACAGAACACAAAACTGGTAACCAAATAGATGATTTCAAAAGAAAACCAAAAGGCCAAGTATTTCTCAATTTCATCTGATTCATTATTTCTCACAGGCACTGTCAGTTGGGCACCCATTCGACTTTCCCCACGTGGAAGCGCATGGGTGTAGTGTGTGGGGACGTCTCTATGACTTGTCTTTGGTGAAGAGGGAAGGATGGGTTAGATTTACTTCCATAATACAGGCTTGCTTTTTACTTCCTGTTTTGAAAGGGATGGGAGATTGAGAGGAAGTGAGGTTGTTAATATAAACTTCAAATCCAGATTCTTTCTAAAGGACATTCACTCTGCTATGTGACCTCAAATGAACCTCTCACTGTCTCAATTGTCTTCTTACCACAGGCTTATTAAGATGGCCACAAAATTGGCACTTTGCATTCAGCATCTTATTTAATTCTCAAGACAAGCCTGCAAGATAGATATTACCATCCCATTTTGTTTTTTATTTTTATTTATTTTATTTTATTTTATTTTTATTTTTGAGACGGAGTCTCGCTCTGTCACCAGGCTGGAGTGCAGTGGCGCGATCTTGGCTCACTCCAACCTCCGCCTCCTGGGTTCAAGCGATTCTCCTGCCTCAGCCTCCCAAGCAGCTGGGACTACAGGCACGTGCCACCACGCCCAGCTAAATTTTGTATTTTTTGTAGAGATGGGGTTTCACCATGTTGGCCAAGATGGTCTCAATCTCTTGACCTCGTGATCCACCCGCCTTGGTCTCCCAAAATGCTGAGATTACAGGAGTGAGCCACCGCGCCTGGCCTATTTTATTTTATTTTTCTTAGATACGAGGTCCTGCTATGTTGCTTAGGCTGGACTTGAACTCCTGGGCTTAAGCAGTTCCAGCTAAGCCGCCCAAGTAGCTAGGACTACAGGCGTTCACCACCATGCCCAGCTCACCATTCCATTTTAGAGCAAACAACTGAGGTTCAGGGAGATTAAGTAACTTTTCTCAGGCCACACAGCACACAAGAAGCAAGTGGTAGATCTGTGATTTAAGCCCAGATGTGACACCAAAGTTCATATGCTTTCAAGTATACCCAGGGTAAATTCTGTTTTGCTTTTTTTGTTTGTTTGTTTGTTTTTTGAGATGGAGTCTCACTCAGTCACTAGGCAGGAGTGCAGTGGTGCCATCTCGGCTCACTGCAACCTCCACCTCCCAGGTTCAAGCGATTCTCCTGCCTCAGCCTCCCTAGTAACTGGGACTACAGGTGCGTGCCACCACGCCCAGCTAATTTTTGTATTTTTAGTGGAGACGGGGTTTCACCGTGTTGGCCAGGATGGTCTTGATCTCTTGCTTTTTTTTTGTTTTTTGTTTTTTGTTTTTTTTTGAGACCGAGTCTCACTCTGTCACCCGGGCTGGAGTGCAGTGGCACAATCTTGGCTCAATTCAACCTCTATCTCCCAGGTTCAAGCCATTCTCCCACCTCAGCCTCCCGAGTAGCTGGGATTACAGGCGTGCGCCACTATGCCCAGCTAATTTTTGTATTTTTAGTAGAGATGGGGTTGCACCATGTTGGTTGGCCAGGATGGTCTCGATCTCTTGACCTCGTGATCTGCCTGCCTGGGCCTCCCAAAGTGCTGGGATTGCAGGCGTAAGCCACTGTGCCTGGCCCAGTCTTGATCTCTTGACCTCGTGATCCACTCACCTCAGCCTCCCAAAGTGCTGGGATTACAGGCGTGAAGATTCTAGTTTTATGGGGTCTAAAGCTTATGTAATCTGGGGAGCCATCTTTAAACAACAATACAGAGGCCGGGCATGGTGGCTCACACCTGTAATCCCAGCACTTTGAGGGGCCGAGGCGGGCAGATCACTTTAGGTCAGGAGTTTGAGACCAGCCTGGCCAACAGGGCAAAACCCCGTTTCTACTAAAAATACAAAAATTAGCTGGGCACCCTTGTAATCCCAGCTACTCAGGAGGCTGAGGCAGGAGAATCACTTGAACCCAGGAGGTGGAGGTTGCAGTGAGCAGAGATCGCACCACTGCACTCCAGCCTGGGTGACAGAGTGAGACTCCATGTCAAAACAAACAAACAAACAAACAAACACAAACCAATACAGAAACATTACAAAATCACAGATATAAAAGATACAAAAGTGAATATTTAGATTTTGAAATGAAATCACAACGTATTAGAAAAAAGAGCTGAAACATCAAGATCACAAACATCTCAAAATCCAGAAAGGTAACATACTATTTGTGTTAACTCTTTTTTTTTTTTCTTTTTTTTTTTTTGAGACAGAGTCTTGCTCTGTCGCCCAGGCTGGAGTGCAGTGGCGCGATCTCAGCTCACTGCGAGCTCCACCTCCCGGGTTCATGCCATTCTCCTGCCTCAGCCTCCCGAGTAGCTGGGACTACAGGCGCCTGCCACTGCACCCGGCTAATTTTTTGTATTTTTAGTAGAGATGGGGTTTCACCGTGTTAGCCAAGATGGTCTCGATCTCCTGACCTCGTGATCCACCCGCCTCAGCCTCCCAGAGTGCTGGGATTACAGGCGTGAGCCACCGCGCCCGGCCTTGTGTTAACTCTTTGACACTCCTCTATAATACCTTTTTTTCCTATGTCTTTGTTGTTGTTGTTTGTTTTTTAGAGATGGAGTCTTGCTTTGTCACCCAGGCTGTAGTACCATGGTGTAATCATAGCTTGGACTTCTGGGCTCAACAATCCTCCTGCCTTAGCATCCCAAGTAACTGGGATTACAGGCCCGATTTTCCTAGGTTTTTTGGCTGCATCCTTCTTGGCTGCATCTTCATATCATAATAATTTTGTAATATTTTCCATAGAATTAAAAAAACCAGTATTCCTCTAGCATGATTGATTATAAACTTTTTCTATTATTGATAGTCCAGAAAAGCTTATTTCAGCTTCAGAAGTCATTACTGGTAATGTCATAAAGATATTAGGATTAGTGTCAAATTTGGGACATCAAAGTTTCTTCCATATATGAGCTGTGAGATTTTAGGGCATTTTTTTCCAGTGCACAGTGATTCATTGAATTGATGACACTTTATACCCCATTTGCTGTCAGCTAAATGTTATCTTCATTGATATCAGCATTTTGTGTCAAATCAGCAGGAAATTCTACTCTTTCCCCATACTGCTTCTCCTCTCCTACCACTTTAGTTGGAATGAAGATGGTTTACATTCAGAAAAGACTAATAATTAAACTCCCTTCTCATAAATGTCTGACCTTTTAAAGGGAATTCATTACAAAATCCTGGGTGCAAAAACATTTGAAGCATTTAGAATGATTTGGCCTACTCAAGGGAAGGCTGGAGAAGGCAAATAAATAACCACCTTGAAGGATGTGGACATTAGTGGCGGTTAGAACCACCAGGGTGTGTCTGAGACTTTGATTCTGGGGACTGGGGAAAGAATCATGCAGCTGCATAGTTAACAGGTTCTGCAAGTCACTTTGACGCACTAAAATTGATACAATGGATAAGAAAGTCTGTGAGTGAGAACAGCTAAAAATTGCCTCAGTGTGGACTCCAAGTGTGATCTTCACTACTCAAGGTGTGTCCCAGCAGCTGCTGCGGGAGATGGATAGAAATGCAGATTCCTGGGCTCTACCCGGAAGCGTTGAATTAGCATCTGCATTTACCAAAGTTCCAAATGATTCATGTGCAGGTTATTGTCTAAGAAGCCTGGACTAGAGACTTGAGAAGGAACTTGCTGATATGTCCTGGCCCAGCTCATTTTATAGATGAAGAAATCGAGGCTTAGTCACTTGCCCAGTGTCATAAGTGACAGAGGTAGGAATCAAATCCAGGGATATTTGATTCCAAAGCTTTCAGAGGGAATCAGTAAGTGCTTGTTGAATTACTTATTAATTTTTCATTCAAGCATTCATTAATATTATTATGTATTCATTGAAGAGACTTAGGGTAGGATGAAAATGTGGCTGTCTAGCCTTGGTGACTCTGCTGCCCTGGGAATAGGAAGGTGACACTTACTCCTCCGCCTTCCCCCTTTCAAAATGCCATTCTCCATGACTCAGCAAAGGAACCATGGGTCTGAAACCAGAGATGAGACAAAGAAAACCTCAAAAATGTTTTGTTTTGTTTTTTTCCTAGAGGAATTTCCTTTCATGTCATTCATTCCTCTGCTAGGGAATCCAGGAAGCCTTCGACCTATGGTTAGCCGGCACTTAAAACAAGGCCTGACACAAAGCATGCTATATAACTATTGTTATATTATTATTAATTATGGAGCAGTTATTAATACCTAGAGACTTGGGTCAACTTGTGTTAAACTTCTCTTTCCATTTGTTCTAGTCTCACCCCAGAATTTGTGTGAATTCTCAATTATTCATGCTGTAGAGGGCTTAAGGGGTCAACTGCAAATGAGTGAATAAATTAATAAATCAAAAAGCTTGGGTTCCCCTCTAAAATGAGATTATTGTAATGGATGAAGAGGCATGACTCAGTAGATGGTTGATTTGGGAATAACCACATCCAGTCTAGAAGGGAGCTGACACTCAGAATTTCCAGCTATGGGATAGATAGACCTGCCTAACTAAGAGACAGTTTACTGATAGACTGTGGTAAATTCTGTATGGAGATATACAGACAACAGAAGGAGAACATAATTCCTGGTTGGGTGGGGAGGGGAGGGTGTGCTTGTGGTTCTCAGCCCTGTATGTGTTTCGGAATCACCTGGAGATAAACATATAGAACCTGGGCTCCATGCCTAAGATTCTGATTTTCAGTTCTGGGAGTATAACAGGGCCATCAGAATTCTCTTTTTTTTGAGACAGGGTTTCACTGTCGCCCAGGCTAGAGTGTAGTGGTGGCAATTATGGCTCATTGCAGCCTCGACCTCCTGGGCTCCAGGGATCCTCCCACCTCAGCCTATAACTGGGACTACAGGCATGCATCACCATATCTGGCTGATTTTTTAGTTTTTGTGGAGCTCGGATATCTCTGTGTTGCCCAGAAGGTGGCCATCAGAATTAACAAGCTTACCAGGTGATCAGGACCTGAAGCCAAGCACTAAACATAATAATAACAGCACATACTATAAACTGGACATCTTAGGTATTTTCTCTTATTCTCATAACCATCCCTAAATGCAATTTATATTATCCCCATTTTACAGGCAGGAACACTGAGGTTTAAGTAATTTGGCCAAGGTCACACAGCACAGCCCATATTTTAATTAAGCTCTCAGTCTAAAGGCCTAAGTTATTTTGCCATATCCCATACAGCAGGAGGTCAGCCTGGAAGAATCTTCCCAGAAATTTAAATTAAGATAATTAACTCAGATGTAAACTGTAAAATCTGTACATAATGGGTCAGACAAAGATATGCAAGCGGATTTAAAGAGACACAAAGGCTCCGAGCTAGTGAAAGTTCGACCTTAACCCTACGGCATCGATTAACATATCAAAAGGAAGAATGTGTCCTTTGGGGTGGGAGGGCGCTTGGGCCAGTTAGTCTGATACTTTGTGAGCTGAGGGAGGGTTCCTGGCCCTGGCAGCATTGTGATCTGGTATTAACTCTTTCCCGTGGCTTCTGGTTTCTCCTGACCTTCCTGGCTGTTCTGTTTCCTTCCGTTTCTCCACCTACCCCTTAAATGTGGATGTTCCTTGCATTCCACTCTCCCCGTATTCCCAGGATGACTGCATCCACTTCGGGGCACAGCTGCCTGTGCTAAGGACTTCCAGAGGCGTGCACTCCTGAGGTCCTGACTCAAGGCATCAAGGCAATCCAGGGGAGTGGGAGAGGTGTTCTCAGACAGGACTGGAGTTCACATCCTAGCTGGGCGTCTTACTGGCTATGGGTCTTAGAAGTTACCTATTATTGCTGGGCGTGGTGGCTCACGCTTGTAATCCCAGCACTTTGGGAGGCCGGGGCAGGCGGATCACGAGGTCAGGAGTTCGAGACCAGCCTGACCAACATGGTGAAACCCCGTCTCTACTAAAAATACAAAAATTAGCCAGGCGTGATGGTGGGTGCTTGTAATCCCAGCTACTCGGGAGGCTGAGACAGGAGAATTGCTTGAACCCAGGAGGCGGAAGTTGCAGTGAGCTGAGATTGTGCCACTGCACGCCAGCCTGGGCAACTAAGAGCGAAACTCTGTCAAAAAAAAAAAAAAAAAAAAAGCAACGTGAAATAGAGAACATTTTCCCCAAATCTGTTCTTCCACTTGGATTCCTATCAGAGGAAATAGAAACACCTTCCATGAAATTGCCAGAACCAGAAATCCTAGAGTCATCCTGGACTATCCCTCCACTACCAACAAAGGGGGCACTGAGTTCCAGTGATTTCTGTCTCCTGCATTTCTTTTATTCTCACAAGCTGCCCTTGGAACTTCTCACTAGGTTCTTGCAAGAACCTCTTAACTGCTCTCTACTTACTGGTTCCCAAACCTTAATTGCTTAGCACTCAGGGTGTGGTTCAGATGAAACCCTGTAACAGCCCTCTGCTCCCTTTAGGGGACAAGTCCAGGTCTCTTGCAGACTCCTGCCACCCTGCTGTCATGCACCCAACCTGCTGGGTCTGCTGGCAGTGCTGAACCACATAGGCCAGATGCTCTCTCCTCACCTAGTTAGTTCCCACTCAGGATGCAGCTCAAGCAGCAGTAAGCAGCATCGCTGTCTTCCCTGGAAGAAGACTGTGTGCATGTGCATGCACACACATACACACTCACACACACACTCACACACATTCACACACACACTCACACACACATTCACACACACAGACTCACACATTCACACATACACACAGACACACATTCACACATGCACACAGACTCTCACACACACACACACACATTCACACATACACAGACACACACATTCACACACATTCACACACACACAGACTCACACACATTCACACATACTCACACACACACTCACACATACACACACTGGAGCAAGTGCTCCTCTCCTGAAGCTTCTGTCTTTCCAACAAGACTGGGAAACCCTTAACCCCCCAATACCTCTTGGGCATCTCTGGGTGCCTGGTATGTGGCATGCTCTCAGCAGGAGGCTCTTCTAATAAGGTTTAACATTTACGGAGCTTTACTGTGGGTCAAGCTCAGTTCAAAACATCTTCACAACTCTGTGGGGTGGGTATACTTTATTCATCCATTCTACTAATATTTATTGATTACTTCCCTCTGGCTAGGCCCTGGTCCAGGCTCTGGGGATATGGCAGGGTAAAGATGATGGACAGTGCTAGAGGTGGGGGGAAGAGTCCCTGTTTTATCTCAGAAGATCAGGAAAGGTGAAAATGGAGCAGAGACTTGAGGGAAGTGAGGAAAGGAGCTATGTGGAGATCTAGGGAAAGAGTGGTCCAAGCAGAGGGAACAGCCAGCTCAAAGGGGACTATTTGATGGTTTCTTCCTCCATTTGATGGAGTCCAGGTAAGTTATCCAGAGTCACAGACTAAGTGGCAGAGCTAGGTTTCAAACCCAGGTTCTGTAACTCTTGACTCATACCTCTTGAACCATGCCTCTTTACCATGTTTTGTGGGACACAGTAGCTGCCTTAGCAGGTGGTTCCACGTTCACCACCTCCCCCTCTGATTGGAGTTTGGCCTCCTGTGTCAAGGACAGCATGGCTGATTGCCTGCCTTGGTATCCAGCTTCACTTGTTGCCTCTGCTTTTCTGCTTTGTGTATTCATTTCTGTGGTCTGTATTAGAGACAGTGAGATTGTGTGTACTCTTCAGGCAGCTTCAATAAAGCACACTTTTCCTTATGTAAAGCTGAGACCCAGACCCTGAAATAGTGTGACTTGGCCAAGGCAAATTCCCCTTTACTAGTCAGCAATTAGGGTAGCCTCTGTGGGCAACCTGTGTGTCTCACATCACACCTTCCTTCAAGCTCCTTCAAGAGCTTCCTTCAAGCCACCTCTGGGGCTCTTTGCAGAGGTGATATTTGAGTTGGCCTTGAAGGACATGGAGCATTTCAAGAGGTGGAGATTGGGGAAGGATTTTAGGCAGAAAGAAGTGTGTGAGCTGAGCAAAAGCATCAATGCTGGGCCACTCAGGGACCTGGAGAGTAGATGCCTGTGTGTTGGGGAAGCAAAGATAAGACTGGACGGAGAATTTAGGTCATGTCATGGCAGCCTTTAAAAAAATTATTTTTGGCCAGGCGTGGTGGCTCATGCCTGTAATCCCAGCACTTTGGGAGGCCGAGGCGGGCAGATCACGAGGTCAAGAGATTGAGACCATCCTGGCCAACATGGTGAAACCCCGTCTCTACTAAAAATACAAAAATTAGCTGGGCATATGGTGGCACGTGCCTGTAGTCCCAGCTACTTGGGAGGCTGAGACAGGAGAATCGCTTGAACCCGGGAGGTGGAGGTTGTGGTGAGCCAAGATTGCGCCATGGCGCTCCAGCCTGGACAACAGAGTAAGACTCCGTCTCAAAAAAAAAATTATTTTTTTGAGACAGGCTTTCACTCTTGTCACGCAGGCTGGCGGGCAGTAGCATGATCACAGCTCACTGCAACCTCAGCCTCCCAGGCTCAAGTAATCTTCCCACCTAAGCCTCCTCAGTAAATAGGACTACAGGTGCACACCACATTTAGGTAATTTTTAATTTTTTTGTAGAGACGGGGTCTTGCTAGGTTGTGCAGTCTGATCTCAAACTCCTGGCCTCAAGCGATCCTCCTGTCTTGGCCTTGCAAAGTGCTGGGATTACAGGTGTAAGCCACTGTGCCTAGTCTGGTTTTAAGGTTTTGGGCAGCAAAAGAAGCACATGTGCATTCCTGAAGTCTTTGAAAGACTGCTTGGGCAGCCAGGCGCAGTGGCTCATGCCTGTAATCCCAACACTTTGCGAGGCCGAGGCAGGTGGATCACCTGAGGTCAGGAGTTCAAGACCAGCCTGGTCAACATGGTGAAACCCTGTCTCTACTAAAAATACAAAAATTAGCCAGGGTGGTGGCACGCGCCTGTAATCCCAGCTACTGGGGAGGCTGAGGCAGAAGAATCGCTTGAACCTGGGAGGCGGAGGTTGCAGTGAGCCGATATCGTGCCACTACACTCCAGCCTGGGCGACAAGAGTGAAACTCCAACTCAAAAGAAAAAAAGAAAGACTGCTTGGGCAGTTGTGGGGAGCGCAGGTTAGAGATGGTAACTGGTGGAAGAGAGGCTATTGCAGGAGTCCAAGTATTAGATGGGAGCACCTGAGCACTGAGTGGAAGGACCAGATTCCAGAGACATTTTGGAAGTATTGATGACAGGTCCTGCTTACAGGTTGATGTGGAAACTGTAGGAGCAGGAGGAGCTGAGAAAGAATGACGTCAGCATTTTCAGCTTGGGTGACTCAGCAGATCACTGTGAACTGACACACAATACACAAGAGAAGGGACAGGGACAGGATTTGAGCATCTTGAGTTTGAGGTACCGGGTGTGACATCCAGGTGGGGATGTGGGCTGGGAGTTTGGGGTGGAGGGTAGAGCTGGAGCAATGTCAAAGCTGAGGCTGAAGGAATAGAGGAGGTGTATGAGCAGACAGGGACTTGGCTTATCTAGAGGGAGGCAATGAAGGAGCTGTGGAGGAGCAGTTCGGAAGGCTAACGTAAGCGAGGACTGTTAGTTGTTGTTGTTTTTGTTGTTGTTGTTTTTTGAGACAGAGTCTCACTCTGTCACCCAGGCTGGAGTGCAGTGGCGCTATCTCGGCTCACTGCAACCTCTGCCTCCTGGCTTCAAGCGATTCTCCCATCTAAGCCTCACGAGTAGCTGGGATTACAGGCGCCTGCCACCATGCCCAGCTAATTTTTGTATTTTTAGTAGAGATAAGGTTTCACCATGATGGCCAGGCTGGTCTCAAACTGCTGACCTTGTGATCTGCCTGCCTCACCCTCCCAAAGTGCTGGGATTACAGGTGTGAGACACCACGCTTTGTTGGCCATGCTGGTCTTGAACTCCTGACCTCAGATGATCCACCCACCTCGGCCTCCCAAAGTGCTGGGATTACAGGCGTGAGCCACCACGCTCGGCCACAAGGATTGTTTTGATGAAGGCATTGCTGGGATTGTTTGACAGGGCTCAGCATCCGATGTCCCCACATCTCATGGGGACAGCAGAGTTGACCTCCCCTGGATTGTTTGCTCAGAAACGAGGGTTGCTTCTGCTCAGCCTGTGCTTCTTTCCTTGGCCTTTGTGTGTACTGTCTTCTTCCCCTGCACATGACCAGCTTCCCTCTGCTGAGGGGAAACTCTTGAAAGTGGAGATCCTGAGTTCTCCCCCATTATTTTCCAGGAAGCTTAGCCTAGAGCTGTGCCCTGTGAGGCACAGAACACTAGCAAGGGGATTGAATGACTGAACAGAATGGGTGGCAGTGGTGATCTTGGTCCCCTGCTTTGCTTGGACGTTGAGGCCACCCTTTTAAGGAGAACATCTTGTTTGAAGGAATGGGTATAATTTGCTCTCTGAATCTTGAGTTGCTTCAAGCTTACACCATCCATCCCTCTGTCCATCCATCCACTATGTACCAGATTTTTGCCAATGTAAATATCTACTAAAAGTTAAGCACTTTCAACATGGAGGTTGGGGGTCTCCTTGTACTTTTCATGCCCTCTGAGGTAGATAGTACTCCCCTATTTTGCAGATGAGGAATCAGATAATTTCCCCCGGTCACACACAAGTGGTAGAGGTGGGATTCACACCCAGGTTTGTCAACTTCAAAGCCCCCGTGCTCTCAGTCACTCGTGTTAGAGGCCTCCCTGGAGAGAAGATGACCATGTAATTTATTATTCAAACTGGAATCCTTTATAAAAAAGTTTTATTGAGTTATAATTTACATACCATAGCATTCACCTATCGAAAGTACAATCTTTTTAGTTTTTAGCATGCTTACAGAGCTATGCAGCTACTACCATAATCTAATTTTAGAACACTTTCATCCTCCCCAAAATAGACACTTGGGACCCATTAGCAGTCACTCTCCATTATCACCACCACCCAGTCACTGGCAACCATGAATCTGCTTTCTGTCTCTATAGATTTGCCTGTTCTGGATGTTCCAAATAAGTGGAATCATATTAATATGTGGTCTTTTGTACGTGGCTTCTTTCACTTTTACCGTGATGGTTTCAGGACTCATCTGTGTTGTAGCATGCATCAATACTGCACTCCTTTTTATGGCTAAATGATATTCCACTGTATGCATATGCCATGTTATTTCATTTATTCATATGTCCACAAATGTTGGGTTGTTTCCATTTTTTTTTTTTTTTGAGACGGAGTCTCGCTCTGTTGCCCAGGTTGGAGTGCAGTGTCGCGATCTCAGCTCCCTGCAACCTCTGCCTCCTAGGTTCAAGCGATTCTCCTGCCTCAGCCTCCCAAGCAGCTGGGACTACAGGCACGTGCCACCATGCCCAGCTAATTTTTGTATTTTTAGTAGAGATGGGGTTTCACCATATTGACCAGGCTGATCTCGAGCTCCTGACCTCGTGGTCAGGCTCCCAAAGCGCTGGGACTACAGGTGTGAGCCACCGCGCCTGGCCTGATTTTTTTTTTTTTTTTTTTTTTGAGACGGAGTCTTGCTGTGTTGCCAGGCTGGAGTGCAGTGGTGCAATCTCGGCTCACTGCAACCTCTGACTCCCTGGTTTAAGTGATTCTCCTGCCTCAGCCCCCCTCCCAAGTAGCTGGGATTACAGGCACACACCACCACGCCCAGCTAATTTTTTGTATTTTTAGTAGAGACGGGGTTTCACCACGTTGGCCAGGATGGTCTCGATCTCCTGACCTTGTGATCTGCCCACCTCGGCTTCCCAAAGTGCCGGGATTACAGGCGTGAGTCACTGCGCCTGGCCTGGGTTGTTTCCATTTTTGGCCATTATGAATAATGATCCTCTGACATTTGTTTGTTTGGTTTTGTTTTGCTTTTTGTTTATTTTGAGATGGAGTTTTGCTCTTGTTGCCCAGGCTGGAGTGCAATGAGGCAATCTCGGCTCACCGCAACCTCCGCCTCCTGATTTCAAGCCATTCTCCTGCCTCAGCCTCCTGAATAGCTGGGATTACAGGTATGCGCTATCACTCCCAGCTAATTTCGTATTTTTAGTAGAGATGGGGTTTCTCCATGTTGGTCAGGCTGGTCTCGAACTCCTGACCTCAGGTGATCCACCAGCCTCGGCCTCCCAAAATGCTGGGATTACAGGCGTGAGCCACCACACCCGGCCGATCCTCTGACATTTGTATACAAGTTTTTGTGTGGATGTATGTTTTTATTTTTCATGGTGTATACCTAGAAGTGGAATTGCTAGGTTAGGTGGTAACTCTACTGAACATTTTGAGGAACTGCAGAACTGTTTTCTGAAGTAGTGATACCATTTTACATTTTTACCAGCAGTGTGTGAATGTTCTAGTTTCTCCACATTGTGACTAACACTTGTTTCCGAACTGAGACGCTTCTGAGAGTGAAAGGGTGCACCATTAAGAAATATGCCAATAAGACTGACATTAACTGGAACATATTCTTACCCTACCTACATACCAAAAAATTAGAAGATTC
The DNA here is from genome assembly GCF_028858775.2 of Pan troglodytes. NCBI lineage: Eukaryota > Metazoa > Chordata > Mammalia > Primates > Hominidae > Pan > Pan troglodytes. The sequence goes on along the minus strand of NC_072403.2, from coordinate 47,839,702 downwards.
AGTTCCTGATTTCAGGGAACTTTCTGGCCACATGATGAGTCAAAGCCCCAAACCCACATACTTGAGTCAATTAAATAATCAAGTAAAGGTAAATTATTAAGAAGGAAAGCAAAGCACATCTAAATTCCCCCAGGAGACTGTATTCTCTTTAAGAGAAAAGAACTGTTTTATTTGTCTTTGTATTGTTTGTGGCCCCAGGTATATCTTGTGTTTGATAGGGTCTCAATAAAGTTCTGTGGACCAAGTGAATGAATAATACAAATTCTACTGTACAGAATAGAATGACTCACCTAGCAGGGGTTTTCGAGTTTGGGGGAAGTATGGCTTTTTGCTAAAAATGTAAATATATATTTTTTGCTCCATGCTGTAACAACCCTAATGACAATTTAAAAATGAAAAAGTAGGCCAGGCATGGTGGCTCACACCTGTAATCCCAGCAATTCGGGAGGCCAAGGTGGGCGAATCACTTGGAATCAGGAGTTCAAGACCAGCCTGGCCAACATGGTGAAAACTCGTCTCTACTAAAAATACAGAAATTAGCTGGGCATGGTGGCGTGCAACTGTAGTCCTAGCTACTCAGGAGGCTGAGGCAGGGAATCACTTGAACCCAGGAGGTGGAGGTTGCAGTGAGCTGAGATTGCATCACTGGTCTGTCTGTCTTTCTGGGTGACAGAGAGATTCTGTCTCAAAAAAAAAAAAAAAAAAGATAAAGATAAAGTAAGGTAAAGCTTGGTGGCTCATACCTGTAATCCCAGCACTTTGGGAAGCCGAGGTAGGAGGATTGCTTGAGGCCAGGAGTTCGAGACCAGCTTGGACAACATATACTCACTCCATCTCTGCAAAAAATTTTAAAAAACAAAAATAAATAGAAATGAAAAAAGCAAATAACCTACAATGAGAGGAATCTGGAACTGTGAATGGCTGACAACAGGTTGGGAAAGACTATCCAAACAGGGGAATTGCCTGAGCAGAGAGGCAGGAATCAAAGCACACATCTTCATGCAGGGTACCTCTTCCAGCAGGTTAACCTTTGGAACTACAAAGATGTGGTGCCTACCCTCAGGAATTTCCATTCTTTTGGGAGAAAACAAGATTTATTCACAGGAAACAAGGAGAATACTTTACAACAACCATTAAGTGGATGTGTGCCCTTAAGCGTCATTGATCCTTCTGGCCCTAAATTTCTGTGATCTTTCAATTCCACACCCTGCGAGCTTCATGGAACAGATGGGCCAGGAGCTAGGCCTTAAGGGAAGAGGCTGGATTTGGAGAAAGGAGCAGGATGCCAGCGGTGGGTGATAAGGCCCAGAGGTGGGCTGGAGTGCTAGGGCTGAGATAAAATTGGTTAGGGCTGCTGGGGCCTCTTCTTGAAGGCAATTTTGAAAACCAGGCTGGTTGTCTTTTAAATTTAACCTGATAAGCAGGTCCTTGGACTGAAGATGAAAGGAGTGTCTGTGAGAGATTAATCAGATGGCCTTGGGCCATTGATTTGGATCTATCTGGAAGCAATGTGAAGATGAGGCTCTCTGGGAGGCTTTTGCAACAGTAATATAGGCCCAGCCTTTCAATGGAGGATTTGAAAACCCCTAGGAAAACTCCTTCTGCCAGTTGTTTGTGTGGAGTTAACTTTTCCTTTAGTAACTTAAACCATTGTTTTTTGTTTGTTTGTTTGTTTGTTTTGAGACGGAGTCTCATTCTGTTGCCCAGGCTGGAGTGCAGTGGTACGATCTTGGCTCACTGCAAGTTCCGCCTCCCGGGTTCATGCCATTCTCCTGCCTCAGCCTCCCCAGCAGCTGGGAATACAGGCGCCTGCCACCACACCCGGCTAATTTCTTTTTGTATTTTTAGTAGAGGCGGGGTTTCACTGTGTTAGCCAGGATGGTCTCGATCTCCCGACCTCGTGATCCGCCCGCCTCAGCCTCCCAAAGTGCTGGGATTACAGGCTTGAGCCACCGCGCCTGGCCACCATTGTTTTATATTACAACAATTAGGGCTATCTTATGGGCCGGAATCCAAGATGTATATAGGTTTCTAAGGCAGAATATTTAGACTTCAAATAAATTTCAGTTTTGCAGAGGGCAATGAGATTTAGATCATGCTATCAGATTCCTCAGAGAAATCCATTCTTCTTTGCTGTAAAGGGTTTAAAATCTGAGGACTAAAGAAAGATGGTGCCATACATAAACATGTGTAAGTTCCAAGCAGGGTGGGAATATGATGGCCTACCTTTAGAATGTTGAGGATCAGCCTTGCTTAGTACTAGGAAAATTCTGGCCAGGTTGGTAATGGAGGCGGAGCCAGCACCTCATGGTCTTTCCCAGCCCTTTCTAAAGGCCCTAGTTCTGCCCACTGAACTGGCATGTTTGGCACTTTCCTGGTTTATGTTTATTTATTTATTTTATTTTATTATTTTTTTTTTTGAGAAGGAGTCTCGCTCTGTCGCCCAGGCTGGAGTGCAGTGGCACAATCTTGGCTCACTGCAACCTCCGCCTCCCGGGTTCAAGTGATTCTCCTGCCTCAACTTCCCAAGTAGCTAGGATTACAGGGGCCCACCACCACACCCGGCTAATTTTTGTATTTTTAGTAGAGACAGGGTTTCACCATGTTGGCCAGGCTGGTCTTGAACTCCTGACTTTGTGATCCACCCACCTCGGCCTTCCAAAGTGCTGGGATTATAGGCGTGAGCCACCACGCCCGGCCCTACATTTAAATATATACATATTTAAAATTTTTATTCGATCAGCTTTCTCAAGTTGAATTTTTTATTTTCTTCTGAGATACGGTTTCGCTCTGCTGCCCAGATGCAATCACACCTCACTGCAGCCTTGACCTCCTAGGCATAAGCAATTTTCCTGCCTCAGCCCCCCATGTAGCTGGCACTGCAGGCATGTACCACCATACCTGGCTAATTTTTAATTAATTAATTTTTTTTGTAGAAACAGGGTCTTACTTTGTTGCCCAGGCTGGTTTCAAACTCCTGGCCTCGAGCAATCCTCCTGCCTCCTTAGTCTCCCAAAGTGCTGGGATTACAGTTTGGCTAATTTTTCTTTTTTTTTTTTTGGTAGAGATAGGGTCACCACGCCGGCTTGCCTGGTTTACTTTTAATGTGTCACCACTAAGATGTTTGCTGTGGGGTTTCAGTAGCTATCCTATGTAAGACTAGGGAAGTTCCCACTTATCCCTGCTTTGCCAAGAGTTTTTTCTTATCAATGGATGTTGACTTTTATCAAACACTTTTTTGGTATCTGTTGATGTAGTCATATGATTTTCCCTCTTTAATCTGTTAGTGTGATCAATTATATTGGTTTTTTTTCAAAATAATAAACTAACCATGCACTTTGGTATACAGTCAACTTAATCACAACATATTACCCTTTTTACATATTGGCTGGAATCAGTTTGCTAATATTTTGCTTAGGATTTTGCATCCATGTTCATAAGTGTAATTTTTTTTCACATATTGTTCTTGTTGGGTTTTGGAATCATTATATTAAAAATGATTTGAAGTGAACCTCTCTTTATATTCTCTGAAAGCGTTTGTGTAAGATTGAAATTACTTCTTTCTTGAATGGGAGAATGCTGCCTGTTTGCTATTGAAGGTTGCCCCATCAGGTGGGTGTTAGTAGAGAAAGTAGAGATAGTAAAGATATTTAACTTGAGGGGTAAACATAGCTTAAACAATAAGGAAAATTTTATATATTTCACACATCACAAAAAGTCCAGAGGTAGGTGGTTCAGGATTGGTTAATTCAGCAGCTTAATAACATCATCAGGGAGGAAAATTCATTCCAGTCATTCTCAGGTGCCAGCTCCTTCTTTCATTATTGCAAGATGGCTGCAGCTGCTCCAGGCATCACAGCACAGTGGTTAAGCATGTTGATTCTACATGCCAAACCTGGCTCCAAAGCCCATCACTGTAGGACAATTGAGTAAATTGCTTAACCTCTCTGTAAAATGGGATAATAATACTTTAATTCAGAAGTTTGATATTATGTGGATTAAATGAATGAGGCTAGGCACAATGGCTCACATCTGTAATCCTAGCACTTTGGGAGGTGGAAGCAGAAGGATCACTGGAGGCCAGGAGTTCAAGACCAGCCTGGGCAACACAGTAAAGCCCCCTCCATCTCTAAACAAAATTTTTTTTTTTTTTTTTTTTTTTTTTTTTTTTTTTTTTGAGACAGAGTCTTGCTCTGTCACCCAGGCTGGAGTGCCATGGCGCTATTCTCTGCTCAGCGCAACCTCCGCCTCCAGGGTTCAAGTAATTCTCCTGCCTCAGCCTCCCGAGTGGCTGGGATTACAGGCGCACGCCACAACACCCGGCTAAATTTTTGTATTTTTAGTAGAGATGGGGTTTCACCATGTTGGCCAGGCTGGTCTGAACTCCTGACCTCGTGATTCGCCTGTCTCAGCCTCCCAAAGTGCTGGGATTACAGGTATGAGCCACCACACCTTTTTTTTTTTTTTTTTTTTTTTAAGGCAGAATCTTGCTCTGTACCCCAGGTTGGAGTGCAGCGGTGCAATCTCAGCTTACCACAACCTCCGCCTCCCAGGTTCAAGTGATTCTCCTGCCTCAGCCTCTGGAGTAGCTGGGACTATAGGTGCACACCACCACACTGGGCTAATTTTTGTATTTTTAGTGGAGATGGGGTTTTGCCATGTTGGCCAGGCTGGTCTCAAACTCCTGGCCTCAAGTGATCCACCAGCCTTGGCCTCCCAAAGTGCTGGGATTAAAGGTGTGAGCCACTGCCCCCGGCCTACAAAAATTTTTTTTAAATGAGTTTTTTTTTTTTCAAACTCTTAAAATAGTGCCTGGCACATAGTAAGTATTCAATAATGTGCGCATGTCTTCCTCCATTCTCACACAAAGCAGGAAAGAAGCTGTTTTCCTCCCGTGCCCCACTGATGGAAGTCCTTTAGCTGACTCACCTCCACATTTGATTGGTCAGAATTACAGCAAGTGCCCATTCCTAAACCACTTGTGGAATTACCGTGATTTGGTTTGGAGTAACTTGGATTCAACCTCCAAGACCAGGGAGTCCCTGACCTCCCCTGAAACACAAGACCACCGGATAGCTCAACAAAACCTGGGTTCTGTTCACAACAGAGAGGCTGGAGTGGTGAAGGTGGGAGGGGTCTGTTGGGTCACACAAGGAAGGGCAAAATGGGAATCCCCATTCTTACTGGTTCTCCATGAGATTCCTTGGGCACTGAAATAATTACCCCTTGGATTTACCTACTACTGCAGTTTACTTAGTGCTTTTTAACTCATGCATTATCTCATCCAGTCCTAGAGCCACCCTCTAAGTAGTCTTGTTATCCCCCTTTGACAGGCTGAGAAAAGCTCCCAGAGTCAAGGCACTTGCCCAGTTGTGTATATATAGTTGGGACAGAGCCAGGTCCTGGGACTCAAGTCGAAGTCTTCAGACTCAATGTTTTGCACCTTTTTTTTTTTTTTGAGAGGGAGTCTCACTCTGTCACCCAGGCTGGAGTGCAGTGGCGCGATCTCGGCTCACTGCAACCTCCGCCTCCTGGGTTCAAGCAATTCTCCTGCCTCAGCCTCCCAAGTAGCTGGGATTACAGCCATCACACCCGGCGAATTTTTGTATTTTTAGTAGAGATGGGGTTTCACCATATTGGCCAGGCTGGTCTTAAACTCCCGACCTCAGGTGATCTGCCTGGCTCGGCCTCCCAAAGTGCTGGGATTACAGGCATAAGCCACCGCACCCCCTGTTTTGCAGTTTTATTTGTCTTCCATCAATTCCCAATGCCTGTCATTGGCCACCCTGACAACTGCCACATCCTTGTGCCCCTTCTGCTATTGTCTATGTAATATTATATTAACAATTATTCATTAAGGAGAAACTTGATGAAATCCCACGTTTCATGTCACACACACACACACACACACACTCACACTCACTACTTTAAAATGAGCACAGTGTATTTATTTGGGCTTAGAACATGGGCTCTGGCATTTGATTGCCTTGGTTGGAGTCCCAGCTCTGCCACTGTAGCACATGCAGTTGGTCTCCACCCAGGTGTCCATGGCACTTACCATTCGAGAGTGCACCAGCCTCACTTCCAAGTGCTGGCACTGTCACTTTGCTTGAGGGCTTCTTCTGACTATCAGAGTCCATCGCGCCCTCCCACAAAAAGGCTGGAAGTACTGGGGAATTAATTCCACTCCTCCTCCATCCCCAAGCAGCCCTCATACAATGGCTGTTGGGAATTGGTAGACAAATCTCCCTGCTCCCTCACGCCTCAGGTACAATAGCTGTCAAGCACGCATTTTTGATTGTCTCCCAGTTCCAAGGCAGGACTGAGCTCCATTTGTCCACCATGGTTAACAATAACGCAGTCTTCACTGGCCTCTGTCCCTTCCCTGCTCATTTCTCCACCCGCTTTAGCTGCTTCATGGAATCGCCTCTCAGGTAAATTATTTCACTTGAATCCTTGTCTCAAGGTCTGCTTCTGGGAAGCCCAAATTGAGACAGACTTTTGCTAGCTGTATGGCTGGCACTGGGTGTTGCCTAACCCCTTTGTATCTCTCTTTTTCCTGTCTGTAATGGAAGGAGGATAATAGCACCTCTACCTCACAGTACAGGTGTGGTACAGCTCTCAGTGCCTGGCTAGGAGAAAGCACTTAACAAGTGGGATCTAGGCTGGGCGTGGTGGCTCATGCCTGTAATCCCAGCACGTTGGGAGGCCGAGGCGGGTGGATCACCTGAGGTCAGGAGTTCAAGACCAGCCTGGCCAACATGGTGAAACCGCGTCTCTACTAAAAATACAAAAAAAAATTAGCTGAGTGTGGTGGCGAGCACCTGTAATCCCCGCTACTTAGGAGGCTGAGGCAGGAGAATTGCTAGAACCCGGGAGGCAGAGGTTGCAGTAAGCTGAGATCACACCACTGCACTCCAGCCTGGGCAACAGAGCGAGACTCTGTCTCAGAAAATAAAAAAAATAAAAAATAAGTGGGATCTATTATTATTACTACCTAATAGTATTATTACTATTATTGCTCTGGTGTGCTATCAGGGGTGTTGTGCCACATTGGGGACATACTACTCCTGACCCCCCACCTAAACTTTCTTTGGATGCCCTCTTCTTCCTGCTTCTCTCTTCTTACTCCCACTTAATCTTTTTTTTTTTTTTTGTCTGTCACCCAGGCTGGAGTGCAGTGGCACGATCTCAGCTCACTGCAAGCTCTGCCTCCCGGGTTCACGCCATTCTCCTGCCTCAGCCTCCCGAGTAGCTGGGACTACAGGCGCCTGCTACCATGCCCGGCTAATTTTTTGTATATTTAGTACAGACGGGGTTTCACCATATTGGCCAGGTTGGTCTCGATCTCTTGACTTCGTGATCCACCCACCTCGGCCTCCCAAAGTGCTGGGATTACAGGCGTGAGCCACCGCGCCCGGCCTGGTGTTTTTCTTATATCCAGTTTGTTTTATTCATTAACTCAAAAAAGATTTATTGAGCCAGACGTGGTAGTGCATGCCTATAGTCCCAGCTACTTGGGAAGCTGAGGTGGGAAGACCACTTGAGCCTGGGAGATAGAGGCTGCAGTGAGTCGTTATCATGCCACTGCTTCCAGCCTGGGTGACAGAGTGAGACCCTGTCTCAAAAAAACAAACAAAAAACTTACTGAACATCTACTATGAACTGGATACCATCCTGTTTTGGTGGTGTGGTGTGGGAGTAGACAAGCTGTAAACAGAATATGCAAGCAAAGTATATGCTATACTAGTGATCAGTGGTAAGCAGAAAAATAAAGCAGGGAAAGAGCATAAGAAGTGTCAGGGCTGGGGAGCTGGCATTAAAAATTTAGGTAGGATGGCCAGGAAAGGCTGTAAGAGGAATGCAACTTTTGGACTTCCTGAAGGAAGTGAGGGAGTGGGCCATGTGGATATCCGGAGGCAGAACATTCCAGGCAGATGGAACAGCACGTGCAAAGAGAACATGTATGCCTGGTGTGTTCCATGAACCGTGTGGCCAGAGCAGAGTGAGGGAGAGTAGTGGGAAATGGGGTGGGAGTATAGATGCTGCAGGGTCTTTGGCAGTCACTCCAAATGAAATGGGGAGCCTCTGAGAGTGATGGGTTGAGACTAGACTGGAGGGCCAAGGGTGGGTCAGGGAGACCCGGCAGGAGGCTACTACTGTAATCCAGGTAAGAGATGATGCAACTCGGACCGGTGGGTAGCAGTGGAAATCGAGAAAAGAAGGGGATTGGAGACGTATTTTTGATGTAGAATCAACCAGAAGTGGGTCGCAGGTTGGATGTGGGGGACCAGTAAGGTCAAGGAAGAACTGAGTTTGGACAGAGGAAGTAACAGAGGAGGAAAAAAAGAGTAGATTTTGGAAATATTTTGAAATTATTAATAGCTCCTCTGTGATCTGCTGATCAGAGTGTGGGGATTGTGTGGGATTTGAGAAAGAGGAGTCAGGAATGACACCAAGTGTTTGGCCTGAGCCATTGGAAGGATGGAGTTGCCATTTTCTGAGATGAGCCTGTAGGAAGAGCAGGTTTTTTGGGGAAAGATTAGGATATCAGTTTTGGAGAAGTTGAGTTTAACTGGCCTATTGGACATCCTTGTGGTGTTGCCAAGAAGGCAGCCTCCAGTATAAAATGGAAACTAAAAACAGGTCAGTTCACACCAGCTCTGATTTGGTAGTGCTGCCTAAAGTGCTGTGTCGGGATTTTAAATGCCCATCCATGCTGTTTCTTTTCTTTCTTTTTTTTTTTTTTTGAGACGGAGTCTTGCTCTGTTGCCCAGGCTGGAGTGCAGTGGCGCGATCTCAGCTCACTGCAACCTCTACCTCGTGGGTTCAAGCGATTCTCCTTCGTCAGCCTCCTGAGTAGCTGGGATTACAGGCATGCGCCACCATGCCCAGCTAATTTTTTTTGTATTTTTAGTAGAGATGGGGTTTCACCATGTTGGTTAGGCTCGTCTCGATCTCCTGACCTCGTGATCTGCCCGCCTCGGCCTCCCAAAGTGCTGGGATTACAGGTGTGAGCCACTGCACCCAACCAATTTTTGTATTTTTAGTAGAGATGGGGTTTTGCCATGTTGGCCAGGCTGGTCTTGAACTCCTGACTTCAGGTGATCCGCCCACCTCGGCCTCCCAAAGTGCTGGGATTACAGGTGTGAGCCACCGCGCCCAGCCGAAGAGTGCTCAATTTTTACTGATAGGAATGGACAAGCAAAGAGTTTTAAAGATTAATGTGAAATATTGTACAAATATTACAGATGCTCATAATAGTGACCTGGAATACTGTAAGCACCGAGATAGCTCCTTGATTCTCAAAGAAAAAAACTAAATTATATGCAGTTTGGTTTAATGCTTTTTTTTTTTTTTTTTTTTTTTTTTTTTAGACAGATCTCTGTTGCCCAGGGTGGAGTGCAGTAGTGCGATCTGGGCTCACTGCAATCTCCATCTCCCAGGCTCAAACAATCTCCTGCCTCAGCCTCCTGAGTAGCTGGGACTACAGGCGTGCGCCACTGCGTTTGGCTAATTTTTATATTTTTTTTTTGGTAGAGATGGGGTTTTACTGTGTTGGCCAGGCGGTCTCAAACTCCTGGCCTCAAGTGATCTGCCTGCCCCTGCCTCCCAACGTGCTAGGATTACAGGTGTGAGCCACCGTGCCCGGCCAACTTTGTGCTTTTAAGTCCCGCAATCACAACTAACTTTTTAAAAAAGGGTTCACCACGTGCCAGCCACTCTTCTATGTATTTTAAACAAATCAACCCATTTCTTCCTCACAACCACTCTGTGGGGGGGTACTACTGTTATCACCATTTTTAGAAAAGGAAACTGAGGCACAGAGAGGTGGTTTAACTTAGCCAAATTCACACAGTGAGGGAGTGGAGTGGCAGAGGGGTGTGGCTCCAGGCCCTGGAGGGTCCTCTCCATACGCTAGACCATGCGTTTACCGTTAGAAGCCAGGTCTTCAGGATTTGCTAGAGATGCAATTCTAGGAGTAGGGCTCTTGCTGCTCAAACTTTTGCTTTTCTTAGAGGGGTTATGGATGCATGTTCATAACAGAAAGGGTACTCCTTGAGAAAGGGAATAATAATAATCATTTCAGAAACTACTATCTCTGAATGCTTGCTTTGTGCCAGGCACAGGTAAGACATTTTCTGCTCGTTTAGTTTTCAGAACATCATTATAGGGCTATTATATTATCCCCACTGGATAAAAGAGGAAGCAGAGAGGTTCCAGTAATTCTCTCAAAGTCATAAGCTATGGAGCCAGGATTGAACTGAAAGCAGTCTCTGACTCCAGAACCCTGTTTAGCACCCCTGTTCTCAGCCCCATGGCTCGCTTGGCTCTCCCCAGCATCTCAATGGGTCTGAAGGTAACTAAGCCATGGCATGTGGACTGTGGGGTGATGGGCCTCACCCATCACCTTGTTCAGCCTCTCACTTCTCAGATGCGGACTTTTTTTTTTGGAGACAGAGTTTCACTCTTGTTGCCCTGGCTGGAGTGCAATGGCACGATCTCGGCTCACTGCAGCCTCTGGCTCCAGGGTTCAAGTGATTCTCCTGCTCAGCCTCCAGAGTAGCTGGAATTACAGGCATCCACCACCACACCCGGCTAATTTTTTGTATTTTTAGTAGAGACAAGGTTTTACCATGTTGGCCAGGCTGGTCTCGAACTCCTGACTTCAGGTGATCCACCCGTCTTGGCATCCCAAAGTGCTGGGATTACAGGCGTGAGCCACCGTGCCTGGCCCAGATGGGGGTATTTTGATGATGAAGAGGAAGAGAAAGAAAATGTATCTTTCCTCCTTGGGGTTTCTTATTTGGCCTGTGACATTCCATTCCCACCCCTCCTCCAATTTGCCATTTTATTGACTTTTTCTAACTGGATGTACCTGGGTAGAAACTCCTCATACTATTGGCCCTGGTCATTGCTTTGTCTTTAGTTTTCCTTTTAGAAAAACAAAAACAAGAAAAACAAGAGGAGCCTCTATTTCTTTGAGGTGGAGGTAACTGGTGAACTTGTGCTGGTCCTGCATTGAGCTCACCTGCCTCCCCAGTGGCCAGTCCTTGGCCCTGAAAGTCAGGGATGATCTAGCTCTAGGCATGGCTGTTCCATCCAGGGGTGAGGCAGAAGTATCTCTCCTAAAGTCCTGCTCACCAGGAGCTCCCGTCCCCATACTGCAGGTTCACATCCAGCTTTCAGGACTAGTCAGTCTATGTGGCCCTCCCTCAATTAATAAATCAGCAACTAATTGGCCAGGTGCGGTGGTTTGTGCCTGTAATCCCAGCACTTTAGGAGGCTGAGGCAGGCAGATCACTTGAGGTCAGGAGTTCGAGACCAGCCTGGCCAACATGGTGAAATCCCGTCTCTACTGAAAATACAAGAATTAGCCGGGCATGGTGGTATGCACCCGTAATCCCAGCTACTCAGGAAGCTGAGGCAGGAGAATCACTTGAAACCGGGAGGCAGAGGTTGCAGTAAGCTGCACTCCAGCCTGGTGACAAGAGCAAAACTTTGTGTCAAAAAAACAAAGAAACAAAACCAAAAAACAAAGAAAAACACAAAAAACCCTTCTATTTGTTAAAAAAAAAAAAAAATCCACCGTGAACCAAAAATTAGTAAAAACAATGAACTAAAATTTTGTTTTTGCAAAATGTATGATAACAAAATGTTAAGGAAGGTCATGTGCCGTTATGGTTCACTGCAGCCTTGAACTCCTGGGCTCAAGCGATCCTCCTGCATCGGTCTCCCTAGTAGCTGGGACTACAGGCTTGTGCCACCGCACCCAGCTTATTTTTTTTTTTTATTTTTTGTAGAGATAGGAGTCTTGCTTTGTTGTCCAGGCTGGTCTTCAACTCCTGGCTTCCAGTGATCCTCCTGCCTCAGCCTCCCAAAGTGCTGGGCTGATGGGACATTTTTATACATAGTGCCATGTTACTATAAATGAGAAGTTTTAAAAATACTGATTTTAAAAATTAATTTATGTCAAGAATTTTTATAACCAAAGTTAAAAAACCAAACAAAAAATATGAAAAGGGTTAATATCTTTGAGAGGTGATGAGAACTTATAAGTCAATAAGAGAAAACAAACATCCCTATAAATGAATAAGCTAAGGACATGAATGGGTAATGTATATAAGAAATGTAAATGTCTAGTAATATGCCAAAATAGATTTATTATTACTAATAAGCCACTTTCACTCTCTAGTTGGCAGAGTTGTTTTGAAAAATAGATATGTAATGATGGTGGAGAAGATTGGTTTAACTATTCAGCAGGAAAATTTGGCAATTAGAAGTGTATCAAAAGCCTTAGAATGTTTCATAACCTTAGATTGGGAAATTCCACTTCTAGAAATTAATTCACTTCTAGAAATAATCATAAGTGTGCACAAAGATATTACCACAAAAATATTTTACAGTATTATGTCTAATAGAGAAGAACTAGAAATAATTTAAATTTCCACCAATACAGGTTTGCCAAAATACATTTTGTACATTCACCTAATGGTATACTATGTCCCTATTACAAATTATGTCCTAGAATATTTAATAGCATGGAAAAGTGTTAACAGTATTTTTTTAATGAAAAAAGCTTACAAAACAGTTTGTGATGATTCCATTTAAAATGTGTGTTTATTCATAGAACAAAGATTAGAAAAATAAACATTGATATATTAAAGGGTTATTTCATGGCAAATTGCAAATGATTATTTCCTTTTTTTGTGGCTTATTTGTATTTTTGAAGTTTTCTACAATGTAAAAGAATATTTTATGATATGAAAACTACAATACAATTTATAATATAAGAAAGAATAATTCGGCCGGGAACGGTGGCTCATGCCTGTAATCCCAGCACTTTTGGAGGCCGAGACCGGCGGATCACGAGGTCAGGGGTTCAAGACTAGCCTGGCCAACATAGTGAAAACCCATCTCTACGAAAAATACAAAAATTAGTCAGGCATGGTGGTGCGTGCCTGTAGTCCCAGCTACTCGGGAATTGCTTGAACCCGGGAGGTGGAGGTTGCAGTGAGCCCAGATCGCACCACTGCACTCCGGCTTGAGCAACAGAGTGAGACTTCGTCTCAAAAAAAAAAAAAAAAAAAAAAGAATAATTAACAGAAAATGGTTAGACACTTCCTTAGTGTCTCCTAAGTCAGGAGGACCCCAGCAGGGCAGGGATCCTCATGGCCTCCTCCCATTTGGAGCATTATTGGAGGTCTTTTTCGGCCTCTTCGTCAAGTGGAATCCAGCTTCTGGTAAAACTACAAAGTAACCAAAAGTTTGGGAGGTGGAAGAAATGCAACCGGTAGATCTCACAGAGTCTGTGCAAGAAACTGATTCAATGAGAATCTAGTTTCTCTGTCCACAGTTTCTCCAAACAGAAACTAAGGCCGACTTTAGGGGCTTGTCCAAACCTAGGCAAGCAACTTAACAAGGTGAGGCCATGACTCCATGGCCTTTCCGTTCTGTTATATGCTGACTTAGACTAAAGCTCTCATACTTTAAAGTGCACAGAATTCTAGTTAAAATGCAGATTCTGATTCAGGTTAGGGGTGGACCTGAGAGTCTGCATTTCTAACCAGCTCCCAGGCGATGACCACGCACGGGACAGATCTGGGATCACAGTTTAACTAGCAATGGTGTAGAACACAGAATCTGCAGCAAGAAGGCCAGCTTCCCAATCCTAGCTCTGCCACGGACCAACTGAATGACAGTTGCCTCGGTTTCCGAGTTTTCGTGAAGATGTAGTGAGTCATTACATCGTGAGGCTTTCGAGCAGCGTTCACTAAGAACTAGCTCTGACATTATTTATCGCATTCCTTAGAGCAAGCAGCCGGTGAAGTAGGGTTTGACGAATGAATAAGTGAATGAATGACCTTTGGAGAAAAATTCTTTCCTGGGTGACTAGAGTCCGAGAAGCAAAATGGGAGGGCCCGTGGGTGGGTAGGAGGCCCACCTCCTAGAAAGTTCTCTGCACCCGGTGGTCCAGAGGGCGTGGAGTGCCCGGAAGCCGGCCGGCTTGCGCTCAGCGGCCCAATGGGGCCGCGGGAGGGAGGGGAGAGCGCTCAGCCAACCCTTTCCGTCCGGGGCGCCGCAGCCCCGCCCCTCGGAGCGTTGCGACGTCCGAGCATTCCACGGTTGCTACATCGTCGCGAGGGGCGGGGCGCCTGTCAGGGAAGCGGCGCGCGCGCGGGCGGCGGGCGGGCTGGGGATCCGCCGCGCAGTGCCAGCGCCAGCGCCAGACCCGCGCCCCGCGCTCTCCGGCCCGTCGCCTGCCTTGGGATTCGCGAGCCCGCACTCCCGCCCTGCCTGTTCGCTGCCCGAGTATGGAGCTGCTGTGTTGCGAAGGCACCCGGCACGCGCCCCGGGCCGGGCCGGACCCGCGGCTGCTGGGGGACCAGCGTGTCCTGCAGAGCCTGCTCCGCCTGGAGGAGCGCTACGTACCCCGCGCCTCCTACTTCCAGTGCGTGCAGCGGGAGATCAAGCCGCACATGCGGAAGATGCTGGCTTACTGGATGCTGGAGGTACCGCCCGGACGCGTCCCCCTCCCCCACCGCTCCCGGGTCTGGACACACCGGGGCCGCCCTGTCGGGACATCCCGGTCCCCACAGCAATCTGCAGGATGCTCCGAGGCTAAGACTCCCGGGGCCTGGCCTTTCACTAGGGCGCCCACGCCAGCTGCCTCCCTTGCTTTCCCGAGCCCTAATCGGCTCCTCCCGACAGTGACTGCCAGTCACTTGGCACCCTAACTGTGCCTCTCTTCGGGCCGAGAAAACGGGACCAAGGACACTCTCTCCCCTTCGGCTTCTCACAGCGTCTCCCGCTTCCCTCCGCCTCCCGGCCTTCTCCGGAGAGCGCGCCTGGAAAACCCTGGGCTCGGCCGCCCCCGCCCGGGAGCCGGTTCCTGTGTCTTTCGCGGGGTTCTGGCGGGGAAGGCGATGGGGGTGGCGCGCGCCCTGTTCCGGCCGACAGGGAAATGAAAAGTGCGGGAGGCAGCGGCAGGAGCCTCCTCCCTTCCCCTCGGGTGTGTGCAGTGGTGGCGGTGATGGGGGTGAGGTCCCAGCTCTCTGGCTACCATGGGTGACCCTTGCGTCCCACTTCCCCTCGCTGTGGGGGAGGGGAGTCTCCGTTTGGAATCCTCCGTGAGCAAGGGCTCCTTGGCTTTACCACCCCCCCGTCAAGGGGAGAGGGGAGGAGGCCGCGCAGAGGAAGTGGGGGGCGTCACCTTGGGGAGGGCGCATCCTCCTCCTCTATTGGTCCTTGTCTCTCTAAGTAGCTTACCTTCTGTGCCGTTTTTGCTCCCTATCCCACCTCACTTCAGCGCTCCCACCCCCCCGCTGCTGTGTTCCCCACGCTCCAGCCCCAGCAGTGACTGTGCGCCCTCCCCCAGGTATGTGAGGAGCAGCGCTGTGAGGAGGAAGTCTTCCCCCTGGCCATGAACTACCTGGATCGCTACCTGTCTTGCGTCCCCACCCGAAAGGCGCAGTTGCAGCTCCTGGGTGCCGTCTGCATGCTGCTGGCCTCCAAGCTGCGCGAGACCACGCCCCTGACCATCGAAAAACTGTGCATCTACACCGACCACGCTGTCTCTCCCCGCCAGTTGCGGGTGCGTGTGTAACTCCCCCCACCCCCGACACGTATTGTCTCCCCACTTTCCAGGAAAAGGAAAGCTTGAGCTATCAGAGGCTTTCTGCCCCCTGGAGAGGAAGCAAGGCGATCAGGACCTTTGGGAAAGGAATTGGGGTGGAACAAACGATGGGGCATTGTGGTGTGATGGTTAGTATCACTCCCGCCCAGGCTTGAGCTGCAGGCAGGCATTAAACCCCCTCCTCCTGACCTCCAGGAGATGCCACTCCTTCCTGGTCTTTCCCCCAGATAGCAACAAGTCAAACTGCATGTCTACACTCACTAGTACTTTGCCTCTGGGTTTACGCAGCCACCATGAGTTATTTATTGGCAGCAGAAGGGCATGCCTGCACACCCCCACTGGAGTAGGGGAGTGGAATGTGCTTCATGTGGGGGAGGGGGTTTTGCCTTGGTTGACTCTTTATCCTCATGTGGACTTTGTGATAGAAAAGCCTCCCAGAGCCAATTAAAGCCAGGCCCTGATTGCTTTAAGGAAGGGCTGATGTATTTCATCCCACCTTCTTTGCTTCCTCTTATATCCCGGAAGAAACAGCTTCTTCCTAATCCTTCCTCGTCCTCATTCTGAGGAACTGGAGCAGCTGCTTTGGGCCTGGTGGAAACAGCTCCCTCTTCCCCCCTTAGCCCAAGGCCCAAGCTGAGGGACAGACAGGGAGGTGAGCTGCATCTGCTTCCGATGTGATAATGGTGCCCCCTCCCCCGGCCCGCCCTCTCTGACCAAGGTCTTTCATAACCCTGTGGGGAGCTGCTGTCACTCCTGTGGTTTGGGAAGTGGCTCCCTGGGCCTCTTGCTGGAAACTTGGGCTGGGCTCAGGCCGGGCAGGAAAGTCACCGGTTCTGTCCCGCCTCAGAAGGAGCCTGGGGAGGAGGCGGGGGAGCTGCTGGATCTGGAAGAGGTTATTTAGGACATGCAGATTGTCTCCTAGGGAGGCTGGGGGAGAGGGTGGGTGAGCTGGCACCTTCCTCCACCTTGCTCTGTGGCGGGCCAAGTCTTCTGCTGACCCTGAGAGGAGTCTCTGGGCCCCATCTCCCAGGGAGGAGGGCAGCAAGCAGGCTGCTGTGATTGGCTGGCAGGGAAGCCAGGGTACTGGGGCCCCCGACTGCTGTGAGTCGAGGAACAGGATTCCTCTTCCTGCCAAGTAGCTCAGAGATGGGAGTAGGAGGCCAGAGTTGGGAATCCAGGAGGCGCCACAGCTCTTTGTGATGAATCTGGTAGTTTTTGGCAAGTCTGAAGGTGGAGCTAGTTTCCAGGGCCAGAGAGCAAGATGTTTTTGGAGGGGTTGGGGCTGGAAGGTAGAAGGGGAACTTCCTTTTTGTGAAAAGATGGAGGTGGTTTGTGTGCCCACGTATGAGGGTTTTTCAGTACAGGCAAAAAGTACTCTTCCCTCTGCCTGAGCTGGGGGTGGAGTGCCCAAAAGACTTCCTAGAAGGTCAAGGTTGGAAGGGACCTCTGAGAACTCCAGTTGGTCCAAATCCGTGTGCAGCAGAGGAGGCTGAGGCCCAAGGAAGGAGGGAAAGGTCCTGCCTCAGCATCGCACTGAGCAGATGAGTGTAGAACCTGGGTCTTCTAGCTAGACCAGGTTGCCTTAAAAGTCAGGAATGTGATGGCCGCTGCCACCTACTGAAGCTAAGCACTCCCAGGGGTGTGTTCTCCACCAGTTAACACTGGGATTCTCTGGTTGCCTGGATATGGGGAAGGGTGGCCACTTTCCCTCAAACACAACCCCTTGCCTCCCCATAGGGAGAGTCCCACTCCCAGTTGCCTTCCAGATGCTTCCTTAGAAGCTGGGTCCCTTCTGTTTACTGCTGAGTTAGGATTTGGCTCCTGGGACGTGCACTAGGGGTAGCGTTGTAATTTATCTGTCTCACTTCTGGCTCCAGGCCAGGCTCTTTTCTCTGGGGCTCTGTGAGGGTAGGGGTTGATTTGAGAGGCTGACACCTAAGCTGGGGCCAAGAGAGAGACAGCTGTGGCTGGGGCCTGGAAGAGGTTGGGTGGGGTTGCCATTTCTGCCTCAATAAGGAGTCAAACCCACAAGTTCCTTCCTGAGATAAAACAATGAAGAAATCCTCATGTGTGCAACTCAGAAATGGGGCCAGGTCTGGGAACCCATGACGAGTGGACTGGGGTGGAGCTCCCAGCCTTCTCCCGAGACCTAGTACTGGCAGGTAGGCTTGGGTAGGTGAGGATAGGGCTTGATCCCTCCGGAATCATTTGGAGCCATCCTGTCTGGCTTGGCCTCTACCTATCCTCCTGAAAGTCAAGTGGCATGGGGCACTACGGGTTCCAGCTAAAGGGGGTGGGGTGGGGTGCTATACCTCAGGACCCATCCCTGATATCCTACCAAGGGGATGTGGCTTGGGTTGGGCAATCTCCCCTTTGAGGAACCTGAGAAAAGGCTCTGTGGCTGTCATTGGAGGAGTCATACTCCCTTCTGTTGATTCAAGAAGTGTGGACTTGGCTGGGATGCAGAGTTGCAGGGGAAGCTAGTGGTGATCTCCCCTTTCACAAATCCTTGGGGTTGAGAGAGTCTTTCTGCTTCATCCCAGAAGAGAGCCCAGTTCATGGTGATGCTGTGGTATCTGCTGCTTCCGTCTTTCAGCCCTGGCTGGAGAAATCCTCAGAGCCCTGAATGAAGTCAGGAGAAGGCCTGGATTATTGGCCCCTTAAACATAACCAGACAGGATTAAAAGGGATAAAAAGGGATAATCCATGTAAAGCATGTTGTCCTGGCACCTAGTAAATGATCAGTAAGTGCTCAAAGCACATGCCTCCTCCTCTTCCCTGCCTTGAACTCCATGGTGCCCGGCCTTAAAATCAGAAACAGAACTGGGGTCTTGGGCTTTAAAAGTTTGATGGGCTTCCCTGCCTGAGACTTTGAGACTTCTGCTTTGCTCCCTCCTCTTCTCTTCTCCAGCCACTGACCCCACCCTTTCCCCGCTTTTTCAGGACTGGGAGGTGCTGGTCCTAGGGAAGCTCAAGTGGGACCTGGCTGCTGTGATTGCACATGATTTCCTGGCCCTCATTCTGCACCGGCTCTCTCTGCCCCGTGACCGACAGGCCTTGGTCAAAAAGCATGCCCAGACCTTTTTGGCCCTCTGTGCTACAGGTAAGAGCCCTATGCACATTTTTGCCAAATTGGAAAAATCAGAAGACTTATAAGGGTGAGAGGTAACTAGAAGATTCTGGTTTATACTGTCAAAATTCCTTTGTGAAAATTACACCCCCTCTGAGCCCCCAGTCTCAATGCAGAAAAGCAGGTTATAATCAGCTATATGGGATCTCAGACCCCTCCAGTTTGTAGGGGGGACACTGAGGGTATAGAGAGAAGTGACTTGCCCAAGGTCTCACAGTGAACAGGTTGGGAACAGAACCCCAGTCTCTTGGCCCTAGTTGTGTTCCCACACTAGGGAGTGTCTTGTCTATTCCCGGGACCTATGGAAACTGGCAGTTGGTCCTGATCTCTAGGAAAGATACTCTTTCCTGTCTTCCTCCCTTGCTGATATCTTGCCCCACCCACTGCTGGAGTTTTCCAGCATGTCCTCTGCTCTACTCATGCTGCCTGGCACTTTCCAAGGAGTCGGAAGTCCATGCTGGCCGTTATCCTTCAGGTTTCCTTCTCTCATGGTTCCCTTTCCTCCTCTCCAAGATTATACCTTTGCCATGTACCCGCCATCCATGATCGCCACGGGCAGCATTGGGGCTGCAGTGCAAGGCCTGGGTGCCTGCTCCATGTCCGGGGATGAGCTCACAGAGCTGCTGGCAGGGATCACTGGCACTGAAGTGGTGAGTGCTGGGCAGCTGGGCAGCAGCCTCTTCATTCATAAAGTAGTGCTATGCCCTGAGCCTCCAGTAGAGGGAAACCTCCAACCCCAACCTGGTCCCAAGTCCTGGTTTCACAACCTTGGGGCTTTGTGGCTTTTTATCTCCTGCCTTGGTCTGGGGAAGAGCAAGTATCTTGGGTGGGGTGAAGGGCACTGGCCCTAGGGGTTCTTTTCTTGCCAAGTGGTGTGCTGGAGTGGGGGTGGGGGGTTTGGTGTCAGATGCAGGGCTGCTCTCACACTCCCTTGCCACATCCTCTTGCTAGTTTCTGAGAACTAAAGAGCGATTCCTGGGGCCGGGCTGTGGCCTAACCTCCCCAGACTTCCCCATGTGTTGGGAGCTGTCCTTCTCCTGCACCTGCTGCCAGATGCTATGGGGGGAGTGTTTGCTCCTCACTCTTCTCCCATGTTCCCAGGACTGCCTGCGGGCCTGTCAGGAGCAGATCGAAGCTGCACTCAGGGAGAGCCTCAGGGAAGCCGCTCAGACCAGCTCCAGCCCAGCGCCCAAAGCCCCCCGGGGCTCCAGCAGCCAAGGGCCCAGCCAGACCAGCACTCCTACAGATGTCACAGCCATACACCTGTAGCCCTGGAGAGGCCCTCTGGAGTGGCCACTAAGCAGAGGAGGGGCCGCTGCCACCCACCTCCCTGCCTCCAGGAACCACACCACATCTAAGCCTGAAGGGGTGTCTGTTCCCCCTTCACAAAGCCCAAGGGGTCTGGTCCTACCCATCCCCGCAGTGTGCACTAAGGGGCCTGGCCAGCCATGTCTGCATTTCGGTGGCTAGTCAAGCTCCTCCTCCCTGCATCTGACCAGCAGCGCCTTTCCCAACTCTAGCTGGGGGTGGGCCAGGCTGATGGGACAGAATTGGATACATACACCAGCATTCCTTTTGAACGCCCCCCCCCCCCCCCCGGGGGCTCTCATGTTTTCAACTGCCAAAATGCTCTAGTGCCTTCTAAAGGTGTTGTCCCTTCTAGGGTTATTGCATTTGGATTGGGGTCACTCTAAAATTTAATGCATGATAGACACATATGAGGGGGAATAGTCTAGATGGCTCCTCTCAGTACTTTGGAGGCCCCTATATAATCCGTGCTGACAGCTGCTCCTAGAGGGAGGGGCCTAGGCCTCAGCCAGAGAAGCTATAAATTCCTCTTTGCTTTGCTTTCTGCTCAGCTTCTCCTGTGTGATTGACAGCTTTGCTGCTGAAGGCTCATTTTAATTTATTAATTGCTTTGAGCACAACTTTAAGAGGACGTAATGGGGTCCTGGCCATCCCACAAGTGGTGGTAACCCTGGTGGTTGCTGTTTTCCTCCCTTCTGCTACTGGCAAAAGGATCTTTGTGGCCAAGGAGCTGCTACAGCCTGGGGTGGGGTCATGCCCTCCTCTCCCATTGTCCCTCTGCCCCATCCTCCAGCAGGGAAAATGCAGCAGGGATGCCCTGGAGGTGGCTGAGCCCCTGTCTAGAGAGGGAGGCAAGCCCTGTTGACACAGGTCTTTCCTAAGGCCGCAAGGTTCAGGCTGGTGGCCCAGGACCATCATCCTACTGTAATAAAGATGATTGTGAAATAAAACTGGCTTTGGCTTCTTGGATTGGTGTGTGGGTAAGTCTATTTCTGCACTGTATGAGGTAAGGAGGTGGAAGTCAATGGTCTAAAGCAGGGATCATTGAGCCTTTTCTGTAAAGGGCTGGATATTTAGGCTTTGTGGGGTACATGGTCTCTGACCCAAATATAGTCAGTTCTGCTTTATAATGTGACCTATGCGTTCCTAAAAATCACTATGCCATGCAAAATTGCACAATAAAAACCACAGGTCTCATGGGAAAAATGGGGCTTGAAGCACAACACTCAAATGAGTGACACATTTAAAAAAAAAGGATAGCTTGGTTTTTACATATGTCAAATGGTTGAGAAATTATATCACAATAAATACGGCCTTTTATCTTGAAGACATGCACTTTGCTTTTGGAAGTGGACGTCGGAAGGGTTGCTCAACACAGGTGGGGAGATGAGTGAGGTAGCTGGTACATGTTTAGGTGTGAGTTTTGTGTACTACTTAGGCTTGGTTCAGCTAGGTACAGTTTCCCATATTCACCTACTATTTCTCGAGGATGAAATCACACACAAGCAAACATGAAGTTTGCGTTATGATCAAACTGTTCCCAAATATATTAAATGGGTTGGAACAAATGCGCAATTTCGAAAGCAAATAACAAGGGTTATAGCAGGATTATACTTAAACTCTGCTGTTGTAGCACAAAAGCAGCCACAGAAAACATGTAAATGGGTGAGCATGGCTGTTCCAACAAAACTATTTATGGATGCTGAAACTGGAATTTCATGTAATTCCTACCTATCACAAAATACTGTTTTAATTTTTTCCCCATTTAAAAATGGAAAAATCATTCTTAGCTCATGGGCCACACAAAAATGGGCACTTGGGCTGGGTGCAGTGGCTCATGCCTGTAATCCCAGCACTTTGGGAGGCCGAGGCGGGTGGATCGCCTGAGGTCAGGAGTTTGAGACCAGCCTGGCCAACCTGGTGAAACCCCTTCTCCACCCTGTCTCTACTAAAAATACAAAAATTAGCCAGGCGTGGTGGCACGCACCTGTAGTCCCAGCTACTCAGGAGGCTGAGGCAGGAGAATCTCTTGAACCATGGAGGCGGAGGTTGCAGCGAGCCGAGATCATGCCACTGTACTCCAGCCTGGGCGACAGAGCGAGACTCCGTCTCAAAAAACAAATCAACAAAAAAAGGGGCACTTGGCCCTAGTTTACTAGTCACTAGTCTAAAGCTTTCATTGGCTGAAAAGCCAGAAAGGGAGCCTGTTTGATGCTAGCCCTGATCTAACCATTCTTGGGCCCAGCCTTATTCTCTGGCCTTTTTTTTTTTTGAGACAGTCTTGCTCCGTGGCCCAGGCTGGAGTGTAGTGGCCCCAATCCTGGATCACTGCAACCTCCACCTCCCAGGTTGAAGCGATTCTCCTGCCTCAGCCTCCCAAGTAGCTGGGATTACAAGCACACGCCACCACACCCAGCTAATTTTTGTTATTTTTAGTAGAGAAGGGGTTTCACCATGTTGGCCAGGCTGGTCTCGAACTCCTGAACTCAGGTAATCCACCCACCTCAGCCTCCCAAAGTGCTGGGATTACAGGCGTGAGCCACCAAGCACAGCCTCTCTGGCCTTTCTTGACTCTATCTCTGCTTTCCCCAAGGAGTTTTCTCTTGCAGTCCTTTCATCCACTGCTGAGACACGACCATCTTTGGACAACCTGCTCCTGGCTGCTGTAGCCTGTGATGGGGGAAGGCAGAGGATGTGTCCCCTGGGGGCTAACAAGGTGAGTGCAGCCTGGAGAAACAAGCTTAGAGATCAAGGGAGGTGGGTCCTATATAAACAGGACAAGAATGTCCTCCGTCCTCCAGATACTAACAGGAGTAATGCCTACCTCCATTGACTACACCAAACACAGAGGTTCAATAAATATCTGCCTTTGCCTTTATCCACAGTGACCTGACACAATAGCCATAGAAAAAGTACTCACACCAAGCCCCAGCTGGGGACTGGGAATGCTAGCGTATGGTATCTCAAGTTGGCTCTCAGAACTAAACAGGGATAAGGGCCTAGAATGGAAGAGGGAACCAGCCAGACCCTCAGTCCTTCCTGTCCTGGACTGGGAGCCACAGATGTCCCTGTGATCTGTCACTGCCCTGATCTGGGTCTTCAGCCATTAAGGCTCAGTGTCATCTTCAGTCACCAACGGGGGTCTTGGTGTCCTTCCAAACCCCTTTGGCCAGGACAGCTGACTGTTTTCCTCACTCCATGGTGATGGGAACATCTTCCACATCGCGGGGGACTGCACTCTGAAGCTCACGCCTGATTTCGGGCGATAGCTGTGGATGGGGCTGCAGCCGGAGCAGTTCTAAGAGGGCCTCTTTCTGGTCTGTGGCCAAGTCGGCCTTGTAGCGCTGGACCAAAGTCAGGAGGCACTGGTGCCACAGCACAGGCAGTTCACGCTTCTCTGTCCGGAACCCCAGGAAGTGGAAGACTAGGGCATCCAGCACCCGGTAAGGCAGTGCATACTTCTTATCCAGCAGCAGTCGCAGGAAGATGCTGTTGGCACCGCTGTATTCCATCTCAGCAATTTTCAGCATGGCCGCACTAGTGGGAAAGGGAGGTGGGGTAGAGTTAGCAGGGAAAACATTGGAAGAAGGATCCTACTTCTCCCTCTATGCTTTCCCCTTTTTTTCTTCCCCTCTGCTGGCCCTTACAC
Source organism: Pan troglodytes (assembly GCF_028858775.2). Lineage (NCBI taxonomy): Eukaryota > Metazoa > Chordata > Mammalia > Primates > Hominidae > Pan > Pan troglodytes. The sequence continues at coordinate 47,815,978 of NC_072403.2, read as the reverse complement.
TATGGTATTCCCCAGGGACCTTCTCACCTACCCAATCATATTATACTCCCTTGACCTCAGTCACCATCTCTACAGGGATCCACCCAAATCTCTATCTCTAGCATAGACTGCTTGTTTCAGTACCCAACTAGAGTATGGTCCAAACATCTCAACGTCTCCACCCTAACTACTTTCTTCCTGTGTTTCCTACTCATTTGTTTATCTATTTACTGAGAACTTACTTTATACCAGGCACTCGGGCCCTGTTGTTGCACAACTTACATTTAGGGGGATAATGATACACCTACTCACTGGCTTAAACAAGCACAAACCCAAGGCTTTCCTTAGCTCCTTCTCCACTCTGCCCATTCCCAAGTCCTGGCAGTTCCACTATCTGGATATCCACTGACCAGCCCCCTTCCACCCCCAGCAATACTACCTGGAGTGCAACACAGGGATGGAGCACTTGGTGATGATGCTACCCACAATGATGGCTTCCCGGAGGGTACAAGTGCCAGACTCGCACAGTGGAATCAGGATCCCTAGGGAGAGTCAAAGGGCAGCCACTGTGAGCCCAGGATGAGAAAAAGGAGTTACAGCAGGAAGCATTCCCACCCAGCCCAGGGACAGCTAGCAATTTCCCACACCAGGCCTGCTGTGTTCCCCATAGAAGCTCCAGCCCTTCCCTTTCTTCCGTGCCTCTGGGATCCCACCTTTGAACCAGGCTCCAGGTTTGAAAAGGGCCTTCTTGAGAGCCATGTAGAGATGGAAGTTGAGTCGTTTGTATTCAGCAACGTCATCTCGTACTCGAGGGAGCAGGACAAGGTTGTAGAAGCGCTGGGCCATGCGTTCCTTCAGGTTAGAGGCAAAAATCCTAGTGGGAGTTAAGCGGGGGAAGTTTCCAACTCACATGACAGTCTGGACCCGGCCCATTAAATATCACCATGGATAGTGCATACAAGAGGTTTTAAAGTAAAATATGGGACCTTTCTTTCAGTGGGGGATGTGTGGGAGCTGTGTGCATGCAACACCCATCAGCTTAGAGAGAGAATAGGAGGGGCAATGAGATATACCCAAATGGGGAGCGCCGTTTGTCTGTGGGAGAGCCAGAGCTCGTGCAAACTGATGGCTACTCAGCTACTCTCCTTCCTCTTGCTATCACGACTCCTCTCGATTCTGCTATCACTAGGGCCCTGAGCATGCCTGGGCAGTCACAGACTTCTGAGGGTCCTGCTACAGGGTTGTATCCCAGTGGCTATAAAAGCCTCTCCCCTAGAAATTCATCACAGAGAGTTGTATCCCAGTAGCTATAAAAGCCTCTCCCCTAGAAATTCATCACGGAGGGTTCCTAACTGGCTAACTGGGTCTTGGCCCCAAAAAATGACACAGGAAAAGCTAGAAAAATGATGCTATAAAGTAGCACAGAGAGGGCCCTGGGGCAAAGCTCAAATGCCCTGGGGCCAGAGGCAAGGAAAGCCTGTCCGTCCCAAACTCAGCCTGCACCTATAAACCCAAGGCCCCCGAACCCCCAGCTACTCTACCTGGTGGCCTGGTACATGGCGGCTGCAGTCCAGGCCTCCGGCTCTGTGACGTAGAGGATTTGCTCCCAGTTGGAGAGTGCAGGGATGATCTTAAATGCCTTGGGCAGTTTTCCACTGCGGTACTTAGATAATACCTAGGGATGAGGGAGGTAAAACAATCATTGTCATCCACATATGGCAAGCTTGCTGTGGGCTAGGAACTTGTCTGGGTGCTTTTAATATATTAACTCATTGCATCCCCACAATAACCTATAAGGAGGTGCCATTATTATGCTCATTTTACAGATGACCAGTGAGAGTTCCAGTAACCGACCCAAGGATGCCAAGTCATTTACAAGCAGAGCAGGAATCTGAACCCACACACTCTGCCTCTTAGGTCTGTTTTCTACTCCCATGACTTCTTTAGTATGCGATGCAGGCAAAAGGCAAAAAAGCCTGTGGCAGGAGCCCACAGCCCCCAAAGGGGTCTTCCACCATGGCTCCCCTCTCAGCTCTTACCTCCCGGACCCCCCTGTACACTTCTAGGACCCGGGGGTCCAGCTGGGGCATAGGGAAGCCCGACACCTCTGACATGACTGTCTCAACCTCTGTCTGCTTCTCAGTCAGCTTCTCCATGATGATGTCAGCCAGGGTGCGCCTAAGAGGGGAAGTGCCAAGGGGAGGGGAGAGAGGAGGCAAGGAGCACTGTGGTCACTGTCCAGGAAGCTCCAGACTCCCCACAGTCCCCTGTGAGCACCGCCATACTGCGATCCTGCTGGGATATGCAGCTTAGAGTTCTCTCTCTGTGCCCATTCATCCACCACAGACAGAATCACTGCAGGGTGCAAAGGAACTGAAAGTCATTCCATTTAGGACAAAGCTAGCAGTTGTATGGAGGTTATTATGAACCTCAACTCTGAAGTCAGTCTGCCCAGGTTCAAATCCTGGCTCACCCACTCCCTGGTATGATCTTGGGCATGTTACTTTACCTCTCTATGCCTCTGTTTCCTCATTTGTAAAATAGGGATAATAACGGTACCCACCTTAAAAGATTAATGGAAGGATTAAATAAGTTAATGTCTGTTCATTACTTGGAATGGTCAGTACACAGTAAGCGTTATCTATGGAAATATTTCTAAGACTGATTATATTCTTTTCAGCCTCCTTAAACAGAGTATTGTTGGGTGTATCAAACATAATCTTATCTTAATGATTCAGAATTACCATCGCCTTGAGCTGTCATATAATACTAGCATCTTCAGAGGCTGCTGAAGTGTATTTATTTATTTTTTTTGAGAGAGAGTCTAGCTCTGTTGCCCAGGTTGGCATGCAGTGGCACCATCATGGCTCACTGCAGCCTCTATATCTCTGGCTCAAGCGATCTTCCCACCTCAGTCTCTCGAGTAGCTGGGACCACAGGAACATAGTACAAGGCCCAGCTAGTTTTTTATTCTTCTGTAGAGATGGGGTCTCCCCATGTTGCCCAGGCTGGTCTCACACTCCTGGGCTCCTGCCTTGGCGTCCCAAAGTGCTAAGATTACAGGTCTGGGCTACCATGCCCAGACTGAAATGTATTTAAAGCTGCTTCTCAGTTGGGCGCAGTGGCTCATGCTTGTAATCCCAGTACTTTGGGAGGCTGAGGGAGGTGGATCACGTGAGGTCAGGAGTTTGAGACCAGCCTGGCCAACATGGTGAAACCCTGTCTCTACTAATAAAACAAAAATTAGCCAGGCGTGGTGGTACGTGCCTGTAATCCCAGCTACTCGAGAGGCTGAGGTTGCAGTGAGCTGAGATCATGCCACTGCCCTCCAGCGTGGGTGACAGAGTGAGATCCTGTCACAAAACAAAACCAAAAACAAACTGCTCCTCTTTTCTGAGGTCCTACTCAATGCCAGGCACTGAGTTTGGGACTTTTCAGTCCTAGAGTCAGCGCAACACTTATAGGACACGGAAACTTATGCAGACATGGGAACTGGGCCTCAGGTTAATAACTCACCCAAGGCCTCACAGCTGTCAGGTGGGGGGTAAGAGTCAAACTCAGGTTTTTGAAAGTCTTAAGTTAAGGTGCTTTATAGTACCTTATAATGTGCCCCCAAACTAAATGGCCTCTGATTGTTGAATTCATGTGGATCTAGGCTTGCTTTCTGAAGATGCCAGCTATCATTTTTTATGACTGCCAGGAGTTCTGATTACTTCAAGGAGCTTGTCTACTCTATTTACTACAAGCTGGAAAAGCATTCTGCTAAATTGGTCAGCATTATCAGTGAAGTAGGAGTTATGAGGTGCTGAGTGAGAACCTGAGAGGCTTTCTGGGGGGACAAGCCCAAGTACATACTTTATGACATGTATTTCAACTGTTAGGCATCAATCTGGGAGAGGGGCTCATTTTCATTTCTTCATTCTGCATTTTCAAATAAGCTGCCACAGAATTTATCAGCCTCCCTGTCCTTTTATAGTATGATTAGCAATGAGATGCATTAGCCCAAAACAGCCTAAAGTATCAGGGACACCATTATGTTAATATCACAGGGTCAGAATGAACTGGTTGAGGACCCTTATCCTAGACTCCACTCCCAAGGGCCAAAATTTATGGGCTCAGGAGTTTGACCACAGGCAGTCTAAATGCCTGCATGTTTTGGAGCTAGCATTTATTATAGATGGGAATAAATTAGTGGTCCTAACTAGGGGCAGTCTTGCCTCCCAGAGGACATTTGGCAATGTCTGATGTCATTTTTGGTTTTCACAACTGGGGGAAGGTTGCTACTGGAGTCTAGAAGTAGAGATCAGAGATATCTACTAAACCTCCTACACTGCACAGGACAGCCTCCACACACACACAAAATTACCCAGCCCAAAATGTCAATAATGCTGAGGTTGAAAAACCTTGGCTTAAATGAAGCTTAGGATATGAAGACTTGTCCAAGGAAGTTGAGCTTACCGCTAAAAAAACTAAGAATACCAAAACCAAATGCAATAGGATGGCTCTCCCCAGAGGTGTAAAAGGGGCCTGGAACTGTTTCCCTGGCAATTGGGCAGTTGTACAACAAATGGCCAGAAGGACACAATGTTTTTTGAGGCTGGGTCATTCCTACTCACAGTGGTCCTTTGAGGATGGGCCAGTTTTGTCAAGGTGGTCCCCTACAACTAGCAACTCCAGGGCCCTTTCCAAAGGTAGGGAATCATAAGTCTGCCAGGGAACTTGTTTTCCTGTGGGAACTTTCTACAAGGACTCATTATCCCAAATCCCCAGGCCTACCTGGCAGGAGGGTTCTTGTTCATGAACATCTCTATGGCACGCTCATCCTCAGGGTCCACAACCACCTCTGCATGGTGGCCCGCTGCTGTCATTGTGGCAGCCTTCTCCAGGGTGGGCCACTCCTCGTCCTCGTCATCTGATCCATCCTGAGGCATTCTTGGACCTAGAAGAGGGGAGACTAAATGGATGAGCACAGCAAAAGGTAGCTGAGGGATTTCGTCAGTTTAACTTTAGCCATTACGTAGTACAGGCCTCACATGTGGTTGTGATAGACGCAGGTATGTGCAGTGAAACAAATGAGGCATGCATTAGCTCCCTGTCCCCAGGGGCTTGCAATCATGCTTGAGAAACAAAATGTATACACAGGAAACAATAAGAAAAGCAATGGCCATAAATAATAGTTAACATACCATACTCAGTTATGTAGAAGGAACTTTTTTTTTTTTTTTGAAATGGAGTCTTGCTCTGTCACCCACACTGGAGTGCAGTGGCTCGATCTCAGCTCACTGCAAGCTCCGCCTCCCGGGTTCATGCCATTCTCCTGCCTCAGCCTCCCAAGCAGCTGGGACTACAGGCATAAGCCACCAGCCCGGCTAATTTTTTGTATTTTTAGTAGAGTTGGGGTTTCACCATGTTGACCAGAATGGTCTCGATCTCTTGACCTCATGATCCGCCCGCCTTGGCCTCCCAAAATGCTGGGATTACAGGGCGTGAGCCACTGTTCCCGGCCTGTAGAAGGAACTTCTAAACACTATACCCATGTTAACTGTTTAATCCTTATAAACCCAAGAAGTGGCCGGGCACGGTGGCTCACGCCTGTAATCCCAGCACTTTGGGAGGCCGAGGCAGGCAGATCACGAGGTCAAGAGATCGAAACCACCCTGGTCAACATGGTGAAACCCCATCTCTACTAAAAATACAAAAATTAGCTGGGCGTGGTGGTGGGCGCCTGTAGTCCCAGCTATCTGGAAGGCTGAGGCAGGAGAATCACTTGAACCCAGGAGGTGGAGGTTGCAGTGAGCCAAGGTCACGCCACTGCACTCCAGCCTGGCGACAAAGCGAGACTCCGTCTCAAAAAATATATATAAAATTAAAAAAAATAAAATAAACCTTCTTATGGAACAATGGCAAATAAATAAAGAAATAAGAATAAACCCAAGAAGTGGATACTATTACTACACCCAGTTTCAAACGAGGACATTGAAGCACTGAGAAGCTGGGTAATTTGCCCAAGACAGGTAGTCTGGGTCTAGACTGCATTCTTCACCACTATTCTACACATATTCGGGTTTGATTATATGCCACAATGAGTAGTAGAGACAACATATGCACTTAAAGGATGAGTGGTGAGGACAGTTAGGCGCTGGATGGGCAGTTTGGGAGCAGAAGGAGTGTGTTCCAGACGTGGAGAAAATAAGGCTTGGATATAAGAGTCTCCTAGGCAATAGCAATAAATAATGCTAGGTATGTGGGAAAGGTGAAGCCAGACTGCAGGGCCTTTAAATTCAGGCAGTAGAGTTCAGATTTCAATCCACCAGTCCATTTAAATACATGAAGTTGGCTGGGCGTGGTGGCTCACGCCTGTAATCCCACCATTTTGGGAGACCAAGGCGGGTGGATCATGAGATTGGGAGTTCGAGACCAGCCTGACTAACAGGGATAAGCCCCGTCTCTACTAAAAATACAAAATTAGCCGGGCTTGGTGGCGCATGCCTATAATCCCAGCTACTTGGGAAGGCTGAGGCATGAGAATCGCTTGAACCCGGGAGGCGGAGGTTGAGGTGAGGTGAGCTGAGATCGCGCCACTGCACTCCAGCCTGGGCAACAACAGCAAAACTCTGTCTCAAAAAAAAAAAAAAATAAATAAATAAAAATAAATAGGCCGGGCGCGGTGGCTCACGCCTGTAATCCCAGCACTTAGAGAGACCAAGGCGGGCGGATCACGAGGTCAGGAGACTGAGACCATCCTGGCTAACACGGTGAAACCCCGTCTCTACTAAAAATACAAAAAATTAGCTGGGTGTGGTGGCAGGCGCCTGTAGTCCCAGCTACTCGGGAGGCTGAGGCAGGAGAATGGTGTGAACCCGGAAGGCGGAGCTTGCAGTGAGCCAAGATTGCGCCACTGCACTCCAGCCTGGGCGACAGAGCGAGACTCCGTCTTAAAAAAAAAAAAAAAAAAAAAAATGAAGTTAGTCCATTTAAATAACTTCCGTTTTTGGAAGGCTACATGTCTGGGCATCTGGAAAGGGGTCTAATAATCCAAGTGGGGAGCTATAATGCTACGTATCAACAGGTCATTAACAACAAAGGCAGTGTGTGATAAACACTAAATAAGGGGGAACAGACATTTTGTCTCCACGTTCCAAAGGTCCCCCAAATTTGTACTTTGTAGGTGGTTCTCCTTAGCGCCAGACCCTAACTCCAGGTGTCTCCTGTAAGCTGCTCTTGGATGACTCACAGGCACCTCAAATCTCACCAGTTATCAACTAAACTAATTTTCTTTCCCTCCTAGGTCTACACTGCTAACCATCCACAGCTCAGTAAACGGCACCATCGTCCACCCAATGCTAAGCCTGGGAGGTACTCTTGCCTCATCCCCTGCCCTCACCCTCAACACCCAATCAATTACTAAATCATATTCAATTTTACCTCATAGACTGTCTCTCACATGCTTCACAGCCCCATCTAAGCCTAGATCAGCATCATCTCTTGCCTGGATTTATTCAACAGTCGCCCACTGGTCTCTATGTTTCTGACCTTGCTTCCCTCCAACTCATCTTCCACTCTGCAGACGGTCACCTTCCAGAAACACATATTTGATTTGATCAGCCCTGTCCTTAAAATTCTCCAGTAGCTTCCCATTCTTCCCACTGCTGTTAGGATGGTTTTAAAATCTTTTGTAGGCTTGGCTCCCACCTACCTGACCATCATTCATTACCGATTAACCCAGTCATTCAGCAAACACCAAGCACCTACTATATGTGAGGCACTGTTCGGGGTGCTGGCAATATATCCATGAACAACAGAAACCAAAAGACTTTGTTCTATACAGCTTACATTCTAATTGGAGGAGATAGTCTACGACCATACCACCCTGAACGCACCCAATCCTGTCTAAATGGAAGAGACCGACATAAATAAACATATAAATATATTGGGTTAAAAGATAAGTACTATGGGCTGGGTGCAGTGGCTCATGCCTGTAATCCCAGCACTTCGGGAGGCCGAGGCGGGTGGATCACCTGAGGTCAGGAGTTTGAGACCAGGCTGGCCAACATAGCGAAATCCCCATCTCTACTAAAAATACAAAAAAAAAAAAAAAAAATTAGCTGGGTGTGGTGGCGGGCGCCTGTAATCCCAGCTACTTGGGAGGCTGAGGCAGGAGAATCGCTTGAACCCGGGAGGTGGAGGTTGCAGTGAGCCAAGATCGTGGTATTGCACTCAGCCTGGGTGACGGAGCGAGACTCTGTCTCAAAAAAAAAAAAAGATAAGTACTATGAAAAAAAGATAGGGCAGAAATGCTGGGAGTATGGAGATGGAGTAGAGTGCTGCAATGTTAAATGGAGTGGAGAGGCCTCTCTGAGAAAGTAACCCTACAAGTGTATGAGAACAAACTATCCCAGAGAGAAGGAACAACCAGGCCAAACCCCCTAATTTCCCACGTTTAAGGCACAATGAAGCCTAAATAGGTGGAGTGGAATGGGCAAAGAGGAAAGCAGTAGAAGAGGTCAGACTGGCAAAGGAGGCAGATCATATAGTGCATTGTAGACCATTGTAATCCCCCACCTGTGAGTGCTTTGTAGAGAGTACGAGACACGGCAGGGTGCAGTAGCTCACACCTGTAATCCCAGCACTTTGGGAGGCCAAGGCAGGGAGGGTCGTTTGAGCCCAGGAGTTTGAGACCAAACTGGGCACCACTGTGAGACCTCATCTCTACAAATAATTAAATAATTAGCGGCCGGGTGCGGTGGCTCACGCCTGTAATCCCAGCATTTTGGGAGGCAGAGGTGGACGATGACCTGAAGTCAGGAGTTCAAGACCAGCCTGGCCAACATGGTGAAACCCCATCTCTACTGAAAATACAAAAATTAACTGGATGTGATGGCTCACGCCTGTAATCTCAGCTACTCAGAAGGCTGAGGCAGAAGAATTGCTTGGACCTAGGTGGCAGAGGTTGCAGTGAGCCAAGATTGCACCACTGCACTACAGCCTGGGCGACAGAACGACTCCGTCTCAAAAAAAAAAAAAAAAAAAGAATTAGTTGGACATGGTGGCACACACCTGTGGTCCCAGCTATGTGGGAGGCTGAGGTGGAAAGACGGCTGGAGCCCAGGAGATTGAGGCTGCAGTTAGCTATGATTGTGCCACCGCACTCTATCCTGGGTGACAGAGCGAGAGACTCTGTCTCAAAAAAAAAGAAAAAAAGAAAAAACGGAGAATATGAGATACTAAAGAGGAGGCTACTGTGATAATCCAGGTGAGAGATTGTGGTGGCTACGACAGGATGGTGTTCCAAAGCGGTGAAAAGTGGTCTCATTTTGGATACACTTTGAAGGCAAAGTCATCAGAATTTCCTTACAGATCAGATGTGGGGAGGGAGAGACAGAGAGAGGAGATGGTGGGGGCAGGGAGAGAGAGGAGTCTAAAGTTTATCTTGAGCAAATGAAATGCTACTAACTGAGACAGGGAAGGCAATGGTGAGAGAAGCAGGTTTGGAGGGAAGGTCAGGATTTCTGTTTTGTACATGTTAAATTTGAGCTGTCTGTTAGATTTCAAATTGGAGATGCCAAATAGGCAGTTGAATATAAGAATCTGGATTTCATGGAAGAGATCAGGGCTAGACTATAAAGTTAGGAGTAGTCACTCAAGGATGGTATTTAAACCATGAAACTTGCCAGCACCAGAGAATATTTGAAGAGGTCAGAGGACTGAGGAGAAGAGGTTGCAATAAGAGTCAGCCAAGGATACTGAGAAGTGAGGTGGCAGTAAAACAGGAGTGTTGATGTCTTAGAACCCAAGTAAGGATACTGTGGCCAGAAGGCCACTATTCAATTGTGTCAAATATTGCTTTAGATGAGATCTGAGAAACGGATGAAGCACCTCAGAGGTCAACACTCCCTCCCTAGTGAGAAAACATCAGACGTCTTTCAATTCATCTCTCTCGCTCTTTGGCTGCTAAACAATGTGTTTTCTGCTCATAACACTTCCCATTCGTTTTTCAGTTCTCAGCTTAAAGGTCCTGCTGCAATCGGAGAAGCTTCTCAAGACCAATGCTATTGTTACCAGGGAAACGATACTTTATCATGGAAATATATTATTCTAAGAGTCTACTTAATTGCCTCTCTGCTGGGCTTGACTGTAAGGTCCTTAAGTTAGACGTGCCTGTGTTGTTTACTTCTGTACCCAAACATTCGATAGAATTCCGAGCATAGCGCAAAGCTCGTAGTGGGTATCCCATAAATATTTACAAAACCAATGGATACATGCTAGGAGCACTTAGTGGCACGATCGATTACTGTTGGCCTAACTTCGGGCGTGTCTAGAAGGGAGTGCCTAAAACTAGGAGTGGGCGCGGAGGGCTCTAGACAGGGTTCAGTCTCCTTTGCAAGTGTAATACGGGACCCGTTGTTGACTCGAAGCAATTCCCCTGCCAGACACTTTTTAGCTGTCCACCCCGCCCCACTACTGGCCACTGTCTTCCTCGGACCTCATCCCAGACACTCACCCAGCCGCGTGGTGCGTTCCCGCGGCGCCGCGGGCTTGTCCCCAGTCCCATGCTCGGCCTCGAGTTCCTCCTGTTGCTGCCGTGCTTGCTGCAAAATCCGTCGGCTCAGCCGGGGCCCCACATACTCTTCCTCCGCTTCTCCGGTCCCGCGACCCCGCCGCTTCTCCCGGACCCCCGCCCGCACCGCATTCCCAGCCAGGATCTGATCGGCCAGGGGCGCATGTTTTTCCTGACCCCCGACCCCACGGGCCGCCTTGAATTTGGGCATTTTTCTCGAAAAAGTTGCCGGGAAGGATCGCACGTGGGGACTGAAGAAAGGCCAGGATGCGCTTGCGCGGTGGACTCCCAGCGCCCAAGAGGCCGCCCGGCGATCACAGTGCCCCCTAGCATTCGGAGGCCAGAAGCGCCATCAGCGCCGCCCCTCCCACTAAAAGAGCTCCCGTTTTCCGGAGCTGGACTCCCGAATATATTCACTGCCTTTAACGTTAGCTTCTCTCAATAGTGCAGTCTTTGAGTGTCGCTCTCCTAGCTTCATGGATGTAGGCCTAGAGTGCTCAGCCAAACGGGAATGTCTGGATTTAGAAACCTCGGGGCGGGAATCCGCAGATGATGTCAGTGGAGGCGTCACCGAGGGGTGCCGAGACACGCCCCATTCCTTGGGGAAGGCGTGAACCCGGCGCTCTGTTTTTACGTATTTCCGGAGTCCCTTCTGAGACAGAAGGTTGTGTTGGGGAACTGAAGCAGTTTCTGTGGGCGGACAGGGAACCCTGCGTTTCTACTGTGTGATTCTGCCACCTTCCTGGCCCGACGCCATGGGAGTGACTTGGTAGGACTGCAGGGGGTTTTGTGGGGCGGGGCTTGGAGTTGTGAAAGGCCGGAAAGAGGACCTTGACCATGGTCCGCCGTCCTCTGGGAGCTGAGGGAGATATCCTCGGGTTGTGTGGATGAGAGGATGCCGTGCGGGCTGCGGGTTCCCCGGGCTTGTTTCCTCAGAGATGCGCCCCTTCCTCTTGGAAGGCGGGAAAGCAAAGGTTTTTGTTTTGTTTTGTTTTGTTTTTTAAGACGGAGTCTCGCCCTGTCGCCAGACTGGAGTGCAGTGGAACGATCTTGGCTCACTGCAACACTCCGCCTCTTGGGTTCAAGCGATTCTCCTGTAGTCCCGAGTAGCTGGGACTACAGGCGCCCGCCACCACGCCCGATTACTTTTTGTATTTTTAGTAGAAATGGGGTTTCACCATATTGGCCACGCTGGTGTCGACAAAGCAAACTTTTTATCCCAGGAACCTATCAATGGTTGTATACCTCATTCTCTTCTGGATACATCTTCCTTCCCGTGAGGCCACAGTACTGCCTGCAGTGGGACCTCAGGGTTGGAAATAGGGTCTTTGGACTATGACCCACCTGCAGACAGGGTTGGAGGGAGTGGGCCATAAGCAATCAGGAGATAGTATTTTTTAAGATTTTCGCCTGCTCTTCCCTCAGCCATCAAATACAGTTAGACCCGCTTGTGTCTGTTTCTAATTTGCTCATTTTAAGATCTTGGGTCTAGAGGAAAAAAGAGGGTATTGATAATAAGGAGATCATGGTTCCAGGCACTTTATCTCTTTAGGACCCGTTTCCCACTATGTTTAATTCCATGGTTGGTCTAGTTTCAATGGAGTTTTTATCTTTCATATGTTTTAAGTCTCAGTTGAAAGAAGATGAGGTGGCAGGGAAAGGTATGGGTCCAGTGCTCGTGGAGGCGTTAGTTGTAAGGTGCCAGGTCCCAGAACATTTTTTTCTTATCTCAGTAGACGTGAGCATTTTTCCCGTGGGAGAAACCCGGAGGCCAGGATATTTGAAGCCAGTGGATATAGGCTTCTCATACAAAAGCATGTGTAGGGGAAATACTTTTCCTCCTGGTAGCCCAGGTTCTTGCAGGTTTCTCAGTGATTACACTCTTGCTTCCTACGATTGACACGATCCTCCTGTGTTCCTTAATGGAAGCAAGATATGTGAGGAATGGAAATGGAAAGGATGCAGCGTAGAACCCTGGAACCCTTGCTCTTTCTTTTTTTTAAAGAAATAGAAATGGGGTCTTGCTGTTTTGTACATGCAGGTCTTGAATTCCTGAACTCAAGCGAGCCTCCTGCTTTGGTCTCCCAAAGTATTTGGCGTTATAGACATGAGCCACCGTGCCCAGCCACCCCTGCTCTTTAAATGGAGAAGGCAGCTCCAGGAAAAGGGCTCTCTGTTGGCCCCCTTATCAACGTTTTCAGAATCCTAGGACTTCTGTCACTTGTAGCGTCAGTTTAGGGATTCTTTTGTATTTCAAAATAAGGCACATTAGCAACATCGTTTATCAGTGTTTTTTCTGATAGAGTAGTGACAATTTTTAGCAACAGAAGGACTCTACCTTAATAGATTCATTTAGTTGATCATAAAGCAATGTCATCTATGACTGGTTTCTTGATTTCTATATAGCTAAGTACTGCTTGTACTATTGTTTATTAATTTTTTAATTGATCTTTTCCTTAATGTTTTAACAGGCACTACATCCTTATACAGGCAGTCTAGTTAGTGGTTAAGAGCATGGACATCAAGCCAGGTTGCTGGGCTTTGAGTCTTGAGTGTACCACCCATTAACTGTGTGACCTAGTGCAAGTTATTTAACCTCTTTGTGCTGTACTTAAGTTTCCTCTTTTTTTTTTTTGAGGCAGAGTCTCACTCTGTTGCCCAGGCTGGAGTGCAGTGGCGTGATCTCGGCTCACTGCAAGCTCCGCCTCCCGGGTTCATGCCATTCTCCTGCCTCAGCCTCCCGAGTAGCTGGGACTACAGGCGCCCACCACCATGCCTGGCTAATTTTTTTGTATTTTTGGTAGAGACGGGGTTTCACCGTGTTAGCCAGGATGGTCTTGATCTCCTGACCTCGTGATCTGCCCGCCTTGGCCTCCCAAAGTGCTGGGATTACAGGCGTGAGCCACCGTGCCTGGCCAAGTTTCCTCTTTTTTTTTTTTCTTTTTGAGATGGAGTTTCGCTCTTGTTGTCCAGGCTGGAGGGCAGTGGTGCGATCTTGGCTCACTGCAACCTCCGCCTCCTGGTTTCAAGTGATTCTCCTGCCTCAGCCTCCCATGTAGCTGGGATTACAGGTGCACACCACCATGCCTGGCTAAGTTTTGTATTTTTGGTAGAGACAGGGTTTCACCATGTTGGCTAGGCTGGTCTCGAACTCCTGACCTCAAGTGATCCGCCCACCTCGGCCTCCCAAAGTGCTGGGATTACAGGCGTGAGCCACCACGCCCGGCAGTTTCCTCATTTGTAACAAGTTGATAAATAACACACCTTCATAGGACTATCGTGAGGATTTGGAGAGTTAATTCATCTAAAGGCCTTAGGATGCAGTCTGGCACGTTGTTGGTTGGCAGTTGGTTACCTACCACTCTAAAGGGGAAGCCACCATAAGAGGTTCACTCACCATAGGAGGAAACCTTAGAAATAACGTTTTTTTTTTGTTTTGTTCCATTCTTTTGATTCAATTTTTGTGAATACTGTTGCCTCTCATTCCCAAAGATTATAAACTTGAAGACTGCTTTTCTTTTTTTGTTCCTAGGGCTGTTGAATAGCACTTTCTGTGATGATGGAAATGTTCTCTAACAACAGTGTCCAATACACTAGTCCCAGCCACCTGTGGCTCTGGGCTACTGTGCTGAACAGCTCAAGTTCACAGAGTTGGTAAAAACATGTTAACCCAAACGGAGACTTTTCCCTTGATGTAGTCAGAACTGAAAGAGTTGCAAAAGGAATCCCTTTTTCATTATATGACTCAGCATTATTGAATTCTCAGTCTGTGTGTCATCTAGAATCTTTGGCATGCCACACTTGAGAACGCCCTGTGATAGGAAGTTCATTGCCCTGGTGCGAGAATCCTGAGAACTGTGCTCCAGTTCTTAGAGGGGCTCTCAGGGACTGTGGTCCTCTATTCCTTGTCTTTACAATGGGGGACTGGTCCAAGTGTAATGAGTTATCTTAATTGATTGTTCACGTTCAGTTACAGATTGGACTCCTTGTTCTACTCTTCCTCACTCTAACTACTGCACTTGACTGGTCTTAAATTTTTTTTTTTTTTTAAGATGGCGTCTCGCCCTGTCGCCCAGGCTGGAGTGCAAGGGCGCAATCTCGGCTTACTGCAGTCTCGGCCTCCCGGGTTCAAATGATTCTCCTGCCTGAGCCTCCCACGTAGTTGGGATTACAGGCGTCCGCTACCACGCCCAGCTAATTTTTGTATTTTTAGTAGAGACGGGGTTTCACCATGTTGGCCAGGCTTGTCTTGAACTCCTGAGTTCGTGATCCACCCGCCTTGACCTCCCAAAGTGCTGGTATTACAGGCATGAGCCACCACGCCTGGCCAAAAAAATTTTTTTTTAATTAAAAAAAATAATAAAGTTGCAGGGATTGGGAGACGGTCAGGGTAGGTAATTTCCAAGATAACTTTTGGCCCTGATGAGCTGTGATGCTGTGGGCGAGTGAATGGCTCAGTGAGCACACATGTGTCTCTGGATAACTGATGATTTGGTGCTCTCCTTTCCAGTGTGTCCCAGATGCCTGTGGCCGAGGGCAAGAGTGTTCAGCAAACCGTAGAGCTCCTTACCCGGAAATTGGAGATGCTTGGGGCAGAGAAGCAAGGAACATTTTGTGTGGACTGTGAGACTTACCATACGGCCGCCTCTACCCTTGGCAGCCAAGGTCAGTGAGATGGGTCTGTAGGATGGCTGGAACCAGGCTTGGAGTTAATAGACATTTGAGTTAATTGAAGTCTTTCTGCTTTTCTGCTAAGGGTGGTATTCTTAAACATGTGGCGAGATGTGTTTTTGACGTCATTAATTCTTGGTTCTTTATCTCTTAGAATAGGGCCTTTGAAAGCTTTATTTTATTTTATTTTATTTTTTTGAGATGGAGCTTTGCTCTTGTTGCCCAGGCTGGAGTGCAATGGTGCAATCTCAGCTCACTGCAACCTCCACCTCCCAGGTTCAAGTGATTCTCCTGCCTCAGCCTTCCCAGGTAGCTGGGATTATAGGTATGCGCCACCAAGCCCGGCTAATTTTGTATTTTTGGTAGATATGGGGTTTCTCTGTGTGGGTCAGGCTGATCTCGAACTCCCGACCTCAGGTGATCTGCCCACCTCGGCCTCCCAAAGTGCTGGGATTACAGGCATGAGCCACCGTGCCCGGCCACTTTATTTTATTTTATTTTATTTATTTTTTTGAGATAGGGTTTTGCTCAGTCTCCCAGGCTGGAGTGCAGTGGCATGATCACAGCTCACTGACTGCAGCCTCGACCCTTGGGCTCAAGTGATCCTTCCACCTTGGCCTCCTGAGTAGCTGAGACCACAGGCATGAGCCACCACGCCTGGCTAATATTTTAAATTTTTTGTAGAGACAGGGTCTCCCTATGTTGACCAGGCTGGTTTTGAATTCCTGGCCTCAAGGGATTATCTGGCCTCAGCTTCCCAAAGTACTGGGATTATAGGTATGAGCCACCACTCCTGGCTAAAGCTTTATTGAGGTATAGTTGATACACAAGTAGTTGTACACATCTAATGCATACATCTTAATGAGTTTGGATATATGCATACACCTATAATACTATCACCAAAACCAAGGTACTAAACATATCCATTACAACCCAAAATTTCTTTGTGAGTATTTATGTGTGTGTGTGTGTGTGTGTGTGTGTGTGTGTGTGTGTTTTGAGACGGAGTCTGGCTCTGTCGCCCAGGCTGGAGTGCAGTGGCGCAATCTCGGCTCACTGCAAGCTCCGCCTCCAGGGTTCACGCCATTCTCCTGCCTCAGTCTCCCAAGTAGCTGGGACTACAGGCACCCGCCACTACGCTGGGCTAATTTTTTGTATTTTTAGTAGAGACGGGGTTTCACCGTGTTAGCCAGGATGGTCTTGATCTCCTGACCTTGTGATCCACCCGCCTCGGCCTCCCAAAGTGCTGGGATTATAGGCGTGAGCCACCGCGCCCGGCGTGTGTGTGTGTTTTTAAGAGATAGAGTCTTGCTCTGTTGCCCAGGCTGAAGTGCTTTGGTGTCTCATAGCTCACTGCAGCCTCAAATTCCTGGGGTCAGTTGATCCTCCCACCTTAGCCTCCTGAGTAGATGAAACTACAGGCATGTGCCACCATGCCTGGCTGATTTTTTTACTTTTGGGTGTGGTCATGGGAGTGTCTTACTATGCTGCCCAAATTGATCTCAAACTCCTAGCCACAAGCCATCCTCCCACCTCAGCCTCTCAAGTAGCTGGTGTCAAACTCCTGAGCTCAAGGGATCTGCCAACATAGGCCTCCCAAAGTGCTGAGATGACAGGCATGAGCCACCATACCTGGCCCTTGTGTTCTTTGAGTGCTTTTTGTTTTGTGCAGTTTCTAAAAGCAGTGTTTCTCAGGGTTAATCACTGACTAACCATGTCAGAATCACCTGGGATACTTGTTAGAGTTGCAGATTTCCTGGCCCTGTTTACTGATTGACTGCTGCTGTAGGCCACATAATCTACATTTAACAATCCAGACAATCCTTATGCACTCTGAAATTTGAGAAAGACTTGTTTTAGGCCCAGAAGTCTTTGTTTATTATTCTTTTAGAGCTTTAGGGTTTCTAGAAGTTTGTGTTTATAGAGTTCCCGTTTTCTTACACCTAACCATTGGCCTTGACCTCCTCATTAGCATAAATCAATTGTTCTTTTTAGTGTATTGAGTGATGAGATGGGGTGTGGATGATGGGGGATGATGGCTGAGAAGGAGAGAGGATTTTTTTTTTTTCTTTTTAGAGTGAGAGTCTCACTTCGTTGCCCAGCTGTACAGTAGCATGATCATAGCTCACTGCAAACTCTAACTCCTGGCCTTAGGCAATGAGAGAGACTCTTTGGATATGAGTTAGGGAACTTGTTTCTCTTAGTCTTGGCTCTGCAGTAACTTAACCTTGAATAGTTCCATAGCACAGTGTTTATCACTGGGGAGCCAGAGTCCTGAGTCCTGGCTTTGCCACATTCTAACTGTGTACCTGTAGGTAACTCCCACAACCTATCTGTTACTGTTTCCATGCCACTCATGTACCTGTTTCCCTTAGATCCATTTCCTGCAGTTGCCCTGTAAGCTGTATTTTCCAGGCTCTCTACTAGTTAGCTTTGGTTATTGAGAGGCACCGGAGAAGATTAGAGGATGGGAGAAAGGAAGCCCACAGTGTTCCTCTCCCTCTGCTCTGGGCAGTGTCTCTAGCCATGGCTGTGTCTTCACCTCCTTGGTTCTAGCTTCTGCTAGGCAGCCCTCATTCCTGCCTCCGACAACAGCACATATTTTTTTTTCCCTCTAGCCCTAGGGATGGTAGTATTTTCCTGTGTTGCTAATCTTTGGGTTGTCCCACCATCCTGTTTGGTTTTGCCTTTCTTCCAACCCGTGTATTTGTTCCCCGTATACATTTCTTGTACCAAAACTATCTGACATGGGCTCTTTTTGGACTCTTCCCAGTACAGTTCTCTCATCTATAAAATGAAGATAATCATAGTACTTCTCTCCTCATGTTGTGCTAAGTAAGTTAATACATGCAAAGCATTTAGAACTGAGATTGTCATGTAATTTTTTTTTTGAGACGGAGTTTTGTTCTTGTTGCCCAGGCTGGAGTGCAATGGCACAGTCTCATCTCACTGCAACCTCCACCTCCCAAGTTCAAGCAATTCTCCTGTCTCAGCCTCCCGAGTAGCTGGGACTACAGGTGCGCTCCACCACGCCTGGCTCATTTTTGTATTTTTAGTAGAGATGGGGTTTCACCATGTTGGCCAGGCTGGTCTTGAACTCCTGACCTTGTGATCCGCCCACCTTGGCCTCCCAAAGTGCTGGGATTACAGGCATGAGCCACTGCACCCAGCCTGTCATGTAATATTTAAAGTAATATTTAAGTAGCTAAGAGTTGTACTGAGCTCTTTTATCATCGTTGATAAAATTGAAGTTACCATTTGTGTTACCTTCAATATGAAGGAAGTAAGAATCAAGAGATAATTACAAAAGCATTTGGGTAATAAAACATTTGGATATAGATATGAGATGGCATATGACTTCTAGTGAAACTACCTGGTGTGGGCTGAGCAGGCCCTCACTTTCAAGAAGCCACAGTCTAGTTGGGGAGACAGAACACCTTCATGGCAGGCAGGAAAGAGCAATAAACTTGGGGTGAGCATGCCTGGATTAGAGCTTCAGTTTTGCTGGTTACTGGCTCTGTGCCTTTAGATCAGTGATTCTCACACTTGACCAGCATTAGCATCATCTGAAAGGCTTGTTACCACACAGATTGCTAGACCCCACGCCAAAGTTTCTGACTTAGTAGTTTGGAGGAGAGTAGACAATAATTTGCATTTCCCCCCACCTTTTTTTTTTTTTTTGAGACAGGGTCTCTTTCTGTCACCCAGGCTGGAGTGAAATGGCATGATCATAGCTCACTATTGCCTCGACCTGCCGGGCTCAAGTGATCCTTCAGCCCCAGCATCCTAAATAGCTGGGGCCACAGGTGTGTGCCACTATACCTGGCTAACTTTTTGATTTTTTTTTGTAGAGTCAAGGTCTCCCTATGTTGCCCAGGCTGGTCTCAAACTCCTGGGCTCAAGCGATCTTCCCCGCCTTGGCCTCCTGAAGTGTTGAGATTACAGGCATGAGCGCCCTGGCTGTAATTTGCATTTCTAATAAGTTCCCAGGTGGTTCTGCTACTGCTGCTGCTCTGGGATCCAATTAGCTTCATTTTCCTCATCTTTAGAAAGGGGATAGTAAACCTGGTTCTGCTTGCTTCACAAGGTGGTACAGACATGAAAGGATTTTGCTGTGATAGAAAATACGATTGTCAGCTGGGCGCGGTGGCTCATGCCTGGAATCCCAGCATTTTGGGAGGCCGAGGCGGGCAGATCACCTGAGGTCAGGAGCTTGAGACCAGCCTGGTCAACATGGGGAAACCCTGTCTCTACTAAAAATACAAATATTAGCCAGGCATGGTGGCAGGCACCTGTAATCCCAGCTACTCAGGAGTCTGAGGCAGGAGAATCGTTTGAACTTGGGAGGCAGAGGCTGCAGTGAGCCCAGATCATGCCATTGCACTCCAGCCCGGACAACAGAGCTAGACTCCATCTCCAAAAAAAAAAAAAAAAAAAAGTACTATGGTCAGCTGAGTGCAGTGGCTCATACCTGTGAATCCCAGCACTTTGGGAGGTAGAGGTGAGAGGATTGCTTGAGCCTAGGAGTTTGAGACCAGCCTAGGCAAGATGGTAAGGCCTCATCTTTACAAAAAAAAAAAAAAAAAAAAAAAAAGTGGGCATGGTGGTCCCAGCTACATGGGATGCTGAGGCAGAAGGATTGCTTGGGCTCAGGAGGTTGAGGCTTCAGTGAGCTGTGTTCATGCCACTACACTCCAGCCTAGGTGACAGAGCAACACCGTGTCTCAAAAAAAAAAAAGAAGAAAAGGAAAATGTTATTGTCTATAACAACTAGAAGTGCCTTCTTCATTAAGCGCACACACACACCCCTTAGTTGACTTTTAAGATATTTCCAAGGCAGTAACACTTGTAGACTCATATAGTATGAATAAAGTATGCAATTACAGTGAGTAGACAGAACAGAATGACGAGGTCGGCTTTGGATGGATTTTTTTCTTCAGAGTCGAGAAGTTTGGAACTGGATTTAGAATGAGGTGACAGGTGTGAATTGTCAGCAAGCAGTCAGGAGGAGGGATGTGGCCTGGAGGATCTGTGCAGAGCCTGCTGTGTTCACGCACAGCAGCCTGTATAGGGAAGCCATATGACCTCTGCTCTCGCCGCCCTTGCACCCTTTTCAGTCGCACACTCTTACCCCTGTCTAGAATGTCTTCTTTCCTTTGTGTGGCTGGATCCTACCTTCTCTTCATATTGCAGTACAAATCCTACTTTTTTTTCCTGCTGACTTGTTCATTTTAATCTTTTCCTATCCTGAAGTCTTTCCTTTTTCCGAAAGACGTGTGGTCTTTCCTCGGTAATAACTTGTTTTATTTTGTGGTCTTTCAAAAAGTTTTTAGCCTATCTCAGCTGGGCGTGGCGGCTCATGCCTGGAATCCCAGCCCTTTCGGAGGCTGAGGCGGGCAGATCACCTGAGGTCAGGAGTTCAAGACCAGCCTGGCCAACATGGTGAAACCCCGTCTCTACTAAAAATACAAAAATTAGCCAGGTGTGGTGGCGCACACCTATAATCCCAGCTACTCAGGAGGCTGAGGCAAGAGAATCACTTGAACCTAAGAGGTGGAGGTTGCAGTGAGCCAAGATTGTGCCATTGCACTACAGCCTGGGCGACAGAGTGAGACTCTGTCTCAAAAAAAAAAAAAGTTTTTAGCCTATCTCTCTCATGAGATTGTCAGCTTTTTTTTTTTTTTTTGAGATGGAGTCTCGCTGTCACCCAGGCTGGAGTGCAGTGGCACGATCTCGGCTCACTGCAACCTCTGCCTCTTGGGTTCAAGCGCTTCTTCTGCCTCAGCCTCCCGAGTAGCTGGGATTACAGGCGCATGCCACCATGCCTGGCTAATTTCTGTGTTTTTAGTAGAGACGAGGTTTTACCATGTTGGCCAGACTGGTCTCGAACTCCTGACCTCAAGTGATCCACCCACCTTGGCCTCCCAAAGTGCTGGGATTACAGGTGTGAGCCACTGCGCCCAGCCTGATTGTCAGCTTCTTGAAGTCAGGGGCTAAGTCCTCTGCTTGTACATCTCTTAAGCCCTACGAAAAGTGTTGGGAATGGCTTATGTATGTAATAAGCATGTGGGATTGTGGCAGTCTATCCATTAATTCTTGTAGCATATGAAAGAGGAATCTTGCTTTCCAGTTTTTACCTTTTTTTTTCTTTTTTTTTTTGGAGATAGAGTATTGCTCTGTTGCCCAGGCTGGAGTGCAGTGACACGATCTCAACTCACTGCAACCTCTGCCTCCTGGGTTCAGGTGATTCTCGTGCCTCAGCCTCCCCAGTAGCTGGGATTACAGGCGTGCACCGCCACACCCAGAAAATTTTTGTATTTTTAGTAGAGACATGTTTTCACCATGTTGGTCAGGCCGGTCTGGAACTCCTGACCTCAAGTGATCCACCCGCCTCAGCCTCCCAAAGTGTTGGGATTATGGGTGGGAGCCACTGTGCCCAGCCCTGCCTTCTTCTGTTTTCTACTTAACTAAATGTGTATAGCTTTCCATTTTTATTGCAAATAGCCTATGGAAATAAATGAGAAAACTCATATTTTAGAGACTGGAAGGGGTGAGCTGGGGCTTGAAAGTTGATCTTCTAATCCAGATCCTGAGGTCTCTCTGCTGTAGTGTGCTGCTTGCTTCCCAAGTTGGCTAGACTTCTAAAAATTCTCCAACGGTTTGCCATTGGTTTCAGGATACAGTCTAAACTTCTTGAGGCATGGTAGATAAGACCTATCACAGCTTGGATCCCATCTACCTTTCCCTGCTTATGCTCAGACACTCCCCTTTGCTGCTTCCATAGGACCATTTACTAGATCTCAAAGAGGGAGGAGGCTAAGGTGAGGAGGAGTGTGCAGAAGAAGGGAGCAGCTACTTCCTTTGGCATGCCCAAATGCTGTTACTTTCATTTTACTTATGTAATATATGATAATATACAAAAGATTATACGTAAAGTCTGTGGGAGTTAGACTTTACATATAGACCATCTGTGAGCCCACCACTCAACTTAAGAATTAAAACATGATCAACACTATTAAAGTTCCCTGTGTGCCCCTCACTGTTTTCTGTAGAGCAGGGTGGTTTTACCACATGCTGCCTCTCCTGCTATTTCCCCCTACCTTTCTAGAAAAGGCTGTCAGTGAGAGGATTCCCCTCACCCCCAACCAAGAACTGCTGAGGTAGTGCCAGATTGCTGTCTGGCCTCATTCCGGGGGGAGTCATTTGACTCTACTCTGGGGTTTGCCAGTGAAAGTCTTGATGATGAATAGGATCTCTGTCCCTTGCAGGTCAGACCGGGAAGCTGATGTATGTGATGCACAACTCAGAGTACCCATTGAGCTGTTTCGCCCTCTTTGAGAATGGCCCTTGCCTTATTGCTGACACCAACTTTGATGTGCTTATGGTGAAGCTCAAGGGCTTTTTCCAGAGTGCTAAGGCCAGCAAGATTGAGACCCGGGGCACCCGGTACCAGTACTGTGACTTCCTGGTGAAGGTGGGCACGGTCACAATGGGGCCCAGTGCCCGGGGCATCTCTGTGGAGGTAAGACCTTGGTGAAAATAGGAGCAGGATGTTCTGAGGGGGCTGCTTAGCAAAGGGCTCTGAAGATTTTCCAGTTCTTCTCTTTTTTTTTTTTTTTGAGACAGAGTCTTGTTCTGTCACCCAGGCTGGAATGCAATGGCACAATCTTGGCACACTGTAGCCTCGACCTCCAGGGCTCAAGTGATCCTTCCGCCTCAGTCTCCCAAGTACCTGGGACTACACCCACCGAATTAAATTTTTTTTTTTTTAGTAGAAATGAGGTCTTACTATGTTGCCCTATGTTGCCCAGGCTGATCTCAGACTCCTGGGATCAATTGATCCTCCCATCTCAGCCCCCCAAAGTGCTGGGGTTACAGGTATGAGCCAACACACCTGGCCTCCAGTCCTCAATTTAAACAGATATTTATGCCTACCTGATCCCTGACTCCAAGGCATCTATGCTTCCTCTTCGTGAATCTTTTATCCTTTCTTTAATTATTCAGAGACTCTCTAACACAGCTGGGAAGTAGGAAGCGGGAAGCTGGGTTCAAAGCAAGCAGAAAGCTTCAGTAGGAAAGGTGGCTTGCTGGAGAAGGGAAAAGATAGTCAAGGAAGGCAGGTGAGTTATGATATGGAGGGACAGTCGCCCATGACAAGAAATTCTGGAGCAGACCAGGACAACTCTTAGAACAATTTTCTGGCGGTGGGCCCTAAATCACATATGCCCATATACCTTTCCTCAGTATGCTTTAAGATAGGTTGGGAAGCAAAAATGTGCTTTTCCTTTTGACATGCTGTCTGCTTTCTTTCATGGTAGAAAGAGTGTTTGTGTGTGAGATCACTTCATCTGTGACACAGAGAGTGTGTGTGTGTGTCTGTGTATACATACACATATATAGTGACAAGGAGTGAGAGTGGCAGTGTAGCAGTGGCTGGCTTCTTTGGGACCAGGGAAAGTTCACAACCTATAATGTGCCCAGCACTGAGATAAGAAAACAAGTAAGCTTGCAGGTCTACCCTTTGAAAATTTGTGATTTATTTATTAAGAGTGAGGCTGAAACACACAAACTCTTTTTGAAGTTAGTCTGAAAATGCTATAAAAGAGGCAGTTGGCTCTGGGAATTCAGGCCAGTGTGAACACTGCTGACTTTGGTTGTGATGCTTCCTGAGGATCAACATTTATGTAGGGATTTAAAATGTAGAGACATGGGGATAGATAAGTCTAGGAAGAATCCCAGTTGGAGAAAAGGGCATTAGTGGTAGTTTCTGCTCAGCAACCTCTAGGACCAAGACTTCCTAACCCTTTCGGCTTGTGATAGACCTTGGATTTGCTGAGACCCACTGAGGACCCGCTGTTTATCCTCCACATTTCTAATCTTGTAGTAGAAACACACTCCACCTGTTTCTTTACTTATTTCTCCTTAGGGTTGCCAGTAATTTTGCCCTGCCATCTCTCCAGTAAAAAATTAAGAGAGCAGAAGGAGAAAACCTAAGATGTATATTTTTTGGCCCATGACACACTATTTGGGAAATTCTTTCTTAGGGTCAGAACCCAGGTTGGTTCTACCTAGGGAGTAAAATTTGGTCTTGAAAAAAACTCATGAGCATATGTGTCCACTCTACTCTCTACTTACCACCCCCACACACATTTTCCTTCTCTTTCGCTTTGTTGTGTCTCTTAGAATTTTCTTGAGCTCTCCTTGAATCTTTACCCAGCATAGCAGGGACAACACAGTCCTGAGATCATCAAAAGGGGCCCAGATCTGCTTCTGGGTCCTCTGGGAGGGCTGCGGGTTGGCACAGCTCCAGGATGAGAAGGTCAAAGATGCCTAAAGATGCTGGGTATTGAGCCCAGTGTTTAGGTTGAATGTTTCCTGTGGACCAATACTGTGCTAGGAGGTGTGTGTCTTTAGCTCGGGGTTGGGGAAGATGGGAGCAGGAGGCAGGAGGTACAAGAGAAGCAGACCTTGTCTTAGCCTTCATTCACCCTCATTCTCTGTGCTTTTGGTTCCCAGGTGGAGTATGGCCCCTGTGTGGTAGCTAGTGACTGCTGGAGTCTGCTGCTCGAGTTCCTACAGAGTTTTCTAGGCAGCCACACACCAGGGGCTCCCGCAGTGTTTGGGAACAGACATGATGCGGTCTACGGCCCAGCAGATACCATGGTCCAGTACATGGAACTCTTCAACAAGATCCGCAAGCAGCAGCAGGTGCCAGTGGCTGGGATTCGTTAGTGATGAGCAGCTGCCAGCTGAGCTCTGTCACCAGGGGTACTCCACAGGAGGAGCAGGTGCTGACTTTCAGGTCCCTGGACCCCAGAAACCCAGGGTAGACATGGACTCTACTCTCCTTCTCTGGTTCCCAGCTGTGGCTTTTGTTCTGGGGCTGAGTCCCCTCCCCAACCCCCTGACTCTCACACATAGCCCCCCATCAGCTGTTTTACTCCGTGCCTTACTGGATTTGGCCTGTCCTCAAGAATGGTAATTATGAAGAGTGGAGAAGTTTGGACCCTGCCTCCTTTAGGGGAAAGGTAGGACAGGAATGTCCCTGCCTGGTACTGGTGGGGGAAATAGTCCGTATCCCCAACTATTAAGGATTTGTCCCAGGCTGATGGTGAACATGCTGCATTTTATGTTTGGATTGTGCTGTAATAAGAGCCTCTTCCTTCCCTCAGAGGATGTGGCTGGGCTTCTATCCTAGAGATGGAGTAGAAGGCACAACTGGTTTGATAGTTACTATTTTCTGACCTGTTTGCTGAAGTGATTTGCGAATTGACTTTCCTAGGGTGTTGCCTGAGTCCTTTGAAATCTCCTTCTGACATCTTTCCCTTCTGTTGTGAAATATGTTAAGCCACAGGCTAAACTGCTATAAGATCGAAGTTTGTTTTTTTCTCACCTAATAATAGAGAGGTAATCAGATGGTCTAGGGCAGATTTAACTCTACAAGGTTATCAGGAACTTTGTTTCCTTCTGTCTTATTCAGCCATTCCCAGTATGTTTTCTTACCCATAAGATCAAAGCAGACTCATCAGCTCCATATCTGCATTCCACTGGGGAAAGAGAGAAAAGAGCAGTTTTTAAAAAAAAGATATGACTGAGCATTGCTCAAATCACTGTGGCCACACTTTGCTGAAAGAGATGCTGGGACATAGAACCTCTTATCTGGGCAGTCATGTGCTGAGTTAAAACTCAGGGATTCTGTGACTACAAGATGAAAGAGAATTTGGTTGCTGAGACGCAGTTAATGGCTTCTGTTACATGGAGCTCAATGGACGTGCCCAGGAATGCTTTTGGCTGTTATTTTGCAGTTAATACCTCCTGTAACTAAAGCATTTGTTTATGAGTTGACTTGAGAGAAGGGCTGATCTCAGAGCCACTTTGAGCTAAGTTGGATTAGTCACACTAGGAAGTTAATTCCACACCTTTCGTCTAAGTCTCAGTATTGAGGCCTCTCCAGTTCTCATGCACCCTGATCTTAGGGTTAGAATACTTGACCCTGATACCTGCACCATGCTTCATGGTTGCCTGAGCTCTTTCTCCTGTTTCATTTGAGCCTCCAAACTACATATTTGGTCATATTGCCTGCCTACCCCATGCCTGCTGCAGAAATATTCATCCAGGTTAACCTTGATATACACAGAGATGGTCTTGGAGAATTGTGAATGTATGTACTGTATTGTCATCAAGGATACTGTCCCTTATTTGAAGGCATCTAAAGAGAAACTGTTTTCAGATCCAAGTGCTCAGATCTAAAGCCTCTGCAACAAGTCAGGTGGTGGTCATGTTTCCCTTCTAGTTTTGGCTGACAGGAAGCTCAATTCAGTACCATAACTACAGAACCTGTCATCTGTATTTTTTGTTCTCACCCCCTGTTTTTGTTATTTTGTTTCTGGTTTTTTATATTGAGGTATGTTTTAGATATTGTTTACAAAAATAAAATGCACAGATCTTACCTTTTTGGCCTCCTGATTTACATTTGCTCTCGTCCAGGTTTATTTATTTGTATTTTTCTGTAGGCTGCAGCTTTTATGGAATGAAACAATGCATAGGCAGCATTTTGAACACAATGCATTTCCTGAAAATCTCCAGAAGTTGATTGTGGTAAATGTAGACTCTCTAGACTTGTGCATCATAAGGAGGGACTCTGTTCCCTAAAAGCTAAAAAGCAGTATAAAATCCCTAACTACACTTGGCTTTTATTTTGTTTTTTTATTATTATTATTACTTTTTGAGATGGAGTTTTGCTCTTGTTGCCCAGGCTAGAGTGCAATGGTACAATCTCGGCTCACCACAACCTCCGCTTCCCGGGTTCAAGCGATTCTCCTGCCTCAGCCTCCTGAGTAGCTGGGATTACAGGCATGCACAGTTAATTTTGTACTTTTAGTAGAGATGGGCTTTCTCCATGTTGGTCAGGCTGGTCTCGAACTCCTGACCTCAGGTGATCCACCCGCTTCAGCCTCCCAAAGTGCTGGGATTACAGGCGTGAGCCACCATGCCCGGCCCTTATTTTATTTTATTTTTTTGCGATGGAGTTTCATTCTTGTTACCTAGGCTGGAGCGCAGCGGCGCAATCTCGGCTCACTGCGAACTCCGCTTCCCGGATTCAAGCAATTCTCATGCCTCAGCCTCCCGAATAGCTGGGATTAGAGGCGCCCACCACCACACCCGGCTAATTTTTTGTATTTTTAGTAGAGATGGGGTTTCGTCATGTTGGCCAGGCTGGTCTCAAACTCCTGACCTCACGTGATCCACCTGCCTCAGTCTCCCAAAGTACTGGGATTACAAGCGTGAGCCACTGTGCCCGGCCCACTTTGCCTTTTAGGCACAGTCTTGGCCTAAATTTCCAGCATTTTTCACTTTTGTTCTTTTCCTTCACATTTAAGCACACATTCGACCAGCTTTAAGTCTAGAGAACACCAGATTTAAGAACTGCCACTTGGGTACTTTTTCCTTTGTGTCAATTAAAGGAAATGTGTCACTAAAAGAAGCAGGTAATGTAATACATTTCTTTTTTTTTTTTTTTTTTTTTTTTTGAGACAGTCTTGCTCTGTCACCAGGCTGGAGTGCAGTGGCTCGATCTCAGCTCACTGCAGCCTCCTCCTCCCAGGCTCAAGTGATTCTTCTCCCTCGGCCTCCCGAGTAGCCGGGACTACAGGTGCACGCCACCACACCCAGCTAATTTTTGTATTTTTCCATTTTCTTTTTTTTTTTTGAGACAGAGTCTCGCTCTGTCACCCAGGCTGGAGTGCAGTGGCGCGATCTCGGGTTACTGCAAGCTCGGCCTCCCGGGTTCACACCATTCTCCTGCGTCAGCCTCCTGAGTAGCTGGGACTACAGGCGCGTGCCATCACGCCTGGCTAATTTTTTCTTGTATTTTTAGTAGAGACGGGGTTTCACTGTGTTAGCCAGGATGGTCTCGATCTCCTGACCTCATGATCCGCCCGCCTCGGCCTCCCAAAGTGCTGGGATTATAGGCGTGAGCCACCGCGCCTAGCATTTTTTGTATTTTTATTTTTTTATTTTTTGAGACGGAGTCTCGCTCTGTCGCCCAAGCTGGAGTGCAGTGGCATGATCTCGGCTCACTGCAAGCTCTGCCTCCCGGGTTTAGCCATTCTCCTGCCTCAGCCTCCCGAGTAGCTGGGACTACAGGTGCCTGCCACCACGCCCGGCTAATTTTTTGTGTTTTTAGTAAAGACGGTTTCAGCGTGTTAGCCAGGATGTTCTCGATCTCCTGAGCTTGTGATCTGCCTGCCTCAGCCTCCCAAAGTGCTGGGATTACAGGCATGAGCCACCGCGCCCGGCCTAATTTTTGTATTTTTAGTAGAAATGGGGTCTCACCATGTTGGCCAGGATGGTCTCGATCTCTTGACCTCATGATCTGCCTGCCTCAGCCTCCCAAAGTGCTGGGACTACAGGCATGAGCCACCGTGCCCAGCCTACATTTCTTAAATAATTTAAGAAATACGGCTCCACTAGCAAAGTTGCCAAAAATAAATTGATGACTTGTGGGAAGGACCCATATGTTATCCAGCTCTTGTGTGCATTTCTGAGTGGGGCTTTCAGGAGTACTTTAGGATATAAATGTTTGTGTATGAAAGTGAAAGTTGAGGGCTATTTTTATAAATTAAGGGGAAAAGGACGTGATTATTCCCATTTTATAAATAAATCTTACACTCAGCCAGTAAATGGAGATGCCATATTTTTTTGGTTCACATCTGATGTTCTTCTTGCCCCTCTAGACTATGTTCCTACCACTCCTTCCTCTGTTGCCAGATGCTTTAGCCCTTTTCCCATCTGTAGCTACCCCAAAAGAGCAGAAACTGGGAAACTTCTAGGGCCTTGCCAATGTCATCTTGGGGTACTTTTGCCAGAGCCACACAGAAATATGCTAACCTTGACTGTCAGCTGTCAGGGCAGCTTTAGAGCTCATTTAGTTCTCTCAGTGTAAAATGGAGAGGCTGTAGCTCCCAGAGAAGTCATGCAGAGAGATGAGGGTGGAGTCAGGACCAAATTTCAGGCCCAGGACTCCTGGCTACCAGCATGTGCCAAAGTACAGCAGCTGGACCTCCCTGAGGTGCCAAATGATTTTAGGTGGAATGTGGAAACATTTTAATACTAGTACTTCTGTCTTATTCTAATTTATATTAAGAGAAAAATATAACTAGTACTTTATTCCTTAGGATGGGGGTGTTTTTAAGAGTTTGTTTGTTTATTTATTTATTTATCAGTAGAGATGGAGGTCTCATCCTGTTGCCCAGCCTGGAAGAGTCTTTTCAAATGATCTATTAAGTTACAGTACAGGGGATACATGCAAACCTCAAAACCTGTGGAAGGGGAAGGCAAATACTGGATCTTGGGAACCACTGTAATCTACTTTGTGTCTAGTCTATTTCCTACATCCATTGATGGTTCCTGCCCTGGCTGTGCTTCCCTGTTGTCTCTCTTTGATGCTGGATTCTCTGTACCCTGCTCCCACACTGCCTCCTGCTGGCTTTCCTCAGATATCAAGGACCAAGTAGTCACATTTCCCCTACCATGCATTGGTGTCGCTTCTTCACTGAAGAAAACACCTAGGGACTGACCACTCCTCCCCTCCACCAGATCTACCCAACCCAGTGTGTTCTGAGGCTTCAGGGTAAGGCAGTTAGTGAAATTTTTCTCTCCAAATCCTAGAAGGTAAGGGTTGTGGTTAGAAGTTCCCCACCTAAGCATGTGCTCCAGGTGTCAAAAATTGACAGGTAGGACTGATATATGGCCTTGTGGTCTCCAACCCCATACCTTTAACTCCCAACATTGCCTTTCTCTTGCCACACCCTCCCTCTCCATTTCTGTTACTGCCTGGGTGTCTTAGGCCACAGACCCCACTTACTATTGCATGGGGAATGGCTGAACCCAATTGCATTACAAGTTTGGGCCTCCCCTGAGAATTTGGTGTCTTTGGCTTGTGAGTACTCACTTCTTGGGGGTGGGATCTCTCCAAGATGAGTCACTATGATTGTGTAGAGCATTCCCAAATCAGTCTTTTTGGTTAGAACAACTCTTTAAATCACCTAGCTTGACCATCATTCAATACTCACATCTCGGCCAGGTGTGGTCGCTCACACCTGTAATACCAGCACTTTGGGAAGCTGAGGTGGACAGATCACCTGAGGTCAGGAGTTCAAAACCAGCTTGACTAACATGGTGAAACCCCATCTCTACTAAAAATACAAAATTAGCTGGGCGTGGTGGCGCATTCCTGTAATCCCAGCTACTTGGGAGGCTGTGGCAGAAGAATGAATCACTTGAACCTGGGAGGTGGAGGTTGCAGTGAGATGAGATCTTGCCACTGTACTCCAGCCTGGGTGACAGAGTGAGACTCTGTCTCAAAAAAAAAAAAAAGAAAATCTGTGATCCAAAAAAGAGTCTCTAAAGGGAGAGCAAATCCTGAAATGGAAACAGCATGAGGACAAAGTTAAGCAGGTTTGAGACTGGTCCAGCCAGCTTTTGTGAGCAGGATCTTTCCCTGCCTTCTGGACCTTACATCTGGGTGTCAAGCCAGAGGATTTTCCTTCTTCATTTTATAGCCAATCCTTTGGGCCTTTCAGACAGTTTCTGGGAAGATGGACTGAGTTTTTGCTATCTTCCTATGTTTCCCCTTTTTCTTTTGAAAATAGGCAGGAGTAAATATATATGAAGCAATCTTGATAGCTACCTCTGTGGCTTCAGAGTTACTCTTCTGTTATGACACTCCATGGGGTCTGACAAGTATTCTGTTGTAATGGAATTTGGCATAATGCATATACTTCTTCATTTTTCAGAAAAACGTGATTGATGAGGCAGAGAAATAGTTCCTTTCCTCTGTGATGAAATTATCAAGTTAAAAAATTATTGAAATGATTAGGGCAAAGTTTCCTAATTCTCTTGCATTCTCTGTTTCATTTCCCAACATAGACCCCTGCCCCACCATCAGATAGCACAGATTAATTTTTAAGATTAATATGAATTCAACTGAATTTTCTTTGGAGACTTTTAAAAAGAGAGTTTAGGGACCACATTTATGTAGCCTAGATTGTCCTGAAGTCAGAATTCAAGAGTAGAAGTCTTTTGTCATGTAGGAAAGGCAAGGCTGTGAATGTGAAGGTGACGGGTATTCTGGGGTGGCCTGCTCAAGGGAAGAGAATGCGTCTTTAAGAGACAGATGGCTGAGTGCTAGCCATAGCACTGGCCCTAACTTGCCACGTAACTTCAATCAAGCTGTTTTCTCTGAGTCTCATCTGTACAGTGGGAATAATGATGCCTGCTTTCCATATTTCATAGAGTTGTTGAGAGGCTCAAAGGAAAATACATATGAAGAATGTTTTGTAGGCAAGAAGATGCCATCTCTGCTCTCATGTCTTTTAATTTTCTATAATTTTTTATCTTTTAAGACAGAGTCACACTGTGTTTCCCAGGCTGGTCTCAAACTCCTGGGCTAAAGTGATCCTCGGCCTCCCAGTGTTGGGATCATAGGTGTGAGCCACCATGCCTGGCCTAAATATTTATTAATTTGCTTAAAGGTAACAGTAAGCCCATCACATGTTAACATAAATAATTTTATTTATTTTTTTTTTTTTTTGAGACAGAGTCTCACTCTATGGCCTAGGCTGGAGTACAGTGGTACAATCTCGGCTCACTGCAACCTCTGGCTCCCAGGTTCAAGCAATTCTTGTGCCTCAGCCTCCCAAGTAGCTGGGATTACAGGTGCCCGCCACCATATGACCTCAGGTGTTCTACCCACCATGGCCTCCCAAAGTGCAGGGATTACAGGCGTGAGCCACTGCTCCTGGCCAAAATATATATATTTATTTATTTAATTTTTTTTTTTTTTTTGAGATGGGGTCTTGGTCTGTTGCCCAGGCTGGAATGCAGTGGCATGATCATAGCTCACTACAGCCTCCATCTCCCAGGCTCAAGCAGTCCTCCCACCTCATCCTCCTGAGTAGCTGGAACTACCTGTGCCCACTGCCATATCTGGCTAATTTATTTTTAGTAGAGATGAGGTGTTGCTATGTTGTCCAGGCTTGGTCTCAAACTTCCTAAGCTCAAGCGATCTTCCCACCTTGGCTTCCCAAAGTGCTGGGATAACAGGCATGAGCCACTGTGCCTGGCTGATAAAATATTTTTAAGGAAAAGTAATTATTTTTCCAAACAAAATTTCTTGAGAAGAGTAGCATTGTTTTTAATTTTCATAAATCTTTTGAATGTCTGGCATAACAGAAGACTGTGAAATACTCATATCTGCTTTTGCATTCAGTCTGTTTCAATGTTATTTTGGTTGAAGAATATGAAGAAAATTCAACCTCCCACAGATGTGTATTTGGAAAAAGGGAGAAATATATTCATAACTTTTTCAGATAATTGTGGATATTCTTTGATGCTATCAAAACTCTGCTAAAGGTTAGTTGCAATGTGGAACCTCAAAGTATATTAGTGAACTTTTTATATTCCATTAATATTTATTGGTTTATTTTGCACTTTTTTTTTCTTTTTAGGGATGGGGGTCTCGCTATATTGCCCAGGCTAGTCTCAAACTCCTGGGCTCAAGTGATCCACCTGCCTCAGCCTTTCAAAGTGCCAGGATTACAGGCGTGAGCCACTGCACCTGGCCTTATTTTGCACTTTGAATGGATCTTTTACTAATGTGTGATTTTGTAGTGTCATGCATTGGTCATTTGGAAAACACTGCACATCTCCTAAATGTTGACACATTATACAATATCAAAAAATCATATTTATTTATTTTTATTTTTTATTTTATTTTATTTTATTTTATTTTTTGAGATAGAGTCTCGTTCTGTCGCCCAGGCTGGAGTGCAGTGGCACCATCTCAGCTCACTGCAAGCTCCGCCTCCCAGGTTCAAGCAATTCTCCTGCCTCAGCCTCCCGAGTAGCTGGGACTAAGGCACACGCCGCCATACCCAGCTAATTTTTTTTGTATTTTGAGTAGAGATGGGGTTTCACTGTGTTGCCCAGGCTGGTCTTGAACTCCTGAGCTCAGGCAATCCGCTCACCTCGGCCTCCCAAAGTGCCAGGATTACAGGCATGAGCCACCGTGCCCGGACTTATTTTAGTTTTGTGAGACAGAGTCTTGCTCTGTTGCCCAGGCTGGAGGGCAGTGCCATGATCTCGGCTCACTGCAACCTCTGCCTCCCTGGTTCAAGCAATTCTTGTGTCTCAGCCTCCTGAGTAGCTGGTATTACAGGCATGCGCCACCATGCCCAGCTAATTTTTTTATTTTTAGTAGAGATGGGGTTTCGCCATGTTGGCCAGACTGGTCTTGAACTCCTGGCCTGAAATGATTTGCCCACCTTGACCTCCTGAAGTGTTGGGATTACAGGCATGAGCCACCGTGCCTGGCCCACTACCAGTCTTATTAGAAAAAGTCATGGGAAGCTATCAAACTTACATTGGGAGATACAAGTCAGTTGTTAGAAATTCTGTTTGACTTAAATGCTTGAGTTTTATCAGGCTGGGCGCGGTGGCTCACGCCTGTAATCCTAGCACTTTGGGAGGCTGAGGCGGGCAGACTGCCTGAGCTCAGGAGTTCAAGACCAGCCTGGGCAACACGGCGAAACCCTGTCTCTACTAAAATACAAAAAATTAGCTGGGCGTTAGTGGCGTGTGCCTGTGGTCCCAGCTACTCAGGAGGCTGAGGCAGGAGAATTGCTTGAACCTGGGAGGCAGAGGTTGCAGTGAGCTGAGATCACGCCACTCCACTCCAGCCTGGGTAACAGAGTGAGACTCCGTCTCCAAAAATAAAAATAAAGGCTTGAGTTTTATCATAACCGACAATGCTATCAGGCTCTACTTTATTTTTAAGAACATGTCTGCCAAATATCCAGTGAACAACTAGTCTGTTAGCTGTTCTTTCAAATAAAAATGGTGTTCCATGAAGAAAGCTATTAATTCAGCTCCAAACTCAAATTGCAAGAGTGCTTTTCCTCAAGACAAATGTTGTACTTAAAAGTGCTTGATGCATACATACATGCATTTAATCACATAAACGTGTACTTAAATAAAACAATTTTTATTGTCTTCATCAAAGACCTCTTAAATGAAACAGGTGTTTTTTTTTTGTTTTTTTTTTGAGACAGTGTCGCACTCTGTTGCCTAGGCTGGAGTGCAGTGGCGCGATCTCGGCTCACTGAAACCTCTGCCTCCCAGGTTCAAGTGATTCTCCTGCCTCAGCCTCCCAAGTAGCTGGGATTACAGGTGCGTGCCACCACGCCCAGCTAATTTCTGTATTTTTAGTAGAGAGGGGGGTTTCACCATGTTGGCCAGGCTGGTCTCGAATTCCTAACCTCAAGTGATCCACCTGCCTTGGCCTCCCAAAGTGTTGGGATTACAGGTGTGAGCCACTGCACCCATCCGGCCTGAAACAGGTGTTTTTTTACTGTAGCAGTGAAGAATACCTTGACCTCTAGCACAACTTGGTGCAGTTGCCTTGATTTGTGCTAAGGCAGCAGTTTTACCCATTGCTACTTTTGTATCATTGTGCAAATGTCATCACAGTGACAATGCAGATAATGTCTCAGTATTATTAGGAAAATCGTTTTGATCTCAGGCACCCCACTATCCCCCCAGCCCAAAGGGTCTCAGAGATCCCTAGGCCTTTCCAGGCGACACTTTTTTTTTTTTTTTGAGATGGAGTCTCACTCCGTTGCCAGGCTGGAGTGCTGTGGCACGATCTCAGCTCACTGCAACCTCCAACTCCCTGGTTCAAGCAATTCTCCTGCCTCAGCCTCCTGAGTAGCTGGGATTACAGGCACACGCCACCACGTCTGGATAATTTTTGTATTTTTAGTAGAGACGGAGTTTCACCATGTTGGCCAGGCTGGTCTTGATCTCCTGATCTCATGATCCACCTGCCTTGGCCTCCCAAAGTGCTGGGATTACAGGTGTGAGCCACTGTGCCCGGCCTCCAGGCCACACTTTTGAGAACACTGATCTAATACATGCTCACACCACTGAGAAACTTTTCCTCCTGTATTGCTATTCTGGGAGCATCCCTTCCATTGGAAGTTTTAAGTGGCTCCCAAATTCTTCACTCAGCAAAAGCACCTTGTTATGGAACTAACATTGAATAAGTAACAATCTTTCTTCTCCAAGAATTTTCTTGGGGATTGCTGAGTAAGGGAATAAGACATATAATTAGAGTTATAATGTTAAGAATTCCTTAAAAAGAATTATGTTAACTGTGATGGACGACAAAGGGAGAGCTAAATTCTGAATCTAACTCTGAGGTCTTGAACCTCATGATAAATCCCGACCAAACCAAATTGAAACACTCCACTTCCTCTCCTTCTATCAAACCTCTTTTAAAAGTGCAAGTTGTTAAT
This sequence comes from Pan troglodytes, assembly GCF_028858775.2. Taxonomy (NCBI): domain Eukaryota; kingdom Metazoa; phylum Chordata; class Mammalia; order Primates; family Hominidae; genus Pan; species Pan troglodytes. Next base: position 47,780,413 of record NC_072403.2, on the reverse strand, counting down.
AAATTGCCTACACAGCGCTTGGTCCAGGCATTGTAGTTTCCCCCTTCCTATTGTGTGTGGTGTTCTTTTTTTTTTTGTGCTTACCTAGTTCTCCTGTTTACAGGTGTGTAACTTGAGCCACTACTATAGCTAATGTCTGTTTCTTTTACTTGTCCTTATATTTAAATGTAAGTCTTTATCTGCCTTAGCTATGTGTTGGGTGTTGAAATTGTTGATCTTATTTTGGGAGACTCCCATCCCCTCCCCCCACTACCACCCCGCAAGTAGTTTCAAGACAGTGCAACTAGGAGACTGCTTAACCTAAGCCTTTTGTAGCTTAGGTGCTGTTCTGTTTCCCAATGGACCACTACCAAGTCAGTCTGGTTTATTTCCCAAGCCTTACAATCTGCTGAACTTCTTCAGTTCCGGCAGCGATCCTCTAACTTGCGGGGGATTTCCATAAAACAGCTGAATCTCTCTTGGGTCATCAGTGGCAAAAGCCAGACACGTGCTCGCCCGCCTGGGAGCCAATAGTAACTTTTGCAAACGCTGCCTCCGGAAACCCCACGGTTTGAGGGCTGCTGCTTTAGGAACAACACAGAAATAACGTCTTTTAACAGAATAAAACAAAACATACGGACGGGATAGTGAGAAAGCCTTTGTCCTTCGCAGTGGGGAGAGGTGTTAAAGGTGAACCGAAAAGAGTATGGGAAACTCATGTAAAATACCTTTACAGTTCCCCGGGAAGAAGGGGGCGGAGATGGGCTCGGGAGCGTCTCTGGCCCTTTAAGGAGGAGGGACAGACATAAGAGTCTGTACCTTTAAGAGTCTCTTTGTCTGGAAACCTTCTTATTTACCCTCCTGTGCTTCAACCAAACTTCGACCAGCTATTCACAACGTCCCCCTACGCCGCCGCCCCTTACGCCAGGCTCAAAGCGGCCGCGCGTTTGTAGCTGACCCTAAACTTTGCGCCTGCGGCGCGAACCCTCGAAACGGGTGCCGGTGCCGGGGTCGCGGCCCAGCGCTGCGCCGTTGGCGCAATGCAGGGCCTGAGGGGCGGGGCTCCAGCGGGCGGGCCAATAGACGGGCAGGGGGCGGGGCCGTGTTCGGTTGTCTCGCGCCCTGGTGACAGCTCGCGCGTGCTGATGATGGCGGTAAATAGAGGGGGCCGGGGGAGGGGACGGAGGAGGTGGGGAGGCAGCAAAGTGGGTAGCTCCAGGGGGTAGGGGGAACGGGGGCCGGGGAGGCCGCGACGGCCAGGGAGCCCATTCTAAGACTCGGAGGCGGGGATAGGAGTCTCCGGCTCACTAGCCCTCCCCTTTAAAGAAGCAAAATCCTCACACACCGGGTGAGGGGCGACAAAGGCAGCGCGCGCCTCGCGGGCGGGAGGAGCGGCGGCAGGGGGCGGGACCGCGGCGCCGGCGGGCTGGGGGCGCCCGGGGCGGGGGCGGCGGGAGGCGAGAGCCGGGAGTCGGGGCGCGCGGGCGCCTTATTTTGGCGGGGTGGGCGACGGCTGGGTTGGGGCAAAAGCGTTGAAGGGAGAGGGAAAGGAAGGCTTGGAGGCGATGAGGGGAACCGGGTTGAGAATGAGATGAGGAGGATTAAGGGGAGAAAGGGTTAGAAGCCAGGGAGAGGAGGAGTGAGAAAAAGCCAGCCAAGGAGATAGGAAGGAGGCAAAAGCCAGGGTGGGCGTTAAGGAAGCCGGGCAGGGAATGAGGTTAGGGCTGGGGGAAAGGGATCCTGGGGTTAGGTGTAAGAGCAGGGGTTTGAAGGGGAAATCTTCGTAGCGGGTGGTGTTGGGGTGAGGGGTACCGGGGTAAGTGTTGGAAGTGGAAGACAAGGAGGGGCAGAGCTGGGGTAATAGTTGGGAGTAGGAAAGAGAGAGTGATTAAGAGCCAGACGTGACGAGGGTGTGAACTAGTGCGGAGCGAGATGAGCTGAAGGACTGGGACCAACGGTGTGGTGGGAACTGCTGGCGAGGTTCTGAGAAAGGAATGGGTTAGTGGGTGGGCGATGGATGTAAATTCTGTAAAGTGAGGGAGGGCAAATGAGACCTGGACTGGAACCAGGTGGAGTCAGGAATAAGAGTGTGGTGGAAGGGCGAAAGGAAACAGATAAGAGATGGGTGTCTGTAGGACGATTCTGGGACCAGAAGAGCTGAAAGGAGACTAGAGTTAGGGTGTAAGAAGTGATGGCCATCTGGGACAAGGATAACTGGGTAATTACGTTAATTGAAGAGGTTCAGCAAGATCCAAGGTGAAAACAGTGAGGTAAAGAGACAGGGCTAAAAGCAAATGGTGAGAGGAGCAGGAAGAGATGGGCCCCAGAATTTAAAGGATGAGATGGGGAGTAAGGGAAGAGAGGGGGCTAAGAGAAGCTGGGGGAGTCCTGATGGATGTAGAACTGGGGTAGACTGCATGGGGGTGGGAATCGAATGTGCGTGTTATGGGGAGTTGCTCCAGAAGGTCTGCAAGGGTCAGGGCAGAAATGCTGTAGTGAAAGATCAAGTTTAAGAGAGCCTTTGGTGCAGAAGACGAGGAACCATGGTGAGTGAAAGGGGACCTAGAGACAGGGTTAAAGACTAAAAAGTAAGGGCAGAGGTGGGGGGTGCAGGAAAGGAATTCTTTGTTGAGGAGAGAACTGTGTGTTGAAACTGTGAATCCTTTTGTCCCTAAAAGTAGGAAATTCCAGAAACCTCTTTCTCTCAAGAAATCTTGAATCTGCTTCCACCCTTCATTGCTTTTGATTTGACTTTCCTGTCCACTTTGAAGAAATGAGACTCATTTTGATTTGATTTTTTTCTTGTATGGATGATAAAGCATAAACTCTGGGTGTTGAAAACCTCTGCATTTCACTAGTGTTGTGATAATTCGGGGAAAGGGTGTGCTTATTTAGGGTGTACTCGTGTGATGTGATAGTTTTAGTGTTGTAGGAGTGTTGCACCTGACAAGTGCTGGGCTGTGTTTTATGGACAGCATTTTCATTTTCAATGGAGAACGCACTGTTGTTGGGATAGAGAAAGATGAGAATCTGTTTCTTTTGATTAATCAACCAGGTTTCTGCTTATTGTTTTCAGTTGCTGGAGAATGTTAAGAAATCATTTCAGAGAAAGGCAGATAACCAACCAAGGAAGTTTACTGGGGGAGAGATTAAATCAGAGCTGAGGGCTTTGAGTTCCTGAGCTGCCTTTAGCTTTGTGCGGGACGTTTCATGCTGTAGTTGGTAACTCACCCATTTAACAAAATGGCATAAAGAAAGGGAGAATTGTAGAGTAGTGGAGGATTTTAGAGTAGCAGACTTATTTTTTAGGGCAAATAAATTTATGAGTAATTTTGATGGAAAAACATCTCTGTAAGATAATACTGCAGCAAGCTTGGTCTTTGGACAGCTCCACTGCCTTTCATGTTTTATGGTTGTGAATAAAGAAGGCCAGATTAATACTAATTTTCAAGAAGCTTTTGATTTTTAAGACACCTTTAGAAATGAAAAGGAAGATAAATTTGGGGCAAAATTTGGTTATTCTTACTTAGAATTTTGTTTTAATGATTTTTTTCAGAAGCTTTTACATTTAGCTAAGAATATGAATGAATATTTGTTTTGCATTTGATGGTGCCAAAGGATAGCATATGATTTACTTGGGGAAAAATTCAAACAATTGTTGAGAATCTTGTTTGGGGTTATTTCATTGTGTACACTCAGATGCACAAAGATACTTTTTTTTTCAAAGTTGGGTAAATTTTGGATTGACACTTTTGCTGGTGTTTGTATAAATAACAAAGATTAGGTTTATGACTTTTGTAATAGTTAACAAAGATTAGATTTTGATTTGTGGATTTGAGCAACAATGGTTAATGTATATGAATAATTTAGAAAACTCTTTCTGCATTCAGCTACTGTGTTAGTGGCATAGTATTTAGTTTATGGTTTGTTTCCTGGATTGTATTAAGCAAGTGTTCAAGGTTACTAGATGTATTTAGCAATTTAACAGAGGATCTTGGTAAAAATTACTATTTTTGCCACTACATTTTAAAAGGATTAGTTTGATAATGTTGACTTTCAAGATGAAGAATAACTTTGATATGAGGCACTTGTTTCAGTGAGATGTGTGTGCATATTCTTTTTATAGATGTGTTTGGGCTGGTGTTAGTAGTAGGACGTACTCTGTATGGTATTGCCATGTTTATAATGTAATTGTAATTGTTTAATGCTCGATATCTTTATATAAGTGATTATAGACTTATTTGATATTGGTAAAGAAGAAAATATAAACTGTAAGATCAGCCAAGGGAAAGAGTGAGTCCTGCCTTTTGTTTCTGTATGCAACGGCCTTAGTGCGCTTAAACCACTGAGTCTCATTGTCAATGGTTATTTCTCAGTCGCTATTTCTAAAACTGAAAATGGATTTTTAAAAATTGAGATAATACTGTTTATCAATAAGGACTCCAATGATAAATTTAAGCTTTATTTTCATTTGTTCATCAAGTACAGTTCTACCCAATTTAACTTTATTTTGGTTATAATCTTATTTGCTAAGCAAAAGCTTTTAAGTTTATATTTTTAGATTTATTAGGCTGTACATAATTAAATGTTTTCCTGGTTAACCGTAGATTCTTTGGATGGGAAGAGACCTTGAAAGGACCTCTAGTTTATCCTGCAACTCCAGTCAATATCCTACTTAAATCATTCCAGGTAGATAAAAATTTATCCTATTTTTTAAAACAAATCTTCAGCAGTAATGTGGTAACCTCTGTAGATAATCTTTGCAAGCATTTAATAATTTCTCTATCAGGAGAGTCTGCCTTCTCACCAACCAGCACATGCTTAATGCTATATATGTGTTTGTTTCCTCTTGCCCCATTCTCAATTTTTGAGTAAAAAATATCTGTGTACTTTTGTATTTATAAGACCTTAGTTCTTCATAAACTTAATAATAGTAGCCAACACACATATAATGCTTTTGTGCCAGATACTTCTGTAAGCACTGCAAATTGTAACTTGTTTACTCCTCAATGGCAATCCTGTGAGGTAGGTACTATTACTATTCTCATTTTACAGGTGATGAAATAGAGGGTCCTTGAGATTAAATGATTTGCCCAAGGTTATACTCAGACATTCCTACAACTATTTATTTGGTAATTATCTTATATTACAAATAATACTATGTTTTGTAACCCAGTGATACATTTGATCTTTATTTTAGTTCAAAAGCTAGAATTCTACCAAGTGGTGGGATGGGATTCCAGCCTTTGCATTTTGCCAGCAGAGTCTGTGCTCTGGTTTTGCCTCTGGCTTGCCTGTTGTGAAGTTCTCCCTCACCAAGTTCTTCAGATTCAACACTTAACAAGTCTTGTTTGCCAATCTTTAAAAATTATCCCTGTAGTCCTGTTACTAACCTTTTATCCAGTTCCTTTCTAGATGAGGAACCTGGGGTAAACACCGTAACGATTATGTATAATGTAAAGATTACATCAATGTTGTTGCATGCTTCTATTTTTTCATTCCAAAATTGTATTTACAAAACAAACCCAAACCAGTAAAAAATGCCTTATTGCATTGCAGATTACCCATCCACCTTTTTAGCTAGAAAACTGCCCTGGACTTGTTATATACTATGACACGTTTATAGTTGAAAGATTATTGCTGTTTGAAGAAAAATGGATTTTTTCTGATTTCAGATTTCAGTGCAAATATCCATAAGCAAAATCTGTTTATACCCTCACTAATTTTTTAGTATTTTCTCTTTATGTGTGCCTAAGTGATATACCAATTTCCCCATATATTATTATTTTGATTATTATGATTATTATTGAGACAGAATCTTGCTCTTTTGCCCAGGCGAATGCAGTGGCGCCATGTCAGCTCACTGCAGCCTGGACCTCTCTGGGACTACAGATGTGTGCCATCACACCTGGTTAATTTTTGTATTTTTTGTAGAGACAAGGTTTCACCATGTTGCCCAGGCTTGTCTCGAACTCCTGGGCTCAAAAAATCTGCCCACCTTAACCTCCCGAAGTGCTGGTATTACAGATGTGAGCCACCGCGCCTGGCCTCCTAATACTTTAATTGGTTAAGTAAATTGATCCACTCGTTTTTTTTTTTTTTTTTGAGATGGAGTACTGCTCTGTAGCTTAGGCTGGAGTGCAGTGGCACGATCTTGGCTCACTACAACCTCCGCCTCCCAGGTTCAAGCGATTCTCCTGCCTCAGCCTCCCTAGTAGCTGGGATTACAGGCACCCACCACCACATCCAGCCAAGGTTTTGTATTTTTAGTAGAGACGGGATTTCACCTTGTTGGCCAGGCTGGTCTCGAACTCCTGACCTCAAGTGATCTCCAAAGTGTTAGGATTACAGGCGTGAGCCACCGTGCCCAGCTGATCCACTCATTTAAAAAAAATAATTAACAATTACTGAGTGTTTACTAGGTGTCCAGCATTAACTGAGTATGTGAATTGTTTGAAACTTGAAACAGCCCTATGAGAGAACTTCTGTTGTTAATACTCTATTTTTTGGTGACTCTTGATTTTATTGCAATTTTTTAAACATATGGAAAAGTTGCAAAAATGATACAAGAAATTCTGTATACCCTTACTCAGTTTCACCAATTTTTTTCATTTTGCCCCATTTGCTTTATCATTTTCTCTCACTTGAGTATTTTTAAACAAGTCAAATTGAAGAAAATGCATATGAAGACCTTAATTTTAAAGAAGAAAAGGGGAGAATGTTTTGAGTATTTCAAAAAGTTTAGTTTGTGTTTAATTTTAGTCAAATACTTGAAGCAAAGGAATCTCAAGATTGGGTTTAGAGTGGATTTTGTGTTTTTATGGTCTTGTCTCCAGTACATTCTGAGATTCTTTCACTTGTGAATGATGGGTTTGTAGGTCTCTCCCATTAGAAAAAACTGTGTCATAGTGTACCCGTGTGTTGGGAACCTCCCTAGCATGTGGCATGGTGTGCTCATGCATGGATGTGTCCTCAGGACATGCTAGCTATGGAGGTATGGGTGATTATTGTGAGAAACAGGAGCCATGGGGCCTTTCAAAACCACAACCAAGAAATAGTTAGGTGAAATACATATTTTAAAGACTCTTACGTAGCTTCAAGGAGCTGGAAAAGATCAAAGTACAAAATGTATTGCTTTAAGAATATTGGTTGGCTGCGTGCGGTGGCTCATACCTGTAATCCTAGCACATTGGGAGGCTGAGGCAGGTGGATCCCTTGGTGCCAGGAGTTTGAGACCAGCCTGGCCAACATGGTAAAACCCCACCTCTACTAAAAATACAAAAATTAGCCACACATGGTGGCACGTGCCGGTAATCCCAGCTACTCTGGAGACTGAGGCAGGAAAATTGCTTGAACCTGGGAGACAGAGGTTGCAGTGAGCCGAGATCAAGCCACTGCACTCCAGCCTCGTCAACAGAGCGAGACTCTGTCTCAAAAAAAAAAAAAAAAATTGATTGGGATTAATACAAATAAGTTTGCCATATTATGAGGGGGATGAATGGAAATATCTTAATATTATATTACCTTCCCCTCAAATAAACCTAAATTTTGGGAGTCTTTTCTGTTGTTGTGACATATGGAAATTAAACTGACTCCCTTCCCATCATTTAATCTTCATTAAAATGATGGCCTGTCCATTTGATAAACTCGTGACCTGAAGGAGGTCCTCTCAGTTTAACTGGAAGGAATATTAACTGTATTCTGACAAATGTAAAATACGGCACTTGTGGCTGGGTGCGGTGGCTCACACCTGTAATCCCAGCCCTTTGGGAGGCTGAGGCGGGTGGATCACTTGAGGTCAGGAGTTCGAGATCAGCCTGACTAGCATGGAGAAACCCCGTCTCTACTAAAAATACAAAATTAGACAGGTGTGGTGGCGCATGCCTGTAATCCCAGCTACTCGGGAGGCTGAAGCTGGAGAATCTCTTGAATCCGGGAGGCAGAGGTTGCAGTGAGCTGAGATCGTGCTGTTGTACTCCAGCCTGGGCAACAAGAGTGAAACTCTGTCTCAAAACAAAACAAACAAACAAAAAAACAGCACTTGTGGGCTTCTTTTCCTTTTTTCCCCACTCTTTAAGCAATTATCAAAGCTGTGAAATATAGCTCCTTGTTAAAGCTGATTGTAGGCCAGGCACAGTGGCTCACACCTGTTAATCCCAGCACTTTGGGAGGCCGAAGGCAGGTGGATCACTTGAGGCCAGGAGTTCGAGACCAGGCTAGCCAACATAGTGAAACCCTGTCTCTAGTAAAAATACAAAAATTAGCTGGGCATGATGGTGCATGCCTGTAACCCCAGCTACTTGGGTGGTTGAGGAACAAGATTTGCTTGAACCTGGGAGGCAGAGGTTGCAGTGAGCTGAGATTGTGCCACTCCATTCCAGCCTGGACGACAGACTGACACTGCATCTCAAAAAAAAAAAAAAAAAAAAAAAAAAGCTGATTGTGATAATTAAAAACACTCCCCTTTCATAAGGATGAAAAAATTACAAATTGTTTGGAAAGCATTCTTTCTAGTCATGTGTTATTGTTTCGGAGACATGGGCTATTTTTAAAGACTATAATACTATCCCTTTTCCATTCACATGTTAATAGAAGTCTGGAAAGTAAGGCATTCTCCTGAAATTTTCAGGGTTTTTTATTATATGTCAAGTTGTAAACAGCATTCTGTGACAGGTATTTTCTCTCTTTGTCTTTTATTGAGCTAATTAGTGATTTACACTCTAGTAGCATCTCTTCCAGCTTTACTGTGTGAAAATGTCTGCTACTCCGTGCCTTCTATGCAGCCAGGGCTGGCAAATGATTGGGGGCAGATGTTGGTTAGCACATCAGAAGGATCAGGGATAAAATTTATTTTTCTTTTGTGTTTTTAAAGATATGTTTTAAAGGCTTTTGTCTATGTCTTTGCCCCACTCCATTATTCCCTACCCTCATTCAAATAGGAATGTTATGACCTCTGTAACCTAGAGCTACTGTTCTTGATTCAGTTTTGGATTGTTTTCTATCCTGTTCCCCACCCCCACCGAAACGTTGTGTCGTGGGATTTGGGGAGGATTAGCACGGCAGTCTGGCATAGTTTAGAGCCCAGGAAGCTGGTCTTCACTGCTCCCTCCCATCATCAGAATACAGAGCTTTCAGTCATTGCCTTTAGAACCCAGCAGTGCTTCTTTTGCTGGGCAAATTGTGTGAAAGATGGGAGGGCAGCACTGTTGCTAGTGAGTTAGGAGGATACTTTTGTATGATGCTTGTATCTATCCAAGGGAAGGATGGGCTCTACTGTTGTGTTAGCTTTTTCAAAATGCAGCAGAGAATGGCCAAAAGGTAATTTATAGCTTGGCTTTAGCATTTTGTCACATTGGTGTCCTGCTCTTTCCTGCCTCCTGCTCTCTCTTTCAGTCTCTGACATGGGAAAGAAGATGTGTAGGATATGTCATATGCTCACTTGGATGGACCATGTGGGTGCATTAAAATAGCAAGAACTTTGACTTTGAAATAAAGTCTTTAAGGATCAATTTGTTTTGTAGATATACATTGTAGTTGAAAATGAAAGGAAGAGTAGATAGGGGTTTACTGATTTATCAACTTTTTTTGAGACAGAGTCTCACTCTGTCGCCCAGGCTGGAGTGCAGTGGTGCGATCTTGACTCACTGCAACCTCTGTCTCCCAGGTTCAAGTGATTCTCCTGTCTCAGCCCCTAGAGTAGCCAGGACTACAGGCATGCACCACCACGCCGACTAATTTTTTGTATTGTTAGGTGGAGATGGGGTTTCGCCATGTTGGCCAGGTTGGTCTCAAACTCCTGACCTCAGGTGATCTGCCCGCCTCGGCCTCCCAAAGTGTTGGGATTACAGGCGTGAGCCACCACGGCTGGCTTTGATTTATCAGTTTTGAGCCCAGACCTTTCTAGAATGCCAGGTAATTTATGGTACTTATTTTTGCAGTTATGGATATTAACCTATCAGGACAATAAGGTCAAAGTCCCTGTTAGAGCTAATTAGATTCTCCTTGACAAAAATTGGAGGTAGCAACAAAGAAAATCAAGTAAGAAAATGTATGAATTGCTCAATTCGGCCATCATTGCTAATAGCTTTATGATCATAGACATCTAGCCCTTGACAGCGAATCAGCATTTATGAACAGAGGTCATCTCATTTATGTAAGCATTCATAGAGTATGTGGGACTATATTAATGTTATGTTTTTATAAACCAGAATGCCAAGAATATCCCTATAGATGGTCATTGCTAACATTTACATCTTTAACTCTCCTTTTTTATGTTCTAATACAACCACCTATATCAATTGGATGCTTATGGCTATACACTGATTGCATGCTTGTATCTAAAAGAGGTCAAAGGTCAGGTTAATAAACATTGCATATAAAAAAGTTAAATATGGTCAACTGATTAGAAGGGTCTTATAAGTAAAGATGAGAAAGCAAATACATCACCGTGGAATTGAATATACTCTTAAAAGAAATATTTTAGAAATGTGTGACATAACTTGAAGAGCTTATAACAATGCATTTCAAGTGAAAGGTAAGTGTGCTTTAATGAAGACGTCAGTCTCATCTGTGAGTGGCTTCATTGTCTGCTCCATGCTGAAAATCCCAAATTGGGCCCAGTGTGTAGTTTACCTTGTTATCCCAGCACATTGGGAGGCCAAGGTGGGAGATTCTCTCTTTTTTTTTTTTTTTCCTGAGACAGAGTCTCACTCTGTCCGCCAGGCTGGAGTGCAGTAGCATGATCTCGGCTCACTGCAGCATCCACCTCCCGGCTTCAAGCCATTCTGCCTCAGCCTCCTGAGTAGCTGGGACTACAGGTGCGTGCCACCATGTCTGGCTAATTTTTCTATTTTTAGTAGAGACAAGGTTTCGACATGTTGGCCAGGCTGGTCTCGAACTCCTGACCTCAAGTGATCCACTTGAGCGGGAGGATTGCTTGAGCCCAGGAGTTCAAGGTTACAGTGAGGTATGATTGTGTGCTGACACTCAGTAATCTAAATCTGAGATACTGAAGTACTGCAATTTTAGAGCCTTATAGGCAGCTGTTGTCCTACTACAGGTTGCTATTATTTTCCTTTACCAGTATTATCATGTATACTAGTTAACATTTGGAATTTGTGGCCTTTCATTAGGAGACATCTAAAAAGGGGTGAACGGGTAATTTTTTTTGTTTGTTTGAAAATGTTATTCTCTGTGCCCAGGGAATATGGAATAGACATGTCACTCTGCACTGAATGCGTTAATCAGTTTTTGTTAGCAGCATGGCGTAATCAGTATATTAACTACAACACCTACGTTGGCAGCCAGCAGTGTGCTTGTGAAATCTTTTAGAAAACAGAAATCTGGTGAGAAGTGTTCCTGAGCAGTTGAAGTATTGTTGGGTGCAGAGGGAGGGCGTTGCATAGAACAAATAAAGTAGAAAAAATTTATCCTCCAAAAAGTAGTTGTTTCACCACTGAAAGCCATGAGACTTTAAGACGTTTTATCTGTGGATTGAGATGTGGCTGTCTAATTTATGTAGGACTTACAGAGTTCTTTTTGTATTTTGATTTTTCATTTAACTTTGTCATTTAAAGAACTTCAAGGTACATTTCCATTTGATGAAAAAAGTTTTGTAAAACATTTATTTTAAGGATGGTTTCTCATTTTTTAGTATATATTATATGCTACTGTAAATTATTTTTCCCTTCCACTTCCAATTAAAACATATCTGACTTAAAAAAATACCTTCAGCAGAAATAAGAAAAGTTTCTATTTAAGCAGAGTTCTTGGCACTTAAGAGGTGTTCAATAAGTTTTTATGGAATAAATTAATGTATGCATGAATGAAAAATATTATTCTGAATTTGGACTTCCTACTCCCATAATTTGGGTACAGTATAGCTTTGGTGTACAAAGGCCTTCTGTTCAGCCCTCATTCCCATGTCTATTTTCCTCCCCACCTCACAGGCACACTCTCTAATGTGTTTGATATGTCCTTGATTCTATGTGCATCTTTGTAAAATACTTACTGATTCTTTTGGTGTATGTATTTTTAATTACAAAATTGCTCATTATACCACACCGTTGTAGAATTTGGCTATAGAATTCTCCTTGTAGAAATGCTGTAGATCTTACTCTGGTTTTTACTTTTTTCAGTGAGCACTATGTTTTAAGATCTATGTTATGGGCCGGGCGCGGTGGCTCACGCCTGTAATCCCAGCACTTTGGGAGGCCGAGGCGGGCAGATCACGAGGTCAGGAGTTCGAAACCAGCCTGGCCAGCATGGTGAAACCCTGTCTCTACCAAAAATACAAAAAATTAGCTGGGTGTGGTGGTGCGCACCTGTGGTCCCAGCTATTTGGGAGGCTGAGGCAGGAGAATTGCTTGAACCCAGCAGGTGGAGGTTGCAATGAGCCAAGATTGCGCCACTGCACTCCAGTCTGAGTGACAGGGTGAGACTCCATCTAAAAAAAAAAAAAAAAAGATCTGTTCATGTGGGTGTAGATTTAGCTAACTGCTTCGAGCTGCAGCATAGTATTCTGTGGTGTGCATCCATTCCCATAGTGATGGGCACCTAGGCTACCATAAACAATGATACCAGTAACAGTCTTGCACATGTCCATTATGGACATGTTTGAGAATTCTCAGGGACACAGACCCAGGAGTGGACATGTTTGAGAATTCTCAGGGGCACAGACCCAGGAGTGGCATTGCAGCATAAGTACTATGAGGCTGTTGAATGGTTGTATAAGCTTATACCCATAAGCATTGTGTTCCTATAACCACCCCTCCCAACACTTGGTATTATCCACATTTCTAATTTTGGCCTTTTAGTAATGTCTCATTTTAATTTTTATTTTATTTATTTATTTATTTATTTTGAGACGGAGTCTCACTCTGTCGCTCAGGCTGGAATGCAGTGGCACGATCTTGGCTCACTGCAACCTCTGCCTCCTGGGTTCCAGCTATTCTCCTGCCTCAGCCTCCCGTGTAGCTGGGATTACAGGCATGTACCACCACACCCGGCTAATTTTAGTAGAGATGGGGTTTCACCATGTTGGCCAGGCTGGTTTCGAACTCCTGACCTCAAATGATCCACCTGCCTCGGCCTCCCAAAGTGCTGGGATTACAAGCGTGAGCCACTGTGCTTGGCCTTTTTTTTTTTTTTTTTTTTTTTTTGAGACAGAGTCTCACTCTGTCTCCCAGGCTGGAGTGCAGTGGCACAATCTTGGCTCACTTCAACCTCCATCTCCTGGGTTCAAGCAATTCTCCTGCCTCAGCCTCCCGAGTAGCTGGGATTACAGGCGTGTGCCACCACACCTAGCAAATTTTTTTGTATTTTTAGTAGAGGCAGGATTTTGCCATGTTGGCTAGGCTGTTTAATTTTTATTTCTAGTTACCAGTGAGTTTAATCATTTCTTCATATACTAGTTAGCCATTTTCCTTTGCCTCTTCATATCCTTTGTTTCCTGTATTTTTCTTGTTGATTTATAGAACTCCTTAATATATATAATATTTCTTAAATCCCTGGTTGGTTTTGGACCATATAAATATCATCTTCTGGGGTGTCATCTGTTAACTTTGCCTAGGTGTTTTTTGTTTTTTGTTTTTTTTTTTTTTGAGACAGAATCTTGCTCTGTTGCCCAGGCTGGAGTACAGTGGTGCGATCTCGGCTTACTGCAACCTCTGCCTCCTGGGTTAAAGCAATTCTCCTGCGTCAGCTTCCTGAGTAGCTGGGACTACAGACGCGTGCCACCATGCCTGGCTAATTTTTTGTATTTTTAGTAGAGACGAGGTTTCACCGTGTTAGCCAGGATGGCTTTGATCTCCTGACCTCATGATGTGCCCGCCTCGGCCTCCCAAAGTGCTGGGATTACAGGCGTGAGCCACTGCGCGTGGCTGCCTTGTTGTTCTTTACCGAATGGAAATTCTTGATTTTGATGTAGTCACATCCATCATTTTTTAGCCTACTGTATTTGCCTTATTACTGCTTCTTGGACTTAGATCATCCAGATTGTCTCCCTAAATTTCTTTTAGCTTTATGGCTTTACATTTCCCCTTAAGTTTTTAATGTATATGGAGCAATCTTTGGATGTGGTATAGGTTGGATCCAGCCTTATTATTTTTTTATTTCCCAATACCATCCACTAAACTAGCTGAACTTTCCAGTTGATTTGTAGTAACACCCTTATTGTAAATCAAGTTTCTCGCCTTTCTATTCTATCTCATTGGTGTATTTATCTCGAAGTTTCTTAAAGGGGGCACAGTTAGTAGAGTAGGTATGTTTAGCACTGCTGGGCCTGTCCACTCAATGTCAGTAGTGTTGCCCTGTCATTGTGACATCCATGATGGCCCATGCATTTCCAGACACACCCTAGATGAGATCCTGTACCATATCATGTTTATTACTGTTCCTTTCTAGTATTTCTTAAGATATGGCAGGATGGATTCCCTGTGTTTGCTTTTTTTTTCAAAATTGATATAACTATCTGTGGATCTTTTTTTTTAAATATTTAGATTTAGTTTATCTAGTTTCCTCCCTCCCCAAAATGTCCTGTTATAATTTTGATTAAGATTGAGATTATAATTTGATTTAGATTAATTTACCAAGCTTTGGCATCTTTTTACAAAGTTAAGTCAGTATATCCATGAGTATGAAAGAATGAACATAGTATTTTATTTTATTATTATTTAACTGGAGGAACTATTGGGTATGTATTATGTTTTGTAAGAGAATAGTGTATTTTCTCAAAGTTTGAAAAGGAAGGAAAACTATACTTTATGCAGAAGCATAAAGTATAATGAACCTTCTCCAATGACATCATAATATGTTAAACATTCTTCTTTTTCTCTTTGCTGGTTTTATGACTATGACTTTTGAATATCTATGAGCAAAAACATTATTTCCTGCCCTTAATGTTTTTCAAACAAAGCCACGCCTACTATTTGAGTTTTCCAAATACTTTGATTTTGTTTTGCCTTGAAACTTAGACTTTTTTTTCCTTTAGTTTCTTTTTGCCCTTAGAAATCTTGATTGGAAAAATCATATTTTTAGATGTGATTTTAAAACATTTATTTTAACCTTTCCAAGAATCTTTTTGAATTTAGTTTTTATTTATGTTAAGACTATATATAGCATAAAAAGAATATTACCTGCCTTTCCCCTTCCCAACATTTTGCCTCTCTAAGGACCTCTGTTTTCTATTCTTCTAGCTGGGCTTTTTTTTTTTTTTTTTTTGGTATTTAATGCCATATTTCTGAACAGTAGGCTTATGCTTACAAAAATCTGCGTAGGGGCCGGGCAGGGTGGCTCATGCCTGTAATCTCAGCACTTTGGGAGGCCAAGGTGGGTGGATCACGAGGTCAGGAGTTTGAAATCAGCCTGGCCAACATGGTGAAACCCCATCTCTACTAAAAATACAAAAAATTATCCAGGTGTGGTGGCATATGCCTGTAATCCCAGCTACTCGGGAGGCTGAGGCAGGAGAATTGGTGGAATCCGGAAGACAGAGGTTGCAATGAGCCAAGACCACACCACTGCACTCCAGCCTGGGCAACAGAGCGAGGCTCCATCTCAAAATAAAAGAATAAAAAATAAATAAAATAAATAAAAATCTGTGTAGGTTCTTTTCTAGACCTGCCCAGCTTTTATCCTGGGATCTACTTCCCCTCATATCCTGGGTATTTCCTTTGCCTTCTTACGGAGAACCCCCTGTTTTCCTGGACTTGATATCTTTCTCCTTTATTGTTTATATTTTAATTTGTGTGGAGCATGTCCCCCAGAAGCTCCTGAGAAAAAGGTGCATGAGATGTAAATTTGTTTGGGAATCTGCATATATGAAAATATCTTTATTTTCTTTTATACTTGATTTATAGTTTACCTGGGTATAGAATTCTAGATAAGAGAATATTTTCTCTGAGTTTATCAGGCATCACTCTATTGGCTTCTAGCTTCTGTTGCTGCTGACGAGAAGTCTGATGATGTTCTGATTCTTGGTTATTTTTTTCCTCCCTGGAAATGTTCTGAAATTTTAATATAATT
Organism: Pan troglodytes; assembly: GCF_028858775.2. Lineage (NCBI taxonomy): Eukaryota > Metazoa > Chordata > Mammalia > Primates > Hominidae > Pan > Pan troglodytes. Next base: position 47,764,411 of record NC_072403.2, on the reverse strand, counting down.
AGCCTCATTCTAGGCCTTGTTTTGTCTGTTATGCTGGACGCTTGGAGGGCCTTTTCAATTTGGTAACACTTTTCAGTTCTGGGAAATTTTCTTGAATTTTTAAATTCTAACCAATCTCTTCCTTTTCCGCCTTGCCCCTAGTTTTCTCTGTTCTTCCTCTCAAACTCTCAATACTTGTGTTGGAATTTCTAGACTGATGAGTCCTTTAATTTTCCTTTCCTATTTCCCATCTTTTTGTCTCTTTATTCTACTTTCTGGGGGGTGTCTTGAACTTCATCTTAAGACCTTTCTAATTAGTTTTATATTTATGCTGTCATATTTTTAATTTTTAAGTTTTTTTTCTGTGAATGTTGCTTTTTAATAGTTATCTATTTTTGTTTCAGATGGACTAGCTCTTCTCTGAACATGTTCTTTCCTCAGCTTTCTGTAAAATCTGTGTTTCCTTAAAATACATTACTTGTTCATTTCATTTATTTTGATCTTTCATTTAGGGAATTTCCTTAAAAGTATAGCTTTGGCTGTTTTACTCATATTCAGGAGTGAGCCACAAAAAAACTGAAAGCTGGATTTGCCCAAGTGTCAGCTTCTGAAAGTTAACTGGTGGTTTATTCTTGGAGAGGACACCTCTAGCAGTCAGTATTTGTGCTTTTCTCTTGACCAGGTTCATCCCCAGAAAGAATGTTCCTGTTATCTGCTTAGGGCTTACAAACCTGGCTGTATCATTTGGGAAGCTGAGTGGGGAAAATGGCTAGGGATGTTTCACCTTTCACGATATCAACTTTCTCTTAATCACCATCTTTTTTAGACTGGTGGGCCTGCCCCTAGTTGTGCCTAGTCCAGAGTCTCTCTAGTAATCTTTCCAGAGAACAAACCTCCCATCCTCTGCCCAGCAGCTGCTTGGAGACAGGGCAGCAATCTAGGGGTAGAACTTTTACTCCATTCTCCTTTTTTTAGCTTTGTCTGCTATCCCCACTTTCAGAGGCACTTTGAGTTTTTCTGGTTTGTCTTAGCACAATTCAGTTTGATTTGGGCTTCCCCTTAATATAGAGAGACCCTCCGTCTCTACATAAAACTAAAAAAAAAAAAAAATTAACCAGGTGTGGTGGCATGCACCTGTGGTCCCAGCTACTTGGGAGGCTGAGGTGAAAAGATAGCTTGCACTCTGGAGTTTGAGGCTGCAGTGAGCCGTGATTGCGCCACTGCACTCCAGCCTGGGCGACAGAGGAAGACCCTGTTTCAAAAACAAACAAAACATAGAGGCAGAGTCTCGTTATGTTGGCCAGGCTGGTCTCAAACTGCTGGCCTCAAGCAGTCCTCCCACTCTGGCCTCTGAAAGTGCTGGGATTATAGGCATAAGCCACCATACCTCTCTGACCTATGTTTAAAGTTAGAAAGCATTTTTGTAGAATGAGTGCAGATTCATAGTTGAGTAACTTCTCAAACAAGGCTAACTTCCAACTAAGTTTTACCACAGGCAAAAAACCTACTTAAATAAATTTTATGTTCCTTGCCACCGATTTACGGTTACTAGAATTGCAGCAATTCAAAGCAATTATCTTGGGCCTATGTGTTGCTGCTTCCTTGCTTTGTGATCCTGGGTCATTTCCTAATGAAATTGGGCCCTCTGTGCTTCATGCTGTAAAATCCTGCTGACACCCACCTCATTGTGAGAATTAACTGAGCAAGTGTACATGAAAACACCTCACACAATATGGTATCTAGGAGGAAGTATAATAAATATTCATAAATGTTTTCTCATTAAAATTATTGCTTTGCTGACAAAATTGCTATATAGTATTTATAAGAAGTGCTTGATAATGACAATTAATGATTTTAATGTATGCTGGCAGACTGAACTTTACCAATTAGTATTTATTACATGTGGGACATATAAGAAGCAGGATTAGATTTAAGCAGAGTGATGAAGTAGCAACTCTGGTATATGCTATATAGAAGGTGATTTTTGTGGCTGCTGCTGCTGCTCTACAAACTAAATGGGATTTGGTATTGTTTTTATTTGCATTTATCTTGGATGACTGAGGAGAATGCAAGCACATTCCTTTGCTCTCAGGTCACATTTTTTGGTGAGAAGGAATTCCCAATCTGGCTAAGATCGTATGTCCTTTAGTTCTTATTAAGCTGTCAGTTAAAATTATAAAGACCCAGATACCCAACACATTTTAGGATTCTTGAATTCTACCTGAATGATGAAGCTCTTTTATCCCAGCCTGCCCCAGAACACCTGGGATGTTTGAATATCAGTGTTTCTTTTTGCTAGAATAATGACCTAAAGTCTTTGCTTTCTTTGGTAGCAAAGAAAGAATACCTAACATATATACAGCTCTTGCCAGTTTATAATGCACTTACACACATTTTCTTATTTGATCTTTGCAGCTCTTTTGGAAGAAAGTAGAGCTGATGTTACATCCTTTACAAATGAGCATCCCAGCTACTTGGGAGGCTGAGGTGGGAGGGTCGCTTGAGCCCTGGAGCCTGGAGTTCAAGGCCAGCCTGGGCAACATAGTGAGACTCTGTCTCTAAAAAAAGAATTTTATAAATGTTAGGCAGCATATTGCCTAGGAAGTAAAATTTAAGATAAATGTAAAAAATGGGGTCCTCAGCCCAGCGTGGTGGTGGCCCACGCCTATAATCCCAGCACTTTTGTAGGCCAAGGTGGGCAGATCACTTGAGGCCAGGAGTTCAAGACCAGCCTGGACAACATGGTGAAACCCCATTTCTACTAAAAATACAAAAATTACCTGGATGTGGTGGTGCAAACCTGTAATCCCAGTTACTTGGGAGGCTGAGGCATGAGAATTGCTTACCTGGGAGGCAGAGGTTGCAGTGAGCTAAGATCATGCCACTACCCTCTAGCCTGGGCAACAGAGTGAGACTGTCTCAAAAAAAAAAAAAAAAAAAAAATGGGATCCCATATGAGTGATTCATTAGACCAGCAGTATATATTAATATGTTCTTTGTACCATGTACTATGCTGTGTCAACAGGACACAATAATGGATGATAAATAACCCTTTCTCCCAGTCTGCTCACAGTCTAGATTGCCATTCCATGTATACTGTAAATACAGCTTTGTGGACTGCATTTCTGTTTAATGGTGAGGAAGCATTTTAATAAATAACTTCTAAGAAGTCAATTAATGTGGCAAATGAACAGCATTTTTACCACCTAGATTATTCTGAATCGTAGTCAAAATGTGTAAATGCAATCCTGCTACCCTTTGTATTTCACAATAATTCAAAAATCTCTGTTTTGCAGTTTTCTGTGCAGAGGCCTTGAATTTAAACTTAAACCATTATTGAGAGTCATAAATGGACAAAACCCATGGCAAACTAATACTTTTGAATGTTAGTAAAGTCAGCAGACCTTGAGCCTTTTGTTCATGCTTTCTATGTGGTGCACTGAAATGTGAAATGTTATATGAATTCTTATTTACTCTGGGCGATATGTACAAAATTTTAGAATTTTAAATTTGAGTGGGACTGGAGATAACATAATTAATCAGTGGCAGAGTGTGGACTGAAACCCAGGCTTCCTGATACCTAGTTTATTTAGTTCTCTTCCCGCTATCCTATGCTGGGCTTCCTAATTTAGCAGCCAAGGGAGATTTAATTGTAATTGCTGATTGTGGTCTCCTTAAAACTTTAAAGTTTTCTTTATTTAGCTGTAAATGCATGTAAATTTTTTCTTTATTTAGTTGTGTGAATTTCCTCTGCCTTGTATCTTCCAAGGCATTTGGGCTGTTTTAACTTCGATTACGGCCGGTTGCGGTGGCTCACGCCTGTAATCTCAACACTTTGGGAGGCCGAGGCTGGCGGATCACGAGGTTAGGAGTTTGAGACCATCCTGGCCAACATGGTGAAACCCCCTCTTTACTAAAAATACAAAAATTAATCAGGTGTGGTGGCACGCACCTGTAGTCCCAGCTACTTGGAAGGCTGAGGCAGAATCACTTGAACCCAGGAGGCGCAGGTTGCAGTGAGCCGAGATTGTGCCACTGCACTCTAGCCTGGGCAACAGAGTGAAGCTCTGTCTTAATTAAAAAAAAAAAAAAAGTTTAATTAGATGGCTGATCATTTATGATTTAAAAAGTCATTTATGACATTGACTTAAAAATATGTCATTCTTATAGACTTTGTACCAAAATGCAGAGAAAGTATCTAACTCAGGTTTTGAGCCATTGATTCATTGGCAGTGACAATGAAGATATGTTTCCACTCCAAAACAGGATTAGATGCAGCTTCCTAGATTATTATGACTGCCTTGCCTGCTTTCACAGCTATCTTGAGGCACTGAAGGGATGTGCGTGGAAACACTTTGAAAAAACATAAAGTGACATAACAATATGTTTTGCTTTCATTCATGAATCTTCTAATTGTATATTTGAGACTTTTTGTCGTAAGACATTTTGCTATGTGAGCTTATAGATTGAAATAGATTTAGGGCTGAGCATGGTGGCTCACACCTGTAATCCCAGCACTTTGGGAGGCCGAGGCAGGTGGATCACAAGGTCAGGAGTTCGAGACCAGCCTGACCAACATGGTGAAACCCCATCTCTACTAAAAATACAAAAATTAGCCGGGTGTGGTGGTGCGTGCCTGTAATCCCAGCTACTCAGGAGGCTGAGGCAGGAGAATCACTTGAACCCGGGAGGCGGAGGTTGCAGTGAGCCAAGATGGCACCACTGCACTCCAGCCTGGGCGACAGGCTGTCTGAGACTCTGTCTCAAAAATTTTAAAAAAATGAAATGGATTTGGATAGGCCAAAAATGTGACTGGGTCAAGGAAAACACTTAAGTCCATCAAGGCCTTGCTGATAGTAAAATAATGGAGTGGATGGGTAGTGGAAAATAAGGATAGTGTGCTAGTGCCTTAGAATGTAAAGGGAAATAATAGGCAGACTAGAAAGTTTTGTCTGTGTTGCATATCCAGCCTCTCCATTCTTTGGTCAGTATTTATTGAAGCACCTACTAAGGACGAGGTACTTTTTCAGACATAAAAGATATTATTTACTATCACAATAAGTAAGACAAAGATGCTATTTCTCTCCTCCAGGAGCTTACAGGGCAAGGCACTTACAGATGAGATACAGCACAAGTTAATAAATGTTTGTAGTTTGGAATGTGCCACCTTATTGAGCTTGCTGAAAAAGATATAATCTTGGTTAAGTTATTTACTGGCTTAAATGTATTAATATTCTCTTGGTCCACTTTTTAAACTTTAAAACATATAAAATATACATTAAAATATTTTGAGATATAAAATATATTTTAAAATATGTAACTACATCTTAAAATATATATAGATAGTATATTTATATGTATTTTTAAGATAACAGATCTATTCTACTTTGTAAGTCATCTGAACATTCCCTACCTTACTACATTAATATTAGGGAGCTATCAAAGAATGGGCATTGCTGCTGTGACATCACCCAGAAGTTAGTTTTTGGTGTTTGTCTTTCTTTCTCTCTCTCTCTCTTTCTTTCTTTCTCTCTCTCTCTCTCTTTCTTTTTTTAGACAAGGTGTCACTCTGTCACTCAGGCTGGAGTGCAGTGGTGCAATCACGCACAGCTCACTGCAGCCTTGACCTCGTGGCCTCAAGTGATCTTCCTGTCTTAGCTTCCCAAGTAGCTGGGACTACAGATTTGTGCCAAAACACACAGCAAATTATTTTTTGTAGAGGTAGGGTCTCCCTTTGTTGCCTAGGCTGGTCTCAAACTCCTGGGCTCAAGTAATCCTCCTGTCTTGGCCTCCCAAAGTGCTGGGATTACAGACGTAAGCTACTGCTCCCAGCCTGGTATATTTCCGAAGAGCAGAAACCTGGGTTTGAATCCTTGCCTTGCCACTTAACTAGCTGTGGAACTTAGGTGTGTCACAGTTTCCTCATCTGTCAAATTGGAATAAAAAATATCTACCTCACAGCTGTTGTGAGGATTGAATTTGTTAATATATGTAACAGCATTTAACTGCGTTTCTGGCACACATTAAACACTGTTATCAGTGTTGCTGGCTATCAGCATAATCAATCACCATCATCATCATCATTGTTATTGTTTGGCAGAATAAGAGTAAATTGGGTAAGGTTTCAAGAATGGATTTTCTCCTTTTCAAGCCCTGAAAATTGCTCTAAACTAAAGGTAGATAAAGGAAGGAAATTAAACCTTTGTTGATCATCAGCTATGTGCCAGGCAGTGCACTGGTGTTTTACTTGCGTTCTCGTTTAATCCCTACACCAGTGCTGTGAAGTAGATTAGAAAACAGGCTCGGAGAAGTTAAGGAAGGTCTTGTAATAAATGGACACCATGATGATGACTGGTCTCTGTTACTCCACATCATGTGCTCTTTTCTTGCATGAGCCAGACAGCCCCTGAGAGTTTAGCATGTTTCAGTAACAGGTAAGCTTGGAATATGGCCTCCTGACTTTGGGAACTGCCTTTCTAATGACCATTTAAAGGGACGTCTTCCACATTTTTAGTTAGTTCCTACTGTAGTGATTTGTTTTATATATCTGTAATTTCACTTCCCACCCATTTAAAAGTATATTGCAGTAGTGTAAATGATATAAGTGGGACCTGGATAGAAAATATTTGAATGTATAGAATCTTATTAATAGTTTTCAGCATTGAGCTGATTTATTATAATTTCCCAGTTTTCAAGATCACCATCGTAATTATTGAAGTTGTTACCCTTCACATTTATTAATATAACTTTCCTAGGGCTTTAAGCCTAAACTCCATATGGTTACATACGTGTCCTAGGTGCTGCTTAGTGTAGAACTGATTATTATAGTCAGCTTTTGGGGAGCATCCCAAATTAATTAGAATAACTTGGATTTAAATGTAATTAAGTTAACTTTAAATTTTTTGGTGTTCTTATATTGAAAGTAGGGTCATTTGGGGGACATTTTGTGGATGTGAAACCCCTGTCCATAAAGTGTCAGCTTAGCTTTTCATGGATACGGTTGCCTCAGATCCCCGAACCTAGAACTAGAAGTTGTAAGCTCTCCCTAAAAATATTTGTGTTTTTGCTAGGTTTCATGATCTTGTAACCTCTTCTGCCTCCTGGGACCTACTTTCTGGCCTCGTGCCACTGATTTGCACCATAGTGCACCCACATGTGAAACTTGGCTCCCTCTGATTTTCAGAAAGGCCCTATTCACACAGGGCATTTGCAGATTTTGTGTACCTACCTGAAGAAAGGGGCAAAATAGAGGTGGAGTGAGCCTTTGCATTAATGCAAACAACTTCCCTACTAAAACATTCCTGTTCTTAAAATGTTTTCTGACCTCCCTTGACCCAAGAGCTTCACCCCCACCTAATCCCAGCTCTGCTCCATTATACTAATTCTTTTCTTCTTTTTCTTTCCCTCTCCTCCTCATTCTTCTCCCCATTCCTTTCAGCGATATAAAACCAAATTCCTCCCTGTCTAATGCAGAGCAATTTCCCTTTCTTGACAACCGTTCTAGGATCTTGACAGCCAGACATTCTGCAGCAAACCACCTACTCCAAGGGGACTGGACATGAGTGATGGGAGCCCACATTATGGGAACATATTTTCTTTTTTTTTTTTTTGAGGTGGAGTCTCTCTCTGTCGCCCAGGCTGAAGTGCAGTGGCGCGATCTCGGCTCACTGCAAGCTCCGTCT